>NC_092707.1:81592806-82192806 GCF_047496885.1 Scyliorhinus torazame
CAGAGACAGATAGGTTTTTGATCAATAAGGGAATCAGGGGTTATGGGGAGAAGGCAGGAGAATGGGGATGAGAAAAATATCAGCCTTAATTGAATGGCAGAGCAGACTCGATGGGCCGAGTGGCCTAATTCTGCTCCTATGTCTTATGGTCTTATGGCACCTGAGCACGGTCTCTGTAATGGTCCCAGCAGCGGTCTGGGATCTAGGGGCTCCGGCTGTGACCAGGGGTGAGTGCAGAGCGAGGATGTCCAACACAACTGGCTAGATGGATGGAACTCAGCGAGAAGGTGGAACACGTAAGGGTGGGGGAAGCTTGGGGGAATTGTGGGTCCTGGGGTGGAAACCCTAACTGATTGTTGGTCTTTCTCTTTATCCAATTCCGGACAGATGTAACAGTTTGGTTGCTGCTGTTGGTCCTGCAGAGGCTGCCCTCACGGTGCTAGTGGCTGCCGATGCAGGCAGATGCCAGAGAAGGCTGCAAGGTTGATGCAGGCTGGAGGCAGCACCCCATATTTTGGGGGCCACTGCATATCCTGACGTCCCGGCCGCCCATCAGGACGAGGAGGAACCCGAAGGTGGGCGCCAGTGATGGCCCAGGATGTACAGGCATCGTTGGTCTTTTCAGGAGATGACAGACGGCATGTGAAACAGGAGACTCCATCTCAACAAAGAGACAGTGCAGCACCTGTGCCACGTCCTTGTGGACTTGACACACCGTGGAAGAAGAGGACACCCATTCCCTGTGGCCATGAAGGTCACTGCAGCCCTGATCTTCAATGCAACCAATTCATTCCATGGCTTGAGCGGGGACTTATGTGGCATTTTCCAAGCGAGTGAGGTCATAGATGCCCTGTATGCCTGGGCATCAGTCATTATCAACTTCGAGCTGGACCAATCCCACAAGATGCCCAAGCTGCAGGATCCTCCGCCAATCCCAGAACGCCCCATGTTCAGGGACTAATTGATGGCACACATGTCGTCGTGCGCAGACGGGACATCAGGAAGTGCCCTTCATTAACAGGAAGCAGTTCCACTCATTGAATGTTTAACTCATGTGCGACCACCACCTCTTGATCATACATGCTTCCCAGGGAGTATGCATGACAGCTAAATCCTGGGACACTCGGAGATCCCCTGTGTCTTCGAAGACCGCCCCAGGATGATGGGTTGGTTCTTTGGGGATAAGGGGTACCCGCTGATGTCCTGGTTGCTGATGTCAATGCAGAGGCCAGAGGCTGAGGTGCAGACCCGATATAATGACGCCCATGCTGCCACCTGTGCTGTCATTGAGCGGTGCATCAGAATGCTCAAAATGCAAATCTGATGCCTGCATCGCTTTGGTGGTGCACTGCATTACACCCTCCAGAAGGTCTCCTGCTTTGTGTTGGTCTGCTCTGCCCTACAGAACCTGGCACGGCAGCAACGCAACATGCTAGAGGAGCAGGGACATGCGGCCTCATCTGAGGTGGAGGACGCAGACCAGGAGGGGTAGAGGACGAGCTGCGAAGGACCCATAGGGGCTGGTTTAGCACACTGAGGGGCTGGTTTAGCACACTGGGCTAAATCGCTGGCTTTTAAAGCAGACCAAGCAGGCCAGCAGCGTGTTTCAATTCCCGTACCAGCCTCCCCGAACAGGCGCCGGAATGTGGCGACTAGGGGCTTTTCACAGTAATCTCATTGAAGCCTACTTGTGACAATAAGCGATTTTCATTTCATTTTCATTTCATTTCAGGACCCACAGCAGGAACCAGGAGGATGGAGGACAGTCGGCAGCGAGGGTCCAGCATGCCCAAGGAATCGGGAGGCCCTTATCCTCATTAGGTTCTCACAGGATGAGACTTTGCTTGTCAGCTCACCCCCTCCCACCCCCACTCCCCCCATCCATGTTTCCCCATCCCACCTCCCCCCATTCCCCACCTGCCCCCCCATCCTTCCTTCCCCCAAAACCCCCATCTCCCACATTCCCCCCCCCTTCTGAACCATTTCCCTCCTACCTCTCCCCCATTCCACCATCCTCCCATTAAGTTCATTTAAATATGCATTTGCGAAATTTTCCCGGCACCTGGGACCTAATAGCCATACCTGGGTGACTTCACCAGGGTGCAGTTTATTACTGGTTTCCACGACCAGTCGTAATGGCACCATGGGGGTGGGTCTCTCAGGCCATTAGAGACTCCCAGGTGGTCAGGGACAGAGCAGGGTGGCACTCTGGTGCTCCCTTTAGCATGCAGGCACATTGGCACTGCCAGCCTGGCCAAACAAAACAGAAAATACCGTTGAATATCAGGATGTTTCTTGACACTGCAGCTGCTGCGAATAACCCCGCTAAACATGCCCAAAACGGATATAAATTCTTTCCGGTTGAATAGCACCAGTAGTGTCAGTGGTAGTATAGTGATCAGAGATTTTTCCTTTATCAGGATGGTTAAAATTAGAAAGCTATGGAAACATTGGCCTAGATTTCTTAACTGCAACTTAATGGTAACCCACTTATTTTGCAACGAAAAGAACTTCTGTTCAGATGGCACCTTTAATGTAGTTAAAATGTCTCAGAGTCCATACTCAAACAAAACAAAATCACACCGAGTCAAAGAAGAAAGCATTCGGATGTGGAAAGTAGATTTTACAGATTTTCTTCAAGGTGAGGACATGGGTGGAGAAGTGGAAAGGTTTAGGGAAGGAATTGAAGGGCTGAGGGCCTAATCAGCTGAGGCCACAGTCCCAGATGGTCAGGGGGAGGATGCACAAGGGGCCGGATTGAAAGGATTTGTGTTCTCACGAGGGTTAAGATATAGGGAGGGTTGAGCTCCTGAAAAATTTGAACCTCTTTTCTCCGGTGTCAGCATCATGCCAGACATTGTGCTTATCAATAAAGCGATCAGCCAGAATAAATTGGCAAGCCTCAGGATTGCTAACTAAAACAGATTTTAATTTCTTGGTTCCAAGCAGTGCTTTTTCCTCAAGTTGCATTACTCATCCTTTGTCCTACATTAGGGTATCATCTTTCTTCTGTTATTGTGTTTGTAATATGCCAGCGGGGCTCTGCTGTAAAGCAATTCTTGCAGTGAAAGTCAAGCTTTGCACATCGTTGAGACCAAGCTTTGCGTGCCTTTTCACTATTAACCAATTGCAGTCACAATCCTATTGTTTCTCTTTAAACTTATTGAGACAATGAGCAGTGATGACATCATCAGGAAAATGGTTGGGGTGAACTACTTGCTTTGACATATTGAGCAAATTCAAACACAAACATTAACCAAAGGTGTTTCGGTAATTTCACCTTATGAAGACACTGGTGTTCCTTCTCACTGCAGACAAGTAAACACGGGACGGTTTGCTCAGCATCAGTGCTCGAGGCTGAAGGAAAAAATGATAAAAATACAGAGTTCATTGTCATCTTTTTAACAATTTAATTTTTGAATGGAGCTTCATTGTAACACTCCCTCCTTGATGGTTTAAGATGATGTTGGGAAAAGTTCATAACAAGCCCAAAAGATGATCATTATTTTAACAAACATATTAGCACCGTCAAAATGGGCAGGTGAACACCCTTATTAAAATAGCGCACACGTGAATTTTACATAAGCATATTAATTCTTGTGTCACTTAATATCAAATAGCATGATTTCACCCTTTAAAATTACAATAGTGCTTTCCCTTCCACAGTGTAAAACGAAGAGGTTTTTATTTCAAACTCAAATGTATCGGTTTCAGCAAAATATATTTGCCGTATGGGTTGAAATCTCTGCCAAACCCTAACCCTAACCCTAATTGCTGTCTCTCCCCCCCCCCCCCCCCCCCCGCTTACAGTCCTTAATGTTCAGCTTCAATACTGGCACAATTTTCATCTACGATTTGGCTAAAGAAAAAAACTATGAACGTTTGAAAGATGCTATTTTAATGTTTCAGAGTATAAACTAACACATAGAAGGCAACAAAAGCTGATGGAGATGCACTTTGTGGCTTTTTTGGTTTAATTTGTTATTTTGTTATCCTATGTTATTGCCTACACGATGAGTCATTGAACTGTATAAATCACAAAGATCCAATTTGGTGATGCCCTTTTTGGAAATAGGGACTTGATAGTTAGCCTCCTTGAGTTCAACCCTTGAGTTAAGAATTGGCTATATCTCAGCAAAGGTGAATGGGATTGGAGGGCAACTAACTGTTGTTTTGATGTTTACTGCATCACAGGCCACCCACACTCACTGCTTAGGCTCACAAGGCCCTTTGGATAAAGTACTTCAGGTTGCTTCAGTAAAAATTCAACACCTTCAGGAAAGGAATAAAGAGGAGGAACCACTGTGGGAAGAAAGAGAACAAAAAACCAATGACATCTGTTATTTCTTTAGACTGTGTGGTAGTCACCACTGATGTATATATTCGGTGCTTTGTGGTAAGGCCCTGTACTACAGGTACGGGGGTAGATCCCTGCCTGCTGGCTCTGCCCAGTCGCCGGAGTATAAATATGTGTGCTCCCCATACAGCAGCCATTTCGCCAACTGCTTTAGGAGGCCACATATCTTAGTTGCATTCACTTCTCGTCTTCATGTAATTGATCGTGCATCAATTTATTACACTAAAGTTTTCAGAAGATGGACCTCCGCATCAAGCCGGATCGCCTGCAGCTGGATCCGCAGTCAGGCAATGCCAAAAAGGACTTTCAACACTGGCTAGCTTGTTTCGAAGCTTACATCAGGTCTGCACCACACCCAATTCCGGAAGCTCAGAAGATTCAGATCCTCTACACGCGGCTGAGCTCCAACGTCTTTCCGCTTATCCAGGACTCGCCGAACTACGACAAAGCCATGGCACTACTGAAAGGAAACTACGCTCAGCGGACTAACACGCTTTACACCAGACACATCCTCTCCACACGCAGTCAGAGACTGTGACTGTCAGGCCATCACGGCCACGGAACACTCAAACCTGCTTATGAGGGACGCTTTTGTTACGGGAATAGGGTCAGATTACATCCGCCAACGTCTTTTAGAAGGGGACAGGCTCGACCTCGCAGCTACCAAAAAGCTTGCACTCTCGCTGACGGTCGCCTCGCGCAACATCCAGGCCTACATCCCCGGCCACATGGCCCACCCCTCCTACGCATCGTGGACTCCTCAGGAGGCCCCCCCATCGGGACCCCACTCAGCCAACCCCACGCCTGTGCCGCGCGGCAGCCAACCAACCCTGGGGGCCCCAAATGTTACTTCTGTGGGCAGCCAAAACACCCCTGACAATGCTGCGCGGCCCGGAGCGCCCTTTGCAAGGCCTGCAGCAAGAAGGGGCACTTCGCGGCAATGTGCCAGGCCCGTTCAGTCGCCGCTATTGTTCCGACCACCCCCCCCCCCCGTATGGCCAGTGGGCGCCGCCATCTTGTTCAACCCCCACCACGTGCGGCCCGTGGGCGCCGCCATCTTATCCTCTCCAGGAACATCAAGCGCCGCCATCTTGTCCCTCCCACGACATGTGTGGCCCGTGGGCGCCGCCATCTTACCAGGACCCATGCCCCCCGGGCACCCCATCGTCTGCCACCATCGACGATCAGCCGCGTCTCGCCTCAGTCACGATTGACCAGTCTCACCCACACAACCTAGCAACCGCCTCTACAAACGCGAAAATCGATGGGCACGAGATCTCCTGCCTGCTGGACTCCGGGACCACCGAGAGCTTCATTCATCCCGATACGGTAAGGCGCTGCTCCCTCGTGGTACACCCCGCCAATCAGAGAATCTCCCTGGCCTCCGGGTCCCACTCCGTGGCGATCCGGGGGTACTGCATAGCCACTCGCAATGTCCAGGGCGTGGAGTTTATCGGCTTCCGCCTCTACGTCCTCCCCAACCTCTGCGATGCCTTACTACTCGGCCTGGACTTCCAGTGCAACCTCCAGAGCCTAACATTGAAATTCAGCGGCCCCTACCACCCCTTACTTTGTGCGGCCTTACGACCCTAAAAGTCGACCCACCTTCCCTATTTGCAAACTTAACCCCAGATTGCAAACCCGGCGCCACCAGGAGTAGACGGTACAGCGCCCAGGACAGCGCCTTCATCAGGTCCGAAGTCCAGCGACTGCTTCGGGAAGGCATCATCGAGGCCAGCAACAGCCCCTCGAGAGCCCAAGTGGTAGTGGTGAAAACTGGGGAGAAACACAGAATGGTCGTGGACTACAGCCAGACCAACAATAGGTGCACGCAGCTCGACGTTTACCCCCTCCCACGCATATCTGATATGGTCAATCAGATTGCACAGTACCGGGTCTTCTCAACTGTGGACCTTAAATCCACCTACCACCAGCTCCCCATCCTTAAGGTGAACCGCCCATACACTGCCTTCGAGGCAGATGGCCGCCTTTACCACTTTTCTCAGGGTTTCTTTCGGCGTCACCTTGGTTTTCCTTTTTTTGAAATATTTTTTATTATGGTTTTTTAACAACACAAAATCTCCCTGAGCAAGATATAAACATGGCAAGATTGTATATTTACATAGCTTTATACACTGGCTCTTGGCCGCCCGTACCGTTTCTCCCCAGGGTCTCAGTTTTCCAACGGGAAATGGACCGAATGGTCGACCGGTACAGGCTGCGGGCCACCTTCCCGTACCTTGACAATGTCACCATCTGCGGCCATGACCAGCAGGACCATGACGCCAACCTTACCAATTTTCTCCGCACCGCCACTCTCCTCAACCTCACTTACAACAAGGAGAAGTGCGTGTTCAGCCGATTCGCTTAGCCATCCTCGGCTATGTGGTCCAGAACGGAGTTCTGGGGCCCAATCCTGACCGCATGTGCCCCCTCATGGAACTCCCCCTCCCCCACTGCCCCAAGGCCCTCAAACATTGCTTGGGGTTCTTTTCTTACTACGCCCAGTGGGTCCCAAATTACGCGGACAAGGCCCGCCCACTCATCCAATCCACTCTTTTTCTCCTAATGGCCGAGGCTCACCAGGCCTTGAACCGTATTAAGGGCGACATCGCCAAGGCCGCGATGCACGCGGTCGACAAGACGCTCCCCTTCCAAGTCGAGAGCGATGCATCAGACGTCGCTCTGGCAGTCACCCTCAACCAGGCTGGCAGGCCCGTTGCATTCTTTTCACGACCCCTTCATGCCTCCGAAATTCGGCACTCCTTCGTCGAAACAGAGGCCCAAGCCATCATTGAAGCTGTGCGGCATTGGAGGCATTATCTGGCCGGCAGGAGATTCACTCTCCACACTGAACAACGGTCGGTAGCTTTCATGTTTAACAACACACAGCGGGGCAAGATCAAAAACGATAAAATCTTGAGGTGAAGGATCGAGCTTTCCACCTACAACTACGAGATTTCGTATTGCCCCAGTAAGCTCAACGAGCCCCCCGATGCCCTATCCCGAGGTACATGTGCCAGCGCACAGGTGGACCGACTCCGGACTCTGCACAACAACCTTTGTCACCCGGGTGTCACACTTTTGTACCACTTCATCAAGGCCCGCAATCTGCCCTACTCCGTCGAGGAAGTCAGAGCGATCACCAGAGACTGCCAGGTCTGTGCGGAGTGCAAACCGCACTTGTACCAGCCAGACCGTGCGCGCCTGGTGAAGACCTCCCGCCCTTTTGAACGCCTCAGCGTGGACTTCAAAGGGCACCTCCCCTCCACCGACTGTAACACGTATTTCCTCAGTGTGGTTGATGAGTACTCCCGATTCCCCTTCGCCATCCCATGCCCTGATATGACATCTGCCACCGTCATCAAAGCCCTCAGCACCATCTTTGCTCTGTTCGGCTTCCCCGCCTACGTCCACAGCGACAGGGGATCCTCATTCATGAGCGATGAGCTGCGTCAGTTCCTGCTCAATAAGAGTATCGCCTCGAGCAGGACAACCAGCTATAACCCCTGGGGAAACGGGCAGGAGGAGAGGGCGAATGGGACGGTCTGGAGGGCCAACCAGCTGGCCCTATGGTCCAGAAATCTTCTGGCCTCCCGCTGGCAGGAGGTCCTACCCAACGCACTGCACTCCATTCAGTTGCTCCTATGCACTGCGACTAATGACACACCCCATGAACGTCTCTTTGCCTTTCCCAGGAAGTCCACCTCCGGGGTGTCGCTCCCGACTTGGAATACCAGGACCCGTATTCCTCCGTAAGCACGTACGACTCCACAAGGCGGACCCGTTGGTTGAAAGTGTACAGCTGCTCCACGCCCACCGCAGTACGCCTGTGTAGCGCACCCCGACGGCCGCCAAGATACTGTCTCCTTCAGGGACCTGGCACCAGCTGGTTCCACACACACACCCCCCTCCAACCCAGCGCCACCCTCCTCTTCTCCGGCGCAGCCCCCGCCCCAGGACAATCCGTCCTCCCCCTGCCCACGCCCGAGGATGATGAGGATTTCGGCACCCTCCCGGAGTCACCGAGGACCAGACCAACGCCGGAATCACCGACATCACTGCGGCGCTCCCAAAGGCAAATCAAGGCTCCGGACCGACTGAACCTGTAACTTGATCGGGACTCCATTTTTTCTCTGTATTTAAAACATGTACTTGTATGTAGTTCTCCAGCACCCCAGCCGGACTCAATTTTAACAGGGGGTGAATGTGGTAGTCACCACTGATGTATATATTAGGTGATTTGTGGTAAGGCCCTGTACTACAGGTATGGGGGTAGTTTCCTGCCTGCTGGCTCTGCCCAGTAGGCAGAGTATAAATATGTGTGCTCCCCATACAGCAGCCATTTCGCCAGCTGCTGTAGGAGGCCACACATCTTAGTGTAATAAAGCCTCAGTTGTATTCAACTCTCGTCTTTGTGTAATTGATCGTGCATCAGACTGACAGTACAAAAGAAATAAATGCCGTTGCACGTGGGTTTTATGCAAGATTAACAGAGGTTTATTGAATGGGTCTTCACTGTACAAGGTTTGGTTCGAGACTGGGCAAAAGGCCACGAAGCAGCCGATAACATCATGGAAGTCACATGACCCTGTTCTTAAAGTGACATTGCACACATCTACAGTAACCCACATATAGAATATTCTTCCCCCTTTACATCTAAGGTCCAACACAACAGCATGTTTGAAGTGGGGGTAGGGATTGGGGGATTTTCATCTTTTTGTTGCAGGGGGTTGCTCTTTACTGTTGAGATTGTAAGGGGTTGTAGAGATGATGAGTTTATGTGGAGATGGATGTTCCCATCCCCCATCCTGTTTTATGGGACTGTTGGTGTTTAACATTTGTTCGTTTTGAAGGCTGCCTGGAGTTCAGGAGAAGTCCTTGTTTGGGTGGGGGAGGGTACGGTTAGCAGGGAGCCTTCCTCCTTGAACTGAGGAGTCGGGGGGGACGGAAGGGGAGGTCATTGGGAGGTGCCTTTGGGCAGGGGCGGCCACGCTAGCAGGTGGTGCTGGTGAACAGAAGTGACGTGGTGGGGGAGAAGGCTGAGAATGGTGGCCGGGGGGGGGAGAGGGAAAAGGGAGAGGGGGGAGGTTGTTGCGACATGGCAGGGGGTGAGAGATGACATAATCAGGGGTGGAGAAAGGGGCCATCTGGGATGGGCGAGGTATAGGATGAAATTAAGGGGCGGGGGAGTTAAGTGGGGAAGATGACGGACGGCAGAGGGATTGGAGGCATAAACCTCCGGTAAGGCTGGTAACGTGGAAGGTCCGGGGACTGAATGGCCTGGTTAAAAGGTCGCGGGTGTTTGCGCACCTCAGGAGCTTGAAAGCGGATGTGGCCTTTCTGTAGGAGACGCACCTCCGTGTGAAGGACCAGGTTAGGTTTAGGAAAGGGAGGGTCGGGCAGGTTTGTCGCTCGGGTTTCATTTGAAATCGAGGGGAGTGGCCATTTTAATGAGCAAAAATAAAAGGGATTTATGAGTGCGAAGGAGGTGAGGGACCCAGGTGGGAGATAAGTGATTGTGAGTGGGATATTGGAAGGGGCAACGGCGGTGTCGGTAATGTGTATATCCCAAATTGGGATGATGTGGGTTTTATGAGGGGGTTGTTGGCAGCGATCCTGGATTTGGCCACGCACCAGTTGATCCTGGGAGGAGATTTTAACTTTGTCCTTGAGCCGAGAGTGGATAGGTCGAGCCCCAGATCGATGGGTAGGGTAGGAATCGTGTGGGAGCTGGGGGGGGTTTATGGAGAGGATGAGTATGGTGGATCCATGGTGTTTTCATAACCCAAGGGGAAGGGACTTTTCACAAGTCCATAAGGTGTATTCGAGGATTGATTACTTTGTGTTGAGTCGGGAGACTTCGGTTGGGGTGGAGGGGCAGAGTATGCGGGGATAGTTATCTCAGATCATGCACCCCACTGGCTGGAGGGTTGACTCGACAGAGGTTTGGCGAATGGAGGTTTTTGTGATTGGGTGTGGGCTGAATCAGAATGGGGAGGTGTCGGCGGCCATTTTATGGGAAGTACTGAAGGCAGTGGTCCAGGGGGAAAATTATTTTGTTTAAGGCTCGTGCGGATAGGGAAAGGAGGGCGGCGCATGAACAAGATAGTGAAGGTTGACAGAGAATATTGGAGGGATTGGCAAGGAGGAAAATGTTACAGGGGCAGTTTGACAGCCCGTAAAGGCGAGCCGCATGCTGGCGCACCAGCTGCGGAGGCAGGCTGCATCCAAGGAAACATTGAAGATCCGGGCTGGGGCTGGGGCTGTGGCGTCAGGGCCAGGGAGATAAATGAGGCATTTAGAGAGTATTACCAGGGATTTTACGAGGCGGACCCGGGAGGAGAGGAGGGGTACATGGGGCGGTTTCTGGACGAGCTGGAATTTCCCCAGATGGAGGAAGCAAAGAGACAGGCATTGGAGGAACCCGTGGGACTGAGGAAGGTGCCTGGACAGTATCAGAGTCTGAAGTCGGGGAAAGCCCCTGGGCCAGATGGGTACCCGGCAGAATTTTATAAGGAATTTGTGACAGACCTGGCACCACATTTGTTGGGGATGTTTAATGAAGCACTGGAGAAGGGGGAAGTGCCAGAGACGATGACGCAGACAGTAATCATACTAATCCCCAAAAAAGGAAGGACCCGGTGGAATGTGGGTCGTATAGACACATTGTGGCGCACAAAGACTCCGTGAGACAAATAGAGTGAAGTCGATGAGGCTTTATTAAGCGTGTCTGTTCCCCAGCAGCCCGATAGTAAACTGGCCTGCGGGGGAAGGCACCGGCTTCTTATACTTCGCCTTCAGGGCGGAGTATGAGGTCAACGGCCAACCAGGACCCGGGATCTGTCAGCCAATGACATTAGGGCTTCCAGTCCCACATGACCCCCAATTCTTACTACCACATTCACCCCTTGTCAAAAATGAACCCGGCGGGGTGATGCTTCGTATGGTGGTAAGGGTTTACAGTACTGGTCCTGGGAGGATAGAACAGTTACATGATAGTACCGTATTGGACAGTATCGTCCTGTTACAACTATTTACAGAGGATACAGGAAAAACAAAATGTTCATTGGACAGTCCATCTTTGTTTTACATCGACGCCACGAGTCGGTCGGGCGGTCTGGTCGTCCGTGTCGATCGCCTCGGCCCCGGCGGTGGTGGTGGTGCTTGTACCAGCGTTGTCGCCTCCGAGAGCCGCACGGTTTCAGCTGTCGGTGCAAAGGGGAGGGGGACTGATCCTCCTGGGAAGGGGCGGTCGCGGGGTGCGGCGGTGGCAGGAAGGGGGGCGGTTGGGTTGATGGTGCCGGGGGGGGGCGTGGTGCCGGCTGGCGCCAGATCCCGCAGGGAGACCGTGTCCTGTCGGCCGTCGGGGTACTCCACGTAGGCGTACTGGGGGTTTGCGTGGAGGAGGTGAACCCTTTCGACCAACGGGTCCGCCTTATGTGCCCGCACGTGCTTTCGGAGCAGGATGGGTCCTGGGGCCGCCAGCCAGGTCGGCAGCGACGTTCCAGAGGAGGACCTCCTAGGGAAGACAAGGAGACGCTCGTGAGGCGTTTGATTAGTGCTCGTACATAATAACGACCAGATGGAATGGAGAGCGTCCGGGAGGACCTCCTGCCACCGTGAAACTGGGAGATCCCTGGACCGTAGGGCCAGTAGGACGGCCTTCCAGACCGTGCCGTTCTCCCTTTCTACTTGCCCGTTCCCCCGGGGGTTGTAGCTGGTCGTCCTGCTTGAAGCTATACCCTTGCTGAGCAGGAACTGGCGCAGCTCGTCACTCATGAAAGAGGACCCCCTGTCGCTGTGGACGTATGCGGGGTAACCGAACAGTGTGAATATGCTGTTCAGGGCTTTAATGACTGTGGCCGCGGTCATGTCGGAGCAGGGAATGGCAAAAGGGAAGCGGGAGTATTCGTCCACTACATTAAGGAAATACGCGTTGCGGTCGGTGGAGGGGAGGGGCCCTTTGAAATCGAGACTGAGGCGTTCAAAGGGACGGGAAGCCTTAATCAGGTGCGCTCCATCTGACCTGAAAAAATGCGGTTTGCATTCTGCGCAGATGTGGCAGTCTCTTGTGACTGTACGGACCTCCTCTAAGGAGTATGGGAGATTGCGGGACTTGATGAAGTGGTAAAACCGAGTGACCCCCGGGTGGCAGAGGTCCTCGTGGAGGGCTTGGAGGCGGTCAATTTGTGCGTTGGCACATGTCCCGCGGGATAGGGCATCAGACGGCTCGTTCAGCTTTCCGGGCCGGTACAAGATCTCATAGTTGAAGGTGGAGAGTTCGATCCTCCACCGCAAGATCTTGTCGTTCTTGATCTTGCCCCGCTGTGCATTATCGAACATGAAGGCTACCGACCGTTGGTCAGTGAGGAGAGTGAATCTCCTGCCGGCCAGGTAATGCCTCCAATGTCGCACAGCTTCCACTATGGCTTGGGCTTCCTTTTCCACTGAGGAGTGGCGGATTTCTGAGGCGTGGAGGGTTCGGGAGAAGAAGGCCACGGGTCTGCCCGCTTGGTTAAGGGTAGCCGCGAAAGCTACGTCAGAGGCGTCGCTCTCGACCTGGAAGGGGAGGGACTCGTCGATGGCGCGCATCGTGGCCTTTGCGATGTCCGCTTTGATGCGGCTGAAAGCCTGGCAAGCCTCTGTCGACAGCGGGAAAGTCGTGGTCTGTATTAGGGGGCGGGCCTTGTCTGCGTACTGGGGGACCCACTGGGCGTAGTATGAAAAGAACCCCAGGCAGCGTTTCAGGGCTTTTGGGCAGTGCGGGAGGGGAAATTCCATGAGTGCGCGCATACGTTCGGGGTCGGGGCCTATTATCCCATTGCGCACTATGTAGCCCAGAATGGCTAGCCGATCGGTGCTAAAAACGCACTTGTCCTCGTTGTACGTGAGGTTCAAGGCTTTGGCAGTCTGGAGGAATTTTTGGAGGTTGGCGTCGTGGTCCTGCTGATCGTGGCCGCAGATGGTTACATTGTCGAGGTACGGGAACGTGGCCCGTAACCCATGTTGATCAACCATTCGGTCCATTTCCCGTTGGAAGACCGAGACGCTGTTTGTGACGCCAAAAGGCACCCTTAGGAAGTGGTATAATCGCCCGTCTGCCTCGAAGGCTGTGTACTTGCGGTCACTTGGGCGGATGGGGAGCTGATGGTAGGCGGACTTGAGGTCCACGGTGGAGAAGACTTTATACTGGGCAATCCGATTGACCATGTCGGATATGCGGGGGAGAGGGTACGCGTCTAGTTGTGTGTACCTGTTGATGGTCTGGCTATAGTCAATGACCATCCTTTGTTTCTCCCCTGTCTTCACTACTACCACCTGCGCTCTCCAGGGACTATTGCTGGCCTGGATTATGCCCTCCTTTAGTAGCCGCTGGACTTCGGAGCGAATGAAGGTCCGGTCCTGGGCTCTGTACCGTCTGCTTCTAGTGGCGACGGGTTTGCAATCCGGGGTGAGGTTCGCAAACAAGGACGGGGGTTGCACCTTGAGGGTGGCGAGGCCGCAGATAGTGAGTGGGGGTATGGGGCCGCCGAATTTAAACGTAAGGCTCTGTAGGTTACATTGAAAATCTAAGCCCAGCAAGGTGGGGGCACAGAGTTGGGGAAGGACGTTAAGTTTGTAGTTTTTGAATTGCCTCCCCTGTACCGTTAGGGTAACTATGCAGAATCCCTGGATCTGTACGGAGTGGGATCCTGCAGCTAGGCAAATCTTTTGTGCACTGGGGAAGGTAGTTAAGGAACAGCGTCTTACCGTGTCGGGATGTATAAAACTTTCCGTGCTCCCGGAGTCGACTAGGCATGGCGTCTCGTGGCCGTTAATTAGGACCGTTGTCGTCGTCGTCTGGAGAGTCCGGGGCCGAGCCTGATCGAGTGTAACCGAAGCGAGCCGTGGTTGTAGTAGTGGGGTGGGGTCCGTTGTTGCCGTCCAAGATGGCGTCGGGGATGGACAAAATGGCCACCCCCATACCTCGCCCGTAGCTGAGGGGTCACAAGATGGCGTCGGGGGTGGACAAAATGGCCGCCCCCATGCGTCGTACAGGTCGGGGGCGGTCCAAGATGGCGGGGCCCTCCTCCCCTCGTGGTGGTCGGGACCCAAAATGGCGGCGTCTGCGGGTCGCACATTGAGTGCTGGGGGGTCTGGGGGGCGCTCGGACCGCGCGGAGTTCCTGCATTGCGAGCGCCCGGGCCGCGGGCGCTAGGACCGCGCGGAGTTCCTTGGCTGCGAGCGCCAGGGCCGCGGGCGCTAGGACCGCGCGGAGCTCCCTCGCCGGGGACAGCGGTGGTCGGGGCCGAGGCCGGCGGGTCAGTACTGCGAGCGCTGGGACCGTGAGGAGCTCCCTCGCCGGGGACGGAGATCGGGGTCCAGGTAAGTTGTATTGCCGGCGGGTCAGGCGTGGGGCGCGGGACGGGGGTGAGGGCCCAGGTCGGCGGCGCTGGCGGGTCAGGCATGGGGCGCGTGACGGGGGTGAGGGCCCAGGTCGGCGGCTCCGGCGGGTCAGTCGTGGGGCCGCGAGCGCTGGCACCGCGCGGAGCTCCCTCGCCGGGGACAGCGGTGGTCGGGGTCAAGGTAGGTGGCGCCGGCGGGTCAGGCGTGGGGCGCGGGACGGGGGTGAGGGTGGCGTTCGGGATGCGAAAAACCCCCTCCTCTCCGTGGAGAGTGTTGGCCGGCACCCAAATCGGGAGCGCCGGCGGCGGGTCGTACATGGGCTGCGGGGAGGGGGGTTGGGGAGCGGAGGCGGCGTGCAGGGCTCCCAGTTCTCCCGGGGCCGCGGTGGTCGGGACCCAAAATGGCGGCGCCTGGGGGTCGCACATGGCGTGCTGGGGGGGTTGGGAGGCATAGACTGCCTGTAGGGCTCCCTGTTCTCCCGGGACGGCGGCGACCACGCGGGACCGGCACACCACCGCATAGTGGCCCTTTTTCCCGCAGCTTTTGCAGATGGCTGCGCGGGCCGGACAGCGTTGTCGGGGGTGCTTCGCCTGGCCGCAGAAATAACAGCGGGCGCCCCCGGTGCGACTCGGCGTTTGGACTGCGCAAGCCTGTGGGGTGTCCGGGGGGGGGGGTAGGGGGTTTGCCGCAGCGGGTACGTACGGGGCCCAATGGCCTGCCGCGCGGTCGGGGCCGTAGGCGCGGGTATTACGCGCGGCTACGTCCAGCGAGGCTGCCAGGGCCCGTGCCTCTGAGAGTCCTAGTGACTCTTTTTCTAGAAGTCTTTGGCGGATTTGGGAGGATTGTATACCTGCAACAAAAGCATCGCGCATTAACATGTCCGTGTGTTTGTTTGCGTTCACCGACGGGCAGCTGCAGGCTCGTCCCAAAATCAGCACTGCGGCGTAGAACTCGTCCATCGATTCTCCGGGAGCTTGCCGTCTCGTCGCGAGCTGGTAGCGAGCGTAGATTTGGTTAACTGGGCGAACGTAGAGACTTCTCAGTGCTGTGAAGGCCGTCTGGAAATCGCGGGTGTCTTCAATGAGGGTGAAAATCTCCGTGCTCACCCTCGAGTGCAGGACCTGCAGTTTTTGTTCATCTGAGACTCGGCCTGTGGTCGATGTGATGTAGGCCTCAAAGCAAGTCTGCCAGTGTTTGAAGGCTGCTGCCGCATTCACTGCGTGGGGGCTGATCCTCAGGCATTCTGGAATGATCCTGAGCTCCATAGTCCTTTTTAGGCACGCTTAATAAATTGTGGCGCACAAAGACTCCGTGAGACAAATAGAGTGAAGTCGATGAGGCTTTATTAAGCGTGTCTGTTCCCCAGCAGCCCGATAGTAAACTGGCCTGCGGGGGAAAGCACCGGCTTCTTATACTTCGCCTTCAGGGCGGAGCATGAGGTCAACGGCCAACCAGGACCCGGGATCTGTCAGCCAATGACATTAGGGCTTCCAGTCCCACATGACCCCCAATACATACTACCACACACATATCACTATTTAACACGGATGTGAAAGTATTGGCTAAGTTGTTGGCGGGGAGGATAGAGGATTGTATCCTGGGGTTGGTTGCAGAAGATCAAACAGGCTTCGTGAAGGGCAGGCAGCTCGCGAGAAATATAAGACGGCTGTTGAATGTGGTGATGAATCCGCGGGGTCTCTGGTACCGGAGGTGGTGGAGTCTATGGATGCAGAGAAGACATTTGACTGGGTGGAGTGGCGGTATTTGTTCGAGGTTTTGGGAAGGTTTGGTTTTGGGCCGAGATTTGTGGCATGGGTATGGTTGCTGTATGTGGCACCAAGGACAAGGGTGAGGATGAATGATATGAGCTCACAAAGCTTTGACTTACACAGGGGTACGAGGCAGGGGTGTCCACTGTCACCATTGCTGTTTGAGCTGGCATAGAGCCATTGGCGATGGCGATGGCTCTCAAGGGGTCAGCGGAGTGGCGGGGGATTATGAGGGGACAGAGGGACCATCGGGTGTCGCTCTACGCCGATGACCTCTTGTTGTATGTTTCAGTTCCGTTGGAGAATGTGTGAAAGATTATGGGCCTGCTGGGGAGGTTTGGAGGGTTCTCAAGATACAAACTGAATGCAGGGAAAAGCGAGGTATTCCCGGTGAATGAGCTGGGACGGCGGGCTAATTTAGGGGGGATGCCATTTACGGTAGCGAGGGATAGTTTAGGTATTTGGGGATTCAGGTAGCGAGGGAATGGACGGGGCTCCATAAGTGGAACTTAACGAAGCTGGTGGAGGAGGCCAGGGAGGATCTTAAGAGGTGGGATACACTGCACTGAACGTTGGTGGGAAGGGTCCAAGTGGTGAAAATGAATATTCTGCCAAGGTTCTTGTTTATCTTTCAGGCTCTCCCGATTTTTATACCAAAGGTCTTTTTTCGGAAACTGGACACGATCATTTTGGACTTCATATGAGCGGGGAAGGTGCCGAGGGTGGGGAGGACCCTGCTACAGAGGCAGCAAGGGGGTTGGCACTGCTGATCGTGCTTCATTATTATTGGGCGGCGAATGTGGACAAGGTGCAGCGATGGTGAGAAGGAGAAGGAGGAGAGTGGGTTAGGATGGAGGAGGAATCTTGTAAGGGGTCTAGTTTGAGGGCTATGGTGACAGCAGCGTTGCCAATCGCTCCGAGTAGTTATTCAGGGAGACCCGTGGTGCAATCCACGGTGAAACTGTGGAATCAGTTGAGGAGGCATTTTAGGGTGGAAGGGATGTTGGCACTAACGCCGCTGTGCGAGAATCATGAGTTTGAGCCGGGGGGGGTGGGGTGGGGTGGATAGTGTATACAGGAGGTGGAGGGAAGTGGGGCTGGTCAAGGTGAGGGATTTGTATTTGGAGGAATTGTATTTGTATTGGCCAGTCTGGATGAGCTAAGGGAGAGGGTAGAGCTGCCAATGGGGGGGTGAGTTCAGGTATCTGCAGATTAGGGACTTTGCGCGAAAGGTCTGGAGGGGGTTCTCTAGGTTGTCGGGATACACTCTGCTGGAGCGATTGCAGCTTCCAGATGTGTAAGGGGAGGGAAGAATTGGGGATACATACAAGTGGCTGGGTGAGCAGGGAGCAGAATGGGTAGTGAAGATCAAGGAGAAATGGGAAGCGGAGTTGGGAGGGGGGATCAATTGGGGAGTATGGAGTGCAGCACTGCTGCACACTGCTGAGGGTAAACGGGACCTCCTCTTTTTTAGGGATGAGCCTGATACAGTTTAAGGTGGTGCACAGGGTGCATATGACTCGGGCGAGAATTTGTGGGTTCATTCAGGGGGTAGCAGATGAGTGTGAGAGGTGTGCGCAGGGGGGCAGAGAATCACGCGCACATGTTTTGGGGTTGCAAAACATTGGGAAGATTCTGGGCGGGAGTGTTCATGGTGTTAGCCAGGATAGTGGAGGAGGAGGTGGACTCTTACCCTATGGTGGCGATAATTGGGGTTTCAGAGAAGTCTGAGCTCATGGAGAGGAGGAAGGCCGATGTCGTGGCCTTCGCCTCTCTGACTGCACGGTGGCAAATTTGCTGGAGTGGCGGTCGGCATCGCCACCGGGGGTAGCAGCTTGGTTGGGTGACCTGTACGACTTCTGCGGTTGGAGAAACTAAAGTATCAGTTAAGGGGCTCAACAGGGGGGGTTTGAGAATAGGGTGGGGACGTTTGTGACCATGTTTGAGGAGCTGTTCGTCGGAGGGGGGGTTGGAGGAGGGTGAAAAAGGGGGAAAATGTCTACAGACTGTACAGTTGATTGTTGGGAAGTATGTTTCCCAGGGTGTTTATTTGTTGTAGCATGTTTGTGATAAAATACATTTTTAAGAAAAAGGTCCAACACAACTAATAACTAGTATTTTACATCTATATGTAAGTGCAAGAATCATATTGTTACATTGTAATAACACAGTCAATACGATAGACAATCAGGTGGGCATCTATTTCTCACTGGTTACCTGCTCACTCCCGGAACTTTGTCATTCTCAGCCTTACATGTACTTTCAGGTTCTCCAGTAGATGCCTCTAACCTGGAATGCATGACAGTCTCTTTTTCTGAGGAAAAACTAGTAATAGCAGATACTTCTGATGCAAACTCTTCTTCTGTCGATGAATGAGAAGTTACACAGTCAAATGGAACAAAGACCATTATCTCTTGAAGTAGTTCTGTTTCTAGCACAGAAACACGTACTGACAATAATTGATCCACATGGTGACTCCACATGAGTTTGTCATTAGGGATATTGGGCCATAGATTCATCACAGAACCCCTACCGTGCAGAAGGAGGCCATTTGGCCCATCGAATCTGAACCGACATTCCGAAAGAGCATTCCATCCATGCCCACTCCCTCATCCAACCTGCTCTATCCCCGTAATCCCATAACCTAATCTGCACAATTTGGGTCGGCATAGGCCGGATCCAAGAGAGACAGAAATCAAGGCTGCATTGTCTTTTAACTGGCTTGAGTTTTCCCCGCCCCTTTTGTGGGCAGTTTCTGGGTCACTCTCAATCAATTCCTCAGGGCTCCACCCTCTGATTGGTCACATCCAATCAGGGGCTGCCACATCACTTTTGGGGTGGGCATCAGTGGCCAATCCTGGGAGGGCTCCGAGCAGGACCTCGGTGCCGCCTAGTCTGGAAGATGATGCGATGGACCTGATGGTCCCATTGTTATTTTAATTGCCTTGAATGGCCCATTTGCAGGTGTGAATTCCTGCATACTTCTGGCTGTTGTTTGCAAAGATACAAGCTGCAGCTTGTCCATGTCCCACACCTGGCCATAATTCCCATCATTCTTTGTAGGTGGCCATCTCAGATGGCTACAGTGGTAAGGTGCTGACATAATATATTGAACTCCATGCATCTTTAAGTACTCTTCGAATGCCTGGGCTGAAAACTATGGCCCATTGACACTCATGATCTACTCTGGTTTTCTGAATCTCACAAAGGTTGCATCGAGTTTCTCAACAGTTTGTTCTGCAGTGGTTGACTTCATTATGACCACCTCAGGCCACTTTGAGTGTGTGACCATGAACATCTGCCCTCCGAATGGACCCACAAAGTCAACATGTCGATGCTGCCATGACATTTTAGGCCACACCCATGGGTGCAATGGGGACAACGGTGGAACATTCCTTACCCGCACACATGACTGGCACGGTCCTATGTTTCTTCTATTTGGCCATCAATTCCTGGCCTGGGTGTCCTTCCAAAACTTTGTGTTGTAAATTTTTATAGATAATTACTCTCATATTACTCTCATCCCCACAACACACATTCACCCTGCGCTGTTAATTCAAGTCTCCTGGAAAAATACGGTTTTAATTCAGGAGGTTTTCCTGTTATCCTGTCTTTTAATAACATTTCCAGTACCTTCCCCATCACAGGATCATTTCTGGTATGCCTTTGGACTTGAGAGAGAGTCATTAGAACATTCTCAACCTGTGAACAGGAAATAATATTATCATAGAATCATAGAATTTACAGTGCAGAAGGAGGCCATTCAGCCCATCGAGTCTGCACCGGCTCTTCGAAAGAGCACCCTACCTAAGGCCACACCTCCAACCTATCACCGTAACCCAGTAACCCCACTTAACCTTTTTTGGGTACTAAGGGCAATTTAGCATAGCCAATCCACCTAACCTGCACATCTTTGGACTGTGGGAGGAAACCGGAGCACCCGGAGGAAACGCACGCAGACACAGGGAGAAAGTGCACACACAGTGAACGAAGCCGGGAATCGAACCTGGGACCCTGGAGCTGTGAAGCAACTGTGCTAACCATGTGCTACCGTGCCTCCCTCATGAGAGATTGGACAGGCTAGGACTGTTTTCTTTGGTGCACAGGAGACTGAGGGATGATCTTACAGAGGTGCATAAGATAATGAGAGGAATGGATAGTGTGAATGCACTCAGTCTTTATCCCCAGGATTGGAGAATCGAGAACCAAAGGGCATAGGTTTAAGTTAAGAGGGGAAAGAATTAATGGGAACCTGAGGAGCAACCTTTTTACACAGAGAGCGGTACTTATGTGGGATGAGCTACTGGAGGAAGTCTTGAGGCAGGGACATTAACAACATTTAAAAGGCATTTGGGCAGTTACACGGATAGGAAAGGTTCAGAGGGATATGGGCCAAATGCAGGTAAATGGGGTTAGCTTTGATGGGATTTTGGTTGGCATGGACCAGTTTGAGCCGAAGGGCCTGTTTCTGTACCACAGATTCTATGATTCTATGATAAGGTGGTATTTGACCAGCTGGTAAAGGTAAGTGTGATAATGCATCCACATTGGCATGATTTCCAGATTGACAATATTTAAACTCGTAGGAATGTGCAGTGAGTGTTTTTTTTAATTTAAATTACCCACTTAATTTATTTTCCCAATTAAGGGGCGATTTAGCGTGGCCAATTCACCTACCCTGCACATCTTTGGGTTGTGGGTGTGAGACCCACGCAGACACGGGGAGAACATGCAAACTCCACACGGGCAGTGACCCGGGGCCGGGATCGAATCAGGTCATCGGCGCCATGAGCGCAGTTAGTATTAATGACCATCATGGAGCCTACTTGCAGCCAACGAAGGGATATCTTTGTGTGGTCCAAATATCTGTTATGGGCCTGTGGTCCATCATGAATGTGAAGTGACGACCATACAGGTATTGGTGAAATTTCCCGTCACCAAATAGATGGGCTTCAGAGTGGTTTCACAGGTCGGCGCAACATCGAGGGCCGAAGGGCCTGTGCTGCGCTGTAATGTTCCATGTTCTATGTTCAGTGCCTCCTTCTCCAACTGAGCAGATAGATTCTGCACATGTTAATGTATGAGATGCAGAAGCTATTGGTCTTTCTTCCCCTGAAGATAGTATATGTGACATCACCACTCCAACACTGTACGGTGAAGTATCATGGGCAAGTTGTAATGGTAACTTTGGGTTGAAATGTACCCATATTTCTGACATTTTCAGTGCTTCTTTTGCTGATTGATCTGCTTTCTCGCATTTTGGTATCCATTGTGCACAACAAGGTAAGTAAGGGTTTGAGTAGTGTTCCAAATTCTTAATGAATTTTCCATAGTAGTTGATTAACCCTTGGAATGACCTCCGTTGAGTGACATTCATTGATCTTGGAGCCTCCATAATGGCTTCCATTTTTTTAGGTACTGTATGTAGATGTTACCGTCAATTACATGTCCAAGATATTGTATGGATGGCTGGAAGAAATCACATTTATCTTTACTGACATGAAGTCCATGCATTTGAAGTTGTTTCAGTGTACTTTCTAATTGTTGTAAATGTTCTTGCTCCTTTGTGCTGGTTATTTATGTATCATTTAGATAACACTGTACCCACTGTAAGCCACTAAGGATCTGATCCATCGAGCATTGAAATAAAGCTGGTGCTGACTTTATTCCAAAAGGCAATCTCTTCTAGCGGAATAGGCCTTTGTGAGTGATGATGGTGAGCAAGTGATGAGATTCAGCTGCCACATTCATTGCAGGTAGGCCTGCAATAGGTCAATCTTGCTGAACCTCTGCTTGGCCTGTGAACAAATCTTCAATCAATGGTAGCAGGTATTAATCTGCACATAGAACCAGATTAATTGTTGGCTTAAAATCTCCGCAGATATGAATTGTACCATCCTGTTTCATGACAGGTACAGTAGGGGTTGCCCAGTGATTAGTAGTGATGGGTTCTAAGACCCACGTTTTCACAAGTCTCAATAAACCCTCTTCAACCTTCAAATGTATTGCATAGGGTGCTGCTCTAGCCTTGAGATATTTCAACTGCCAATTTTCCTTAATCTTCAGGGACACTTGTACACCTTTCATGGACCCCAATGTGTCTTCACAAACACTGCTATGTGTTTCAATTATAATCTATAAGTCTGACTTTGAATCAATTTAGCTGTTGACAGCGATCTAATTTAGTTTAATCCTTTCCAGCTAAGAGCGGTCAAAGAGATCTGGAAAACATCCTCGGACCACATAGAGTGGTAGCTACTGTTTGTCCACTTAGCTTAACGTTAACTGTGATGTAACCTCTCAGCGGCACTATCTCTTCAGTGAAAGTCCTCAAAATCACAGATGAGTGGGCTTAAAAGGCAGGTGATTAAGCTTTTGTTCATAGATAGTCTCAGGAATTAGGGAGGCGGGAACTCCCATATCGATCTCCATTTTATTTGGTTGTCCATTCAGTTTCGGCACTATCCAAAAAGTGTGACTCACCTTTGAATAACTGCATGTTCAACATTAATTCTTCATCAGAATGAATTGATTTAGTTTCATTGCAGTTCTTATTCTTTTCTTCCACATTATGAATTTTCTTAGTTGAATTTGTTTTGTTTCTTCCTTTGAATGAGTTCTGTGTCTCCCTTTGAGTGTTTTCTCTGGAGAAGTTATTTTACTCCAGCAAGCTCTTGCTATGTGGCCAACACTCCCACAATTTTTACATTGGTTATCCTTGCTCCAGCAATTAACCTGTGAACAACCCATTTTGCACAGCGATGACACGCCTGTTGCTGAATACATTTCTCCTGGTTGGCAACCAGTTTATGGATCCTTGTGCATGCACCAAGCTGAGAAGCCTCCTTAGCCGCGAGCTCCATTGAAACCATTGAATATCTAATGCAATCTTCACACTTAGACTTTGTTCTGTTAATAATCTTTAATGGCCTCACTTTTCAAACCACAGATTAAACAATCTCTAATTATGTCATCTGACGAGTTGTCAAATACACAAACCTCTGCAAGTCGCTTGAGGGTTACAACGAACTATACAATATTTTCCCCTTCTAACAGATTCCTTTGATGAAAATGAAACATCTCCACAATAATCAAGGGCTTTGGTGAATAATGATCTCATATTTTCACCAGTTTTTCAGATGTCCTATCCCCAGGTTTCTCAGACTGAACTCAGCTTCTTAGAATTTTTTTTTCTCAACAATTTAGAGTACCCAATTGTTTTTTTCTCCAATTAAGGTGCAATTTAGTGTGCCCAATTCACCTACCCTGCACACCATACACACACAGGGAGAATGTGCAAACTCTACACGGACAGTGAGCTGGAGCCGGGATCGAACCTGGGACCTCGGTGCCGTGAGGCAGCAGCGCTAACCACTGTGCCACTGTGCTGTCCTTGATGCCAATGATTTCTGACCTTCTGTTAATCAGCTGTCGATTGTACAATTGAAGCTGCTCCACTCCAATGGTTTTCTGGGAAAAAATGTTTTTCTTTCTTCTGATCCGTTCCTCATCATCAGTTTTCTGTTCATAAACTGTTGTATCTTCAGAGTAACAGTAAAAAAGAAAAAGTTTGTCATAGAACATGGGTTTGATGCAAGATTAGCAGAGGTTTATTGAACTGTACAAGGTTTGGTATTAGACTAGGCAAAAGCCCACAAGGTCGCCGATGACTTAAGTCACGTGACTCCATTCTTGAAGAGACATTGCACAGAGCTACAATAAGCCCCATATATAACAACATCAACATGCATCTCCATAGAGTGAACAAATGAATGAATGAAATAGGTTGTATTGGACATTCTCAATAGCTTGATGGGTAGATGTACTGCTGATATGATGGTGAGTCATGCAGGCACTGAATACCTCAGGTTATTCCATGGTCTGTGTTGGGTTGTCTAATATCAGCTGGGATTGTGATCGGGGATTGCAATTACCCTCATCACCCCTGGTCTAAGGAATAATTAGCCGAGGTTCCTGCCCATCCCTGCTGGAAAATGTCCAAATGGGGGGACATCGGGTATGGTATAATTAGACTATGTTGCCATGCCGAGTAGCCTGATAGCTTTCTTTAAAATTACCATTTGGGTAAAGGTACAGAGATCAACTCGCATCCATGAAATCACATGGCACCTTGGCTTGGTTAGTTAAAGCAAATGCCCAGTCAACTGGAGATCCAGGATTCGAATCGCAGCAGAGTCTGTACATTTAACATTTATTTACAGGGCTTTCTTTATCTGAGGGAGCTTTCGTCAATGAGGAACCTTCTTAATTGAAGCTTATGATCTTCAGAAATTCATACGGCAGCAGGACAAGGGTCACAGACTCAATGCTGAGCAGGGGAAATTTAGAACCAACAGCAGGAGATATTTCTCGATGCAAAGGGCAACCATTAGCTGGAACAATTTGCGAGGAAGGATAAATGAGATCTGATCTGGAGACTCATTTACGAGTCATGTTTTAATGGGAGCTGTCAAAATTGTATTCTGGAAAGGTGAAATAAAATGTGCAAAAAGGCTGCCCTTTGGCTAAAAGCCGAGATCATGATCCTGCATGAACTATGAGAGCCGACTCCACTGTCAGGAGTTTCGGGAATGGAGCACCGCTCACATGCAGTCCTTATCAGGTAACCTCCTCTAGTCCTACAACCCTTTAAGATTGTGGCATGCCACCAATTCTGGTCTCTAATATCTGGGTATTCCTCCCTACTATCCACCTCTCTACCTATGTCTCTGCCTTTAAGATACTCCTTAAGATTTTGTTCAAGCTTTTGGTCAGTTGCCCTAATATCTCTACATGTGGTTCAGGAATGACACTCAGTGAGCCACCTTGGGGTGTTTCACTATGTTAATGATATTACATTAATGCAATCTGTTCTTGCTGTTGTATTTCCTCCCACTTCAGGTATCATAGACTTGCAATTTCCCAATTAGTACTTCATGTGACCACTGTTCGGCACTGAGCATCCTGTCAGGTGGAAGTACCTTTAAGTAATAGGTGTTTATCAAATACCTGCAGTGATGTCAGTGTGTGGGTGGAGCTGGGCTGGATGTCTGTCTTTTACATTTGTCCTTGAGCTGGGAGCAGCAGTGTGTCTTAGTTTTGTTTTCAGAGTTGGAGAGCTGCATTCACAGCAAGAAGATGTTATGATCTCTCTCTGCAACCTAAAGAATGTCTCCAAATCACTTGATGATTTCAAAGTTCTACCTGTTTCTGTGGAGAATTTAAACCTGCTGTCTTTATTTTAAAAGGGTTTAACTTATGGATGTTGTTTGGGAAGGTATTACGGGTTATCTATTGAGTACTGTATCTTTTGGGGTGGGCCAGGGTTGGTAGTTGATAAACTGTTTACTGTGTGTTTATAAAATGTTAACTGGATTCATAGAATAAACATTGTTTTTGTTTAAAAATACCTTTAGATCTCTGTTGCATCACACCAGTAAATTGGACCCTTAACCAAACTCTATTTAAAGTTGTGGGTCAGGTGAACTCCATGGTATACTTTGGTGTTCTCTAAACCCTGGCCCATAATAATCCCAAACCAATCATATTATAATCAAGAATGGAAGGAACAAAGAATTGGGGGAGGGATTCTCCATTTCAAAGTGTTAACGTCTGGGAGTGAATCGGTGGACTGCTACAACAACTAAATTGGCGTTGATTCTGGAGCAATTAATGAGCCATTAATGGGCTAGCACTGGTGCCATGTGGAATTCGATAATTCCAATGAAAAACGGTGCCCGATTCGCTAGAGTCGGGATTGCCACTTGAGTGTTCACCCAAGAAAAGGAGTTTGTGGAAGATAATTCTTGGGTCGGGTGTGTGGACAGTGTGAGTCACGTTGACATCGAAAAGGAGGAGGTATTGGGTGTTTTAAAAGACATTAAGGTCGTTAAGTCTCCTGGGCTGGATGGGATTTACCCCAGCATACTGAAGGAAGCAAGGGAGGAAATTGCTGGGGCCTTAACTGACATCTTTGTATCCTCATTGGCTACATGTAAGATCTCAGAGGACTGGACAATAGCTAATGTGGCACCGCTGTTTAAGAAAGGTAGCAGGGATAATCCAGGAAAATACAGGCTGGCGAGCCTCACATTGGGAGTGGGTAAATTATTGGAGAGAATTCTCAGGGACAGGTTTTATACCCATTTGCAAACAAATGGACTCATTAACGATAGATAGCATGGTTTTGTGAAGGGGAGGTCATGCCTCACTAACTTGATCGAGTTTTTTGAGGAGGTGACAAAGATGCTTGATGGAGGTGCTGCAGAGCGAGATGGTGGCTGCGATAAAGGGGTGGGTGGAGGAGGCGATTGCCCCAGTGAAGGCGGAAGTGTCGAAGACATAGGCCGAGGTCCGGGACCGAGGAGAGAAGCTGAAGGGGATGGAGGAGGCCCTGTCGCAGCACAGTGACCAGTTCACTGCGATGGGTGAGGAGCTGCGGAGGGTGGCGGAGGCTGACAAAGGCTCAGAGCCAAGGTCGAGGACCTGGAGAGCACCGTGACGGTGGCAAAATCTTTGGATCGTGGGCCTGCCTGAGGGGGTGAAGGCCTGAGGTTGACCAAGTACTTTGCGAAGATGCTGGCAGAGCTGTTAGGGCGAGGGGGAAGAACCCTCCCAAAAAGAGTTGAACAAGGTTCATCGGTCGCTCAGGCTGAAGCCGAAAGCAAATGAGCCACCAAGGGCGGTTATAATTTGCTTCCATATGCTCCATATGAAGGAGAAGGTCCTGAGTTAGTGAAACAAACGCGAGAGGTGAAGTGGGAAGGAGTTGGTATTCAAATATACCGGGACTTGACGGCGGAGTTGGTGAGAAGGCCTTCGGATGGGGGAAGGCAGCACTGTACAGCAATGCGTGAGGTTTGGAGTGGTCTACCCTGCGAAGTTAAGAGTGATGCACAACTTGAGGGATTTCTATTTTGAGATGGTGGAGGCGGTGGAGGTGTTCGTGAAGGCCAAAGGTCTGGGACTGAAATGAGAGATGGGACTGGGTCTGGGACTTACACTGAGGGAATGGGGACTGTGTTGTGTCTTTATCTGTCTCTTTTTTTTCCTTTTTCTCTGTTCTTGTTTTGTATTTGATGGAGGGGTTTTGTTATCTTTGAACGGGGTAGTGTAGTTTACCTTTGTTTATAGTTGGTTACAAGTGTATTGGGCTTTGGGTTTATGTTTTTTTCCTGGGGCAGGGTTTTTGCACTGGTGTTCTTCATTCTTCTGGGACTGGGTTATGGAAGAGGGGAATGGAGGTGGGGGGGGGGTGGGAGGGGAGCATGGGTCACCGCACTAGCAAGCCATGTTTGGCTCGTAAATGGAAGTGTGGTGGAGGGAGGGGCAAGGGTCATTGGAACATGGTCAAATAGGTTTCGATGAGCCTGGGAGGTGAGAAAGATGGGGAATGGAATTGATACTTAAATTGAGGGGGTGGGGTGACGAGGGAGAGGGTAGGGCCCCTAAAGGATAAACAAGGTCATCAATGTGCAGATCCACAAGAGATGAGAGAGGTCCAAAATGAATATTTCTCATCAGTATTTACTGTTGAGAAAGGCATAAATGTTAGGGAAATTGGGGAAATAAAAAGTGATGTCTTGAGGAGTGTACATATTACAGAGAAGGAGGTGCTGGAGGTGGTAAAGAGCATCAAGATAGATATATCCCCGGGACCTGATGAAATCTATCACAGGGCGTTGTGGGAAGCAAGGGAGGGAGTCCCGGCCCCCTAGCTAAGATATTTGGATCATCGATAGCCACAGGAGAGGTGCCTTAGGATTGGAGAGGAGAAAATGTTTTACCCTTGTTTAAGAAGGGCTGTAGGGATAAGCCTGGGAACTACAGACCGGTTAGCCTTACTTCTGGAGTGGGTAAATTGTGAGAAGGTATTCTGAGGGACAGGATCTACAGGCATTTAGGCAGGCAAGAGCTAATTAGGGAAAGTCAGCAAGGCTTTGTAAGGGGAAAGTCATGTTTCACAAATTTGATTGAGTTTTTTGAAGGGGTAGTGCAGTCGACGTTGTCTACATGGACTTTAGCAAGGCCTTTGTCAAGGTACCTCGTGGTAGGTTGTTGCAAATGGTTAATTCTCACGGAATCCAGGGTGAGGTAGCCAATTGGATACAAAATTGATTTGGTGACTGAAGCCAAAGGGTGGTTATGGAGGGTTGTTTTTCAAACTGGAGGCCTGTGACCAGCGGTGTGCATCAAGGATCGGTGCTGGATCCACTGTTATTTGTTATATATATATTAATGATTTGGACGAGAATGTAGGTGGCATGGTTAGTAAGTTTGCAGATGACACCAAGATTGGTGGTACAGTGGATAGTGAAGAAGATTATATAAGATTACAACAGGATCTTGACCAATTGGACCAGTGGACCAATGAATGACAGATGGAGTTTAATTTGGATAATTGTGAGGTGATGCATTTTGGAAGATCAAATTAGGGCAGGACCTACTCAGTTAATGGTAGGGAGTTGGGTAGAGTTACAGAACAAAGAGATCTAGGGGTACAGGTTCATCGCTCCTTGAAGGTGGAGTCGCAGGTGGACAGGCTGGTGAAGAAGGCATTCAGCATGCTAGGTTTTATTGGTCAGAATATTGAATACAGGAGTTAGGACGTCTTGTCAAAGTTGCACAAGACATTGGTAAAACCACACCTGGAATACTGTATTCAGTTCTGGTCACCCTATTATAGAAAGGATATTGTTAAACTGGAAAGAGTGCAGGAGAGATTTACAAGGATGCTACCAGGGCTTGATGGTCTGAGTTATAAGGAGAGGCTGGATAGGCTGGGACTTTTTTCCCTGGAGCAGAGAAGGCTTAGGGGTGAACCTATAGAGGTCTATAAAATAATGAGGAGCATCGATAAGGTAAAATTATGAGGAGCATCGATAAGTCAATATCTTTTCCCAAAGGTGGAGGAGTCTAGAACTAGAGGGCATAGGTTAAAGTGAGAGGAGAGAGATACAAAAGAGACCAGAGAGGACATTTTGTTCACACAGAGGGTGGTGAGCATCTGCAATGAGCTGCCAGAGGCAGTGGTAGAGGCGGGTACAATTTTTTCCACTAAAGAACAGCTAGACAGTTACATGGGCAGGGTGGGTATAGAGGGATATGGGCCAAATGCAGGCAAGTGGGACTAGCTTAGTGATAGAACCTGGGCGGCATGGACAAGCTGGGCCGAAAGGCCTGTTTCCGTGCTGGAAACATCTATGACTATATGATACTGGAAGAGGTGTTTGCAAATAGAAGTTGGTGGAAGAATTCTGGGAGGGAGTGGGTAGGCGTTCGACGGTAACAAAAGGTATAGGTGGGTCAAGCCAGAGGGGCAGTGCCCGGGGTTATGATGACGGCGGATAGGAGGGGCCCTCCCGGTCAGAATAGTGACGTGGAATGTGAGGGGGGGAGGGAGAATGGTGAAGAGGTTGAGAGTTTTTGCACATTTGAAGAGCTTAAAGGCAGACGTGGTGATGCTGCAGGAGTCTCTTGTCAGGATGAAGGATTAGGTGGGGATTAGGAAGGGGGAGGTGAGTCAGGTGTTTCAATCGGGTTTTGACAGGAGGGCTCGTGGGTAGCAATGCTGGTGGGCAAGAGGGTGAAGTTTCAGATGGAGACGGTGGTGGCGGATCAGGGGGGCAGGCACGTGATAGTGATGGGGGCGCTAGAATCATAGAATCATAGAATTTACAGAGCAGAAGGAGGCCATTCGGCCCATCAAGTCTGCATCAGCCCTTGGAAAGAGCGCCCTACTCAAGCCCACACCTCCAACCTATCCCCGCAACCCCACCTAACCTTTTTTGAACACTAGGGGCAATTTAGCTGAGTCAATCCACCTAACTTGCATATCTCTGTCTGTGGGAGGAAACCGGAGCACCCGGAGGAAACCCATGCAGACAGGGGAGAACGTGCAGACTCCACACAGACAGTGACCTAAGCCGGGAACCTGGAGCTGTGAAGCATCTGTGCTAACTACTGTGCTACCATGCCCCACCTTGGGGAGAGACAGGGGGCGGGGGGGGGGGGGGGGGGGGGGGGGGGAACTGCATGAGGAGAATTGCAATCCAGAATAAGAAGTTTCAGGAGATAGCTGAAGGAAAGACATGTTAATGATGTAATATAGACCAGTTTAGTCGTAATATTTCTCGATTCCCTCCCTTCAATTGTGTAGGCCTTAACTGGAGGACAGCTGCAAAGGTACACGTGCTGTCCATGTGCTACAATGCTCGAGGGAAGGTTGGTGGCACTGGCATATATGGTCCCAACTGGGATGATGCGGGGTTTGTGAAGGTGTTGGGTGCCATCCAGGATCTGGAGACTCATGAGTTGGTAGTACGGGGGGATTGGAACATGGTGTTGGAACCAAAGGTGGACAGATCCCAGTAGTGCTCGCTCACCCAGCCGGGCGGTAGGGGTGGGACAAAGGGCTCATGAGGGAGATGAGAGTAGTGGATCCCTGGAGGCTCTTGCATCCAATGGAACGGGAGTATTTGTTTTCCTCTCCAGTACACAAAGTGTATTCGCAGATTGACTTCTTTGGGGTGGGAAAGGCACTATTGGCTGGGGTTAAGAGGTCGGAGTACTCACCAATCGTGATCTTGGACCATGCTCCACATTGCATGGATGTGGTTTTGGAGAAGGGATGGCCCAGAGGCCGGGGTGGAGAATGGATTTGGGGTTGTTAGCGGACCAGAGCATCTGTGACAAGATTGGGAAGGTGATCGCGGAGTATGGGGCATTTAATTGCACGGGAGAAGTCTCGGGGTCAGTGGTTTGTGAGGCTCTGAAAGCCTCTCGTGAGGGGGGAGGTGATCTTGTTCAAGGCGAAGGTGGATGGGGTGGAGAGGGAGGAATGCCAAAGGCTGATAGAGGAGATTTTGGAGGTGGATGGGAGGTATCCGGGAGACCAGACCCGGGTCTCTTGGCCAAGAGGAAGGAGTTGCAGGTGAGGTTCGACCAATTATCCACAGGGAAAATGGTGTGTCAGCTGAGAAGGGCAAGGGAGACGGTTTACAAGTATGGGGTGAAGGCAGGGCATATGTTGTAGCCTAAAATGGCTGAGTCCCGATTAATTTGGCCAAAACCCAATGTAAAATGGCTAACCAAAAAGGCTATGGGAAAAGCAGCCAACGGGGCACAAACGGACAGCTGCAGACAGAACAGCGTATTCGGCTCTGGGGAAGTCGGCCCAGACCGATACCTGCGACCATTAGCAGCACATCAACCCAGACATCTGCAGTTTAATCGGCTATCCCCGGGAACAATTGCAACATATTAGCAATTGAATGCCGATCCAGACCTCTCGGCACCAGCAGTGGCCGAGTCAAAGACAGGTGAACGACCACCCTCCGATCAAGGAATCGCCCCATTATTGGAGCATATCGAACCCAGTGATTGGGAACCAGTCCAATCACTTGGGACCAGGGTCAAGGTCCGCCCCGAGAGGCGGGAAGCCCCCGGGAACTATAAAAATAGGGGCCAAGTTCAGATCGGCCCTTCTCTCCCTTCTTCTCCTGCTCGCAACCTTCGCAAGAACCATCGACCAGCAACCGTAAGTCTGACTCCAGCGATCGCTACCCGATAGAGACTCCTAGCCATCGACCTGTATCAGCCTTTGAATCCCGCAGGCCAGACCCAATTCGACAAGCCATTCGTTTCCCTGACCTGGTGGGCCATTCCCAAAAGTTAAGTATTGGCCAGTAGTGGTAGGTAGTAGTCTAGAAAGTAGGATTATTGTGTAGGTATTTATTGCTGTACATAATAAATGACCGTTGATTTTAATCTTACTAAGCGGTGTGCTGTCTTATTAACCATAACTAGAGCTTGAACCACGTGGCGGTATCAGAAAGATACCTGGCGACTCGTGAGCAAAGGTGACAGAATTAGAGCTAATAAATCTAAGGCTAATAAGAGCAACAATGTTGGCCAGCCAGCACCGGAGGGAGGCAGCAGCCAGGGTCATAGTTTGGGTACGGAATAAGGCGGGGAGGTTGGTGGTGGCTCCAGAGCAGATTAATGAAGTATTTGAGGAATATTACAGGGACATGTATAGGTCGGAGCCGCCAGAGGAGGCATGGGGGATGAGAGAATTTCTGGATGGGCTGGAGGGTCCGCAGCTGGGAGAGGAAGATAGGGCAAAGTTGGAGGAGCCAGTGGGGGAGCAGGAGGTGAAAGAGTGATTGGGAGGATGTAGGCAGGGAAGGCGATGGGGCCCAAAGGGTTCGCGGTCAAATTTGATAAGAAATTCAAGGTCACGTTGGTGCCGTTGATGGTGGGAATGTTTGAGGACGCAATGGGTCAGGGGCTCTTGCCACAAATGATGCGGCAAGCTTCCATCTCATTGTTGTTAAAGAAGGTGCCCTTGTACGAACGGGATATGGCGCTCGACTCATCGATCAACAGTTCCAATGTGCCACAGCAAAAAACCGCACCGACCTCCTCAGAAGACAAACATGGGACACAACCGAGTACCCTCCGTCGTCCAGTACTTCCCCGGAGCGGAGAAACTACAACATCTTCTTCGCAGCCTTCAACACGTCATCGATGAAGATGAACATCTTGCCGAGGTCATCCCCACACCCCCACTACTTGCCTTCAAACAACCACGCAACCTCAAACAAACCATTGTTTGCAGCAAACTACCCAGCCTTCAGAACAGCGACCACGACACCACACAACCCTGCCATGGCAATCTCTGCAAGACGTGCCAGATCATCGACATGGATACCACCATTACACGGAGAGCACCACCCACCAGGTACGCGGTACATACTTGTGCGACTCGGCCAACGTTGTCTACCTCATACGCTGCAGGAAAGGATGTCCCGAAGCGTGGTACATTGGCGAGACCATGCAGACGCTGCGACAACGAATGAACGGACATCGCGCAACAATCACCAGGCAGGAATGTTCCCTTCCAGTCGGGGAACACTTCAGCAGCCAAGGGCATTCAGCCTCTGATCTCCAGGTAAGCGTTCTCCAAGGCGGCCTTCAGGATGCGCGATAACGCAGAATCGCCAGGCAGAAACTTATAGCCAAGTTCCGCACACATGAGTGCGGCCTCAACCGGGACCTGGGATTTATGTTGCATTACATTCATCCCCCACCATCTGGCCTGGGCTTGGGAAATCCTACCAACTGTCCTGGCTTGAGACAATTCACACCTCTTTAACCTGGGGTATCCCTATCTCTGGATCTGTAAAGACTTAATTACCTGCAAATGCACGCATTCTAAGCATTGTCTTGCATCTTTGAATTTGTCTATAAATATGTTTCTGGAACATACCTCTTCATTCACCTGAGGAAGGAGCAGCGCTCTGAAAGCTAGTGACATGGAAACAAACCTGTTGGGCTTTAACCTGGTGTTGGAAGACTTCTTACTGTGCCCACCCCAGTCCAACGCCGGCATCTCCACATCATGTTAAAGAAGGACAAAGATCCGGTGGAGTGTAGGTCATATAGGCTCATATCTCTGCTGAATGTAGATGCCAAGATACTGAAAAAGGTGTTGGCATTAAGGTTGGAAAGGTGTCTTCTAAAGGTGATTGAGGAGGATCAGACGGAGTTCATAAAGGGAAGACAGCTGTTCTTGAACCTGAGTAGCTTGTTGAATGTGATCCTGTCTCGGGCGGAGGGAATGGAGATGGAGCTGGTGGTGGCACTGGATGTGGAGAAAGCGTTTGATCGGGTCAAATTGAACTATTTGATGGCGGTACTGGAAAGATTTGGAATTGGGCCAAAGTCTAAGGTGTGGGTGTGGCTGTTGTATAAGGAGTGATTGGTGGGTGTGCGCATTAACAACATGAACTCAGGGTACTTTGCATTAAACAAGGGATACGAGGCAGGGATGTCTTATGTCCACTCTTCTGTTCGCATTGGCTATAGAGCCCTTGGTCATTGCGCTGAGGAGCTCAGAGCTGTGCAGGGGTTTAGTAAGGGGAGGTGGAACATAGGGTGTCCCTACATGCCAATGATCTGCTATTGTATATTTCAGAACCGAGTGTGTCGATTGGGAGTATAATGAAACAGCTCCAGAGATTCCGGACTGAGCGTGTCGATTGGGAGTGTAATGGAACAGCTCCAGAGATTCTGGACCGAGTGTGTCGGTTGGGAATATAATGGAACAGCCCCAGAGATTTGGGACCGAGTGTGTCGATTGGGAGTGTAATGGAACAGCTCCAGAGATTCGGCTCCGAGCGTGTCGATTGGGAGTATAATGGGACAGCTCCAGAGATTCGGGACAGAGTGTATCGATTGGGAGTATAATGGAACAGCTCCAGAGATTCCGGAGTGAGTGTGTCGATTGGGAATATAGTGGAACAGCTCCAGAGATTCGTGCCGAGCGTGTCGATTGGGAATATAATGGAGCAGCTCCAGAGATTCGGGACCGAGTGTGTAGATTGGGAGTATAAGGGAACTGCTCCAGAGATTCGGGACTGAGTGTGTCGATTGGGAATATAATGGAACAGCTCCAGAGATTCGTGCCGAGCGTGTTGGTTGGGAATATAATGGAACAGCTCCAGAGATTCCAGACCGAGTGTGTCGGTTGGGAGTATAATGGAACAGCTCCAGAGATTCGGGACTGAGTGTGTCGATTGGGAGTATAATGGAAAAGTTCCAGAGATTGGGAACGAGTGTGTCGATTGGGAGTGTAATGGAACAGCTCCAGAGATTCAGGACCAAGTGTGTCGATTGGGAGTATAATGGAACAGCTCCAGAGATTCCGGACTGAGCGTGTCGATTGGGAGTGTAATGGAACAGCTCCAGAGATTCCGGACTGAGCGTGTCGATTGGGAGTGTAATGGAACAGCTCCAGAGATTCCGGACTGAGCTTGTCGATTGGGAGTGCAATGGAACAGCTCCAGAGATTCGGAACCGAGCGTGTCGATTGGGAGTATAATGGAACAGCTCCAGAGATTCGAGACTGAGTGTGTCGATTGGGAGTGTAATGGAACAGCTCCAGAGATTCGGGACCGAGTGTGTCGATTGGGAGTGTAATGGAACAGCTCCAGAGATTCGGGACCGAGTGTGTCGATTGGGAGTATAATGGAACAGCTCCAGAGATTCTGGACTGAGCGTGTCGATTGGGAGTGTAATGGAACAGCTCCAGAGATTCCGGACCGCGTGTGTCGATTGGGAGTGTAATGGAACAGCTCCAGAGATACGGAACCGAGTGTGTCGATTGGGAGTGTAATGGAACAGCTCCAGAGATTCGAGACTGAGTGTGTCGATTGGGAGTGTAATGGAACAGCTCCAGAGATTCGGGACCGAGTGTGTCGATTGGGAGTGTAATGGAACAGCTCCAGAGATTCGGGACCGAGTGTGTCGATTGGGAGTATAATGGAACAGCTCCAGAGATTCTGGACTGAGCGTGTCGATTGGGAGTGTAATGGAACAGCTCCAGAGATTCCGGACCGCGTGTGTCGATTGGGAGTGTAATGGAACAGCTCCAGAGATACGGAACCGAGTGTGTCGATTGGGAGTGTAATGGAACAGCTCCAGAGATTCCGGACCGAGTGTGTCAACTGGGAGTATAATGGAACAGCTCCAGCGATTCGGAACCGAGCGTGTCGATTGGGAGTATAATGGAACAGCTCCAGAGACACGAGACTGAGTGTGTCGATTGGGAGTGTAATGGAACAGCACCAGAGATTCGGAACTGAGTGTGTCGAGTGGAAGTGTAATGGAACAGCTCCAGAGATTCAGGACCAAGTGTGTCGATTGGGAGTGTAATGGAACAGCTCCAGAGATTCGGGACTGAGTTTGTCGATTGGGAGTATAATGGAACAGCTCCAGAGATTCCGGACTGAGCGTGTCGATTGGGAGTGTAATGGAACAGCTCCAGAGATTCCGGACCGAGTGTGTCGGTTGGGAGTGTAATAGAACAGCTCCAGAGATTCAGGACCGAGTGTGTCGATTGGGAGTATAATGGAGCAGCTCCAGAGATTCGGAACCGAGTGTGTCGATTGGGAATATAATGGAACTGCTCCAGAGATTCGGGACCGAGTGTGTCGGTTGGGAGTGTAATGGAACAGCTCCAGAGATTCCGGACCGCGTGTGTCGATTGGGAGTGTAATGGAACAGCTCCCGAGATACGGAACCGAGTGTGTCGATTGGGAGTGTAATGGAACAGCTCCAGCGATTCCGGACCGCGTGTGTCGATTGGGAGTATAATGGAACAGCTCCAGAGATACGGAACCGAGTGTGTCGATTGGGAGTGTAATGGAACAGCTGCAGAGATTCCGGACCGAGTGTGTCAATTGGGAGTATAATGGAACAGCTCCAGAGATTCGGAACCGAGCGTGTCGATTGGGAGTATAATGGAACAGCTCCAGAGATTCGAGACTGAGTGTGTCGATTGGGAGTGTAATGGAACAGCTCCAGAGATTCGGAACCGAGCGTGTTGGTTGGGAATATAATGGAACAGCTCCAGAGATTCCGGACCGAGTGTGTCGATTGGGAGTGTAATGGAACAGCTCCAGAGATTCGGAACTGAGTGTGTCGATTGGGAGTGTAATGGAACAGCTCCAGAGCTTCAGGAGCAAGTGTGTCGATTGGGAATATGATGGAACAGCTCCAGAGATTCGGGACTGAGTGTGTCGATTGGGAGTGTAATGGAACAGCTCCAGAGATTCGGGAACGAGTGTGTCGATTGGGAGTGTAATGGAACAGCTCCAGAGATTCGGGACCGAGTGTGTCGATTGGGAGTATAATGGAACAGCTCCAGAGATTCTGGACTGAGCATGTCGATTGGGAGTGTAATGGAACAGCTCCAGAGATTCCGGACCACGTGTGTCGATTGGGAGTGTAATGGAACAGCTCCAGAGATACGGAACCGAGTGTGTCGATTGGGAGTGTAATGGAACAGCTCCAGAGATTCCGGACCACGTGTGTCGATTGGGAGTGTAATGGAACAGCTCCAGAGATACGGAACCGAGTGTGTCGATTGGGAGTGTAATGGAACAGCTCCAGAGATTCCGGACCGAGTGTGTCAACTGGGAGTATAATGGAACAGCTCCAGCGATTCGGAACCGAGCGTGTTGATTGGGAGTATAATGGAACAGCTCCAGAGACACGAGACTGAATGTGTCGATTGGGAGTGTAATGGAACAGCTCCAGAGATTCGGAACCGAGCGTGTCGGTTGGGAATATAATGGAACAGATCCAGAGATTCCGGACCGAGTGTGTCGATTGGGAGTGTAATGGAACAGCTCCAGAGATTCGGAACTGAGTGTGTCGAGTGGAAGTGTAATGGAACAGCTCCAGAGATTCAGGACCAAGTGTGTCGATTGGGAGTGTAATGGAACAGCTCCAGAGATTCGGGACCGAGTGTGTCGATTGGGAGTGTAATGGAACAGCTCCAGAGATTCGGGACTGAGTTTGTCGATTGGGAGTATAATGGAACAGCTCCAGAGATTCCGGACTGAGCGAGTCGATTGGGAGTGTAATGGAACAGCTCCAGAGATTCCGGACCGAGTGTGTCGGTTGGGAGTGTAATGGAACAGCTCCAGAGATTCAGGACCGAGTGTGTCGATTGGGAGTATAATGGAGCAGCTCCAGAGATTCGGAACCGAGTGTGTCGATTGGGAATATAATGGAACTGCTTCAGAGATTCGGGACCGAGTGTGTCGGTTGGGAGTGTAATGGAACAGCTCCAGAGATTCCGTCCGAGTGTGTCGGTTGGGAGTGTAATGGAACAGCTCCAGAGATTCGGAACCGAGTGAGTAGATAGGGAATATAATGGAATAGCTCCAGAGATTCGGGACTGAGTGTGTCGGTTGGGAGTATAATGGAACAGCTCCAGAGATTCCGGAACGAGTGTGTCGATTGGGAGTATAATGGAACAGCTCCAGAGATTCCGGACCGAGTGTGTCGGTTGGGAGTGTAATGGAACAGCTCCAGAGATTCCGTCCGAGTGTGTCGGTTGGGAGTGTAATGGAACAGCTCCAGAGATTCCGTCCGAGTGTGTCGGTTTGGAGTATAATGGAACAGCTCCAGAGATTCCGGACCGAGTGTGTCGATTGGGAGTATAATGGAACAGCTCCAGAGATTTGGAACTGAGTGTGTCGATTGGGAGTATAATGGAACAGCTCCAGAGATTCCGTCCGAGTGTTTCGGTTGGGAGTATAATGGAACAGCTCCAGAGATTTGGAACTGAGTGTGTCGATTGGGAGTATAATGGAACAGCTCCAGAGATTCGGGACCGAGTGTGTCGATTGGGAGTGTAATGGAGCAGCTCCAGAGATACGGAACCGAGTGTGTCGATTGGGAATATAATGGAACAGCTCCAGAGATTCTGGACCGAGTGTGTCAATTGGGAGTATAATGGAACAGCTCCAGAGATTCGGAACCGAGTGTGTCGATTGGGAGTATAATGGAACAGCTCCAGAGATTCGGAACCGAGTGTGTCGATTGGGAATATAATGGGACAGCTCCAGAGATTCGGGACCGAGTGTGTCGATTGGGAGTATAATGGAACAGCTCCAGAGATTCGAGACTGAGTGTGTCGATTAGGAGTATAATGGAACATCTCCAGAGATTCAAGACTGAGAGTGTCGATTGGGAGTATAATGTAAAGGCTCCAGAGATTCGGGACTGAGTGTGTCGATTGGGAGTATAATGGAACAGCTCCAGAGATTCAGGACTGATTGTGTCGTTTGGGAGTGTAATGGAACGGCTCCAGAGATTCGGGACCGAGTGTGTCGATTGGGAGGATAATGGAGCAGCTCCAGAGATTCCAGACTGAGTGTGTCGGTTGGGAGCATGATGGAACGGCTCCAGCGATACGGAACCGAACATGTCAGTTCGGAGTGTAATGGAAGAGCTCCAGAGATTCGGAACAGAGTGTGTCGGTTGGGAGTATGATGGAACAGCTCCAGAAATACGGAACCGAGCATGTCGGTTGGGAGTGTAATGGAAGAGCTCCCAAGATTCCGGATCGAGTGTGTCGATTGGGAGTATAATTGAACAGCTCCAGAGATTCCAGACTGAGTGTGTCGATTGGGATTATAATGGAACAGCTCCAGCGATTCAGGGCCGAGTGTGTCGATTGGGAGTGCAATGGAATAGCTCCAGAGATTCCAGACCTAGTGTGTCGATTGGGAGTGTAATGGAACAGCACTAGAGATTCCAGACCGAGTGTGTCAATTGTGAGTATAATGGAACAGCTCCAGAGATTTGGAACCAAGTGTGTCGATTGGGAGTGTAATGGAACAGCTCCATAAATTCGGAACCGAGTGTGTCTAATGGGAATTTAATGGAACAGCTCCCGAGATTCGGGACCGAGAGTGTCAATTGGGAGTATAATGGAACAGCTCCAGAGATTTGGAACCGAGTGTGTCGATTGGGATTATAATGGAACAGCTCAAGAGATTCGGAACGGAGCGTGTCGATTGGGAGTGTAATGGAACAGCTCCAGAGATTCGGTACTGAGTGTGTTGGTTGGGAGTGTAATAGAACAGCTCCAGAGATTCGGAACCGAGTGTGTCGATTGGGAGTTTAATGGAACAGCTCCAGAGATTCGAGACTGAGAGTGTCGATTGGGAGTATAATGGAACAGCTCCAGAGATTCGGAACCGAGTGTGTCGATTGGGAGTGTAATGGAACAGCTCCAGAGATTCGGAACCGAGTGTGTCGATTGGGAGTATAATGGAACGGCTCCAGAGATTCGAGACTGAGTGTGTCGATTGGGAGTATAATGGAACTACTCCAGAGATTCGGAACCGAGTGTGTCGATTGGGAATAAAATGGGACAGCTCCAGAGCTTCGGGACCGAGTGTGTCGATTGGGAGTATAATGGAACAGCTCCAGAGATTCGAGACTGAGTGTGTCGATTGGGAGTATAATGGAACATCTCCAGAGATTCGAGACTGACAGTGTCGATTGGGAGCATAATGTAATGGCTCCAGAGATTCGGGACTGAGTGTGTCGATTGGGAGTATAATGGAACAGCTCCAGAGATTCAGGACTGATTGTGTCGTTTGGGAGTGTAATGGAACGGCTCCAGAGATTCGGGACCGAGTGTGTCGATTGGGAGTGTAATGGAACGGCTCCAGAGATTCGGGACCGAGTGTGTCGATTGGGAGGATAATGGAGCAGCTCTAGAGATTCCAGACTGAGTGTGTCGGTTGGGAGTATGATGGAACGGCTCCAGAGATACGGAACCGAACATGTCGGTTCGGAGTGTAATGGAAGAGCTCCAGAGATTCGGAACAGAGTGTGTCGGTTGGGAGTATGATGGAACAGCTCCAGAAATACGGAACCGAGCATGTCGGTTGGGAGTGTAATGGAAGAACTCCCAAGATTCCGGATCGAGTGTGTCGATTGGGAGTATAATGGAACAGCTCCAGAGATTCCAGACTGAGTGTGTCGATTGGGAGTATAATGGAACAGCTCCAGCGATTCAGGGCCGATTGTGTCGTTTGGGAGTGCAATGGAACAGCTCCAGAGATTCCAGACCTAGTGTGTCGATTGGGAGTGTAATGGAACAGCTCCAGAGATTCCGGACTGAGCGTGTCGATTGGGAGTGTAATGGAACAGCTCCAGAGATTCCGGACCGAGTGTGTCGGTTGGGAGTGTAATGGAACAGCTCCAGAGATTCCGGACCGAGCGTGTCGATTGGGAGTATAATGGAGCAGCTTCAGAGATTCGGGACCGAGTGTGTCGGTTGGGAGTGTAATGGAACAGCTCCAGAGATTCCACCCGAGTGTGTCGGTTGGGAGTGTAATGGAACAGCTCCAGAGATTCGGGACCGAGTGTGTCGATAGGGAATATAATTGAATAGCTCCAGAGATTCGGGACTGAGTGTGTCGGTTGGGAGTATAATGGAACAGCTCCAGAGATTCCGGACTGTGTGTGTCGATTGGGAGTATAATGGAACAGCTCCAGAGATTCCGGACCGAGTGCGTCGATTGGGAGTGTAATGGAACAGCTCCAGAGATTCGGAACTGAGTGTGTCGATTGGGAGTGTAATGGAACAGCTCCAGAGATTCAGGACCAAGTGTGTCGATTGGAAATATAATGGAACAGCTCCAGAGATTCGGGACCGAGTGTGTCGATTGGGAGTATAATGGAACAGCTCCAGAGATTCCGGACCGAGTGTGTCGATTGGGAGTGTAATGGAACAGCTCCAGAGATTCGGGACCGAGTGTATCGATTGGGAGTGTAATGGAACAGCTCCAGAGATTCGGGACCGAGTGTGTCGATTGGGAGTGTAAAGGAACAGCTCCAGAGATTCAGGAACGAGTGTGTCGGTTGTGAATATAATGGAACAGCTCCAGAGATATGGAACCGAGTGTGTCGATTGGGAATAAAATGGAACAGCTCCAGAGATTCGGGACGGAGGTGTCGATTGGGAATATAATGGAACAGCTCCAGAGATTCCGGACCGAGTGTGTCGATAGGGAATATAATGGAATAGCTCCAGAAATTCGGAACCGAGTGTGTCGATTGGGAGTGTAATGGAACAGCTCCAGAGATTCCGGACCGCGTGTGTCGATTGGGAGTGTAATGGAACAGCTCCAGAGATACGGAACCGAGTGTGTCGATTGGGAGTGTAATGGAACAGCTCCAGAGATTCCGGACCGCGTGTGTCGATTGGGAGTGTAATGGAACAGCTCCAGAGATACGGAACCGAGTGTGTCGATTGGGAGTGTAATGGAACAGCTACAGAGATTCCGGACCGAGTGTGTCGATTGGGAATATAATGGAACAGCTCCAGAGATTCGGAACCGAGTGTGTCGATTGGGAGTGTAATGGAACAGCTCCAGAGATTCCGGACCGCGTGTGTCGATTGGGAGTGTAATGGAACAGCTCCAGAGATACGGAACCGTGTGTGTCGATTGGGAGTATAATGGAACAGCTCCAGAGATTCGGAACCGAGTGTGTCGATTGGGAGTGTAATGGAACAGCTCCAGAGATTCGGAACCGAGTGTGTCGATTGGGAGTATAATGGAACGGCTCCAGAGATTCGAGACTGAGTGTGTCGATTGGGAGTATAATGGAACTACTCCAGAGATTCGGAACCGAGTGTGTCGATTGGGAATAAAATGGGACAGCTCCAGAGCTTCGGGACCGAGTGTGTCGATTGGGAGTATAATGGAACAGCTCCAGAGATTCGAGACTGAGTGTGTCGATTGGGAGTATAATGGAACATCTCCAGAGATTCGAGACTGACAGTGTCGATTGGGAGCATAATGTAATGGCTCCAGAGATTCGGGACTGAGTGTGTCGATTGGGAGTATAATGGAACAGCTCCAGAGATTCAGGACTGATTGTGTCGTTTGGGAGTGTAATGGAACGGCTCCAGAGATTCGGGACCGAGTGTGTCGATTGGGAGTGTAATGGAACGGCTCCAGAGATTCGGGACCGAGTGTGTCGATTGGGAGGATAATGGAGCAGCTCTAGAGATTCCAGACTGAGTGTGTCGGTTGGGAGTATGATGGAACGGCTCCAGAGATACGGAACCGAACATGTCGGTTCGGAGTGTAATGGAAGAGCTCCAGAGATTCGGAACAGAGTGTGTCGGTTGGGAGTATGATGGAACAGCTCCAGAAATACGGAACCGAGCATGTCGGTTGGGAGTGTAATGGAAGAACTCCCAAGATTCCGGATCGAGTGTGTCGATTGGGAGTATAATGGAACAGCTCCAGAGATTCCAGACTGAGTGTGTCGATTGGGAGTATAATGGAACAGCTCCAGCGATTCAGGGCCGATTGTGTCGTTTGGGAGTGCAATGGAACAGCTCCAGAGATTCCAGACCTAGTGTGTCGATTGGGAGTGTAATGGAACAGCTCCAGAGATTCCGGACTGAGCGTGTCGATTGGGAGTGTAATGGAACAGCTCCAGAGATTCCGGACCGAGTGTGTCGGTTGGGAGTGTAATGGAACAGCTCCAGAGATTCCGGACCGAGCGTGTCGATTGGGAGTATAATGGAGCAGCTTCAGAGATTCGGGACCGAGTGTGTCGGTTGGGAGTGTAATGGAACAGCTCCAGAGATTCCACCCGAGTGTGTCGGTTGGGAGTGTAATGGAACAGCTCCAGAGATTCGGGACCGAGTGTGTCGATAGGGAATATAATTGAATAGCTCCAGAGATTCGGGACTGAGTGTGTCGGTTGGGAGTATAATGGAACAGCTCCAGAGATTCCGGACTGTGTGTGTCGATTGGGAGTATAATGGAACAGCTCCAGAGATTCCGGACCGAGTGCGTCGATTGGGAGTGTAATGGAACAGCTCCAGAGATTCGGAACTGAGTGTGTCGATTGGGAGTGTAATGGAACAGCTCCAGAGATTCAGGACCAAGTGTGTCGATTGGAAATATAATGGAACAGCTCCAGAGATTCGGGACCGAGTGTGTCGATTGGGAGTATAATGGAACAGCTCCAGAGATTCCGGACCGAGTGTGTCGATTGGGAGTGTAATGGAACAGCTCCAGAGATTCGGGACCGAGTGTATCGATTGGGAGTGTAATGGAACAGCTCCAGAGATTCGGGACCGAGTGTGTCGATTGGGAGTGTAAAGGAACAGCTCCAGAGATTCAGGAACGAGTGTGTCGGTTGTGAATATAATGGAACAGCTCCAGAGATATGGAACCGAGTGTGTCGATTGGGAATATAATGGAACAGCTCCAGAGATTCGGGACGGAGGTGTCGATTGGGAATATAATGGAACAGCTCCAGAGATTCCGGACCGAGTGTGTCGATAGGGAATATAATGGAATAGCTCCAGAAATTCGGAACCGAGTGTGTCGATTGGGAGTGTAATGGAACAGCTCCAGAGATTCCGGACCGCGTGTGTCGATTGGGAGTGTAATGGAACAGCTCCAGAGATACGGAACCGAGTGTGTCGATTGGGAGTGTAATGGAACAGCTCCAGAGATTCCGGACCGCGTGTGTCGATTGGGAGTGTAATGGAACAGCTCCAGAGATACGGAACCGAGTGTGTCGATTGGGAGTGTAATGGAACAGCTCCAGAGATTCCGGACCGAGTGTGTCGATTGGGAATATAATGGAACAGCTCCAGAGATTCGGAACCGAGTGTGTCGATTGGGAGTGTAATGGAACAGCTCCAGAGATTCGGAACCGAGCGTGTCGGTTGGGAAAATAATGGAACAGCTCCAGAGATTCCGGACCGAGTGTGTCGATTGGGAGTGTAATGGAACAGCTCCAGAGATTCGGAACTGAATGTGTCGATTGGGAGTGTAATGGAACAGCTCCAGAAATTCAGGACCAAGTGTGTCGATTGGGAATATAATGGAACAGCTCCAGAGATTCGGTACTGAGTGTGTCGATTGGGAGTATAATGGAACAGCTCCAGAGATTCCGGACCGAGTGTGTCGATTGGGAGTGTAATGGAACAGCTCCAGAGATTCGAGACTGACAGTGTCGATTGGGAGCATAATGTAATGGCTCCAGAGATTCGGGACTGAGTGTGTCGATTGGGAGTATAATGGAACAGCTCCAGAGATTCAGGACTGATTGTGTCGTTTGGGAGTGTAATGGAACGGCTCCAGAGATTCGGGACCGAGTGTGTCGATTGGGAGTGTAATGGAACGGCTCCAGAGATTCGGGACCGAGTGTGTCGATTGGGAGGATAATGGAGCAGCTCTAGAGATTCCAGACTGAGTGTGTCGGTTGGGAGTATGATGGAACGGCTCCAGAGATACGGAACCGAACATGTCGGTTCGGAGTGTAATGGAAGAGCTCCAGAGATTCGGAACAGAGTGTGTCGGTTGGGAGTATGATGGAACAGCTCCAGAAATACGGAACCGAGCATGTCGGTTGGGAGTGTAATGGAAGAACTCCCAAGATTCCGGATCGAGTGTGTCGATTGGGAGTATAATGGAACAGCTCCAGAGATTCCAGACTGAGTGTGTCGTTTGGGAGTATAATGGAACAGCTCCAGCGATTCAGGGCCGATTGTGTCGTTTGGGAGTGCAATGGAACAGCTCCAGAGATTCCAGACCTAGTGTGTCGATTGGGAGTGTAATGGAACAGCTCCAGAGATTCCGGACTGAGCGTGTCGATTGGGAGTGTAATGGAACAGCTCCAGAGATTCCGGACCGAGTGTGTCGGTTGGGAGTGGAATGGAACAGCTCCAGAGATTCCGGACCGAGCGTGTCGATTGGGAGTATAATGGAGCAGCTTCAGAGATTCGGGACCGAGTGTGTCGGTTGGGAGTGTAATGGAACAGCTCCAGAGATTCCACCCGAGTGTGTCGGTTGGGAGTGTAATGGAACAGCTCCAGAGATTCGGGACCGAGTGTGTCGATAGGGAATATAATTGAATAGCTCCAGAGATTCGGGACTGAGTGTGTCGGTTGGGAGTATAATGGAACAGCTCCAGAGATTCCGGACTGTGTGTGTCGATTGGGAGTATAATGGAACAGCTCCAGAGATTCCGGACCGAGTGCGTCGATTGGGAGTGTAATGGAACAGCTCCAGAGATTCGGAACTGAGTGTGTCGATTGGGAGTGTAATGGAACAGCTCCAGAGATTCAGGACCAAGTGTGTCGATTGGAAATATAATGGAACAGCTCCAGAGATTCGGGACCGAGTGTGTCGATTGGGAGTATAATGGAACAGCTCCAGAGATTCCGGACCGAGTGTGTCGATTGGGAGTGTAATGGAACAGCTCCAGAGATTCGGGACCGAGTGTATCGATTGGGAGTGTAATGGAACAGCTCCAGAGATTCGGGACCGAGTGTGTCGATTGGGAGTGTAAAGGAACAGCTCCAGAGATTCAGGAACGAGTGTGTCGGTTGTGAATATAATGGAACAGCTCCAGAGATATGGAACCGAGTGTGTCGATTGGGAATATAATGGAACAGCTCCAGAGATTCGGGACGGAGGTGTCGATTGGGAATATAATGGAACAGCTCCAGAGATTCCGGACCGAGTGTGTCGATAGGGAATATAATGGAATAGCTCCAGAAATTCGGAACCGAGTGTGTCGATTGGGAGTGTAATGGAACAGCTCCAGAGATTCCGGACCGCGTGTGTCGATTGGGAGTGTAATGGAACAGCTCCAGAGATACGGAACCGAGTGTGTCGATTGGGAGTGTAATGGAACAGCTCCAGAGATTCCGGACCGCGTGTGTCGATTGGGAGTGTAATGGAACAGCTCCAGAGATACGGAACCGAGTGTGTCGATTGGGAGTGTAATGGAACAGCTCCAGAGATTCCGGACCGAGTGTGTCGATTGGGAATATAATGGAACAGCTCCAGAGATTCGGAACCGAGTGTGTCGATTGGGAGTGTAATGGAACAGCTCCAGAGATTCGGAACCGAGCGTGTCGGTTGGGAAAATAATGGAACAGCTCCAGAGATTCCGGACCGAGTGTGTCGATTGGGAGTGTAATGGAACAGCTCCAGAGATTCGGAACTGAGTGTGTCGATTGGGAGTGTAATGGAACAGCTCCAGAAATTCAGGACCAAGTGTGTCGATTGGGAATATAATGGAACAGCTCCAGAGATTCGGTACTGAGTGTGTCGATTGGGAGTATAATGGAACAGCTCCAGAGATTCCGGACCGAGTGTGTCGATTGGGAGTGTAATGGAACAGCTCCAGAGATTCGGGACCGAGTGTATCGATTGGGAGTGTAATGGAACAGCTCCAGAGATTCGGGACTGAGTGTGTTGATTGGGAGTATAATGGAACAGCTCCAGAGATTCCGGACTGAGCGTGTCGATTGGGAGTGTAATGGAACAGCTCCAGAGATTCCGGACCGAGTGTGTCGGTTGGGAGTGTAATGGAACTGCTCCAGAGATTCCGGGCCGAGCGTGTCGATTGGGAGTATAATGGAGCAGCTTCAGAGATTCGGGACCGAGTGTGTCGGTTGGGAGTGTAATGGAACAGCTCCAGAGATTCCATCCGAGTGTGTCGGTTGGGAGTGTAATGGAACAGCTCCAGAGATTCGGGACCGAGTGTGTCGATAGGGAATATAATGGAATAGCTCCAGAGATTCGGGACTGAGTGTGTCGGTTGGGAGTATAATGGAACAGCTCCAGAGATTCCGGACTGTGTGTGTCGATTGGGAGTATAATGGAACAGCTCCAGAGATTCCGGACCGAGTGTGTCGGTTGGGAGTGTAATGGAACAGCTCCAGAGATTCCGTCCGAGTGTGTCGGTTGGGAGTGTAATGGAACAGCTCCTGAGATTCCGTCCGAGTGTGTCAGTTGGTAGTATAATGGAACAGCTCCAGCGATTCCGGACCGAGTGTGTCGATTGGGAGTATAATGGAACAGCTCCAGAGTTTTGAGACCGAGTGTGTCGATTGGGAGTATAATGGAACAGCTCCAGAGATTCCGTCCGAGTGTGTCGGTTGGGAGTATAATGGAACAGCTCCAGAGATTCGGAACTGAGTGTGTCGATTGGGAGTATAATGGAACAGCTCCAGCGATTCGGAACCGAGTGTGTCGATTGGGAGTGTAATGGAACAGCTCCAGAGATTCGGAACCGAGTGTGTCGATTGGGAGTGTAATGGAACAGCTCCAGAGATTCGGGACTGAATGTGTCGATTGGGAGTACAATGGAACAGCTCCAGAGATTCAGAACTGAGTGTGTCGATTGGGAGTGTAATGGAACAGCTCCAGAGATTCGGGACTGAGTGTGTCGATTGGGAGTACAATGGAACAGCTCCAGAGATTCGGAACTGAGTGTGTCGATTGGGAGTGTAATGGAACAGCTCCAGAGATTCGCGACCGAGTGTCTCGATTGGGAGTATAATGGAACTGCTCCAGAGTTTCGGGACTGAGTGTGTCGATTGGGAATATAATGGAACAGCTCCAGAGATTCGAGACTGAGTGTGTCGATTGGGAGTATAATGGAACAGCTCCACAGATTCGGGACCGAGCGTGTCGATTGGGAATATAATGGAACAGCTCCAGAGATTCCGTACCGAGTGTGTCGATTGGGAATATAATGGAACAGCTCCAGAGATTCCGGACCGATGTGTCGATTGGGAATATAATGGAACAGCTCCAGAGATTCCGGACCGAGTGTGTCGATAGGGAATAGAATGGAATAGCTCCAGAAATTCGGAACCCAGTGTGTCGATTGGGAGTATAATGGAACAGCTCCAGAGATTCGGGACTGAGTGTGTCGATTGGGAGTATAATGGAACAGGTCCAGAGATTCGGGACCGAGTGTGTCGATTGGGAGTATAATGGAACTGCTCCAGAGATTCGGGACTGAGTGTGTCGATTGGGAGTATAATGGAACAGCTCCAGAGATTCGGGACCGAGCGTGTCGATTGGGAATATAATGGAGCATCTCCAGAGATTCTGGACCGAGTGTGTCGATTGGGAATATAATGGAACAGCTCCAGAGATTTGGAACCAAGTGTGTCGATTGGGAGTATAATGGAACAGCTCCAGAGATTCGGGACCGAGTGTGTCGATTGGGAATATAATGGAATAGCTCCAGAGATTCCGGACTGAGTGTGTCGATTTGGAGTATAATGGAACGGCTCCAGAGATTCGGAACCGAGTGTGTCGGTTGTGAATATAATGGAACAGCTCCAGAGATTCCGTCCGAGTGTGTCGATTGCGAATATAATGGAACAGCTCCAGAGATTCCGGACCGAGTGTGTCGATTGGGAGTATAATGGAACAGCTCCAGAGATTCCGGACCGAGTGTGTCGACAGGGAATATAATGGAACAGCTCCAGAGATTCGGGACCTAGTGTGTCGGTTGGGAATATAATGGAACAGCTCCAGACATTCCAGACCGAGCGTGTCGATTGGGAGTATAATGGAATAGCTCCAGAGATTCGTGACTGAGTGTGTCGTTTGGGAATGTAATGGAACGGCTCCAGAGATTCGGGACTTTTTCGGTGTATATATTCAATTTAGGGGAAAGCGAGTATGTTATGGTCAACCCACCGGGGATGGGCAGGCTGCCATTCCGCTTGGCAGCAACCCACCTTAGGTACTTGGGGGTGCAGATGGCCCGGGATTGGGCAGGGCTTCAGAAGTTTAACTTCAGGAGTTTGGTGGGGAGGGAGAAGTTCGATCTGTCGAGCTGGGACAATCTCCCTCTGTCGTTGGCGGGCAGGGTGCAGGCAGTTAAAATGAATGTTTCGCCGCGATTCCTGTTTCTGTTCCAATGTCTCCCGGTCTTTTTGCCTATGTCCTTCTTCAGGGGGGTTGACAGGCTGATCTCCTTGTTCGTTTGGCTGGAGGGGAAACTGTCCAGGGTGGCGCGGGGGGAAGTGTTTAGGTGTATGCAGGTGCAGGACTTTGCGATGAAATGTTTCCCGACCTTCCCAATAGCGCCGGCCTCCTCGTTGTTGGAGGTGGTGCTGTCAGCAAGGGTTGGAAACGGAGGTTGTTCCCGCGATTTACGGGAGGATTCTGAAGGAGGATAAGGTGTCCATGGAGGGGAGCAATTCGAAGTGGGAGGAAGAGCTTGGGGTGGCACTGGAAGAGGGGCTGAGGTGTGAGGCGCTGCTGAGAGTGAATACCTCAACTTCATGTGCGAGATTAGGGCTGATACAGCTGAAGGTAATGTACAGGATGCACCTCACAAAATCAAGGATGAACCAACTGTTCGAGGGGGTGGAGGATGTCTGTGAGCGATGTGGGTGGGGACCGCGAACCATGTTCATATGTTTTGGGCAGGCCCAAAGCTGGGGAAGTTTTGGAGGACGGTGTTTAGTACAATTTTGGGGGTCTTACATGTGGATGTGGAGCCCGGTCCCCTGGAAACCATATTCGGGGTGTCGGACCAGTCCAAGCTCCAGGCGTGTGCGGGGTGGATGGCTTAGCCTTCGCGTCACTGAACGCTCATAGGCAGGTCTTGTTGGGTGGAGGTCAGCTTCTCCACCCTGTGCCTCAGTGTGGTGGGGAGATGTACTGGAGTTTTTGACCCTGGAAAAGGTGAAGTTTGAGCTGAGGGAGATGAAAAAGGGCATTCTACAATTGTTGGGGTTTGTTCATCATACACTGTCAGGAGTTGATTACCGTTGACTGTTGAGGGGGATTTGGGGGAGGGGGGGAGGGGGCGGGGTTTTATGTATTTGGGGTTGGTTGTTGTCTTGTGAAAATGTTGAAAATTTGTTAAATAAAATTTAGGAGAGGGAATCAATTCCCACTCTGTTTCAAATTCCCAAGTTTAAAACTCACTGTGGCTGTGCCTCACTCCGGATGTGACCTCTCCCACTGCTTGTGCGCAAAGCTCACCTTCTTGAGCCTTTGTAACATGTGTGGGGTAGGTACACCAAAAGTGCTATTACACACCCCGTCAGGTACAAGTAGCTTGGAATCTGCCTACCTGGTCTGCCATCATGATGATGGCAGGTGGGGAATCGTGGCCCCTTTGGGATTTTTAAAATAAATTTGGGGTACCCAATTATTTTTTTCCAATTAAGGGGCAACTTCGCGTGACCAATCCACCTACCCTGCACATCTGTTTGGGTTGTGTGGATGGAACCCATGCAGACGCGGGGAGAATGTGTCGCCCCATTGGTGACCTGTATATCTGACCCCACCTGAAGTCCCAAATTTACTTAACATTGAAGCGGGTGTAAGAAGGGTTGCCCAAGCTGGTATTAGTGTGTCTCAGTGTGATCTATTATTTCATGTTTGCTGTCACAGATCTTATTTTTACCTAGATAAATGGATTGGCAAGGAGCTGCCATGGTGTGGGATCTTGGAGATTTCTTGCAGGAACGTAATTGGGTAGGAGGTGATTGGTGGAGGACATGTTAAGTGGAGAGAAAGGTTTTCATGCAACATTATTCGTCTTTAACAAAAGTAGAAAATAATCAATCAGGCAGGAGAAAAACAAAAGACGTTTAACAATGATGAACAAGAAAATTGACGCGATAGTCAAAGTTTGTGAGGCTACATCCTTCAGACAAGACATTAGACAGTGAACCGACCTACTTTACCTGATCCCCTAGCACAATCTCAAGAGGAGCAGGACATTCACCAGGTGCCCCAGCCAATATCGCTCCCTCAACCAAAATGAGAAGAACCATATTAAGGGACAGTGGAGAGGGCGGTGTAGTGGTATTTTCAGTGGACTAGTAATCCAGAGACCCAGACTCTGGGAACCAAGGTTTGAATCCAATCATGGCAAATGGTGAAATGTGAATTCAATTAAAATCTAGAATTAAAAGTCTCATAATGACCATGAAACCATTGTTGATTGTCATAGAAACCCATCTGGTTCACTAATGTCTTTTAGGGAAGGAAACTATCCTTACCTGGTCTGGACAAAACGTGACCTAAAGTAATGTGGTTGACTCTTAAATGCCTTCTCAAATGGCCTAGCGTGCCACTCAGTTCAAGGGCAATTCGGGGTGGGCATTAAATGCCAACGATTGAGAGGGAGGTGATTTTGTTTAAGGCCAGGGTGGACAAAGAGGAGAGATTGGAGCGGCAAAGGGTAATAGATGAGATGTTGGAGGTAGATAGGAGTTATGCAGAGGATGGGGACCCAGCAAAGCTGGAAAAGAGGAAGGAACTACAGGCGAGCTTTGACTGACTATCTACCAGGAAGGCGGTGCGCCAACTGAGACGAGCAACGGGTGCAGTTTACGAACATGGAGATAAGTATGTTGTTGCTAACTTTGCCTTAGTTTAATTGCTCTGTTTTATTACCTTTGCTTTTGAGTCGCCAGGTATGTTTATGATACCGCCACGTGGTTCAAGTCCGAGTAATGATCAATAATCCAATACACCGATTAGTAAGGTTTAAATCAAAGCACATTTATTGTACACAGTAATCGCTACTCATGCACAATTTCTACGTCTAAGCTACTTCTACAACTAACAGGCCTATACTTAACTTGGAACTGGCCCAACAGGTCAGGGAAACAAATGGCCTTTCATTCGGGTTCTGAGCCTGCGGGATTCGAAGTTGGTACAGATTGATAGCTAGGAGCGCCTATCTCGTAGCGTTCGTTGAAGTAAGACTTACAGTTTCGACCAGCTGCTGAAGAGTGAAGAGCTGGAGAAGCGGTGGTAGAGAGAGCAATTTGAACTTGGGGCTCAATTCTTATAGTTCCCAGGGGCTTCCTGCTTTTCGGGGCGGACCCTGTACCTGGTCCCAAGTGATTGGACTCCAATGCTGGAGCGGTTCCCTGATCGATGTGCGGTCTTGAGGTGCTCGTTCACCTCCTTTTGTGTAGGCTCCTGCAGGCGCCGAAGAGTCTGGTTTTGCTTTGTGTGTCTAAATGTTGCTTATTGTTCCCGGGGATTGCTCATTAGTCTGCAGATGGCTGGTGTTTTGTTATGCTGATGGTTGCTGGTATCGATCTTGTCTGGCCTTTCCAGAGGTAAATACACAGCCTACCTGCAGCTGCTTATTTTTGTCTTGTTGGCTGACTTTCCCATCAGCCTTTGCCGTTCGCCATTTTGAATCGGGAGTTGGCCATTTTAAGTGGCTACAAACCCTCCTTGTGATCCTAACGCGAAGCGTGAAGGATCACATAACTATGTTGCTTTCCATTCCCTGACCTGGCGGGGGGGGCACTTCTTGCATGGCCTCTGCACTGACCATAGCTATGCAAAAGATTTTTAACTGACAATTCTAAGGGCGCTATGTCAAACAGGGACATGCATTACAAAACAATAAACTGGGAACCTCTAACTATTCTTAATACACTACACTCACTTAAACATTTCATTATCCTAGCTTCCTCAACCATACAAACAAAATCATAGCAGTTTATACACAGTTTTCCTGGCTTGGCAGTCAAGCTCAGGATCGTACAATTTGCTCATGAACAGTTCTTTACATTTCTTTATTTACAATAAAACCGCAAATGAATGCTCTTTATTATAGATCGCGGGGGTCGGGGGTCTGGTGGAATCCGAAAATAGGGGCTCTGATCCTATATACCAGGCTTCGAGCGTGGTAGGCTCTCCTTCTCCAATTCCTTAGATGCATAGTCTGCACAATACAGCAAAGTATCACCAATACCAGTAAGGTTTCTATTACATAGGACAGGGAGTACCAGGTTATAAACCTGGCACACCAAGATGATGTGGTGTCGCTGGTGACTGGGCTCTTGGTACTGCGGGGAAGTGAAACATTAACGGCTGGGGGGCTTAAAGTCATGGGGTTCGCATTCATTCGCAACCAAATGTCCATAAAGATGATGATCCATGTGAAGGAAGTCCTCATGGCTCTTCTCTTTCCTTTTCTTTTCTTCTCTTCTCCGGTCCTGGAGCTTCTGGACTTCTGTGGAAACAAGCATAGTGTCTGTAACTATCTTTGTTTAATATCTCGTACGATAGTCTGTCAGTTCTTTAGTGCCAATTACTCCCTTTATAATTGGTCACTATGTGTGACTCCCTCATTTCTTTTTTCAAAAAATCGAATTTTAGGACAATACACACTTCCCAATAATGAACCAGTGCGAGCCGTCTCGCAGACTGCGCAATTTACCATCCAAATGTTTCAGGATGTAAATAGCATATGGTTGGCAACCTCAGGGTTACCTGAAACAAAACAAAACTTGTTGAACTGAAAAGTGCCAAACTGAGGTGCATTTGGGCCGCGACGGGTAAGAGTTGGATGGAGTCCCTGGGTAGGATGGCTACTAATGCCGTGTCTCTCCTACCCGAGCGTAGCTGACCAGAGGGGGAGTTCCCAGGCAGGGCGGGTCCCAAGCCGTTTCTCCACTGCCTGAGCAACCGACAAGAATGGGCAAAAAATGTAGTCATCATGCTGGGGCTGCCACAGTGGTTCGTTCCTTCGGATCTGAAGGGCAGTTACGAACGGGTGTCTGGTTCCTTAACCAGTGTCTGCAGACAAGCTAGTTCCGCTGAACTAGTGTCCGGCAATAGTGAGTCTCTGTAGGCAAGTCCTCAGAGGTTTCGGCCGAAAAGGCATGGGGCCGTGAAAAAAATGTTCCTGTCTGACAAACAACATTTAACAAACTTCCAAACAACATAAAACATGCTGCAGGTTCTATCAGAAAGGACACCACTTCTCCCAGGTGGTTCCTTTAAAACATCGTCTGGACACCTCAGTTCTCGGTTGCGAACAGGGTCGCAAAGGGGTTCTCGGTTTGGGGGTCAGACCCAAGGTCGTCATCTTCTCCCGGGTGCCAAACTCTTGAGTGTATCAGGGCTGAAAGGGCTGCATGGTGTGAGGTGGGGTCGCTCTCGTATTTGCAGACGAGTCGGAACGAGTTATCTCGGTGCCAATAGTTAGTGTCTAGCTGTGTGGGGACGGAATCGGGGTCGTCAGTGTAGTTCGGTGGTCGGTGGTGGGGTTTATTTAGGAAAGTGATCATGAAGGGATCACTCGGATCGTAGTCGGAATCGTTGTGTGTGGGTCCTGTTGCATGGGGATAGTAGGGAGGCGTGCTGTGGCTATCGTCCGAGTCATAGTCGCTGTCTCTGCTGCTGCAGTCGGTGGGCATGCCGGGGCGGAGTGTATATTTCGGGGGTGGAGTCAAGGTCGAGTCCGTGGCTGGGCTGGACGTGGTGGGGGATGGTAGGGTTACGTTGGCTGTGGGCGGGGTGTGGTATGTTGCATCGAGCATGACGTGGTGTGCGTGGTTAGACTGTGTTCCACATGCCTTCAGCTGGTTGATATGGAACCACGCAGTCTTACCGTTGGGGTACTTTATTTTATATACGGAAGGGCTTACTTTATCCACAATGGAGTACGGACCCGAGTATTTTGGTGACAGGAATGTGCTGGGGTTATATACAGAGAGCATAACTTGCTGTCCTATACTGTACTCAGTCGCATGCACTGTCTTGTCGAAGCAAGCCTTGCTCTGTTTCTTTCTGGTGCCCAATTTTACTGTGGCTGCTAGCTGAGCCGTTTTAACATTTTCAACTAATTGCTGTACTGCTTTCTCGTGTGTGAGGGCCGTCACTTCGGGGCTGGTCAAGTCTAAACCTAATAAATATTCTGTGCCTCATTCATGGGGCGTCCGGTCATGAGGGTGTGTGGGGTGTAACCTGTGGAAGTAGAAATTGTGTTACGCAAAAACATCAGCGCAAAAGGGAGGACTGAGTCCCAAGTGGTGTTGTTCTGCTGGACCATTTTTCTGAGGGTGGATTTTCGGGTCCGATTCATGCGCTCCACAATACCACTCGACTGTGGGTGGTATGCTATGTGGAATTTTTGGGTGATGCCAAATATCGTGAGGACGTTCTGCATGACATGTCCCGTAAAATGGGAACCTTGGTCTGATTCAATGCTGCGGGGGAGTCCCCATCTTGTAAAGATGTGGTGGGTCAAAATCTTGGCTGTGGTTTTTGCCGTGTTTGTGCGGGCTGGGAATGCTTCCACCCATTTTGTAAATGTGTCAATTACCACAAGTACATATTTATAGCCATTCCTGCAAGGGGGCAATGGTCCTATAAAATCGATCTGGAGGTTAGTCCAGGGGCCATTAACGGGTATGGTGTAGCTGAGTTGAGCTTTTTTGGCATATCTGTCCGGATTATTCTGGGCACAGATAAGACAATTCTCAATGTAATGGTTTATATCTTCCTTTAAATTCGGCCACCAACAAAGCTGCTTGAGGTGGGCTGTAGTGGGATCGATTCCCTGATGTCCATGACCGTCATGGAACAAACAAATCAGTTGATTCCTGTCCTGTTCAGGAACCACATAAAGGGTGTCTTTTAACACCACACCGTCATGTGTGGTCAGTGCATTATTGAACCTCTCATAGGGAGCTGGATATTTCCCTTTTACAATCTCCCTGAGATTGCTGTCCTGCTTCTGGGCCTCTACTAGATCCTCGATCTTTGTCTGTGAGACCTGAACTGCATTCACTGGTGCGCTTTCGGGGGGTGTCCAAAAATGTCCATGCCTTGAACCTGCTTTGGCCAGTGCGTCGGCGTTTACATTTCCAGGGGGGAGGAACGATGGTGACTGCGAACTTTGATTATCCCAAAAGTCCTGTTCTGGGCTCTCTGTAAAATATGACGGAGCAATGGGGCTGGGGGGGAGGGGTTTTCCATCTGCGGAAACAAATCCTCTTGCTTTCCACAGGAGCAGAAATTCTGTGAGGCTGTTGCAGACATAGAGGCTGTCCGAGTATATGTCTGCTGGGCTGGGGAAGGAATCTGGGTATCCACTATATACGCGATGGCCGCGAACTCTGCTGCCTGCGCGCCTAAGTGACCTGGAAGTTTTAATGATATTTCCTCAAGGGCGTGTGCCTGCGCGTCCTCGACATAGATACCGCAACCTGTTATGCGCTTCCCATCCAAGACTGTGGAAGATCCATCCACATAGATCTTTATGGGCGGCATCCGGGTGCGGCGATGACCAGCTAAGTCGCACGTCTTGGCAGCTCCCGGTGGAACGGACTTTTGGGCTCTTAATACGAGCCCCAGCGGCAATTTTAACGGCTAAAAACACTGTGCGGTAAACCAGAAGGGAATCCCCCCCCGGACACGTATGGAAAAGGGAGAGGAAAGCGGCCGGATTGCGGAGGATCCTCTAGAGAAGCGGCAAGGAAGGCAAGCTCAAAGCAAGATGGCGTCGGAAGGTGGCCGTTTGGTATGGGGCCCGGACCAACAAGAGTTCCTGCGGCGCTGTGTGGAAGAACTGAAAAAGGAGATGAAGAAGGAGCTACTGGCCCCGATATTACAGGCGATTGAAGGGCTAAAGGAGGAGCAAAAGACCCAGGAGCAGGAGCTTCGGGTCGTGAAGGCAAAGCCTGCTGAAAATGAAGACGAAATACAGGGCCTGGTGGTGAAGACAGAGATGCACAAGGCACAGCACAAAAGGTGTGTGGAAAGGCTGGATGTGCTGGAGAATAATTCGAGGAGGAAGAATTTAAGGGTTCTGGGTCTTCCCGAAGGCGCAGAGGGGGCGGACGTCGGGGCATATGTGAGCACGATGCTTCATTCGCTAATGGGATCGGAGGCCCCGGCGGGACCTTTGGAGGTGGAGGGAGCTTATCGGGTTATGGCGCGAAGACCGAGGGCTGGAGAAATACCTCGAGCTATAGTGGTGAGGTTTCTCCGCTATAATGACAGAGAGATGGTCCTCAGATGGGCGAAGAAAACTCGGAGCTGTAGGTGGGAGAACGCGGTGATCCGCGTATACCAGGATTGGAGTGCGGAGGTGGCGAGAAGGAGGGCAAGTTTTAATCGGGCAAAGGCGGTGCTTCACAAAAAGAAGGTCAAATTCGGAATGTTGCAGCCGGCAAGACTGTGGGTCACACACCAAGGGAAGCACCACTACTTTGAGACGGCAGAAGAGGCGTGGACATTTATTGTGGACGAGAAACTGGAATAGGCGGGCGAGAAAAAGAACGTTTGGGACAAAGTGGTGGGGTGATTATGTGGGGTGAGGGGGGTAAAGGGGGACGGGATGATTTTTCAAGTTGTTAATCTTGCGACCCTGTAACTTTTCTCTCTTCCCCATGTTGTGGGGGAGGGGGGCGGGAGGATGAGGAACTGTGGGCGCCGGTTATTAGGGGCGGGGCCAAGTGGGAAACGCGGGCTTTGTTCCCGCGCTATGGTAATTATGGCGGGAACAGGGACGCAGGAAGGAGGGGGCCTCGCCCAGTGGGGGCCGAGGACATGGGGGGAAGCCAAGGTCAGCCAGAGTTTGCTGACTTCTGGGAGCAACATGGGTGGTGCAACTACGCTAGAAAGGGATCTAGCGGAGGGGGGGTTGGTTTATCTGGGTTGCTGCTGCTAAGGAGAAGGGGGAGCTGGTATGGGGTGGGGTGGTCGAGGCGGGAGGGCGCCGTCGGGGGGATATACGGGTACGTGGGAACCGGGTGAGGAGCTGGGTTAAAAAAGGGGATGGCTAGTCGACAAGCGGGGGGGTAAAGAGCCCCCCAACCCGGCTGATCACGTGGAACGTGAGACGGCTGAACGGGCCGATTAAAAGGGCACGGATACTCGCACACCTAAAGAAATTAAAGGCAGATGTGGTTATGTTGCAGGAGACGCATCTGAAACTGACAGACCAGGTCAGACTACGTAAAGGATGGGTGGGGCAGGTGTTTCATTTGGGTTTAGATGCGAAGAACAGGGGGGTGGCTATCTTAGTGGGGAAACGGGTACTGTTTGAGGCAAAGACCACAGTGGCGGATAGTGGGGGTAGATACGTGATGGTGAGTGGCAGATTGCAAGGGGAGGCGGTGGTTCTGGTGAACGTATATGCCCCGAACTGGGATGATGCAAATTTTATGAGGCGTATGTTGGGACGTATCCCGGACCTGGAGGCGGGAAAGTTGGTAATGGGGGAGACTTTAATACGGTGCTGGACCCAGGGCTGGACAGATCGAGGTCCAGGACCGGGAGGAGGCCGGCAGCGGCCAGGGTGCTCAAGGACTTCATGGAGCAGATGGGAGGAGTAGACCCCTGGAGATTTAGTAGGCCTAGGAGTAAGGAGTTCTCGTTTTTCTCCTATGTCCACAAAGTATACTCACGGATAGACTTTTTTGTTTTGGGAAGGGCACTGATTCCGAAGGTGACAGGGACGGAATACACGGCCATAGCTATCGCGGACCATGCTCCACATTGGGTGCACCTGGAGGTAGGAGAGGGAAAAGAACAGCATCCACTCTGGAGAATGGATATGGGATTATTGGCGGATAAGGGGGTATGTTGAAGGGTGAGGGGGTGTATTGAAAGGTACTTGGAACTGAATGACAATGGGAGGTTCAGGTGGGAGTGGTCTGGGAGGCGTTGAAGGCAGTGGTTAGAGGGGAACTGATATCCATCAGGGCATATAAAGGAAAGCAGGAGGGTAAGGAAAGGGAGCGGTTGCTGAAAGAACTTTTGAGGGTGGACAGGCAATATGCGGAGGCACCGGAGGAGGGACTGTACAGGGAAAGACAAAGGCTACACGTAGAATTTGACCTGTTGACCACGGGTAATGCAGAGGTACAATGGAGGAGGGCACAGGGTGTACAGTATGAATATGGAGAGAAAGCGAGTCGGTTACTGGCCCACCAACTGAGGAATAGGGGAGCAGCGAGGGAGATGGGGGGGTGAGAGATGAGGAGGGAGAGATGGAACGGGGAGCAGAGAGAGTGAACGGGGTGTTCAAGGCATTCTATGAAAGGTTATATAAGGCTCAGCCCCCGGAAGGGAAGGCGAGAATGATGTGTTTCTTGGATCAGCTGGAATTCCCTAAGGTGGAGGAGCAGGAGAGGGCGGGACTGGGAGCACAGATTGAGATGGAGGAGGTAGTGAAAGGGATTGGGAGCATGCAGGCGGGGAGGGCCCCGGGACCAGACGGTTTCCCAGTGGAATTTTATAGGAAGTATATGGACTTGCTGGCCCCGCTTTTGACAAGAACCTTTAATGAGGCTAGGGAAAGGGGGCAGCTGCCCCCGACTATGTCGGAGGCAACGATATTGCTCCTTTTAAAGAAGGAAAAAGACCCGCTGCAATACGGGTCCTACAGGCCCATTTCCCTCTCAAATGTAGATGCTAAGATTCTGGCCAAGGTGATGGCGATGAGGGTAGAGGACTGTGTCCCAGGGGTGGTCCATGAGGACCAAACCGGGTTCGTGAAGGGGAGACAGCTGAACACGAACATACGGAGATTGCTCGGGGTAATGATGGTGCCCCCGCCAGAGGGGGAGGCGGAGATAGTGGTGGCGATGGATGCCGAGAAAGCATTCGACAGAGTGGAGTGGGATTATCTGTGGGAGGTGCTGAGGAGATTTGGTTTTGGAGAAGGGTATATCGGATGGGTACAGCTGCTGTATAGGGCCCCGGTGGCGAGTGTGGTCACGAATAGACAGAGGTCTGATTACTTCCGTCTTCATAGAGGGACGAGGCAGGGGTGTCCCCTGTCTCCGTTACTGTTTGCATTGGCGATTGAGCCGCTGGCCATAGCACTGAGGGGTTCCAGGAAGTGGAGGGGAGTGCTTAGGGGAGGAGAAGAACACCGGGTATCTTTGTATGCAGATGATTTATTGCTGTATGTTGCGGACCCAGTGGAGGGGATGCCAGAGATAATGCAGATACTTAGGGAGTTTGGGGATTTTTCGGGGTACAAATTGAACATGGGGAAAAGTGAGTTGTTTGTGGTGCATCCGAGGGAGCAGAGCAGGGGAATAGATGATTTACCGCTGAGGAAGGTAACAAGAGATTTCCGGTACTTAGGGATTCAGTTAGCTAGGAATTGGGGAACCTTACACCGGCTTAATTTAACACGATTGGTGGAACAGATGGAGGAGGATTTCAAGAGATGGGACATGGTGTCCCTGTCACTGGCAGGTAGGGTGCAGGCGGTTAAAATGGTAGTCCTCCCGAGATTCCTCTTTGTGTTTGAGTGCCTCCCGGTGATGGTCACGAAGGCTTTTTTCAAGAGAATTGAGAAAGGTGTTATGAGTTTTGTGTGGGCCGGGAAGACCCCTAGAGTGAGGAGGGGGTTCTTGCAGCGTAGTAGGGATAGGGGGGGGCTGGCACTACCGAGCCTAAGTGATTATTACTGGGCCGCCAATATCTCAATGGTGTGTAAGTGGATGGGAGAAGGGGAGGGAGCGGCATGGTAGAGATTGGAGATGGCGTCCTGTAAGGGGACCAGCCTACAAGCAATGGTGACGGCGCCGTTGCCGTTCTCCCCGAAGAAATACACCACAAGCCCAGTGGTGGTGGCAACATTAAAAATTTGGGGGCAGTGGAGACGGCATAGGGGAAGGACGGGAGCCTCGGTGCGGTCCCCGATAAGAAATAACCATAGGTTTGTCCCGGGGAGAATGGATGGGGGATTTGGAGCATGGCAAAGAGCAGGGGTAGTGCAACTGAGGGATCTGTTCGTAGATGGGACGTTTGCGAGTCTGGGAGCGCTGACGGAAAAATATGGGTTGCCCCAAGGGAATGCATTTCGGTATATGCAACTAAGGGCTTTTGCGAGGCAACAGGTGAGGGAATTCCCACAGCTCCCGACGCGGGAGGTGCAGGATAGAGTGATCTCAGAGACATGGGTGGGGGATGGTAGGGTGTCGGATATATACAAGGAAATGAGGGACGAGGGGGAGATCATGGTAGATGAGCTGACAGGGAAATGGGAAGAGCTGGGGGAAGAGATTGAGGAGGGGCTGTGGGCTGATGCCCTACGTAGGGTAAACTCATCGTCCTCTTGTGCCAGGCTAAGCCTGATACAATTCAAGGTTCTACACAGGGCGCATATGACTGGAGCACGGCTGGGTGGGGGAGGAGGACTCGGGCGGGTTCTCAGGGATGTCTCTGTATATGTATAGATATTTGTAATTTGTACTAGGTAATGTATATTGGACTGTTGGATTGTATTTTTGGAGAGTAATTATTTTTGATAAGGCAGTTGCCATTTAGTTTTTTGTTTATATATTTATTTATTTGTTAAAAACTGGCCACTGTTATTTATATTGCTTTATTGTTGTTAAAAAGGAAAAACTTTGTACTGTTATGTTTGGCAAAAAAATTTGAATAAAATATATATTTTTTTAAATAGATCTTTATGGGCTCACACGTGTCTGTGTGCTGGGGGCTATGGGTTGAACTACCTATCATTCTGGGGGTGTGGGTCTTAGCAATACAGGGGCCTGTGTTGTGGTGTGGAGAGATAATTTCGCATTCATGGGGGGTTCCGGGGTACTGTAAGTTGTCGGCTAAAAAGGTGTGCGTCTTTGTCCGTTTAACAGTGATGTCCCGTCCCTGCAAGAGAAGGGTCCATCTCGCTGCTCTAATCTGGCTGACTGTACCGTCCTTGAGTCGTCCGTCCAGTAAAAGTTGTGTGGGGGTGTGTTCGGTGAGAATTGTGATGGGGTACTGTACTGCCCAAAATACTGCGAGCAATTGCCTCTCACAGGCTGAAAATCCCTGCTCCACAGCATCTAAAATTCTGGAGGCATAAGCTATGGGTCTTAACTGGTCGTGCTGTTCCTGCAGGAGCACGGCCGAAAGGGTGCGGTCTGTGGTCGCTACCTCTATGGCGTAAGGGGAAAGCGGGTCTGGAACTTGTAGTGCGGGGGCTGCTATGAGTGCCTGTTTTAAGGAGTGCGCAGCATCTGGATACTGCGGAAGCCATTCCCAGGGGGCTCCTTTCTTTAGGAGGTCTGAGAGGGGTGCTGCCTTGCTGGCGAAACTGTCAATGTGGTTTCGGCAGTAGCCAACCAGTCCTAAAAACGACCGGAGGGCTGAAACGTTCTGGGGAAGGGGCAATTTAATAATCGAGTCAATCCTTTTATGCTCGATCTCGCGTTTCCCATGTGTGATAATTGTTCCCAAATATATCACGTTTTCTTCCAAAATCTGGGCCTTTTTGGGGTTGACTTTACAACCAATTGAGTGTAATAGTTCCAGGAGTTTGGGCAGAAGCTCAATGTGCTCTTCCTTGGTGTCTGTCTGCAGTAGTAGGCCGTCTCCGTACTGAACCAGACACTCGGGGCGAGAGAATTTGGCTAAGCCATTTGCCAGCTGTCGGTGGAAAATGGAGGGGGAGTTGTGGAATCCTTGTGGCAGACATGTCCACGTGTACTGCTGTGCTTTAAAGGTGAAGGTAAATTTGTACTGGCACGCCTTTGCCAATGGAATGGACCAGAATCCATTACTGACATCCAAAACCGTAAAGAATCGGGTATTGAGTCCCTGCTTGAGCATGGTCTCGGGACTTGTTGCTACTGTGAGGGCTGCTGCGGGGGTGACTTTGTTGAGTTCCCGGTAATTGATGGTCAGTCGCCATGATCCATCAGGCTTTCTCACTGGCCAAATCGGGGCATTATCAGTGGAGGCTACTGATCTAAGAACGTCCTGCTCTAATAAGCTTTCTATTACCTTGGAAATTTCTCCCTCTGCCACTTGGGGAAATCCATACTGTTTTGGGGGTCTAGGGTCAGGTCCTGTTATATGTACGGAGCCAGTCATCCGTCCACAGTCGTGTTTGTGGGTCTTGAATGCTGCCCTGTTCTTTTGCAGAACTGCCCTAACCTGCTTGTCCATACTAAGCGTGGTCGGGTTGAACCAAAATTCGCCTACGGTGCTAATTTTGTTTGCATACTCTCCTATGTTGAGCGTTGCGGGGGCTCTTGCGGATTTTGCCGTCTTCCAGACACACTGGGTGACTGGATCGAATGAAAGATTATGGGAATTCATGAAATCGATTCCCAGAATGTGTTCTGCTGTGTGGGGCAGATCGACTAAGACTACGGGGTGCTTGGTGGTGATGTTACCGATTTGAATGGGTACCGGGGCTGTGATGTGTCCCTGCTGTGAGTGGCCTGTAAAGCCGCTGAGGGTGATAGTGGCTGTAGTGGGCCATATGTCTTTTTGAAACAGGGTGGAGGAATTTATTGTGGTGCAGGACCCTCCTGTGTCCCAAAGAAACTCGATAGGCTGTCCCCAAATTTTCGCTGTAACTACCGGTCGTCCGGACCTATCCCAAAGGGTGTCGCAGACCCAAATCCCAAAGGGTGTCGCAGACCCAACTGGGGGAGCCCGTACACCGTCAGTCCGTTCCGGTCAAGTCCGTCTGATCTGAACGGGCGCTAACGCTATGAATGGGTTCTGTCTTTTTCTTACTCAGAGTGCCCATCTGCTGGGCTCTCTGTGGCTTTTTAGGGGCATTGCACTCTCTTGCGAAGTGTCCCAACTGTCCGCAGTTGTAACACTCCTGTGGCTTGGGTGGGGGGCTGTTCTTTCCCTCATTCACCCATGCGGGGTTCTGGTGTTTTGTCTTTACTGCCTGCATATCTGCGCCGGCATGCTTTTCCTCGGTATTCTTAACTGCGCGTGTACTTTGTATAGATTGCTCCCAAGTGCGGGACAATTTTTTCACTACCCACTTCTCATTATGGGCCTCCTCTGAGGTATCATAACTCGTGCAAGCTTTCTGTCCTGTTTCTGTGGCATGGGAGATAAGGATGCGGGTCCATTTGGCCATGTTGTCTGGGGACAAATGGGCACGGTCGGAGTCTCCAATGACTGCTGCAAAGTGGATCCACAGGCGTCCAGCGAACGCTGTGGGGTGCTCGGATTTATTTTGCCTACATTTGTTGAGGCCATCTACGGGGTCACCCCGGTTATACCTGATCGCATCCAGGATCGCGGTATGCATTTCTGCAAGGGTGCCTCCTCCTACATTCTGTGGGTCGGGAAGGGCTGCTGCTACTGAAGGGTCTAAACTTAAAACTGTGAGCTTTACATGCTCTCGCTCATCCAGGCTGTACATGGTCGCCTGATGCTTTACTGTGGCAAAGAAATGGTGGGGGTCTGAGGTGGGGAGGAACGGTGTGATCTTCTCGCACGCGTCCCGTAATTGGGTCACTGTTAAGGGGGTGGAGTATAGAAATTCTGCATCGTTCCTTGTGGCTGTGCGGTGGGTGGTGACTGGGTTCATTGGAGCTTGATCTATCTGCTGTGTGGGAGGTTGGGGCGCTTTCCTCTTTTGTGGCTTTCCCTGCGCACATGTTCCCTGAACATGTCTCTACGCTGTTTTGTTCAATTCTTCCCAATCAGGGCTGTCTTCCTGATTTAATTTGTCTCCAAAGGTTTCCTGGAAACCTTTCTGAACTGAAAGTAGCGATTGCAGATCTGCAAACTGCTTCCGGCACATTGCGTGATCTTGCTTCTGTAGTAACAGCATGGAGTGCTCTTAATGCTGCCTTGAGGTCACCACACTGTCTCTGTAATGCTTCTACCTGTTTTTCCGTTTCCTCACGTACCAGGACTGCATGTTGCGTGTCCTGATAGGCCTTTTCATATTGAGACTGGAAGCTGCTTAAGTGCGCCAGACAAGACCGGTGAGCCCTTTTGGCGCCATCCACCTCTCCATCTTTTGCTGCCAACTTCCTCCTCAATTCCAAATTCTCCTTTTCTACCTCGCTTACATCGACCTTACTCATTCGATGTATGCCCTCAACTTCTTTCCGGAGCATCCTAACGACCTCCTCTGTGCCTCGCAATTGTGCCAAGCAGGACACAATTGCCATCAGCTTGCGAGCTTTCCCTAAGCTCTTTTTTTGGATCTTGCTCAGGGTCTCCCACCAAGTATGTCCTACACTCCCGGGGCCTGATTCATCGTTGTCACAGAATTCATTCCAAAGGGGCCATCCTTTCCCTTTGAGATATTTCCTGATCTCTTCCTCCCAAATGGGGTCATCCTTTCCCTTTGAGATATTTCCTGATCTCTTCCTCCCAGATGGGACATTGTCCCACTCTACTGCTGCTGGTAGCTGTGACCGCAAATTCCTCTGGGTTCATTAGGCGCTGCATTGCCTGCATTGCCATCTTTCCTATCCGAATGCTGCTCTTCAAATTTGGGACAGGGGTTTTAATCCGGATGCTGCTCTTCAAATTTGGGACAGGGGTATTAAGGCGGTGCTGTAAATACGGGTACGGCTTTCTCTACTTTCCGAAATACAAATTTCCGACAGTTTTCTTGCAACAAAAAAATCTATCAGTTTTACCTTATCGCCCTGTTAGTTACGCATGCATACACACACTTCCGAATTATGAGTATTGATCAGAACTGCTTGAACACTTGTGGTTTTCTGTTTCCAATTGGACCTCTAATTCAAATTCTGGGTTCTCCCGGAGTGGTTTTCCACTTCTAGATCGGGTCCCGTCAGGATGTCGCCAAATAATGTTGCTAACTTTGCCTTAGTTCAATTGCTCTGTTTTATTACCTTTGCTCTTGAGTCGCCAGGTATCTTTATGATCCCGCCACGTGGTTCACGTCCGAGTAATGATCAACAATCCAATACACCGATTAGTAAGATTTAAATCAAAGCACATTTATTATACACAGTAATCGCTACTCATGCACAAATTCTACATCTAAGCTACTTCTACAACTAACAGGCCTATACTTAACTTGGAACTGGCCCACCTGGTCAGGGAAACAAATGGCCTTTCGTTCGGGTTCTGAGTCTGCGGGATTCGAAGTTGGTACAGATTGGTAGCTAGGAGCGCCTATCTCGTAGCGAGCGTTGATGTAAGACTTACAGTTTCGACCCGCTGCTGAAGAGTGAAGAGCTGGAGAAGCGGTGGAGAAGAGAGCAATTTGAACTTGGGGCTCAATTCTTATAGTTCCCAGGGGCTTCCCGCCTTTTGGGGCGGACCCTGTACCTGGTCCCAAGTGATTGGACTTTGTCCCAATCGCTTGGTTCGATTTTCTCCAATGCTGGAGCAGTTCCCTGATCGATGGGCGGCCTTGAGGTGCTCGTTCACCTCCTTTTGTGTAGGCTCCTGCTGGCGCCGAAGAGTCTGGTTTTGCTTTGTGTGTCTAAATGTTGCTTATTGTTTCAGGGGATTGCTCATTAGTCTGCAGATGGCTGGTGTTTTGTTATGCTGATGGTTGCTGGTATCGATCTTGTCTGGCCTTTCCAGAGGTAAACACACAGCCAACCTGCAGCTGCTCATTTTTGTCTTGTTGGCTGACTTTCCCATCAGCCTTTGCCGTTCGCCATTTTGAATCGGGAGTTGGCCATTTTAAGTGGCTACAATATTAGCAGGTCAGTTCCGGAGGGAAGCAGCGGCAAGGTTAAAATTGTGCAGGTGAGGGACAGGGCAGGGAAGTTGGTGGTAGAAGGAGAAGGAGCAATAGTGGAGCAGGAGATAAAGGGTGTGATTGGGAGGATGCAATTGGGGAAGGTGGCAGGGCCGGATGGGTTTCCGGTGGAATATTATATTCTCCGCAGGTACAACTTTTCTAGTTTGGTGGGGAGAGTGAAAGCTGATCTGGCAAGGTGGGACAGTCTCCCTCTGTCACTGGCGGGTCGGGTGCAGGCGGTTAAAGTGAATGTGTTGCTGCGATTTTTGTTTATTTTTCAATGCTTGCCGATTTTCCTGCCAAAGGCTTTTTTCAGGGAGATTGAGGGAAGGATTACGTCGTTCATATGGGGAGGGAAGATGGCCAGAGTTAGAAAGGTGCTGCTACAGAGGGGAAGGCAGGCAGGGGATTTGGGTCTTCCGAACCTGATGTATTACTACTGGGCGGCGAATGTGTTGAAGGTGCGGAGCTGGGTCAGAGGGGTAGATTCCCAGTGGGTCAGAATGGAGGAGTGTTTGTGCAGGGGGTCAGGATTGAAAGCACTAACAACAGCGCCGCTCCCGATAGCCCCGGGGAAGTACTCAGGGAGTCCGGTAATAATAGCTTCATTGAGAATTTGGAGGCAGTTTCGCCAACACTTCGGGTTGGGGGCAGGGTCAAGGGAAATGCCGATTTGGGGGAACCACAGATTTGAGACAGGGAGGTGGGATAGAAATTTTCGGAAATGGGAGGAGAAGGGGATTAAGACACTGAAAGATTTGTTTCTCAGGGGTCGGTTTGCAGGATTGAAGGAGTTGGAAGCGAAGTATGGACTGGAGCAGGGGGAAATGTTTAGATACATGCAGGTTTGAGATTTTGCCAGAAAGGAGATACAGAACTTCCCGGAGGAGCCGGCCTCCACACTGCTGGAGGAGGTGCTGACGACAGGGGGATTGGAGAAGGGTGTAGTGTCAGCGGTTTATGGAGCTATTTTGGAAGAGGAGAAGGCACCATTGGAAGGGATCAAAGCAAAGTGGGAGAAGAGTGAATGCCTCCACCTCGTGCGCGAGGTTGGGACTGATACAGCTGAAGGTGGTGTATAGCGCACACCTCACGAGGGCGAGGATGAACCGATTCTTTGAAGGAGTAGAACATGTGTGTGAACGTTGTGGGGGCCCCCCGCTAATCACGTTCATATGTTTTGGTCCTGTCCAAAGCTAGAGGATTACTGGAAGGAGGTTTTTAGGGTAATTTCTAAAGTGGCGCACGTGAAACTGGACCCGGGCCCCCGGGTGGCCATATTCGGGGTGTCGGACCAGCCAGGGTTGGAAACGGGTGCGGAGGCAGATGTTGTAGCCTTCGCCTCTTTGATCGCCTGAAGGCGGATCCTGATAGGATGGAGGGCAGCCTCTCCACCCTGTCCTCTGGCATGGCAGGGGGACTTGTTGGAATTCTTGACTCTTGAGAAGGTTATGTTTGAACTGAGGGGAAGGATGGAGGGGTTCTACAATTCATGGGCATTATTCATCATGCACTTTCAAGAACTGGATAACATCGAACATTAGTTGGGGGGGGCGGTGGTTGGAAGGGTTGGCGGGGAGGGGGACTGTGTGTGTTAATGGTGACTATGGGTGATTCCCGATTCCTTTTTGTTATTTGTGTCTTGCGAGAGTGCCTTTAAGCAATGGATGTTTAAGCAATGTACCTTTCAGAAAACAGTGATGTCATAGAGTGGGTGGAGCTCAGCTCAGTTCAGGCATTTTGCAGGTTTTTAGTTTCAGTTTAAAAGCATTGTTTGTGTGTGTGTGTGTTTCCAGAGAGCTGCAAGTTTTGCAGTTTGGTTTTGCAGCTTAAAAAGTGCCTGGCTGGTTTTGCTGAGAGCAGTTTGAAAGTGCCTGGCTGTTTTGCTGGAGCTGAAGTCAACCAAGCTAATATATCTCTGCCATTCTACAAAAAAATATATATCCTTTAACCTGATGTGATACTGTTTAAAGGTGTTAAGTCTCTTGGAAGTTTGAAGGAACATTTTGAGGAAGTATTTACTGTTGCAATATTTTCTGAGTTACCTTTGAAGTAAGGGGTGTTCAGAGATCCAATGTTTATTTAAGATGTTAAGTTGAGTTCATGGAATAAACAGTGTTTTGTGCTAAAAACCCACGTGTCCATAATTGTAATCCCACACCTAGGGAAAAAGCCGTGTGCTCGGAAAAGCAACAAATCCATTAAAGGGTGAGGTTGGTTGAACTCCATGATACATTTTGGGGTTCTGAAAAAGCCTCGCCCATAACAATTGGGGGCTCGTCCAGGATAAAAGTCTATCTATTGGATTGGCTTTTGTGAACTTAAAGACAGTGAAGGATTGTTGCTTTTCCAGTGTGGTATTTTAGTTTAAGTGGGGAGGGTGTTGTGAACAATGGCTCTTTCAGAGGCTCGGGCATTTTTGGGGGTGGAGAAGGTCATACGGAGTACCTTACGGACAGAAACAAAAAGCAGTCTGTTAGATTTGGCAAGAACATTGCAGTTAACATTACCTGACAAAATGCGATAAGATGAGGTAATTATGGCGGTGGTTAAGCATTTAAAATTGCCTGAGATAGAGTTTGACTCATTGGAAATGGCAAAAATTCAGTTGCAAATTAAACAAATGGAACATGACAAAGATTTAAAGCGGCTTGCATACGAGAGTGAGAGAGAGGATAAAGAAAGAGAAAGAGAGAGAGAGGAAAAAGAAAAGGAGAGAGAAGAAAGGTGAAAAGAAAGAATAGTCCTAGCAGAACAAAAAGAAAAAGAAAGGGAGATACAGATCAGCGAAAAAGATAAAGAGAGGGAGTTTGAACTTCAGAAAATGACCATGAAATATGACAATCAGTTAAAATTGGTAGACATAAAGGGAAACGTACAGTTGGAGGATCGTGATGAGGATAGTGAGAAAGAGCGTCATAGTCGAAGGCTTTGTGGGAATCTATTTAAATATGTCCAAGCATTGCCAAGGTTTGACGAGAAGGAGGTGGGAGCCTTTTTCATTTCATTTGAGAAGGTAGCTAAACAAATGAAATGGCCACAGGACATGTGAGTATTATCGATTCAAACAAAGCTGGTACGTAGAACTAGTGAAGTATTTGCATCACTACCGGAGGAGGTATCTGGAACGTATGAGGAGGTGAAGAAATCCATCTTAAGTGCATATGAGCTAGTGCCTGAAGCTTACAGACAAAGGTTTAGAAATTTAAGGAAAGAATTTGGTCAAACATACATGGAGTTTGAAAGGCTCAAACAGAGTAATTTTGATAGGTGGATAAGGGCTTTGAAAATAGACCAAACGTATGAAGCTCTCAGAAAAATTATACTTTTGGAGGAGTTTAAAAATTCAATTCCTGATGTAGTGAGAACTCATGTGGAAGAACAGAGGGTTAAAATTGCGAGATTAGCAGCGGAAATGGCAGATGATTATGAATTAGTTCAGAAATCAAAGCTTGGTTTCCGACATCAGTTTCAGCCAGTGAGGGATAGAAACTGGGGACATGAGGAATACTCAAATGGTAAAGGTAAAAGCGATCTGATGGGAGATAATAAGGAGAGTGTACCTCAGATTAAAAAAGAAATCCAGGAGGGTGGAAAAGAAATGAAAAGTTTCAGATGTTTTCACTGTAATAAACTAGGCCATGTAAAGTCACAGTGTTGCTGGTTGAAGAAAAACACTGGGAAGGCTGATGTGGTAAAACAGGATAAGACAGTGGGGTTTGTTAGAGTGGCAAAGGAAAGCCCAAGGGAAGCGAAGGAGGTACAAATGATTGTACAGCCTGATCAAGAAGTAATTGTTAAGAAGGTGCCAGATGTCTTTAAAGAATTTACTTGTGTGGGTAAAGTTTACTCATGTGTATCAGGAGGAGCAGGTAAAGAAGTTACAATTTTAAGAGATACAGGGGCTAGTCAATCTTTAATGGTAAAAGATGAGGAATTATGTAGTTTGGGAAGAATGTTGCCAGAAAAGGTGGTGATATGTGGAATTCAGGGTGAGAGGAGTAGCGTTCCATTATATAAGGTAAGGTTGGAAAGTAAAGTGAAGAGTGGTGAAGTGGTAGTAGGAGTAATAGATAAACTATCTTGTCCAGGAATACAGTTTATCTTGGGTAATGATGTAGCAGGATCACAGGTGGGAGTAATGCCTACTCTGGTTGATAAGCCAGTGGAAAATCAGTCAACTGAAGTGTTGAAGGACGAATATCCTGGGATTTTTCCAGATTGTGTAGTAACAAGGTCGCAAAGTCACAGGTTAAGACAAGAGGAGAAATCAAAGAGTGAAGGTGAAGTTGAAGTGCAATTATCAGAAACGATTTTTGATCAGATGGTTGAAAAAGAACAAGAACAGGTGGAGGATGAGGCGGATATTTTTAGTTCAGGAAAATTGGCGGAGTTACAACAGAAAGATGTAGAAATAAAACGGATATATCAGAAAGCATATACGGAAGAGGAATCTGAGAGTATCCCAGAGTGTTATTACCGTAAAAATAATGTCTTGATGAGAAAATGGAGACCTGTACATATGCAGGCGGATGAAAACTGGGCAGAAGTTCATCAAGTAGTATTGCCGGTAGGGTATAGAAAGGAGGTGTTGCGAGTTGCACATGAGGTACCAGTGGGAGGTCATTTGGGAATAAGGAAAACTCAAGCTAAAATCCAGAAACATTTTTATTGGACTGGACTACATAAAGATGTAGTTACATTTTGTCAATTAAATCACACATGTCAAGTGATAGGGAAACCTCAAGCAGTGATAAAACCAGTGCCCTTAATACCCATTCCAGCATTTGAGAAACCTTTTACAAGGGTCTTAATCGATTGCGTAGGACCGCTTCCCAAAACCAAAAATGGGAGTCAATATTTTTTGACTATAATGGATGTGCCTACTAGGTTTCCAGAGGCCATTCCAGTATGTAATATTACAGCTGAAAGGATTGTGGAGGAGTTACTTAAATTCTTTACTAGATATGGACTACCCACAGAAATTCAATCGGATCAAGGATCAAATTTTATATCAAAGTTATTCAAAGAAGTTATGGATAGCTTTTTTAAAAAAAAATATTTTATTAAAGTTTTTCAATCACAATTTTCTTTCCCCTTCCAAATCAAAAGAGAGAAATTAAAAGTACAAGTAACATGATAACTACAATCTAACACTGAGTAACTAACATGGTAAACTAACCAAATAACATAAAGTGATACTCCCCCCCCCCCCCCGTCCCCCCTCCCCCTCCCAGAACCCAAACATCTTACCCCCCCTCCCTCCCTTCCCCCCCCCCTCCCCCCTGGGTTGCTGCTGCTGGTCATCTATCTTCCCTCTAACGTTCCGCTAGGTAGTCGAGGAACGGTTGCCACCGCCTGGTGAACCCTTGAGCCGATCCTCTTAGCGCAAACTTAATCTGCTCCAGTTTTATGAACCCCGCCATATCGTTTATCCAGGCCTCCAGTCCGGGGGGTTTTGCTTCCTTCCACATGAGTAAAATCCTACGCCGGGCTACGAGGGACGCAAAGGCCACGACATCGGCCTCTTTCGCCTCCTGCACTCCCGGCTCATCCGCAACTCCAAATAAAGCTAACCCCCAGCCTGGTTTGACCCGGACCTTCACCACCTTCGATATCACTCCCGTCACTCCCCTCCAATACCCCTCCAGTGCCGGGCACAACCAAAACATATGTGTGTGGTTTGCCGGGCTTCCGCCGCACCTCCCACACTTGTCCTCCACTCCGAAGAACCTGCTCAACCTTGCTCCCGTTATGTGTGCTCTATGCAGCACCTTAAATTGGATCAGGCTAAGCCTAGCACACGAGGAAAAGGGATTTACCCTGCTTAGGGCATCAGCCCACAAACCCGCCTCAATCTCCTCCCCGAGCTCTTCTTCCCATTTTCCCTTCAGTTCGCCCACCAGCTCCTCCCCCTCTTCTCTCATCTCCCGGTATATCTCTGACACCTTGCCCTCCCCGACCCACACCCCCGAAAGCACTCTATCCTGGATCTCCTGTGTCGGGAGCAGCGGAAATTCCCTCACCTGTTGCTTTGTGAACGCCTTCACCTGCATATACCTAAAGAAATTTCCCCGGTGCAGCTTATACTTTTCCTCCAACGCTCCCAAGCTCGCAAACGTCCCGTCTATAAATAAATCTCCCACTCTCCTGATTCCCAACTGGTGCCAGCTCTGGAATCCTCCATCCAGCCTCCCTGGGTCAAACCTATGGTTGTTCCTAATTGGGGACCCCACCAAGGCTCCCAACACACCTCTCTGTCGCCTCCATTGCCCCAGATACTTAATGTTGCCGCCACCACTGGGTTTGTGGTAAATTATTTTGGTGAGAGCGGTAGTGGCGCCGTCACCAGCGCTTCTAGACTCGTCCCTTTGCAGGGCTTCATCTCTAGTCTTTTCCACGCCGCTCCCTCTCCCTCTATCATCCATTTACGAATCATCGCCACATTGGCGGCCCAGTAGTAGTCGCCCAAATTCGGCAGCGCCAGTCCCTCTCTGTCTCTACTACGTTGTAAGAACCCCCTCCTTACCCTCGGGACCTTCCCTGCCCACACGAAGCTCGTGATGCTCCTGTCGATTTTTTTTTAAAAGGCCTTAGTGATCAGTATAGGGAGACATTAGAACACAAATAGGAACCTCGGGAGGACCATCATCTTAATTGCCTGCACTCTGCCCGCCAGTGACATCGGCTGCATGTCCCACCTTTTGAAATCCTCTTCCATTTGTTCCACCAGTCGTGTCAGATTAAGTCTGTGTAAGGTTCCCCAGCTCCTGGCTATCTGAATCCCCAGGTATCGAAAGTTTCTTTCCACTCTCCTTAGCGGTGGGCCATCTATCCCTCTACTCTGGTCCCCAGGGTGTATCACAAAAAGTTCACTCTTTCCCATGTTAAGCCTAAATCCCGAGAAATCTCCGAACTCCGTCAATATCTGCATGACCTCTGTCATCCCCCCCACTGGGTCCGTCACATACAGCAGTAGGTCATCCGCATAGAGTGCCACTCGGTGTTCCTCTCCCCCTCTAATCACCCCTCTCCATTTTCTGGAGTCTCTCAGCGCTATGGCCAGTGGTTCAATTGCCAACGCGGACAGTAATGGGGATAGCGGGCATCCCTGTCTTGTTCCCCTGTATAGTCGAAAATACTCCGACCTTTGCCGACCCGTGACCACACTTGCCGTTGGGGCCCCATAGAGGAGTTTGACCCAGCTAACAAACCCGTCCCCGAACCCGAACCTCCTCAGCACCTCCCATAGATACTCCCACTCCACCCTATCAAATGCCTTCTCTGCATCCATTGCCGCCACTATCTCTGCCTCCCCCTCTACTGGGGGCATCATTATCACCTCTAATAGCCGTCGCACGTTGACATTTAGTTGTCTCCCCTTTACGAATCCTGTCTGGTCTTCGTGCAGCACCCCTGGGAGACAATCCTCTATCCTCGTTGCCAGCACCTTTGCTAGCAACTTGGCGTCCACATTTAGCAGTGAGATAGGCCTATAGGACCCGCACTGCAGCGGATCTTTATCCCGCTTCAAAATTAGCGATATCGTCGCCTCCGACATTGTCGGGGGTAGGGTCCCCCCTTCTCTGGCCTTGTTAAAAGTCCTTACCAACAGCGGGGCCAGCAAGTCCACATATTTTCTATAAAATTCCACCGGGAACCCATCTGGTCCCGTGGCCTTCCCTGCCTGTATGTTCCCCAGCCCCTTGGTAACCTCGTCCACCCCAATTGGTGCCCCCAGGCCTTCCACCTCCTGCTCCTCCACCCTCGGGAACCTTAATTGGTCCAAAAACTGCCGCATCTCCTCTTTTCCCTCCGGGGGTTGGGACCTATAAAGTCTTTCGTAAAAGGTCTTAAACACCTCGTTTATCTTCCCTGCTCTCCGCACCGTAGCTCCCTTTTCATCTCTAATTCCCCCTATCTCCCTCGCCACTGTCCTCTTTCGCAGCTGATGGGCCAACAGGCGACTAGCCTTTTCCCCATATTCATACCTGGTTTTGCTGAGAGCAGTATAAAAGTGCCTGGCTGTTTTGCTGGAGCTGAAGTCAACCAAGCTAATATATCAAAAAAATATATATCCTTTAACCTGATGTGATACTGTTTAAAGGTGTTAAGTCTCTTGGAAGTTTGAAGGAACATTTTAAGGAAGTATTTAATGTTGCAATATTTTCTGAGTTATCTTTGAAGTAAGGGGTGTTAAGAGATCCAATGTTCATTTAAGATATTAAGTTGAGTTCGTGGAATAAACAGTGTTTTGTGTTTAAAAACCCACGTGTCCATAATTGTAATCCCACACCCAGGGAAAAAGCAACAAATCCATTCAAAGGTGGGGTTGGTTGAACTCCATGATACATTTTGGGGTTCTGAAAAAGCCTCACCCATAACATTTGTTTATGTGAAAATGCAGGCTATGGTTTGGGGTTTGGTGGGAGGATGGGATTGTTGTTATTGATATGGGGATTGACATATTTGTTGCTGATTATTGGTTATTGTTGGTGGGTGTAAATTTGGTGGAAAATGTGAAAAAGGAGAATAAAGAAATATTTTCTTTTTAGAAATACCGACGATGCCCACATCCCCTGAACAAATAAAAACAATATCTCATTCTTCTCATTGCGATTTGTGGGATCATACTGTGTGCAAAATGGCTGGTGTGTTTCTCGCCAACAAGAGATATCGCTAATGTTCAAAACAAATCACAAATTTGAAATGCCCTGAGGCGTATTTCAACAAAAGTGATTGGGAACCACATAGCTCCAAGTCGTCATTGCTTCCTCCTTAAGCAACAGATAAAATTCTAATATTTGTTACACAACCTGATGTCTGCAGCATGTTTGAGCAAGTGGCAGAGTTGTATTTTCTTTACCCTGAATATAATGTCAATACATGCCTGAGCACTACAAGAATGATTCAATGGTGATCCATACTGCTGACAGCCATGACACTGGATTCATGAGCTGGGATCCTGTGAGTTCATTCAGATTGTCTGAACCAAATAGATTCCCCCGACATTTATTCTTAAACCAGCCTTCACTGGCTTTCTTTTGTCATTAATGAAAAGTTACATATTTGACTAATGTTACAGACAGGAGGTCCAGAAGCAGAGGTTTTTTTTTAAATTTAAAAATAGCCTGTGGAGCTTATTCCAAAAACTCCTTTGTGTGTGTAGTCAATTTAAAAAAAAAAAATTCTTTATTCTCCTCCTTTTTTGCATTTTCTCCCAAATTTACACCCACCAACAATAAACAATAATCAGTAACAAATATGTCAATCCCCATATCAATAACAACGATCCCATCTTCCCACCAAACCCAAAACATTCGCCCACATGTTCACATTAGCAACTGACAAAAAGGAATCAGGAATCCCCCATAGCCCCCATTAGCACCCATCGCCCCCCTCCCCCACCCAGCCCTCCCTTGATGTTCAATGTCATCCAGTTCTTGAAAGTGCATAATGAATAATGCCCATGAATTGTAGAACCCCTCCATCCTTCCCCTCAGTTCAAGAGTCAAGAATTCCGACAGATCCCCCCGCCACGCCAGGGCACAGGATGGAGAGGCTGCTCTCCAACCCATCAGGATCCGTCTTCGGGTGATCAATGAGGCGAAAGCTACAACATCTGCCTCCGCACCCGTTTCCAACCCTGGCCGGTCCGACACCCCAAATATGGCCTCCCGGGTCCAGTTTCATGTGCACCACTTTAGAAATTACATAAAAACCTCCTTCCAGTAATCCTCTAGCTTTGGACAGGACCAAAACATATGAACGTGATTAGCGGGGGGGGCCCCCCGCAATGTTCACACACATCTTCAACTCCTTCAAAGAATCGGCTCATCCTCGCCCTCGTGAGGTGTGCTCTGTATACCACCTTCAAGTGTGTAGTCAATTTTTAAAATGACTTGCAGCAAATTCTCTTTGGACTAAATCAGAAGCTTGGTTCATTCGTACATTCAAACCCAGAGGTGGTGACGATCACAACTTCATGCGCATGCACACTCAAGAGGGCTTTAGAACTATGAATAACTGAACAGTAAAAAGAGCCACAGGAATGTATATATGATGAGTAGAGCCGGGAAAGTCCAAATTGAGATGGGTCTCCCACATGGAGACATTCCAGTTCAGGCAGGTTCCTGGCTGAAGGCAGAAGTGCACATTCCTTTAAAGATGATGGCGCCACAGTGGGATGAGGTTGCTATTTAGAGATGTAGCCTGCTTGGCATGCGGTGGCCAGTGGCTTCCAGGTAAACAGGCATTGTGGAGGGCTTGTTGCAGGTCGCTTGGTCACCCGGGAGTCCTGCTGTCAGATGTTTGCAGATTGGAGTTAAAGGAATACATTGCCTACTTTCTGAGTTCTCAACTGTATGGAGAGATTTCAGAAGTCACTCAAGCCATTTGACCTCCTTCCTCCACAATGATTTCACAAAGGGATGTTTGTCCAGTGTCTGGATTTGACTTTTCTTTGTGCTTTGTAACGACCCCGTCATTAGCCTTTGAAAGAATCATTATTCATATTTGCTCTGGGTAGCTATTGCCTTAGTAGACCGACAGACTCCGCTAGGGGGATAAGCTTATAAAGATGGAAATGACATTCATTTCCTTCCCTTTTGAAATGGACATTGACATTCTTTGAACAACATCTCAGGGCATGTCTCCAGTGCAATCCATATAATGTCTTGGTAGTCACCTTACACGATGGGCAAAAGGGCCTTGTTCTGTGCTGTAAAACTCTATGACTATGACTCTATGACAATTTCAAACATCTGGTGACTTCTCGTGGTCATCTTTTGGCTCAGCCAAGTTCATTTTTAAATAAGCAAAAAAGAATAAAATTTGATTTACATAGTTTATCATCTTTTTCATGTGTTAGGGACATGTTATTAACTTCCTTTAGTTGCATGTTCGTCCACTCACATTGAGGCCTGGCTTTATAGTTACTAGCAGACCTCAGTTACTCCACACATATGGCCAGTCTTTATGCATGAGACAAGATTTTAATCTACCAAACTGGATAGTCTCAAATTGGGGTTGGTGGACTTGCTACCCATTCACTGCTGGGGCACAATTAGTGAGGTTCCTATTCCTGAGTCATAATGTGCTGGATTCAAGACCTACTGTGGCCCTTAAACATAAAGGTCAAAGCTGACATTGCAGTGCTGTAGTGAGGGAATGCTGCCCTGTCAGAGGTGTTGTCCTTTGGGTGAAATGTTAAACCAAGGCCCCATCTGCCTGGTTGGATGGATGTAGAAGATCCCATGGTGCTATTTTGAAGAAGAGCAGGGGAGTTGTCCCTGATTTTCTGGCCAATACTTATCACTCAATCAGCATCACAAAAAATAAAGATTATCGAGTCACACTGCTGGTTATGGGAGTTTGCTGGCTAAAAACTGGCTGCTGTATTTCCTACATTGCGACAGTGACCACACTTCAAATGTGCATAGGTTGTAAAGTGCTTTGAGACACCCGGTGGTTATGAAAAGCTGTGTCCAGTTCTATTTTAGGGCTTTAATGCTTGGGCAGTGGAAGCATCTGACTGTTTCAGACAAAAGGCTGCTTTTAATATGCAATTGGGCTCCTGAGACATACATGTGTCCTGACTGACATTTAGTATTGAATGAGGGAACTCTATCTCCCTCCCAGACTTTGCTTGCCGATAGGTAGGCATTCTCTGGGATTCCCTATATTGCACAAGAGTGAACGCGGCAAGCTACTTCGGGATGCCTGTCTGGTGCCCACAGTTCACAAGCATTATTAAATTAAGGATCGGGCTTCGAAGTGATTCCACATCCTCGTTGCTGGAACAAGCAGGTAAACTAGTCAGTCACCCAAAAGGTTAAAACAGATCCCAGTGACTGATGTTGTCCTTGGACAGCCGAGGGTACCTTTCCGGAAGAGGGTTCAGGAGCAGGAACTTGACTTTATTTTCCCCCATCCTTAACCCTGAGAAGTTGTGACATCCAATTACAGCATCTTTGCCAACAACAGAGATGAAATCAGCTAACATAGAACGGGACACGGGCCGTACCTGTAATCTTCTGTACTCTGTGTAATGTTGCCAATCACCACCAGTCACCAATAATGTTGCCAATTAATAATGATGCTCTTTGGAGTCGCCAGGTATCAAATGATACCACCACAAGGCTTTACCGGATAGCGATCAAAGGCCCACACAACTAGTTAGTCAGTTCAAGTTCAAAGATGGTGTATTTACACACAAGGATTACTTTGACATGCAACACAAAACACTACAAGTTAAACTACACTTAACAATTACAATAACCTATACTTAACATCAGGGCAACCGGCTCAATGCAGATGGACAAGGCCTTTGTCCGGATCTTGCGTGGCTGGGTGGAAGAACTGGCCCTGTTTCTGCTGGGCTCATCCGTCTGGTAGCGATCGTTGGTCTTGAACTTGTCTGTCTGGTCGTTATGCTGCACTTGGGTTGGCATAGGCCGGATCCAAGAGAGACCGAGCACATGGCTGTGTCTCTTCTTATTCCCGTGGGATTTTGTGCTCTTTGGGGTGGTCCTTAACTTGGACCCAATATTTTGACAGGCTTCGATCACTGCCTTCGATTTTGCCAATAAAGGGGCAGGTGCCTTGATGGCTGGGCGTGTCCTTAGCGGTCATTGAACTTGGCTGTTTGGGCTCCCTGAGCAAAGGGAGTGGCGCCGATTAGTCTGTATCTGTATCGGTTACCTGAGTAGTTTTTTGTTCTGGGGAAATGGGCCAGTAGAATGCAAACGAGTGGGAGTTTCGATCGCGTCTAGCTATCTGGATTGCAAATACACAAACAAGCTCTGAGTCTGTCTGGGTCCTGGGTTGGCCATAATTCCCATGATCCTTTGCAGGTGGTCATCTGAGATGGCTACAGTAAGCCAATCGTCAGTGAATTGTGCTGACCGTCATTATTTTGGGGCTGACACCAGTTGCTGACAAATAAAAAATCTGCAGACCTGACACTGCTCATTTTTTAAGTCTGGAAATCTATTAATTGTTTACTTAAAATGTACTTATAATTAACCAGGATGTAACTTTTTTAAATGCAAAAGCTCTAAATTTAAGCTTGCTATTGCATCACTCTCTGTCCAACCAATTGCCCCATCAATTTTATGCATTCATTTCATTGTCCCATTTAGTGATTTTGTATATTTTGGTTTCCTCTCAATACCCCACCTAGAGCACCACTCATTCTCACACATTCTAGGATTAGAAGTCTGGATCATTCTTCAGCTGGCAGTTTTTTGGGACGACTATGTCAGCTTTTTTTGTGAAGCTGTTCGTCAGCTTTTATTACGTTTCTAGATTGGTGTTTGCCATCTTCAAGGCACAAGTCAGGAGTGTGACGGAATTCTCTCCACTTTCTTGGATGAGTGCTGCTCCAACAACACCCATGAAGCTAGACACCATTCAGGGCAAAGCAGCTCACTTCATCTGCACATTATCCAGCACGTTAAACATTCACTCAGGCCTGATGAAGGAGCTGTGCCTGATGAAGGAACTGCGCTCTGAAAGCTAGTGATTCCAAGCAAACCTGTTGGACTTACACCTTGTGTTGTAAGACTTTTTACTGTGCCCACTCCAGTCCAACAGAAAACATTCTCACCCTTGGATCAAGGTGGGAAGAGGGCTAGGCATCTATCAGAAGGGCCCTTCAGACTGAGGGTGCCGTCTCTTCACCGAGCAGAGTCCTCTGGCCCTCCTTCCCTCCCGCCTGGCCTATCCCTCCTCTCCTTTGTGAGCCCCCCTCTCCCCACCTCCTACCCTTGCCTCCCCGGGACCCCTGCTATTTACCATCAATGCGGTTCCCGGGTCTTAGCCTCAGGCACTGCAGTACCGCTTCCCGCCACTGCAGCACTGTGCCTGAATGGGCTGGAGAGCGATGGGCCGATCGAATTGACTGACAGTCACCAAGGCAGGATTTCCATTCAAGAGCGGATGGAAGTCACGTCTGCTGCGAATCAACGTTCATCAGACCGTAAAATGGCAGCGGATCTGTCAGAGTCAGCGGGAACGTGTTTCCCAGGCGATGAAAGAATAAAATGAAATACTCAAGGGATAAACTTCCTATGCGCCCAGAGGGTTGGGAATGAGTATGGCTTCCCACATTATAACAGAGACAACATTTCGGAAGTACATTGTTGGATGCTCGGTGCTTTTTGGGATAATCTCTGGTCCTGAAAAGCAGTATACAGATTAAAGTCCTGCCCTTCTTTTTCGCATGTCCAAACCTCTACCTGTGCTAATGAAAACAACATCTTCAAACACACACAGGAAGAGAATGCAAACTCTACATGTCAGTTTATTAAAAATAGTTTATTTCCAATTTCCTGGCTAACATACGTCCCTCAACCAACCAAGACAGATTGACTGACCAACTATCTCACTCTTAATTGCAGGATCTCAGTGTGCATGTTGTCTCAGTCGAAATAACAGTGATTGGATTTCAAAAAGGGAAATCATTATTTCTGGTCTGCCTTTGGAAGTCCTGACCATGTGACTTTGCAAACCTTTTGTCTCGTTTTCTTTGTTGGTTTCCTTCCCATGTTCAGTAGTTCAATGTTAGATTAGGGCATCGGAACATGCTAGAATGAAACAACTGCATCTTTATTATATCCTTTAAAACATGGCACAAGGTTACAATGCAGCACATAAATGTTGATGTGCCGAAGTGCCCAATTTAACATGAGTAATCAGTGTTATTGTCGCTGCAATCAAAATCTAAATTAATTTGCTTCACATGGCTCTGTACCTGTGATATCTATGTAACAGCCGTTCTTATCTCAACACTCTTGTAGGAGTTATACAGATAAGATGTGACTCTTAGTGCTTTGCTTTTCGGTTTCAACAGCAAAATAAGGAGCCAGTGCTCATAGGGGTGCCAATGGGGATTGGTGGCACACAGATTACTTTGCACGTGGCTGAGTACCATGTTGTGTGGGATGCCAGAGAGTGGCCAAATACATACTGATGCACGATCAATGACCACTAAGGCGAGGCTGTAGTCCAACTGAAGGCTTTAATAAGCTAGATGTTTCCCCAGCAGCTCAGGTACAGAATGAAGGCTGCTGGGGCGGCACGGGTTCTTATATCCCGCCTATCAGAGCGGAGCTATCATACATTCTACCAATAGAAAGCATACAATTTCCACCAATGGTGCTTTAGCCTGTCAGGTACCGTAATACCTATAATACCACATTCACCCCCTGTTAAAAAATAGAGTCCGGCGGGGGGGGTGGCCTGAAACTACAAAACATAGCAACATGGTATAATTAGTTATGGAGGTATCGTAATACCTCCGTACAGTGTTTAGTAACTATTTACAAGTCTGGTAACTATGTACATTTGATGGTTTATATTTACAGATTACAGTTAAAATGAAGCAATCAGTCGATCGGGGGCCCTGGTCGTCCTCTGTGATTGTCAGAGCTTCGGTGGTGACTCCGGTGGAGGCTCGGGTGTCTGTGACTCCGGGAGCGTGGCTTTGATCTCCATGGCAGCTTCGTCACCCCTAGACGGCGCTGGTGGGGAAAACGGCTGACCTGGGAAGGGAGCGCCTGCGGGGGGCATCGGTGGGTGGGGGGGGCCTAGACGGGATGGCAGAAGGACCGATCCCCCTGTAAGGTGCTGCGGTGGAGGGAAGGGTGGGACTGGTGGCTGGAATGTGCGTGGGGTTCCGACGGGTGCAAGGTCCCATAGGGAGACCGTATCTTGTTGGCCGTCGGGGTACGCCATGTAAGCGTACAGGGGGTTAGCATGGAGCAGATGGACCCTCTCGACCAACGGGTCCGACTTGTGCGCCCGCACGTGTTTTCGGAGCAGTATGGGTCCGGGTGCTGCCAGCCAGGTCGGGAGCGAGGTCCCAAAGGAGGACTTCCTAGGGAAGACAAGGAGACGTTCGTGAGGTGTCTGATTGGTGGTCGTACAAAGCAGTGACCGGATGGAGTGGAGGACATCCGGGAGGACTTCTTGTCAGCGGAAGACTGGGAGGTTCCAGGACCGTAGGGCCAGTAGGATGGTCTTCCAGATCATTCCGTTCTCCCTCTCTACCTGTCCGTTACCCCGGGGGTTGTAACTTGTCGTCCTGCTCGAGGCGATGCCCTTGCTGAGCAGGAATTGACGCAGTCCGTTGCTCATAAAGGAGGACCACCTATCACTGTGTATGTAAGCGGGGAACCCAAACAGTGCAAAGGTGCTATGGAGGGTCTTGATGACGGTGGTTGCGGTCATGTCGGGGCAGGGGATGGCGAATGGGAACCGGGAGAACTCGTCAATCACGTTCAGGAAGTATGTGTTGTGGTCGGTGGAGGGGAGGGGGCCTTTGCTGAGGCGTTCAAAGGGACGGGAAGCCTTTATCAGGTGCACCCTCTCTGGCCTGTAGAAGTATGGTTTGCACTCCGCGCAGATTTGGCAGTCCCTGGTGGCTGTCATGGCCTCCTCGATGGAGTAGGGCAGGTTGTGGGTCTTGATAAAGTGGAAAAAGCGAGTGACCCCCGGGTGGCAGAGGCCCTCGTGGAGGGCTCGGTGGTGGTCCGCTTGCGTGGTGGCACATGTGCCGCGGGACAGGGCATCAGGAGGCTCGATTAGCTTCCCGGGATGATACAAGATCTCGTAGTTGTAGGTGGAGAGTTCGATCCTCCACCGCAAGATCTTGCCGTTTTTTATCTTGCCCCGCTGTGCATTATCAAACATGAAAGCAACCGACCGTTGGTCAATGAGGAGAGTGAATCTCCTGTCAGCCAGGTAATGCCTCCAGTGTCGCACAGCTTCTACTATGGCCTGGGCCTCCTTTTTGACTGAGGAGTGGCGGATTTCGGAAGCTTGGAGGGTACGAGAGAAGAAGGCCACGGGTCTGCCCGCTTGGTTGAGGGTGGCCGCCAGAGCTACGTCGGACGCATCGCTCTCGACCTGGAAGGGGAGGGACTCGTCCATGGCATGCATCGAGGCCTTTGCAATGTCTGCTTTGATGCGGCTGAAGGCCTGGCGGGCCTCTATCGACAGAGGAAAAACTGTGGGTTGGATCAGGGGACGGGCCTTGTCCGCGTAGTTGGGGACCCACTGGGCGTAGTAGCTAAATAACCCTAGGCAGCGTTTCAGGGCCTTGGAGCAGTGAGGGAGGGTGAACTCCATAAGGGGGTGCATGCATTCAGGGTCGGGGCCTATAACTCCATTTCTCACTACATAGCCGAGGATGGCTAGACGGTCGGTGCTAAACACGCATTTATCCTTGTTGTATGTAAGGTTAAGGATTTTAGCGGTCTGGAGAAATTTTCGGAGGTTGGTGTCGTGGTCCTGCTGGTCATGGCCGCAGACGGTGACATTATCAAGATACAGGAATGTTGCCCGTAAGCCGTACCGGTCAACCATTCGGTCCATCTCGCGCTAGAAGACCGAGACTCCATTGGTGATACCGAAGGGAACCCTTAAGAAGTGATAGAGCCGCCCATCTGCCTCGAAGGCAGTGTATTTGCGTTCACTAGTACGGATGGGGAGCTGGTTGTAGGCGGACTTGAGATCCACTGTGGAGAAGACCTTATAATGCGCGATCCTGTTTACCAGGTCGGATATGCGGGGGCGAGGGTACGCGTCCAGCTGCGTAAACCTGTTGATGGTCCAACTGTAGTCGATGACCATCCTATGCTTCTCCCCGGTCTTTACCACCACTACTTGAGTTCTCCAGGGGCTGTTGCTGGATTCAATGACCCCTTCCTTCAGTAGCCTTTGGACCTCTGACCTAATAAAGATCTGGTCCTGGGCACTGTAGCGTCTGCTCCTGGTGGCGACGGGTTTGCAATCCGGGGTGAGGTTCACAAACAGGGAAGGTGGGTCAACCTTAAGGGTCGCAAGGCCGCAGACAGTAAGGGGGGGGTATAGGGCGGCTGAATTGGAAGGTCAGAGTTTGAAGGTTACACTGGAAGTCTAAACTCAGGAGTGTAGCCGCGCAGAGGTGGGGAAGGATGTAGAGACGGAAATTTTTGAACTCCCTTCCCTGGACTGTGAGGTTTGCTTCACAAAACCCCTTTATCTCCACTGAGTGTGAACAGGAAGCCAGGGAGATTTTTTGATTAATGGGGTGGATGAGGAGAGAGCAGCGCCTTACCGTGTCAGGGTTTAGGAAGCTCTCCGTGCTCCCAGAGTCGATTAGGCAGGACGTCTCGTGCTCGTGACATGAATACGGTCGTCGTAGCGGTTGAGAGTGTTCGAGGCCGAGACTGATCCAGAGTCACCGAAGCTAATCGCAGCAGTTGAGAGTTCTGTTCGGGCAGTGTGTGGTCAGCCGAGCTGGGGTCCTGGGGGTTCATCCAAGATGGCGTCTCCCATTGGTCGCACATGGCTGGGGGTGCACAAAATGGCGGCACCCATCCCTCCAAAGTGGCGGCCGTGTAACAAGGTGGCAGCGCCCGGGGTCTGCACGTGGCCCTGGGATATGAAGATGGCGGCAACTGCTGGCCGCACGGGGCCCGTGGAGATGTTTGTGGTTGCGGTCCGCATTCACCCGTGGAGACCGCGGCAACCGCCCGGGCCTGGCATAGCCCCACGAAATGGCCCTTTTTGCCGCATCCCTTGCAGGTGGATGCGCGGGCCGGGCAGAGCTGGCGGGGGTGCTTGGCCTGCCCACAAAAGTAGCAGCGGAGACCCTCGGGGTTGCCAGGCCGCCTTGCAGCGCAGGCCTGTGGGGGAATGGGGGGAGTCTCGGGGTCAGCCGCGGAGGGGTTCCACACTGCCCAGGGGGCTGCCGCACGGTAGGGAACGTAAGCGCGGGCGTTTCTGGAGGCCACGTCCAGGGAGCCTGCAAGGTCCCGTGCCTCCCTGAGACCCAGGGTGGCCTTTTCTAACAGGCGTTGCCAGATTTGTGATGATAGCATACCTGCCACGAAAGCGTCCCGGACTAAGAGTTCCGTGTGTTCACTCGCCGAAACGTGCGGGCAGCCGCAGCTTCTGCCCAACACCAGGAGTGCACGGTAGAATTCCTCCAGCGATTCCCCAGGGGTTTGTCGCCTTGTTGCGAGCTGGTGCCGGGCGTAGACCTGGTTTACCGGGCGAATATAGTGTCCATTTAGCAGCTCTATTGCTGCATCGAAGTCTTCCGCTTCCTCGATGAGGGTGTAAATCTCCGGGCTCATCCTTGAGTGCAGGACGTGCAGTTTCTGCTCTCCCGTGGGTGCGTTTTCGGCCATCTCGAGATACCCTTTAAAGCACGCCAGCCAGTGCTTAAAGATTACCGCTGAGTTGGCCGCGTGGGGGCTAAGTTGCAGACACTCCGGCTTGATTCGCAGCTCCATCCTTTCTTCTTAAAAAAACGTGCTTATTAAATTGATGCACGATCAATGACCACTAAAGCGAGGTTGTCGTCCAACTGAAGGCTTTAATAAGCTAGATGTTTCCCCCAGCAGCTCAGGTACAGAATGAAGGCTGCTGGGGCGGCACGGGTTCTTATACCCCGCCTAGCAGGGCGGAGCTATCATACATTCTACCAATAGAATGCATACAGTTTCCACCAATGGTGCTCTAGCCTATCAGGTAGCGTAATACCTATAATACCATACATACACATGGAAAAGAGGAGAATGTTGATTTGATTTATTGTCACGTGTACCGAGGTACAGTGAAAAGTCTTATTCCATGTACAGTCCAGACAGATGGTTTCATACATGAAAAACAGAAGACATGAATGAATACACAATGTGAATACATAGGTACAGGCAGCGCGTGAAGCATACGGGATGTAGTACAACTCAGTAAAAAGATGTGTGAAGAGATCAGTTCAGTCCATAAGAGGGTAATTCAGGAGTCTGGTAACAGCAAGGAAAAAGCTGAAATTGAGCCTGGACCATTCACAAGTGGTTTTCTCACTGAGTCTCTGTCAGAGTAAGTGCCTCACCGATATCATGTGCCACGGCTGTGTGCGGCTGAGGAGCCAGGGCCCAGAGGGCAACCTCAACCTAGAGAACCAAAAGAATAAAAGTTGGTGGGAAGAAAGAACTTGCATTTATATAGAACCTTTCATGATCTCTGGAGGTCACAAAGTGTTTCACAGCCAATAAAAGATTTTTGAAGCCTAATGTAGGGAAATGTGATTGCCAATTTTCACACAAATACTTATGAAATCAGTTACCAGATAATAGCAACCAAAGAAAATGCTGGAACTACTCAGCATACAGGTTGAGCAGCATCTGTAGAGAGAGAAACAGAGTGAACGCTTAAGGTCGATGGCCTATCATCAAAGTGGGCGACCACCGGATTGTCTATTTTAGTAATGTTGGCCAAGGGATTAACTACTGACCAGGACATCAGGGAGAACTCATGGGATTCGACATCCAAATAGTACCATTGGATTTTGTTTTCTGTACCTAAGTCTATCTAAAAGAGCAGGTGGGGCATTTGTCTCATCTGAAAGGCGGGGATTCAACTGGCAACATCAAGCACAGCTGAACACAGATCCTGTGTCCTCTGGATGCTGAGAAGCACATCTTTCCAACCAGCAGGAGTCACTGGATGGTGATCAGCAATGGCAGCCTCCAAATACATTTCATTCCCAGTTTTGGAGCACACGTTGCCACTTGTAGCCATCACCACCACGTCTAACACCCACTCGCTGAACTCAACCAATTCCGGGTCAGCCCAACATCAACACAACAGCAGAAAAGGCAACATTTTAAACAAAGCTTGGGGGGAGGGGGAGATACACGTTTGAAGGAGCTGGTTATCTCAGGGCAGTAGATTAAACAGACCCAAAACGTTAACAATGGAATTACAGAAACTGGCAACATAATTGGTCACTCATATGGCATCAACATATAATTTGGAGTGCCATTGTGGCACTCCAAACACCAACTATAGAATCCCTCCAGTGCAGAGGAAGGCATTCGGCCCATTGGGTCTGCCATAAGAGCCATCCCACTGAGGCCCACGCCCCATCGTAATCCTGCAATCCCACCTAACCTTTTGGACAGTAAGGGACAATTTAGCTTGGTCAATCCACCTAATTTACATATCTTTGGACCGTGGGAGGAAAACTGAGCACCTGGAGTAAACCCAGGCAGACTTGGGGAGAAAGTATAAACTCCACAGTCACCCAAGTTCAGAATCGAACCCAGGTCCCTGACGCATTGAGATCAGCAGCACTAACCACTGTGCCCTTAAAACCACTTTAAAGTGTGAGAGGACGTGAGAGGACTCTGGATTTAAATTTAACATAATTTGCTTAAAAATAAATTAGTTTCCGCATTTTTCAAAAAAACTAAACACAATTGGGATACTCGTTAATGTGTATGTCCTAACTGACAGAACAATGAAGGATGCTGGTGGCCAGTGGGAGGGGCGAGAAACGCACTGAATCAGAGGTCAGAACAAAGGGAAGCGCCGCACGATCAGCTCTCACCCCCTGTAATCAGCAGAGACAACTAAACCGCCTGGATGTAACTTCAAAACGTTTTTAGCAGGGGGGAATAAAACGCTGCTTTTAACATGCCCCGTTTGGAAGTTATTTTATTTAGTCTGCAAAATTCACTTTTTTCGAAAACCAGTGGACTTCTGCCACAGTGCGAGTGGCCGCGAGCATTGCAACTTGTTTTGTGCCTGGTGTCACACAGGAACCACGAATAAATAGGCAAACACGGGGCAGTTGCAACATGAAAACACTGGACAACACGCTCAGTAACCACTCCATGGTTGGCAGTGCGAATTAACTGTTTTTTTTAACAGTTTAAAAACAGTGCTAAAAGTTACACTGCAGGCGAAAGCTTTCGTTCCACGTTCTTGTGAAGTGGCGATGGCGTAAAAGTAGCAATTCTGCGCCTTTAACATTCTCAGGAGGAAAAGACCGACGAGTAGTCTGCACCCGCTTGAGCATGTGGCCGTGTAATATGGTAATGCTCCACGCCATGAGCAGTTAGCAAGAGGTGGTGTTAATGTCGCCATAAAACAATATTTGTGCTGGCTCGTTTCAGAAAAGAGTTCAAAGAGGGTTCGAGGAGGTTACAGGCCAATTGCTTCTCATTCAATTTGTGTCCTAACACATTAAGCGCGACGATTCAAGGAAAGGGTATAATGTATGAGGGCAAAGAAAGTTCCCAAATTGTATTTGATGAAAGATCGTTTGTCCAGGCAATATTGGGGATGTGTTATGCTTGCTGCGGGCTGTGACTGGCTGGTACAGGCAACACACTCGACTTGTATGTTAATGAGTGTCTTACAGGCATGCTATTATTGAGAACTATACATTTGCCCTTGTGCTTAGTTTTCAGAAAATAGGTTGTGATGAACGGTTACTGCCTTATCATCATGTAAGGTGATGTCCCCTTTAAGACCAGGCTTGGAACCCTGGGGACTCCGCCTCTGGCTCCGCCCATCTGGGAGCCATACATAAAGGCCTGCCTCATGGTCTGTATAGCAGTCAGCTCTCGTCCAAATCTGTAGCATAGTTTTTAGCCTAATAAAGCCTTCTTTACAGTTTAATCTCTAAGCATCATTATTGAGGGTACCTCACAGGTGCAATTGTGCTGTCCGAACTATTTTCCTGATCTTGTACATTTTAACTTAGAAGGTTTAGAGAGCCTCCTACTCCCACTTCCAATAATGTTACAGGGCAATGTGTACATTTTTCATAGAATTTACAATACAGAAGGAGGCCATTCAACCCATCGAGTCTGCACCGGCCCTTGGAAAGAAATCCCGTCCTTTTTTTATTTTGAGTACCCATTTCATTTTTCCAATTAAGGGGCACTTTAGTGAGGCCAGTCCATCTAGCCTACACATCTTTTGGGTTGTGGAGGCAAACACGGGGAGAATGTGCAAACTCCACACGGGCAGTGACCCAGAGCCGGGATCGAACTTGGGACCTCGGCGCCGTGAGGCAACTGGGCTAACCCACTGCACCACCGTGCTGCTCAGAGCTCCCGTCTTACGGCCACACCTCCACTCTATCCCTGTAACCCAGTAACACCACCTAACCATTTGGACACTAAGGAGAAATTTAGCATGGCCAATCCACCTAACCTGCACATCTTTGGAATGTGGGAGGAAACCGGAGCATCCGGAGGAAACCCACGCAGACACGGGGAGAACATGCAAACTCGACATAGACAGTCATCCGTTTGTTAGGTGTTTCTGATAAACAGACAGGGGAAAAGGAATAGAAGGATAAGTTGGCAGAATATATCCATTCCCTGGTTATAGACTAGATCCCTCACAACTGTCCGATACTAAACCAATCTGTTTGCAATCTCAGTGTCACATTGGACCCCAAGATGTGCTTCTTACCGCATATTCCTGCCATCATTATAGAATTATAGAAATTACAGTGCAGAAGGAGGCCATTCAGCCCATCGAGTCTGCACTGGCCCTTGGCCCCACCTAAGCCCACACCTCCACACTATCCCTGTAACCCAGTAACCCCACCCCACCCCACCTTTTTGGACACTAAGGGCAATTTAGCATGGCCAATCCACCTAACCTGCACATCTTTGGGCTGTGGGAGGAAACCGGAGCACCCAAAGGAAACCCATGCAGACACAGAGAATGTGCAGACTCCGCACAGACAGTGACCCAAGCCGGGAATTGAACCTGAGACCCTGGAGCTGTGAAGCAACTGTACTAACCACTGTGCCACTGTGCTGCCCATAGATTTCCACCTCTGTAACATCCTCTGACTTCACTCCGTCTCAGGTCATTTGCTACGAGAGCATCATCCAGGCCTTTGTTGGCTGTAGCCCTCACTCTTCCAACATAATCCTGGCTGGACTCCAATGCTCTACAACCCCCCCCCCCCCCCCCCCCCCGCCCCCACCATCACCCTTGAGATCATCCAAAACTTCTTGTGTTCTAACTTGCAGCAAACCACATTCTCCTCTGGGCGGCATGACTTACATTGGCCCCTGGTCAAGCAATGTCTTGATTTTAAACTTTTCACCTGTGTTTTCAAATCCCTCTGTGGCCTCACCCTCCCCGACCTCTACAATCACCTCTGAGCCCACAGTCCTCTGAGATCTCTGTTCTCATCTTATTCTGGCCGTTTGAACACCCATGATTTGAATCGCTCCACCATTGGATTGATTGTGAGACTAGGGTCATGAATGTAAATAAACAAAACTATGATGGCATGAGGCCCGGGTTTGCCATGATAGATTGGGTAATGTTACTTAAAGGGACGATGGTGGATAGGCAATGGCAAACATTCAAAGACTACATGGGTGAACTGGGACAATTGTTCATTCCTGCCTGGAGCAAAAATAAAATGGGAAAGGTGGCCAAATCATGGCTTACAAGGAGCATTAGAGATGGTATTAGATCCACAGAAGAGCCATACAAATTGGCCAAGAAAAACAACAGGGGCGGGATTCTCCGACCACCTGCCGGGTTGGAGAATCGCCGGGGCCTGGCGTGAATCCCGCCCCCGCCAGTTGCCGAATTCTCTGGCACCGGATATTCGGCGGGGGCGGGAATCGCGCCGCGCCGGTTGGTGCCCCCCCCCCCCCCCCACACCCCCCCGGCGATTCTGGGCCAAAGTCCCGCTGCTGGAATGCCTGTCCCGCCGGCGAGAATCAAACCACCTCTCTTCCCAGCGGGACTAGGCGGCGCGGGCGGGCTCCAGGGTCCTTGCGGGGGGGGGGGGGTACGCGGCGATCTGACCCCGGGGGGGTGCCCTCACGGTGGCCTGGCCCGCGATCGGGGTCAACTATTTAAAGCAGACCAAGGCAGGCCAGCAGCACGGTTCAATTCCCGTACCAGCCTCCCCGAACAGGCGCCGGAATGTGGCGACTAGGGGCTTTTCACAGTAACTTCATTGAAGCCTACTCGTGACAATAAGGATATAGGAACGTGATATAGGAATGTGAAGAGAAAAAGATTGGTGAAGATGAATGTAGGTCTCAGAAATAGGGGAATTTTTAGTGGGGGTCAAAGAAATAGCTGACCAACTAAATGCATACTTTGGTTCAGTCTTCACAAAGAAGGACAGATAAAACGTACCAGTAATGTTCGGGAACACAGGGTTTAATGAGAGGGAGGAGTTGGAGGAAATCAGGATTAGTAAGGAAATGGTGTTGGGGAAATTGAAAGCATTGAAGGACGATAAATCCTCAGGGCCTGATAATCTATATCCCCAGAGTAGTTAAGGAAGTGGCCCTAAAATAGTGGATGCATACGGTGGTGATCTTCCAAGATTCTATTGGCTCTGGAGCAGTTCCTATGGATTGAAGGGTAGCTAATGAAACTGCACTATTTAAAAAGGGAGCAAGAGAGAAAACAGAACATTTTACACCAGTCCGTCTGACGCTAGTTGTGGGGAAAATGCTTGAGTCCATTGTACATAAAAGATTTAATAGCAGAACAATTGGAAAACAGTGGCAGGATCAGACAGAATCAGCATGGATTTACAAAAGCGAAATCATGCTTGCAAAATCTACTGGATTTCTTCGAGGATGTAACTATTAGAGTTGATAAGGGGAACCAGTGGATATGGTTTATTTGGACTTTCAGAATATTTTCGACAAGGTCCCATAAAAGAGATTAGCGTGTAAAATTAAAGTGCATGGGATTGGAGTCAGTGCATTCAGATGGATAAAATAATGGTTGGCAGGCAGGAACCAAAGACTAGGAATAAGGTATTTTTCTAAATGGCAGGCAGTGACTAATGGGGTGCTGCAGGGATCAGTTTGAGGCCCAGCTATCCACAATATATATTAATGATTTAGATGAGGGAACTAAATGTAATATCTCCAAATTTTCAGATGATGCAAAGCTTGGTACGAGAATAAGTTGTGAGGAGGATGCAGAGATGTTTCAGAGTGATTTGGATAAATTGAGTGAGTGGCCAGTTGCATGTGGATTATCCACTATAATCTGGATAAATGTAAGGTTATCACTTTGGTAGCAAAAACAGGAAGGCAGATTATTTTCTGAAAGGCTATAGATTGAGAGAAGGGAATGTGCAACAAAACCTTGGTGTCCTTATACACCAGCCACTGAAAGTAACAAGCAGCTGCCCCCACGAATTGCCTTGGAATATTTTATCATATTAAAGGTGCCATATCAATACAAGTTGTTATTGTAACGTCTGAGGATCCTGGGATTATATTCATTGGAGTTTAGGAGGTTGAGGGGAGATCTAATAGAAATCTACAAGATAATGAATGGCTTAGATAGGGTGGGCGTAGATAAGTTGTTTCCATTAGAAGGGGAGGCTAGGATCCAGGGGCACAGCCTTAGAATAAAAGGGAGTCACTTTAGAACAGAGATGAGGAGAAATTTCTTCAGCCAGAGAGTGGTGGGTCTGTGGAATTCATTGCCACAGAGGGCGGTGGAGGCCGGGCTGTTGAGTGTCTTTAAGGCAGAAGTTGATAAATTCTTGATTTCTCGAGGAATTAAGGGCTATGGAGAGAGAGCGAGTAAATGGAGTTGAAATCAGCCATGATTGAATGGTGGAGTGGACTCGATGGGCCGAATGGCCTTACTTCCGCTCCTATGTCTTATGGTCTTATGAACCTTTGAACGGCCGTGGCGGGGAGGACAATTGTTCAATGATTACCAATCCTGGATAAGTTTAAATATGTGACTAAATCTCCCGTTATTCCAAGTTAATTCTAATTCATAGAATTTACAGTGCAGAAGGAGGCCATTCGGCCCATCGAGTCTGCACTGGCCCCTGGAAAGAGCACCCCATTTAAACCCACACCTCCAACCCACCCCCACAACCCAGCAACCCCACTCAACCCTGTTTTGGACACTTAGGAAAATTTAGCATGACCAATCCACCTAACCTGCACATCTTTGGACTGTGGGAGGAAACCGGAGCACCCGGACGAAATCCACGCAGACACAGGGAGAAAGTGCAGACTCCGCACAGATAGTGACCCAAGCCGGAATCGAACCTGGGACCTTGGAGCTGTGAAGGGACTGTGCTAACCACTGAGCTACTGTGTTGCCCAATTGAAACCATTATCTGTGCCCCAAGACTTGCCGATTCCAATTCATTCCCGGCCCACTTTGTGCATTCTACCTTCCGTAAAATTAAAGTAATCAAAATGCCCATGTCCCAGCTCACACCAAGTTCCATTCACCCATCAGCCCTGTGCTTGCTGACATCCATTGGCTCATGGTTAGGCAACGTCTTGATTTTAACATTTCTATTCTCTTCACTGTGTTCCCGCCGCACTCTATCACTGTCATCTCCTCCAACCCTATAATCCTCTGAGATATCTCCTCTAATTAGGGCCTCCACTATTGGTAGCCATGCCTTCAGCTGCCAAGGCTCAAAGGTCTGGTAGTCCCTCACTAAATCTCTCCACCTCACTGCCCCATAAGATGCTCCTTAAAACCTAAAATAAAAGCAAAATACTGCGAATGCTAGCAAGCTGGAATGAAAACAGAAAATGTTGCAAAAAACTCAGCAGCATCTGTGGAGAGAGGAACAGAGTTACTGTTCCGAGTCCGATATGATTCTTCTTTGGAACTGAAGAGGGGTAGAAAAGTAATGGGTTTTATGCCGTTGAGAAAGGGGGGAGGGTGGGGTAGAGCAAAAAGGGAAGGTCGGGGATAGGTTACAGAGCGTGGGAGATTAAATTACAAAGATGTAAAGGAAACAAAAGGCAAAGAGAATGGGAATGGTAGTAATAAAGGAACAAAGCATTGGTCCAGCGCAGGTGTTAATAAAAATAAAGGTCAGCACTGTGTGAAAGCAAAATAGCAGAATGTGTCAATAGTAGACTGAAGGTCAGCACAGTCTGAAAGCAGGACATGAGAACAATATACAGACCTGCACTGGGGGAATAATACAACATGGAGGACAGTGTTCATGGTCTGAAGTTGATGAACTTAATGTTGAGTCCAGAAGGCTCTAAGATGCCTAATGTGAATCCTTAAAACCATCTCAGACAATGTTTTTAAACCTCCAAACTAATTTGTGACTCAATGTAATTTTTGTTTGACAATCTTGCTGTGAAGTGCCTTGGAATGTTTCTACTATTTTAAAGGTGCTATATAAATGCAGGTTGTGTTTTTTGTCATGAAGTATCCGTCCCAATATTGTTTTGGGGTGGGGGGGATGCATTTGCAAAGGAGGTCTGGGAAGAGATGCAGTGGTTTTTGTTGAGGTTATCCTGAGTAATGGAATAATGGAGGACTCTGTGCACTACGGGCTGTTCCCAGGGAGACACACCGGGATAAAACTTTTACTGTGGCTGGAGGACCATCATCTCAGTGAAAGATGCTGTTGGTCTTTCTGGACAAAGAATTGTCAATGGCTGAGAGTTGTAAACTGGCACAGGACTATGTGCTGAGAGATGCACTAAAGCTTGGGGCAGCCACCACTGTCCAAGATTGGAAATTGCCTGGTACCCTCAGGCTGTATATTTGACATGGAATGTCAGCAAATGTCAAGTGTACTGCAATTGTACAAAGGCACCTCAAAATGCGAACATGTGGGAATGGAGAAAAGTTGAATTTTATTGCACTTTCTGTAATATTTAATTTGAAATATTTTGGAATGTACTTTTATAATTTTTAAAGCAATATATATATATATTTTAAAAACGCATGACTCTATGCGCATAAAGTGACACCAGAACCCGGGCGGCACAGTGGTTAGCACTGTTGCCTCACAGCGCCAGGGACCTGGGTTCGATTCCGACCTTGGGTGACTGTGAGGAGTTAGTGCCTTCTCCCAGTGTCTGCGTGGGTTTCCTCTGCGTGCTCCGGTTTCCTCCCACAGTCCAAAGATTTGCAGGTTAGGTGAGTTTACGGGGAGAGGGTGGGTTTAGGTGGGGCACTCTTTCAGAGAATCGGGGTGCAGACTCGATGGGCCGAATGGCCTCCTTCTGCGCTGTTGGGATTCTATGAAACCTGCCGTCTGTTTGACACTTTTGAAGATAACCTCCCAAAATTATCCAGATGAGGAAAAAAGTCCATTTAGCCCATCGTGCTGCTGTCTATCTCTCTCTGAATGCGCGGTTCAAACGCCCTACCGAGCACCCCCACCCCCAAACCTGGGAGCCTGTAATCCTTGGCTTTTTTTTTCAGATTCGGATCCTTGCGGAAAGTTAACATTGAAGCTGGCTTTCCCCAGCCTGATCTTTCAGACAAACTGTTGCGCGGCTCACAAAGTTTGATGAAACACGTCAGTGGCGCTTTAAAAGTTAGAGCCAGCGGGCGGGCGGCACAATATCCATCCTGGGACCAAAAATCCACCCTGACGCTTTTAGCTGCGGCGCCTGTGTGACTCTCCCCCTTGCGGGAGCCCAGCCTGGGCAGGCTGCACTGCGGAGCACACACTCCAAGCTGCTCCGAAATGACCGCGACTGCCCGAAAAGGACACCCCAGCTCCTCTCTCACAGTTTATTTTTTAAAGCCTGTACATATGCGGTGAAATGGTCGGGTTTTAGCCGTGTGGAGAAGTGAAGGGGTCAGAAACATTGTGTGGGTGGGGATAACCCTGCACGGATCACGTGCCGTGGATCAAAGCCGGGTGCCGCCTTGTGGGAGCTGGGAAGAGAGAGAGAGAGAGTGGGAGAGAGAGAGAGAGGAGAGCTGAGCCATGTCATTGACAAGGCTAGCATGGTGATAGAGCTCGCCCAGCGCAAGGAACGTACAACCGGCTACCCAAGACACCTCGTGTTATTTTGTGTCGCTTCTACTTCAAACAACATCGCGAAAGAGAGAGAAAGTTACATCTGTGCGGATATGTATCTGTGAAAGGAAAAACAAAAGTGTGGAGAGGGGGGGAAACAAGAGTCCAAGCCAGAATTAAATCGGAAATTATGTCCGGGCCAGCGCTGATACAACCGGCAAGATGATGTTGAGGAGGGGTATTGGTGAGTGGCTGCTGCTCTTGGGGGTAGTGGTGCTGGTGGCAAGTTTGGGATCTGCCTGTGCCAAGGAGACTGCCTTTGTGGAAGTGGTGCTTTTCGAGTCCAGTGCCAATGGTGAATATACAACTTTCACAACCGACTTACAAGGACGTTTCTCCCGGGCTGGAGCCACCATCAGCGCCGAGGGAGAGATAGTGCAGGTAAAAAATAATAAGAACACCAAATCGTATCTTCCTCCTTCCGCCAGACCGGCAGTGCTCCGGGCAGACCCCCCCCCCCCCCATGTCAAAAATAAAAGAGGAACCCCCCCTCCTCCCCCATACAAGTGTGTTTTTAAAAAAGTTTTGCTGGGAGTTAAGTTCACTCACTCAACAAGATGGCTCCGATCTTGGCCGCTGCTGGAGCAGATTTTGAACAGTGGTGGGGGGCTCAAATACATAAAGAACATCGCTTATCTCTGCTGTCCTGCTGTCAACAGCCCCTCTGTCAAAGCCGGTCCGGTGGTGGTGGGGTAGAAACGTTCATGGGACCGAGTTTACAAAGTTTGTTGCAAAGTTTTGTTGTAAACTAGGGAGATCCCTCCGCATCGAGCTGCAGCGGGGGGCACCCTTGCTGCATGCCCCCATCACCCCAGAGGAGGGTTTATTTTTTCGTTGTGAGATTGCAGCTGCGGGTGTTACAGTTTTCCTGATGTTTAATTTGCAATTTGTGTTTTGCGATGGTTATTGTGTGTGTTTTCAACACCTATCATTTCATTGGGTCTGAGCCCCGCGGATGAGCAGTATCTGCAAATTGCACGTGTGGAGGGTGAGAGTGTGGTGACTTTGACACGAATACAGCTTGCCGGTTGTCATGTCATGGGCATTTTAAATTGTTATTTTTCAATGCTATTTTTAAAATATATATATTTGAAATGAAAGACATTTCACGGGATCCGATTGCAGATCAGACCCTTTGGGTCAATCACGGCGTGCTTGGGATCATGAAGAGATTCGCTCGAGTTACGCAGATTTGAGACCTTCACAGCAGCAGATTACCATGACAACTGGTTAACTATTATTAACCAGGGGGATATCCCCCCAAAATGCGAAATACCTACAACAGGCACCGGAATGTGGCGACTAGGGGCTTTTCACAGTAACTTAATTTGAAGCCTACTTGTGACAATGAGCGATTTTCATTTCACTTCTGCTTTGTGAATGGTATCCTATTCCTGGTCGTCTCTCGAACAGAGGGTGTGCGCGATTTAGTACTATGATCGCTGGAGAACATGTATCCAAACATCGCAGTAATCTCCTGCATAAATCATTTGTTCTTTCGGGGGGGGGGGGGGGGTGGTGGGAGGTGAGTGCAGTTGCAATGGGTTGGCTTGTTTGCAATAGCCTCCGATGTGCTTGCAGCCAGCAATTCCTCTCTCTCTCACACAAATTTAGATACTGGAAAAAAAAACAGCTAGGTGTTGTGAAACGGGAGGAAGAATTTCCCTCGCTTGATCAAAGAAGCTCGTTCCACAGTGTGTGTGACAATGTGCTCCGTCAGTAAATAAGTAGCTCTTGTTAGGTCCTTTGTAACTCAATCCTCTCTGGGATCGGGAGAGAGAGAGACTACGTTTGTGCTTTGTTGCAGCTGCAGAGTGTGAGAGAAATTCGCCTATTGATCAAGCGGAAAACATACCCTGATTTTTACCATGAGAGGCGGGGGGGGGGGGGGGGGGTACTTGGCGAGGCTGTTTTTATGGATTTGCATTTTTGTACCGCCGGCCTGCACTGCAGGGATTCTTAAAACTGGTTAAGGAGGGAAAATGTGTTTTCTCTCTCTTTCCCCCCCCCCCCCCCTATCCGAATTGTTAATAAGATATTCACGATGTTGTGGAGACCTAGGTTACGATATCACTGGGTAGTATCTGAATCTGGAGGGGTGGCCCGGGGGGTGGCTGTGACTGATCCTGGGAAGACAGTGAAACTGACCTGAAATCCACAAGCACATTTCAGTGAGAATGGAACAAGGAGACTTTAAATTATAAAGCGATTTAGAGACCCCCACCCCAAACCCCCGGGGGGAGGGGAGGGGGGGAGTGTGACAGAGCTCATATTTTTTTTCCCCTTCTGGCTACGATTTAATAACTGTCATAGCGACGTTAAAACTGCCTCCGCCTTCAAAGCTACTAGTTAAATCCGGTTTGTCTAGACGCACATCAAAGTAATCCCAATTCAAACATCAAAGGAAGATTTCCACACACACACACACACACACACATAGAAAGCCTCCGCAGAGTTGCTCTGCGCTTCACTAGCCCATGCTCAAGAACATACTCTTTTATTCGCCCAAAAAAACAAACGTCTGTTGCTTTCCACGATTGTGTTTATAGGTCGTAATAGACTGCACCCCCGCCCCCCTCAAAACCCCCCAGTCCTCGGAAAAGTTTGTGTTGGGAAAAATGTGTATGTCGGCAATGATTAGTGCCAAGAGCGACTATCTTTCACAAAAGCGTTTGTCTACGAGATAAAAGTTGGATTGTTAACTGCTGAACGTGCGCTGCATCAAGTACAAGGGTTTAGGAGTTGGGGGACTTTCAAGGTCAGCTCGCTACCTAAGTACCCTAAAGCTTAATATATGTTACCTATTTGAATAATCCGCTCATTTACAGCCACTTGGGTCCCTTCTGCTCACAGTGGAGGATTTGCAGTTTTAAATGTTCAAATTTGGCAATCTCGATTTTCCCTAGGTTCCCGACCAAAGTTCAATTCCAAACTCGCTTATCACACTCAAAAAGTGCTCTCTGATCAACAATGCCGAAGTGAGGAACGGATAGTTTTTTAAAAAGTTGTCTGAAGTAAATTATTAATAGGCCTGTTTTGTTTCTTCCATGTGACCTGTATTACCTCGAGAGTGGTTTTCTTTTTGATGATTTAGGGCTGAATTATTAGGTTATTATCGTTGGACGGTGTAAAGCGTAACTTAATAAAACCCAATGCGAAAGGGGAGACATCTAAGATTGTTTTATTATAGAGGTACTGGGTTTCTACACAATGGTTCATAACTTACATAAACAAAGTTATTAAATGAGCAGAATTGTTGGAAATGCCACAGGCAGCCCCTTCCTCAGTAGTTCAGTGGAACCAGTTGAGAAGCTGAAAGGTTTGAGTCGAAGTGCGTTGTAGAAAATTAAATCCATGATTTACACCCCCCCAGAGCAAATAGATATTCTTGCCGGGGTGCAGCTGCAGAACACCAACTTCAGTCTGTGTGAATCTGCTGCCCCCCACTCCCCCAAGCAGACTCTTTCCAAGACTCAATCAATGGTCAGTAACTTTAGTGGGTGGAAGATGTTATACATTTGCTCCTGGTCCCCAAGTCATTCCAAACCTTTTGATGTCATTGATCATCCAAGCCAATCATTCGTGTTTAAAACAAAATAGTTCACTTAAAATCGTGCACCACATCTTTAGTTAAAGATTTGAAATGTGGCCTTTTGTATTATTTCTCCCCCTTGCGATGAAACTCTGTTTTGGAGGATGGGGGTTCATTCAGTGGCTGTACAGCAAATCGCATGTTATGGGAAAATTCAGTGGGTCCAACATGACCAAAGTAACCTGTTGTGTAGAGACATGTGGGAAATGTGATCATATAAACGACAGTACATGTATTCACCAGCTAGCTGGGCTCTTGTTATCAGTCAACAATAGCTGCATTTATACTCAGACCCAAACCCTTTCCACTTCTGTTCTTTTATTTTCCTTTGAAGCACTCTTTAGATGGCTATCTCCCCACCTTCAGCTGGCTTCATTGGGTAATAATTTGCATCTCTCCGCAAAAACATTTGGCTCCTTTTCTTAGGAAGAAGACTGGAAATCAAATGTGTGTGTCTGCTTTTATTACATTTTTCTTTTCTGTGTGTTGGGTCGGAAGGTGGGGGGTGAATTTTGGCCTGAAGCTATAGCTTTTACATTTCACTGCACACCTTTCAAAAGCCTTTTCTATGTAAAGTTATCTTTTGAGTGGAAGTATCTGTGCAGTCACAGGTCCATAGATATTGCATGCATGGCTGCCCTGAATAAAGTCTCACATTACGATGTGCTCATACATTTCAGGAGTGTTTTGTGAATATTGTTTTGCTTCACAAAGTAATGTTAAAAGAGTGTTCATTCAGACTTTAAATGTTGCAGAGTTGAAAGGTGCCATTTCAGTAGATGGCCTAAACCATTGGTCATAAGTGATTGTAGCCCCATACACTTTCCCTTTGTGAATTGCTTTTTAAAAAATTATTTGATTTTCTTTTTAAATCCTAAGGGCAGTATTCAAGTTCTTTGGCTCAATTCGGGAAAACGGATGAAAGGCCATTTGCCATTTCATATCTGACCGTCACTGCAACTGTCTTACACTTACATTCCATGCTATACATGACCTGGTTCATGATGCAAAATGAGGCCAACAGCACAGGCTCAATTCCCGTACAGGCTGAGGTTATTCATGAAGGCTCCGCCTTCTCAACCTTTCCCCTCACCTGAGGTGTGGTGATCCTCAGGTTAAATCACCAGCAGTCAACTCTCCGCCTCAAAGGGGCAAAGCATCTGGGACTATGGTGATTTTACTTTTGTTTTACTGGCCTATCTCTGTAACCTGCTCCAGCCCAACTACAACCTGCAGATCTCTTCCAATTCCGGCATTTGTGCCTCCTCAACTTCTTTCATCCCCACCACTGACAGCTGAACTTTCAGCTGGGTCATGCCCTGAGCTCTGCAATTCCCTCCTTTAAGAACCTGCATCTTTTAAACAAGATTTTGGTCCCTTGACCTAATACTCTCTGTTTTATTCGGTCAATCTTTCTTCTGATTACAGTTCTGTGGGATATTTTCCTATGCTGCAGCAATTACGGAAATGCAAGTTGCATTTTAAGTTTGACAGCCTCTGCTGACTTGAGTGTAGTATGGGCATCTCGGAGTGAGTTAAATTCAGTGTAGGGTATGGATATCTAGTTGCAAGTTGATGTTCAGTGTACTATATGGATATCTAGGTGTGAGTTGATGTTCAATGTAGAGTAGGATGTCTAGGTGTGAGTTGATGTTCAGTGTAGAGTAGGATATCTATGTGTGAGTTGTTGTTCAGTTTAGAGTATGATATCTATGTGTGAGTTGATGTTCAGTGTAGAGTAGGATATCTATGTGTGAGTTGATGTTCAGTGTCGAGCATGCATATCTAGGTGTGAGTTAAGGGCTGCAATTCCATCAATAATCTACTCTTCTCTTCAATTGTTCAAAATCCTGGAGATCCCACCCTGACAGCACTGTGGGTTTACCTAGACCACATGAACTGCAGTCTTCATGAAGCAGCGCGCTTCCACCATCTCAAGGGAAATTCGGATGGAAAATGAATGTTGGCCTCTCCAACGACAGCTACATTCGTGGGATTAACTTTTTAAAATCGCTCCTCTTCTGAAGCTTCCAATACTCAGTGGAGTGGACTTCCACTCATTCAGGAGTCCATCCTTCAAATATGGCACTGAGTGCATCAGAAAGTCTGTTTTATCTTGGAGTGCATCAAGGTCTTATCCCAGGACACATTCCAATGTAATCCCAGATTGGTTGAATCCTGGTTTACAGTTCATAGAATCAAACAGTACAGAAGGGGACCCTTGGTCCATCAAGCCTGCAACAACAAAAAACTACTCTAAATCTATTTTAATCCCACTTCCCAGCAGTTGCACATAGCCTTGAACGTTATAGCATTTCAAGTTCTCATCCAAACCAGTACTTTTTAAAGATTGTGAGGTTTCCTGCCTCAACTACCCTCCCAGGCTGTGTATTCCAGATTCCCACCACCCTCTGGGTGAAGTTTATTTTTATCTCCATTGTCCCATCATCCTCAAATTGGAGCACCTAGGACATCTGTGGTAGCTAACTCAACGTAGAGTGAGGACATGTTTACTGGTTGGTTGCCTTTGTATACACCTTATGGGGGATGGCCATTGGACGTTTGATATCATAAACCTAATAAATTGAGAGAAATACTCAAATATAGGGCAGCACGGTGGCACAGTGGTAGCACTGCAGTCTCACGGCGCCGAGGTCCCAGGTTCGATCTCGGCTCTGGGTCACTGTCCGTGTGGAGTTCGCACATTCTTCCCGTGTTTGCGTGGGTTTCGCCCCCACAACCCAAAAGATGTGCAAGGTAGGTGGATTGAACACACTAAATTGTCCCTTAATTGGAAAAAATGAATTGGGTACACTAAATTAAAAAAAAAAAAAGAAATACTCAAATATTTTATTGACGCTAGCTGAACCCCATTGATGGTATGTTATAGCTTTTGTCTCATGAGGTATTTGTACGGTATGCATGTGTGCATATGTTATAGAAATATTTGAACGATATTTCATAAATACGCTTCTCGCTGTTTAGCAGCAGGAAAGGTGCATGGGGTGCCTCAGTTAATGGGTGAAAATATTCCAGTTGATTGTCACGTTTGCTGAAGGTAAACAGAATCTCATGATATGCCCTGAATATGCGAAAGACTTCTGCTTAGTCTCCGTTTGTATTGCTGCAATAAAGATGATACAGCATTTTTAAAGACGCACATGTATATGTGGCTTTTACAAAGGCTCGGTTGGTACTGTGCCAGACAGACCAGGTCGAGTCTTGATTTAATCCTCACTCGGGCTCAGTGGCCTTCGTTCTATTCATGGTAAACACCCCAGTCACCTGACTGTAAATTATGCTTCAAGTGAGAAGAGGATGGTGGCTCGGCTGTGATGCTCTGCCTCATGGTCACAGAGCATTCCTTCATCACCTGCACTTCCACAGACAGAAGGGCCATTGAGGTGAGGTCCCAGAGTCTTGGTGTTGCTGCATACCATACTGTAGCAGAAGCCTGCACACGCCAGGGACATTTGCGTTACGTTGAAGGTGCTACATGAATGCAAATTTGCTGTTGTTGACAGATGATCAATGCAGGGAAAGAAACATGCCCTGGTCATTGTAGGACTTCAGAAGGAGAAGTTAAAGTGGGTTCTCTGATGGCAATATGGGAGGGTTTTTTTTTTTTGAATACTTCAAATGACAATCATTACTTGGGCAATGAAGAATGTTGAAGTAAAGCCAACTCTTCAAATGCTAGGGCAGCACGGTGGCCCAGTGGGTTAGCTCTGCAGCCTCACGGCGCTGAGGTCCCAGGTTCGATCCTGGCTCTGTGTCACTGTCTGTGTGGAGTTTGCACATTCTCCTCGTGTTTGCGTGGGTTTCGCCCCCACAACCCAAAGATGTGCAGGCTAGGTGGATTGGCCACACTAAATTGCCCCTTAATTGGAAAAAATGAATTGGGTACTCTAAATTTATTTTTTTAAACTCTTCAAATGCTGGGAATCCATTCTGATCTGCTGCAGGAGTGCAGTACTGTGCCCTTCACACACAGTGATGTAGTGCTTTTCCAACAAACAGGGTGCAGTCTGATATTTTCTATATTTGAATGGGATTCGTGGTGCTGAGTGCAAGAATGAGCTTGCATTGCTGGAGGCTAGCTGTGCCAATGTGACAACATTTTAATTTAACAGGGTCCGCTTTGATGGCGCTTTTCAAATATTTATAGGGACGTCCAAATCACTCCTTCTGTTTCATTTCCAAAAAAGCTGGAGTGAATAGCATGCCCTCCTTTGAACTGGGGTTGTATGTCTTCAGTTTCTTCTTAAATTATTCTGTTAACATACTTGTGGCTTTTCGTGCCCCCAAAGGGGGCTAGCTTGCTTGCATTTTCTTCTCCCTCTTACTCCAACCGAAATGTGGAGTAATATCTCCAAGTCCCAAGGTCCCACATGCCCTAAGTTAATTGGTTTTAAGTCCCAAGTTAATCGGCTTACCAACTCTGGTGGGTTGTATCCCTGGAGATTTCCTGACCCCTGCCTTTGATGGCCCCACATAACCGTTTCTCACAATACTATGCTTTAATGACTTAATAAATTGTTTAAACAAAATGAAGACACACTTTTTTTTTCGTGCTCCAGTGATTTGTTTTTGCCTGGCTTGTTGGCAGCCGTGACCAGGGGTATTGATCTTCAATCCCTGGAATTGCCTGGCCAATCCTGGAGGTTGGCAACCGAGGAGAAGGTAGTGTGTGGTAACAGTGCCACAATTAGTTTCGGCACCTTAATGAGGGGAGGGGGCAGAAATCAGCCTCAAATCACCACCAAGTGGTGATCCCACTGCTTGAACAGGATTAGGAAAGAGGAGGGTGTGCAGTGAGGGTATACATGGCTGAATTGCTTGACACTCACAGACTGCCACTCCTTACCCTAATGAGGAGTCTGCACCTTGTCAGGGGCAGAGAGATGCAAACAGAGCATTTTGCTCTGAAATGGATTTGTTCATCACCGAGGCAATTAACACTTTGTGGGGCCCCGTGCTCACCTTCATTTCTGGGTCCCCCACATGATGTCCTGCCCCCCCGATTCTGTCCATCCTCACTGCACAGAACGCAAAGGCACAATTCACAAAAATACATAAATAACAAATTGTTTCACTTCACCTTCAAGGAGATTTCCCCTCATAGAATCTACTTAATTTCCTACTGCAATGACTTCTAGCATTCTCATCCAAACTTCTGTCTAAAAGCGTGTAAAATATATCAACAATTTTCTTCAGAGATTTACTTCTATTTTGCAATTGCACCATTATTGTGTCACAAATAACATTGACAGTCTCAACGATGATCTTTTTCCCTTTTAAAGTGGTTTCATTGCCTTTAGTTTCATTGAAAAACAACTTCTTACATCTTGTAGGCTTCTCATCATCAGAGGGACCTGTATTTTCTGTTAATGTTGGTGCCTCTGCTTCCGAGCTATAGCCATTTCGAAGTTCCATGACAAAACCTTTAACTGAGGCTAACACTTGTGAAGCATTCAATAAAATTATATGAACATTTTGAAGCGATTTGCTGAAGGCATAATTCATTGACGTAAACAGTTCCACACAGAGTAAAAACAGCAATTTTGTACTTTTGAAACTTCTTTGCTGAGTATTTAGTTTCAATTTTCACACGTGATTTTTTTGAATTTGATGTGGCTATGTCTGAAAAGTTTTCTTTTATTTCAGCAAAGTTCATTTTCAAAGCCAAATCAGCATCTGCATGAACAGACCACCTGGTGTCACAATTTTTTCCAATTAAGGGGCAATTTAGTATGGCCATTCCACCTACCCTGCACATCTTTGGGTTGTGGGGGTGAGACCCATGCAGACACAGGGAGAATGTGCAAACTCCACACAGGATCGAACACGGGTCCTCGGCGCTGTGAGGCAGCAGTGCTAACCACTGCACCACTGTGCCGCCCATCACAGAATCTTCTGGCTGTCAAATGTTTTCTATTTGCCTGCTCCAAGCTTGATTGCAACATATTCCACTGCTGCATGGAAACCGGGAAAAAAACCAAAAGAATGTATAGCTCCCTCACAGGATGCAGCGTTGCAGGTTAAATTCAAGGAGTGACTGGAACATGGGATGAATAATGCACAGGGGCTTGCATTGTTCAGTCTTGCTTGTAGACCTGAATATTTTGATGCAATATTTGCGGCATTATCAAATCTCTGACCATGACAGTTTTTGTCCAAACATAAATGTGAAATCATTTCCAAAACCGTTGTCACCAGACAAAATGTGGGCCCGTATCCGGGCTAAACAAAGAAATTGCTCTACAACTTCACCATCGCTAGTCACTTATCTTAAAATTAATGTCAATTGGTTCCCACAACTCACATCTGATGTTGAATCAACTATTATGGAATATTATTTGGCATCTTTTACTTCATTAGTGAATTGGTTTCTGAGCTGCTCTGCCATTGTAGTGATGATGTAATCGTAGGTTTGGCACATCAAAAAAGTCGGTCTTCCCTGAGTCACAATATTGATAACTTTTCAATTGTTCTTTGTGGAAGCTCATCAAATTCATTGATAAATTCCAGGCAGGCTACAAAAAATTACCTCTTCGATTTGACACTGATGGCTCGTCGGGTCCTCTTCTAGGTAGTCCCAAAGAAGACAGCAATTTGACTATGGCAACAAAGGTCTTAGCATTTTCCTCCAGTAAATCACTCCTTTTCAAACTGAGCCAAGAACGCAGAATCAATTCTTCCAGATCATTAAGATCTCTGAACGAACGCACACATAGCTTTGAAAGTTTCATGATCAGCAATATCAGCAACAGTAAGTTGTCAGGATGGCCGAGTGGTCTAAAGCGCCAGACTTAAGCAGACTTGATGATTTTTAGGGGCTGGTTTAGCACACTGGGCTAAATCGCTGGCTTTGAAAGCAGACCAAGGCAGGCCAGCAGCACGGTTCAATTCCCGTACCAGCCTCCCCGAACAGGCGCCGGAATGTGGTGACTAGGGGCTTTTCACAGTAACTTCATTGAAGCCTACTTGTGACAATAAGCGATTTTCATTTCATTTTCATCTCTTCTAATATTTCTCCATTTAGAGTACCCATTGCCAAATGATTGTTTCCTTTTACTGGGATCAGGGAATAATTTGGAAACCTAACAGCAGACTGACATTTTTCTGAGAAAATCGACTAATTTCTGTCATCCCATTCCTCTTCACCCTAAGAAAATGGAACTTAAGAAAAATTCTAATCTGCTTTCGGCATCCAACTTTAAACTCTTGTCTCAAATTTTCCATTTAACTATGTTTTCTGATTTATTTAGTGTGAAATATTCCACCATACCCAGATAAACAGATTTTGGTCATAAGGCAATGATTTCAGGGTTGGTTTCTTCCCGCACTTCAACAGAAGAAATTGCAGTTCCGTTCTCATTTCAGAGTCCAATTCTTGTTCAACTTTTTCAGGGGATGTGGGATCTTCAGAAATCGGCAAGTCAAAGTCATCAGATAATTCACCCGTACGTTTGGTGGATGAGGGTGAATGTGCAGTTTGTGCACTGTTCAATACTTCAAACTTTTAAAAGTAAAATGACAAACTGTCTTTTTGTCCAGCATTGTCCTCTTGCCTCACCGTCAATTCTCTGCATTTTTGACAGGCAAATTGATAGTGTCTCTTTATATTGCTGAAGAAACGGATCTTGATTTGAATGAATTTTCTGAAACAGCAGGCTTTTGCATAGTCAATCCCACGTCACTTCAAGTTCTGCAAAAATTGGATTTATCTCTTAACTTTGAAGCTGTGACTCTGGATTTCAAATAACATTCACTCTATTCTTCCCCTGTCCATTCCTTCTCACAAACTCTCCCTTACTGTTAAGTCTGTAACCCTGGCTATCCCCCCCCCTCCCCCAATACACTTTCCTGCTCTCACACCCTCAAACTCTTTTCTTCCCCATGCCCTCACAGTCTCCCCCCACTCCTCACACTCTCCCATTCTCACAATCTTACCAACCACGCTTGCTTGGGGTCTTCATTCGTCGTCTCCTCGTATTGATAAAGCCCGATTCGGCGCCTCTCTGTTGCTGGCTGGTCTGCCTCAGCCCTGGCTGGATCGAGTCGCCCCTCAGCTGCTACCCTTGCTGCTCGAGGGCCGCTGATTGGCTGGCTCACCTTGGCTCTTCGCTTTCGTCCGGCACCTCACTTCGCTTTTGCTGGCTGGCCTGCCCTCCTCAGTCACCCTTCACCTGCTCCCCTTGCTGTTGACCTCTCGCTCACCTTGGCTCGTGGCTTTCAGCCAGCACTTCGTACTCACCTCACTGTTGTTGGCTGGCCTGCCTTCAGCCTGGGTCGAGAAACCTACCGGCTGGTTGAGCCTTTTGTTTTTGCAAAAGTAAAGCACAGGAGCTTTTACGCCTGCCTCTCTCCCTCCTCACCTAGATGCCTCTTGATCCTCGCCAATGCACGCTCCTCAATGTTCGGACTGATCTGTTTTACCCCTAAGGGGACTCGACCAAGCAAAGGCTGATGTCGCTCTACATTGCCTGCTGATAGGCTCGTTTCAGCAAATGCAGACTTATCAGGCTCTAGTGCCTGGTGCCTGCCCTGGGCCCCACCCTCATCCTTTGGGGCCCTGTGCTGAGGCTGGTTCACACTGTTAGTGTGAAGTTTTTTTCAAAAAATTACATTTTAATTTTAGAGTATCCCATTCCTTTTTTTCCCCAATTAAGGGTCAATTTGGCGTGGCCAATCCACCTACCCTTCACATCTTTGGGTTGTGGGGGTGAGACCCATGCAGACATGGGGAGAATGTGCAAACTCCACACGGACGGTGACCCGGGGCCGGGATCAAACCCGTGTCCTCGGCGCCGTGAGGCAGCAGTGCTAACCACTGCCGCCCCCAAGTGTGAAGTTGAATTGGCACCATACTTCTGAGTGTAAGTAACTGTCAGGCAGTATGCTACCCAGCATAGAGCCACAGAGCAGCTGCCCAGCACAGAACCATCAATCGGACCTCATGCTTCAGCCCGGGTCGGCGCTGAGGTTGCTGATCTCAGTTAGGGTGAGGACAGGGGTGGTCGTGTTCGCAGTATCCCCATTGGACTTGGTGTCTCAAGAGGTTGGAAAGATCAGCCATATGGCTGACCCTTTGGGTTGGGTTATCATAGAATCAAGGAATTTACAGTGCAGAAGGAGGCCATTCAGCCCATTGGGTCTGCATCAGCCCTTGGAAAGAGCACCCTACCCAAACCCCCCCCCCCCCCCCCCCCCCCCCACTCTAACCCAGTAACCCCACCCAACCTTTTTTTTTGGACAAAAAGGGCAATTTAGCATGGCCAATCCACCTAACCTGCACATCTTTGGACTGTGGGAGTAAACCGGAGCACCCGGAGGAAACCCACGCACACACGGAAAGGAAGTGCAAGCTCAGCACAGACAGTGACCCAAACCAGGAATCGAACCTGGGTCCCTGGAGCTGTGAAGCAACTGTGCTAACCACTGTGCTGATGTGCCCCCCCCCCCCCCCCCCCTTGGGGGGAGACAGGGGGGAACTGTCTGAGGAGAATTACAATCCAGAATAAGCAGTTTCAGGAGATAGCTGAAGGAAAAACATATTAATGATGTAATATGGGCCGGTTTAGTCGTAATATTTCTCGATTTCCTCCCTTCAATTGTGAAGGCCTTAACTGGAGCACAGCTGCAAAGGTACACCTGGGCATCCAGTGACTTGCTGAGAGAGCTGGCTTCTCATGTACAAATTAGGATGTTGAGCCTTTCAACTGCAAGAGGCATCACTGCCAGACTTGACCAAGGTGTATGCATCTCTTACCCCCTCCCACTCCCCATGAGACAAGTTTCATCAAGTGGCCAGCAGAAGTCAGAAACATTTTAAAAAATAAATTTAGAGTACCCAATTATTTATTTATTTATTTTCCAATTAAGGGGCAATTTAGTGTGGTCAATCCACCTAACCTGCACATCTTTTGGGTTGTGGGGTGAATGGGGAGAATGTGCAAACTCCACACGGGGAGAATGTGCAAACTCCACACGGACAGTTGGAACTCGCTACCGGAGGAGGTAGTGGAAGCAGGGACGATAGGGACATTTAAGGGGCATCTTGACAAATATATGAATAGGATGGGAATAGAAGGATACGGACCCAGGAACTGTAGAAGATTGTAGTTTAGTCGGGCAGTATGGTCGGCGCGGGCTTGGAGGGCCGAAGGGCCTGTTCCTGTGCTGTACATTTCTTTGTTCTTTGTTCTTTGACAGTGACCCAGGGCTGGGATTCGAACCCGGGTCCTCAGCGTCGCAGTCCCAGTGCCAACCACTGCGCTACCGTGCTGCCGTAGAAGTCAGAAACCTGGTAGGTTTTTGTCTATCCCTCCTTGACCCAGGAGCTTTCGGGCCATAACTTTTTTTATTTCATTTAATTTGTTCTGTGGGTATTGCTGGCAAGACCAGCATTTATTGCTTATGTTGTGTTGCCTCAGCATTGCTCTGGCAGGGGACTGAATCCGGGATCTAGCCTGCCACTACATCACACCTGGAGAAATAACACAAGAGAGCACATTGGCGAGACTTTAGAGTAAATACTCATTTTACATGGGATAGAAGCTGCTTAATACTTGGGGAATTCACATTCAGACGCTGCTAACAATCAAAACGTTTCACGAACTGAAGGGTCCAGATTTTTTACCTAAACCAGTGGTGAATGGATGTCTCCTGCACTGGAGAGCTGAATTTATATTGACTGAGCTTTCAAATTCTGGGGTCTAGCACCTGTGAAGTAATTCTTGTCATGCGTTTTGGATTTGACTCTCTTTGATCAAGTTTTGCCTCTAACTGCTGGAAAACTGATTTTGCTGCACATATCCTAACAACTGGCTGACAATTAAAAGACCACCGTGGAAATCCCTTGAAAGTGCGAACTTCAATTTATTCAACGCCCTTTGATATCCTCGGGACATAACAAGTACATGTAGTCACACTCACTCGTGTCAAGTTGGCAGGTGCAGCAGTTAGTCGGCCTGCAGTCAGGCCCCACAACCAGAAATGAGATAAATGACCAGTTACTCTCTTTCTGGCAATGGTGGTGTGAGGGGTAAATATTGCTGGGGAGAGCTCGTCTGCTCGCCTTTTGGAGCGGGCCGGAAGTGGGGGGGGCATTTACATTTGAGCAGACAGGCAGGTAGGCAGGACTGTAGGCTGAATGTCTCAAGTGCAGGGGAGCACCTGTGACAGTGAGGCACTCCTTCAGTGTTACACCGGAGTGGCAGCGAAGATATGGTATTCAATTCCACAAATCTGGAACTCTCAGCTTTCAGACTTGGAGGGAAGAATGCCGCTTATAAAACCAGGCCGATGTTTAAAAAACAGTTTGAGTACCCGCAGCAAAGTCGAATGGGAAGGTACAGGCACCGAACATAGCTTTAAGTACTGGTTGAGTAAGAGCAACACTCCACTGCGGAAAATTGGGCACAAGGCCCAATTAAACTTACTTGTGTACTGAAGGTATGTGGGTTTGCTGTAACCTGTCCAGCAACTAATCTCACTGACCACATTTATGTTGAACAAGACTCTATGTGAGGAGAGAAAAGGAACATTTCCCACACACATCAAATGATTCACTAACTCTCTGTTCACACCATGTTTCTTTTTCTCTGCTGTATGCCTGCCTTTTCTTCCATTTGCTAAATGCTGTCTTGTTTATGCAATTCCGAGAGTGTGTATCTTGGATTGTGTTCCTTTACTGCAGGTGCTTTCGACATTATCCTCTTACACACCGCTTCCCAGAGTAATAACTACAGGAAACCAAATTTCCCACGGGAACACTGCCAAATAATGTTCCCTGGCTCAACGTTGGCAGAGAACTCTCTCTTTTTACCCAGCACAAACATGGCAGCAGGTTCACAGGCGACCTGTCACTTGCCAATAAATGCAGTCCTGGCAACACCTTCCAAGAGAAAGTGAGGGCAGGCTAACCACCATGACCACACAATACATGTCTTTCTAGGGTGGGGGAAGGGCAGCAGCAGTTACGGGAATGTGCACCTCATGCAGTGTTGCTCCCTTGCTTATTACTGAGGTCCATTACTGCGTCCAGAATCTCTCACTATGCTGTTGCACAGCCCACACCTGAAACCCTGGCATTCCCTCCTCTAAACCTCTCTTATCCTCCTTTAAAGAAACTCCTCAAAGTCTTCTTCTTTGACCCATCTTTTAGATGACCACTTTCTGTGGCTCGGTGTCACATTTTATTTGATAACGCCCGTGCGAAGTACCTCAGGCCAGTTTCTGACACTAAAGGTGCAAGTCGTTCTGGTCACCTTGTTGCTCGGGTCTACCCACACTTGCAAGCAGGCTGTTCAGCAGCTTTCTTTATCTCCCGCTGCTGCTGCAATGTGCTTGTAGTGTAAATGGAGCTGCTTTGATCCTTATCTTGACGGTACCTGGAGTAAACGATACCAGATTTACCTTGGCACAAAGTCTTCAATGCGTACGAGCGTTTGGAATGATGTGTGCCCCGTCAGAGGGGATGATGGCAGGACTGGAAGGTGATCACATCGGAGAGTGAAATCTGGGCGGATCCATTTCTGTGCTCAATTTCTTTCCTGAAAAGGTTTTTTTTTAAAAAAGACACTGAATTCAATTTCTGTTTAGTTTAGCAAAGGAGACCAGTCCTTTTACTGGTGGCAGGATTGGCTGAGAGTTGCTGGAGCTTCCTTTTGAAGTGAATGGTGTTTTTGGTCGGAAGTCTCCAGTGAGAGGGAAAGATTAGAGAGTCATTGTCTCTTCTGCAGAACTAAAATATTTTTTTTCCGAGGGAGGGGAAGGAAAGGAAGTTTGTATCTCATGCTGTGTTGCTCCCTGTTTATACTATGTCCAGACTCCCTTGCTGCGCACAGCCAGATTGAATGGAGCTGCCCTGTTCCCTAATCATGAGGAATTCTTTGATCGGGTTTTTTCATTTCCTCTTCTAACTACAATCTAATTGAATGACGGCAAAAAACTTGAAAGGGCCGAATGGTCTACTCCTGTTTCTTGTGCTCCAACCCTTTCGGAGCCCCCTCCAAAGGTGCCAACCCATAGTACACTGGCAACCGTGTACCCTCTCATAACCTGGCGAGTGTCATGGAGCTGCCTGAGAACCAGGGCTGGCTGGTTCTCACCAGCTGTCCGCAGGCTGGGATTACTCCAGGAGCTGCTCCTGCTCTGTCCCCATAACTTTACCACAACTTGTTGTGGGACCAGGTTCATGTGCGTATGGGTTTCCATTACACTTTACAGAGTAGTCAAAATGAGGAAGGCTGTAGCTCTGAGGAAAGTCCGGTCTGTGGGCTTTCCAGCAGATGTTTCTGGACAAGATGTTTCTTTACATTTGATCAGAAGGGAATGGGTCAGCTCCCATGAAGCTGTGATTGGAGACCTGCTGCTGGAGATGCTCAGGGTTACACTCGGGTCATTTTGGTCAATGTATGAACGAGCGCATTAAGAACAGGAGTAGGCAACTCGGCCCCTCCAGCCTTTTCCGCCATTCAATGAGATCATGATTGATCTGATTGCAATCCCAACGCCACATTCCTGCCTACCCCCGATAAACTTTCACTCCTTTGCTTATCAAAAATCTGTCCAGCTCTGCCGTAAAAACATTCAAAGACTGTCTTTTGAGCAAAAAGAGCTCGAAAGACTCACCACCATCCCGAGAGGTCAAATTCTCTTCATCTCTTGACTTGAATGGGTGGCGTGTTATTTTTAAACAGTGATCCCTAATTCTAGATTCTCCCATGAGAGGGAACATCCTCTCCACATCCACCCTGTCAATCCCCGTCACTTGATCGATGTTGAGCAGGCTTGTGAATGGGGGAATAAGTGCCACCCAATTAGAGCTCGTATAAATGGTGGTAATTGTCCATTTGTTGTGTTTAATTGTGTGCAGGTGTTGGGTGGAATCTGTGGTTATTGGGGTTGGTGGGGGGGGGGAGGGGTATACGATTCACTTTGTAAATAAACATGTGTGTAAAAGGTGGGCTCGAGTTCTTCAACTGTTCTGTTTTAGACTAGAGCAGGGTCTGTATTGGGGTATTAAATTCAGGTCAGCTGATGTTCTGCCTTGGAAATCCATATAATCTCCATGGTGCAGAAGGAGGCCATTCGGCCCATTGAATCTGCACCAACCTGCTGAGCACCCTACCTAGGTCCAATACCCCGCCCTATCCCCACAACCCTACCTAACCTGCACATCGCTGGACTGTGGGAGGAAATCGGAGCACCCGGAGGAATCCCGCATAGACAATGGGAGAACGTGCAAACTCCACACAGACAGTGATCCAAAGCCAGAATCGAAATTGGGTCCCTGGCACCATGAGACAGCAGTGCTAACTGCTGTGCCGCCGCCCCCATTGTCTCTCAGATGTGGTCAGAAACTCACCTTTTCAGTTGCCCAGTCATTTTCTCTATCAGCGTGAACCTTTACATGTTCCAATGTCTTTTTTCATTGGATATGTTTTTTGTGGCACTGCCAGTACCTCACCGTCCTCTGATTGCAGATCCCTGCTTCCCACGCACCTTGTGAAGTGTATTTTCATTCACAGGAGTTGACCATGCGCCTCACAGGTTAAAGGACTGGAAATATATAAAACTCTAAAATGCTGCAATCATCGGGTTTGCCAAGGTGAAATGGATTCCTCCGCAGAGTAATTTGGGAGTCTGAGATTCATTTTTAAACCCAATGGTAATAAAGCCAGAAGGAAGATAAATAACATAAAAGCGAAAAATGTCGAAGATACTCAGCAGGTGTGGCAGTATCTGTGGAGAGAGGAAACAGAGTTGATGTTTCAGGCTGTTAACCTTTCGTCCGAAGTGGCAGGTGTTAGAGATGAACAGGGAAAAGGAAGCTTAATGCTCTGTTTGTAGAAAGTCAAACGGTGAGCTCTGAAACCATAATAGACTCGAGGTGACTGACAGCAGCTTCATATTATTAACAAGATTCGCGAAATAACTCTGGGGTTTCAAATGGTGCACTGCAGCTTTTTCTTTGCATGGCTCAATAAATGTCTTTCAAACGACCCATGGTAAAGAGCATGGCCAGTTTAATCTGATCCTCTCACTGTTGGAGGAAGTACAGGGGATACTTTGTGAAGACAGTTTTCCGTGATGTCTGTGGCGCAGTTTGTATACATATTTCACCAATCTGAAATATCAGCCATACAATGGTCAAGGAAAATGTGTGTGGGGAGGGGATTCTCACTTTAAACACAGCTGTCCAGCTTTATTTTGCATTCTTTAACCCATAGCTTTGCTGCTACAAAAATATATTCCCCCTTTGAAGTTTACTGAGTGGCAGGCTGGAAAAAACGGAGTGCCTCTTTGGGTTGTAGCCTGGACTCTGGATCAGTCTGACCCTGCCAGCATCCAGTGTAAACAATGACACCTCTGTGTGTGTGTGTGCGTGTATGTGTGTAACCAAGGCAGTACTGTGCTCACCAACCTTTTAGGCCACCCTGTTTTCTGTAATGGACACGGCTTGTCTACGTTGTCTGTTACATTTGTATTTTAATGGTGAATGCTCACTACTTTCCAGACAATAACAGCTGTGAGGAGCTAAATGATGAGGCATAATGTTGCTTGCTTCAGTGGGAATAATCTCCATCACCTGTTTACAGAACCTTTTAAAAAAAAAACACTGCTGACTATCAGCCTGCCAGAGCAATGGCAGCACGCTATTATGGTTTATATGTTGCATAATATTGTGCTGAGCAGATGTTGTGTCATTTTTGAACTTTCCATCAATCCAGTGTATAAGGTTTGTGAGTGAATATAAAGCATCTTTCATAACCTCACAATGTTCAAAAAGTGCTTTACAGACAGATAAGTGTTTGTTTGGAAGTTTAGTTGCTGTTGTAGTGTAGGAAAGCAGCAACCTTGAAGGTGTCATGGTGGGGCAGTGGTTAGCGCTGCTATCTCATGGCACCGAGGTCCCAGGTTCGATCCCAGTGTCCGTGTAGAGTTTGTACATTCTCCTCGTGTTTGTATGGGTCTCACCCCCACAACACAAAAGGTGTGCCGGGTAGGTGGATTGGCCACGCTAAATTGCCCTTTAATTGGGAAAAAATAATTGGGTATTCTAAATTTATTTTAAAAAAGGAAACGCAGCCACCAGTTTGTACACAGCCAGCTCCTATAAACAGCGATCTGATCATGGCCAGGATTTATTAATGTAACGTTGAATTCCGACTGTCTAATTCACAAGACCCATCTCCAACCTTCGCAGGTGATCACAATTCCCCAAATGACACTGGAGACGAGGGAAGTAAAACAAGTACAGTACAAACAGGTGAAAAAGACACTCAGTAGAGCACATACGTCCCTGCGCTGTGTTAACTCAGTATTATTATTATACAGCACTTCCTTGAGGCTTTTCCCTGCCTGCTTGATCCCTTTTGTGGAGATAATAATCTTTGAGTGGTGAGGTTATGGATGAGTGTTGAAGGATTGGTTTTGGCAGATCTTTAGTTATGTCCCTCATGTTGCTCTTTCCTACATAAACCCTGATGAGTAATGGGAAAGGTGGCTTCAGTAATTGGAATGTGAATAATGGAGGTGCTGTTCCCATCATCTGGGAGATGGAAAGAAGGCACCAGTTTCCAAGAAGGGTAGGAAGAAAGCTCTGAAGAAAAGTCCAGTTAGCAATCTTAAGCTAACCCGTAAACGTAATGATAATGGCTTTGTTCATTTTGAATTTATAATTGTTCATCTCAATTGGCGAATAGGGTTTCTTTTTTAGTACCTTGTATTTTCCATGACGTATCATCATAGAATTTACAGTGCAGAAGGAGGCCATTCGGCCCATCGAGTCTGCGCCGGCTCTTTGAAAGAGCACCCTACCCAAGCCCACACCTCCACCCTATCCCCATAATCCAGTAAACACACCCAACACTAAGGGCAATTTAGCATGGCCAATCCACCTAACCTGCACGTCTTTCTAGTATCACACGGGAGGGTTTAAACTAGTATGGCAGGGGGGTGGGCACGGGAGCAATAGGTCAGAAGGTGAGAGCATTGAGGGAGAACTAGGGAATAGGAACAGTGTGGCTCTGAGGCAGAGCAGACAGGGAGAAGTTGCTGAACACAGCGGATCTGGTGGCCTGAAGTGCGTATGTTTTAATGCAAGAAGTATTACGGGGAAGGCAGATGAACTTAGAGCTTGGATTAGTACTTGGAACTATGATATTGTTGCCATTACAGAGACCTGCTTGAGGGAAGGGCAGGATTGGCAGCTAAACATTCCAGGATTTAGATGTTTCAGGCGGGATAGAGGGGGATGTAAAAGGGGAGGCGGAGTTGCGCTACTGGTTCGGGAGAATATCGCAGCTGTACTGCGAGAGGACACCTCAGAGGGCAGTGAGGCTATATGGGTAGAGATCAGGAATAAGAAGGGTGCAGTCACAATGTTGGGGGTTTACTACAGGCCTCCCAACAGCCAGCGGGAGATAGAGGAGCAGATAGGTAGACAGATTTTGGAAAAGAGTAAAAACAACAGGGTTGTGGTGATGGGAGACTTCAACTTCCCCAATATTGACTGGGACTCACTTAGTGCCAGGGGCTTAGATGGGGCGGAGTTTGTAAGGAGCATCCAGGAGGGCTTCAAAAAACAATATGTAGACAGTCCAACTAGGGAAGGGGCGGTACTGGACCTGGTATTGGGGAATGAGCCCGGCCAGGTGGTAGATGTTTCAGTAGGGGAGCATTTCGGTAACAGTGACCACAATTCAGTAAGTTTTAAAGTACTGGTGGACAAGGATAAGAGTGGTCCTAGGATGAATGTGCTAAATTGGGGGAAGGCTAATTATAACAATATTAGGCGGGAACTGAAGAACATAGATTTGGGGCGGATGTTTGAGGGCAAATCAACATCTGACATGTGGGAGGCTTTCAAGTGGCAGTTGAAAGGAATTCAGGACTGGCATGTTCCTGTGAGGAAGAAGGATAAATACGGCAATTTTCGGGAACCTTGGATGACGAGAGATATTGTAGGCCTCGTCAAAAAGAAAAAGGAGGCATTTATCAGGGCTAAAAGGCTGGAACAGACGAAGCCTGCGTGGAATATAAGGAAAGTAGGAAGGAACTTAAGCAAGGAGTCAGGAGGGCTAGAAGGGGTCACGAAAAGTCATTGGCAAATAGGGTTAAGGAAAATCCCAAGGCTTTTTACACGTACATAAAAAGCAAAAGGCTAGCCAGGGAAAGGGTTGGCCCACTGAAGGATAGGCAAGGGAATCTCTATGTGTGGAGCCAGAGGAAATGGGCGAGGTACTAAATGAATACTTTGCATCAGTATTCACCAAAGAGAAGGAATTGGTAGATGTTGAGTCTGGAGAAGGGTGTGTAGATAGCCTGGGTCACATTGAGATCCAAAAAGAAGAGGTGTTGGGTGTCTTAAAAAATATTAAGGTAGATAAGTCCCCAGGGACTGATGGGATCTACCCCAGAATACTGAAGGAGGCTGGAGAGGAAATTGCTGAGGCCTTGACGGAAATCTTTGGATCCTCGCTGTCTTCGGGGGATGTCCCGGAGGACTGGAGAATAGCCAATGTTGTTCCTCTGTTTAAGAAGGGTAGCAAGGATAATCCCGGGAACTACAGGCCAGTGAGCCTTACTTCAGTGGTAGGGAAATTACTGGAGAGAATTCTTCGAGACAGGATCTACTCCCATTTGGAAGCAAATGGACGTATTAGTGAGAGGCAGCACGGTTTTGTGAAGGGGAGGTCGTGTCTCACTAACTTGATAGAGTTTTTCGAGGAGGTCACTAAGATGATTGATGCAGGTAGGGCAGTGGATGTTGTCTATATGGACTTCAGTAAGGCCTTTGACAAGGTCCCTCATGGTAGACTAGTACAAAAGGTGAAGTCACAAGGGATCAGGGGTGAGCTGGCAAGGTGGATACAGAACTGGCTAGGCCATAGAAGGCAGAGAGTAGCAATGGAAGGATGCTTTTCTAATTGGAGGGCTGTGACCAGTGGTGTTCCACAGGGATCAGTGCTGGGGCCTTTGCTCTTTGTAGTATATATAAATGATTTGGAGGAAAATGTAACTGGTCTGATTAGTAAGTTTGCAGACGACACAAAGGTTGGTGGAATTGCGGATAGCGATGAGGACTGTCGGAGGATACAGCAGGATTTAGATTGTTTGGAGACTTGGGCGGAGAGATGGCAGATGGAGTTTAATCCGGACAAATGCGAGGTAATGCATTTTGGAAGGTCTAATGCAGGTAGGGAATATACGGTGAATGGTAGAACCCTCAAGAGTATTGAAAGTCAAAGAGATCTAGTAGTACAGGTCCACAGGTCACTGAAAGGGGCAACACAGGTGGAGAAGGTAGTCAAGAAGGCATACGGCATGCTTGCCTTCATTGGCCGGGGCATTGAGTATAAGAATTGGCAAGTCATGTTGCAGCTGTATAGAACCTTAGTTAGGCCACACTTGGAGTATAGTGTTCAATTCTGGTCGCCACACTACCAGAAGGATGTGGAGGCTTTAGAGAGGGTGCAGAAGAGATTTACCAGAATGTTGCCTGGTATGGAGGGCATTAGCTATGAGGAGCGGTTGAATAAACTCGGTTTGTTCTCACTGGAACGAAGGAGGTTGAGGGGAGACCTGATAGAGGTATACAAAATTATGAGGGGCATAGACAGAGTGGATAGTCAGAGGCTTTTCCCCAAGGTAGAGGGGTCAATTACTAGGGGGCATAGGTTTAAGGTGAGAGGGGCAAGGTTTAGAGTAGATGTACGAGGCAAGTTTTTTACGCAGAGGGTAGTGGGTGCCTGGAACTCGCTACCGGAGGAGGTGGTGGAAGCAGGGACGATAGTGACATTTAAGGGGCATCTTGACAAATACATGAATAGGATGGGAATAGAGGGATACGGACCCAGGAAGTGTAGAAGATTGTAGTTTAGTCGGGCAGCATGGTCGGCACGGGCTTGGAGGGCCGAAGGGCCTGTTCCTGTGCTGTACATTTCTTTGTTCTTTGTTCTTTCGACCGTGGGCGGAAACTCGGAGCACCCGGAGGAAATCCACGCACACACGGGGAGGACGTGCAGACTCCACACAGACAATGACCCAAGCCAGGAATCAAACCCGGGACCCTGGAGCTGTGAAGCAATTGTGCTAACCACTATGCTACCGTGCTGAGACAGGGCAGTCACTCACTTTATTTCACACTTCTGGAAGTGCCACCTGCCCCACAATCTACTGCAGTCAGCTCTGCCTTTTCATTATAATCTCAAAACCATAAACAAAGTGATTGAAGTGATTGCAGGGTTCATCTGAAGTCTTTCATTTGCTGGCATACCAAAAAAAATCAAACCCTTCCACATTAAAATCAGATTCTGCTCATTTTGGAGTCAAAATAGAACATGACAACAATGCATGCTGGACCTATGAGCAGCTGAAGAAGGACAACAAGTAAAATCTCCAGGCCGAAACATTGGCCTATTAGCAACAACTAGCGTTCGTTATGTGTCATTTTCCTCCTTCTGGTGCGGACTGACCTGTTGTGCAGTTCCAGGATTCCTGGTTTTTATTTCTGTTATTTGGTAAGTGTCTCAGTGGCCGCACTCTTGCCCCTTGAATCAGACGGTTATAGGTTCAAGCCCTGCTCCAGAAATCCCAATACAAATCCTGGCCCGATTTTCCACTACAGTCTCGAGGGCATGCTACATGTAGGAGTCGCTGTTTTTTGGTTGAGGCGTCTTACTGTACTACTGGAAGAAGAAGAAGAGGGCAGCTCCCTCCTGTTCTAATGACTATTCCTCCCTCACCATCACCACCGAAAAGACTAGAGCAGAGTGATGTTAAACAAAAATCACGGTTCATCGAGTCTGCCTTTCACTATTCTGATCGTCACAAGGTAAAATGATGGAGTTGTTGACAGAACATAGAACATAGAAAATACAGCACAGAACAGGCCCTTCGGCCCACGATGTTGTGCCGAACCTTTGTCCGAGATTAATCATAGGTTATCATTGAATTTACAGTGCAAAAGGAGGCCATTCGGCCCTTTGAGTCTGCACCGGCTCTTGGAAAGAGCACCCTACCCAAACTCAGCACCTTCACCCAACACCAAGGGCAATTTGGACATTAAGGGCAATTTATCATTGGCCAATTCACCTAACCCGCACATCTTTGGATTGTGGGAGGAAACCGGAGCACCCGGAGGAATCCCACGCAGACACGGGGAGGACGTGCAGACTCCGCACAGTCAGTGACCCAAGCCGGAATCGAACCTGGGACCCTGGAGCTGTGAAGCAATTGTGCTATCCACAATGCTACCGTGCTGCCCTTGAGAACAAATAAATCTACACTATATCATTTAACCGTAATCCATGTACCTATCCAATAGCTGCTTGAAGGTCCCTAATGTTTCCGACTCAACTACTTCCACAGGCAGTGCATTCCATGCCCCCACTACTCTCTGGGTAAAGAACCTACCTCTGATATCCCTCCTATATCTTCCACCTTTCACCTTAAATTTATGTCCCCTTGTAATGGTTTGTTCCACCCGGGGAAAAAGTCTCTGACTGTCTACTCTATCTATTCCCCTGATCATCTTATAAACCTCTAACAAGTCGCCCCTCATCCTTCTCCGTTCTAATGAGAAAAGGCCTAGCACCCTCAACCTTTCCTCGTAAGACCTACTCTCCATTCCAGGCAACATCCTGGTAAATCTTCTTTGCACCTTTTCCAAAGCTTCCACATCCTTCCTAAAATGAGGCGACCAGAACTGTACACAGTACTCCAAATGTGGCCTTACCAAAGTTTTGTACAGCTGCATCATCACCTCACGGCTCTTAAATTCAATCCCTCTGTTAATGAACGCGAGCACACCATAGGCCTTCTTCACAGCTCTATCCACTTGAGTGGCAACTTTCAAAGATGTATGAACATAGACCCCAAGATCTCTCTGCTCCTCCACATTGCCAAGAACTCTACCGTTAACCCTGTATTCCGCATTCATATTTGTCCTTCCAAAATGGACAACCTCACACTTTTCAGGGTTAAACTCCATCTGCCACTTCTCAGCCCAGCTCTGCATCCTATCTATGTCTCTTTGCAGCCGACAACAGCCCTCCTTACTATCCACAACTCCACCAATCTTCGTATCGTCTGCAAATTTACTGACCCACCCTTCAACTCCCTCATCCAAGTCATTAATGAAAATCACAAACAGCAGAGGACCCAGAACTGATCCCTGCGGTACGCCACTGGTAACTGGGATCCAGGCTGAATATTTGCCATCCACCACCACTCTCTGACTTCTATCGGTTAGCCAGTTCGTTATCCAACTGGCCAAATTTCCCACTATCCCATGCCTCCTTACTTTCTGCATAAGCCTACCATGGGGAACTTTATCAAATGCCTTACTAAAATCCATGTACACTACATCCACTGCTTTACCTTCATCCACATGCTTGGTCACCTCCTCAAAGAATTCAATAAGATTTGTAAGGCAAGACCTACCCCTCACAAATCCGTGCTGACTATTCCTAATCAAGCAGTGTCTTTCCAGATGCTCAGAAATCCTATCCTTCAGTACCCTTTCCATTACTTTGCCTACCACCGAAGTAAGACTAACTGGCCTGTAATTCCCAGGGTTATCCCTAGTCCCTTTTTTGAACAGGGGCACGACATTCGCCACTCTCCAATCCCCTGGTACCACCCCTGTTGACAGTGAGGACGAAAAGATCATTGCCAACGGCTCTGCAATTTCATCTCTTGCTTCACATAGAACCCTTGGATATATCCCGTCAGGCCCGGGGGACTTGTCTATCCTCAAGTTTTTCAAAATGCCCAACACATCTTCCTTCCTAACAAGTATTTCCTCGAGCTTACCAGTCTGTTTCACACTGTCCTCTCCAACAATATCGCCCCTCTCATTTGTAAATACAGAAGAAAAGTACTCGTTCAAGACCTCTCCTATCTCTTCAGACTCAATACACAATCTCCCACTACTGTCCTTGATCGGACCTACCCTCGCTCTAGTCATTCTCATATTTCTCACATTAAACAGACTAATCTAATCTCTATAAATTAGTCCATGATACATGCAAAACATGACATGAGGAAAACTCCAGTAATGGAGAGCTTTGTGTGCCTTGGGCAGGATTCTCCGGCCCGCCGCCACAACCTGCCGGCGGGATTCTCCGCTACGCTGGCCGGTCAATGAGGTCAACCCCCGGGCGCCGGCAAAACGGAGAATCCTACCGGCGGAGAATCCCGCCCAATAGGTGCAGAATTCTCCATATCCTCCCAGGCACAACAAAAAAACATGGGCTGGATTCTCTGACCCCCCGCCGGGTCGGAGAATCCCCGGGGGGGCGGCATGAAATCTGCCCCGCCGTTCCGACGTCAGCTGCCGTATTCTCCGGCGCTGGTTTTCGGGAGGGGCGGGGATCACGATGCTTTGGTCGGGGGCCGTTGGCAGCGCCTCCCCCTTCCCGGCAATTCGCCGGGCCCCGATGGGCCGAGTGGCCGTCGGTTTCTGGCCAGTCCCGCCAGCGTGGATTGGACATTGCGGTCCTCGGGGGGGGGGGGGGCATGGTGGCCTGGCCCGCGATAGGGGCCCACCGATCTGCAGGCGGGCCTGTGCCGTGGGGGCACTCCTTCCTTCCGCGCCAGCCCCTGTAGGGAGAAGACACCCCCCTGCGCATGCACTAGAATACGCTGGCCGGTCTGCACATGCGCTGAACCACGCCGGCGGTTCGGCGCATGTGCTATGTCGCGCAGTCCCTTCGGCGCTGACTGGCGTGGCGGCAACCCCTCCGGCACCGGTCTAGCCCCCGGAAGTGCAGTGAAGTCCGTAACTTCCGATTGGCCCGACGCCGGAGGGGTCCGCGCCGCCGGGCCATCGCACCGGAATGGAGATCCCGCCTCATATGTTGTGTCTCATACTGTTCGTACACTAGGCGGGATTCTTTGATGCTGAGGCTAAGTGTTGACGCCGTCGGAAACGTCGACGCGTTTCCCGACGGCGTCAACATGGCCTCAGGATCAGCAATTCTAGCCCCTACAGGGAGCCAGCACGGCACTGGAGCGACCCTCACCGCTCCAGCTGCTGATCCCGGTGTAAACTGGGCACCGTGGCGTCCGTGCATGCACAGTGGCACCGGCGCCAACGCGCACATCCGCATTGGCTCCCTCCTCCGCGCCGGCCCCGACGCGGCATGGCATAGAGCTACAGGGGCCGGCGTGGAAGAAAGGAGGCCCCCAGCCCGAGAGGCTGGCCCGCCGATCGGTGGGTCCTGATCGCAGGCCAGGCTACAATGGAGACCCTCCCTGGGGGAGGGTCAGAGCAGCCCCGACTGGCGTCGCGCCGACCACACCGGCGCCAATGGCACCGATTCCCCGCTCTGTGGGGAATTGCGTCGGGGCGGTGTGGCACGTTTCGCACCGGTCGTTGCTATTCTCCGGCCCGGCCTCGGGCTGAGAGAATCCCGCTCACTGTTTTCCAAAATGTGATTTATGTAAGAAAAGATTAAGTAATCATGAATTCATCAGGTCAATGTACATCTTGGTTGTGCACAGAGTGGCTGTATTGATAAATATTATACAGGTTGTAAAACACTTTGAGACATTCTGAGGGGATGATAAGGTGCTATAAAATGAATATCCTTTCTTTAATTGCAGGCGTCCTATTTATGGTTTTAAGCAATGTTCCTTCTGTCAATTCCCCAAGTTCCACTTTGTATAACATCATTGGAAACAAACAGAAACTCCTCCCTGCGGACCAACACTGTTACGTTTTTCAGGATGCGTTTGAAAGCTCGAGCAAGGCCCTTTAGTGCCCAAAGTGTTTAAATGACTGGAATTATGGCTCGTTCAACAGAGGCAGCCCAAAATTTCTAATAAATTGGAAAAAATGTACTTGACGGAAACATAAAAAAAGGAAACAGTCTGGACATAAAATCAGCAGCATCTGTGTGATTAACCTGATTAATCATCTAATCTTTCTGATTGGCTACATGAGTGAGATCACAATTAAAATAATTGGGGCAAAAGGCTGAAGGGCCAGGAATGTGAAACTTTTCAAACTAGTTCCCCATAATGGCTTTGTTTGACTTACCTTTCAATGTTGCGAATTCTTTCTGTATGGTGGCTATTTTAGAAGCTTCGATCCCCAGAATCTTGTGGCATATTGCTGACAATTTCATTTAATGCCTTGGTGCATAACATCCATTTGGTAAGCTATTTACAGGCGTTTTAATCCAGTCCACAGACATGGATCACAAGATTAATTTATAAATGTGCTGATAGTCTTCTGTGGATTACTTCAGTTGTGTTCCACTTCCTCTCCCCGTGCTACCATGACAACAGCAATCCAGTGAGTGAGCTAGTCATGCCAAACCAGGGCGCTGTTGACGTTCTCTTTCTCCCTTTGCTGTATATTATTCCAGTAACACAAATACAACCCGCGTACACTTTAAATCAGATGGGCAATGTGTGACATTGTAAGCAGATGTGGAGGGCCCGTCTGGATTCAGTATTTACCCAATGAGTGAACGAGCTACTGTCGTTGGCTGGGTCCGTTCTGGACCTCAATGTGTCACTTTCGGTTTATTTTCCCTTTCAGTTCCTCCCTGCACTCCTGAGGAGCTTGAGTCCAGGACACATCTCAATGCTGCTGGCATTTGCCATGTGTGGACAATCTTAGAATCAATAATAATAGATGGACTATTCAATTCCAGGAAACAAACCAACATAGAATCCATATCCAAGTCCAATGTGTTCTTCATAAAATGCCTGTGCATACAGCCAACAACAGGGTTTTTTGTGACATCCTTTTAAAATGAGGCGCTTCACAAAATAGGCAAGGATACACATTTCAACAGGGGCCACTGTGTAGCGATGAGGAGGGGGAGTGAGTCCTGGTACATTGGTCCACTTACAAACTGGTGTATTTCCTCACTGAACCATCAGTGGTAAGTCACATATAATAATTGCATTGTTTTTTTATTAAATGAGCTTTCAACTCATAGAAACTGCATGTATCGTGAGTTATTGCAATGCAACATGCCCACCTAATGCATTGTCATGTATATTCACAAATGTACTTGATGCAAAAGGGTAAGAATTATCATACATAGACAATCCTTATTTGTACAATACCTTGGTCCCAGTGCCCAAATGTAGCTTTTCTATGTTTTCAAATCAATAATCTAATGGAAATGATTTCAAACAGATTTAAAAATGTACCAGAGTAAACATTTCAATTGGCAGAAATTAATCATGCTGCCAGTCTTGGCCACACATGACATGGAGGTGTTTGTTTTTTTGTACAGCGACTTTAAAGTAATTAAGGGCACAAGATGCTTCAAGAGATTTGACACTGAGTTGCCAAAAGAGGGATTACAAACAAGTCCGCTGTCGGGCGCGTGTAGCGAGGTGTTCCTCGGTGACTGCAGCGCCGAAATACATCCCATCGTCCAACAGCACTTTGCTGTTTTTTTCCGGCCTCAGGGAGTTTCTCTCAGCAGAGGCTGCATTTCAAGGCCCGCCAGCAGGAAAGGCTGTTCACTGATCTGGCTGCCAATTTGACAGGCTGACCCTATTATCCCCCCCCCCACCCACACACACACACCTCAGGCCCATCCGCCTGCTTTATTGCCCCATGGCATTGGAGAGGCCACCGGGAACACCCCCGACAAGTGGAAAGGCCCCCCAGTGCAAACCTGGCACACGGGCACTCTGGCAATGCCAGCCTGGCAGTGTCAGCGTGGTACTGCTAGGGACCTGGGTGGCACTGCCAGGCTGGTGCCCAGGTGCCAGGGAGTGTCAGGACATCACCCTGCCCAGTTCCTGGCCACCTGGGTGTCTCCAAAGTCCTGAGAGACCTCCCCAGGTGCCATTATGCCTTGTCCACATTTGTGTGGACCAGTATTAAATGGTGTCCGAGCGAGGTCTCCCAGGCACAGCCGTTGAATCCCGAAGGCTGTGTGAACCCTGCGTCCAGGTGCTCATTTGAATATTCAGATCTGGATCGGCCCATAGTGGAGCCGGATTTGGGGCTCGAGAACATAGAACATTACAGCGCAGTACAGGCCCTTCGGCCCCCGATGTTGCGCGGACCTTTGAAACCACTCTAAAGCCCATCTACACTATTCCCTTATCGTCCATATGTCTATCCAATGGCCATTTGAATGCCCTTAGTGTTGGCGAGTCCACTACTGTTGCAGGCAGGGCATTCCACGCCCTACTACTCTCTGAGTAAAGAACCTACCTCTGACATCTATCCTATATCTATCTCCCCTCAATTTAAAGTTATGTCCCCTCGTGCTAGACATCACCATCCGAGGAAAAAGGCTCTCACTGTCCACTCTATCTAATCCTCTGATCATCTTGTATGCCTCAATTATGTCACCTCTTAACCTTCTTCTCTCTAACGAAAACAGCCTCAAGTCCCTCAGCCTTTCCTCATAAGATCTTCCCTCCATACCAGGCAACATTCTGGTAAACCTCCTCTGCACCCTTTCCAATGCTTCCACATCCTTCCTATAATGCGGCGACCAGAATTGCACGCAATACTCCAAATGCGGCCGCACCAGAGTTTTGTACAGCTGCAACATGACCTCATAGCTCCGAAACTCAATCCCTCTACCAATAAAAGCTAACACACCGTACGCCTTCTTAACAACCCTCTCAACCTGGGTGGCAACTTTCAGGGATCTATGTACATGGACACCGAGATCTCTCTGCTCATCCACACTACCAAGAATCTTACCATAAGCCCAGTACTCTGTCTTCCTGTTATTCCTTCCAAAATGAATCACCTCACACTTTTCTGCATTAAACTCCATTTGCCACCTCTCAGCTTATCTATGTCCCTCTGTAACTTGTGACATCCTTCCGCACTGTCCACAACTCCACTGACTTTAGTGTCATCTGCAAATTTACTCACCCATCCTTCTACGCCATCCTCCAGGTCATTTATAAAAATGACAAACAGCAGTGGCCCCAAAACAGATCCTTGTGGTACACCACTAGTAACTGGACTCCAGTCTGAACATTTCCCTTCAACCACCACCCTTTGTCTTCTTCCAGCTAGTCAATTTCTGATCCAAACTGCTAAATCACCCTGAATTCCATGCCTCCATATTTTCTGCAGTAGCCTACCATGGGGAACCTTATCAAACGCTTTACTGAAATCCATATACACCACATCAACTGCTTTACTCTCATCCACCTGTTTGGTCACCTTCTCAAAGAACTCAATAAGGTTTGTGAGGCACGACCTACCCTTCACAAAACCGTGTTGACTATCTCTAATCAAATAATTCCTTTCCAGATGATTATACATCCTATCTCTTATAAACCTGTCCAAGATTTTGCCCACAACAGAAGTAAGGCTCACTGGTCTATAGTTGACTCTACTCCCCTTCTTGAACAAGGGGACAACATTTGCTATCCTCCAGTCTTCTGGCACTATTCCTGTAGACAAAGATGACTTAAAGATCAAAGTCAAAGGCTCAGCAATCTCCTCCCTAGCTTCCCAGAGAATCCTAGGAAAAATCCCATACGGCCCAGGGGACTTATCTATTTTCACACTTTCCAGAACACCTCCTCCTTATGAACCTCAAACCCTTCTAGTCTAGTAGCCTGAATCTCAGTATTCTCCTCGACAACATTGCCTTTTTACTGTGTGAATACTGACGAAAAATATTCATTTAGCACCTCTCCTATCTCCTCGGACCCCACGCACAACATCCCACTACTGTACTTGACTGGCCCTACTCTTACCCTAGTCATTCTTTTATTCCTGACATATCTATAGAAAGCTTTAGGGTTATCCTTGATCCTACCTGCCAAAGACTTCTCATGTCCCCTCCTGGCTCTTCTTAGCTCTCTCTTTAGGACCTTCCTAGCTAACTTGTAACTCTCGAGCGCCCTAACTGAACCTTCATGTCTCATCTTTACATAAGCCTCCTTCTTCCTCTTGACAAGTGTTTCGACTGCTTTTGTAAACCACGGTTCCCTTGCTCGATCACTTCCTCTCTGCCTGACAGGTACATACTTATCAAGGACACACAGTAGCTGTTCCTTGAACAAGCTCCACATTTCCATTGTGCCCATCCCCTGTAGTTTTCCTCTCCATCCGATGCATCCTAAGTCTCGCCTCATCGCATCATAATTGCCTTTCCCCCAGATATAGCTCTTGCCCTGCGGTATATACCTATCCCTTTCCATCACTAAAGTAAACGTAATCGAATTGTGGTCACTATCACCAAAGTGCTCACCTACCTCCAAATCTAACACCTGTCCTGGTTCATTACCCAGTACCAAATCCAATATGGCCTCGCCTCTCGTTGGCCTATCTACATACTGGGCGTCATTCTTCGACCCCCCGCCGGGTCAGAGAATGGCCGTTGGCCGCCGTGAATCCCGCCCCCGCCCCCGCCGAAGTCTCCTGTACCAGAGATTGGGCGGGGGCGGGAATCGGGCCGCGCCGGTTGGTGGGACCCCCGCTCAATTCTCCGGCACGGATGGGCCGAAGTCCCGCCCAGAAATTGCCTGTCCCACCGGCGTAAATCAAAGCTGGTATTTACCGGCGGGACCAGGCGGCGTGGGTGGGCTCCGGGGTCCTGGGGGGGGGGGGGGGGGCGCGGGGCGATCTGACCCCGGGGGGTGCCTCCACGGTGGCCTGGCCCGCGATCGGGGCCCACCGATCCGCGGGCGGGCCTGTGCCGTGGGGGCACTCTTTCCCTTCCGCCTCCGCCATGGCCTCCACCATGGCGGAGGAGGAAGAGACTCTCCCCACTGGGCATGCGCGGGAAACTGTCGGCGGCCGCTGACGCTCCCGCGCATGCGCCGCATTTCCGCGCCAGCTGGCGGGGCACCAAATGCCATTTCCGCCAGCTGGCGGGGCAACAAACACCATTTCCGCCAGCTGGCGGGGCGGAAATCCCTCCGGCGCCGGCCTAGCCCCTCAATGTTGGGGCTCGGCCCCCAAAGATGCGGAGCATTCCGCACCTTTGGGCTGGCGCGATGCCCGTCTGATTGGCGCCGTTTTTGGCGCCAGTCGGCGGACATCGCGCCGTTGGGGGAGAATTTCGCCCACTGTGTCAGGAAACCCTCCTGCACACATTGGACAAAAACGGATCCATCTAAAGTACTCAGAACTATAGCGTTTCCAGTCAATATTTGGAAAGTTAAAGTCACCCATAACAACTACCCTGTTGCTTTCGCTCCTATCCAGAATCATCTTTGCAATCCTTTCCTCTACATCTCTGGAACTTTTCGGAGGCCTATAGAAAACCCCTAACAGGGTGATCTCTCCTTTCCTGTTTCTATCCGCAGCCCATACTATCTCAGTAGACGAGTCCTCATCAAACATCCTTTCTGCCACCGTAATACTGTCCTTGACCAACAATGCCACCCCTCCCCCTCTTTTACCACCGTCCCTGAACTTACTGAAATATCTAAACCCCGGCACCTGCAACAACCATTCCTGTCCCTGTTCTATCCATGTCTCCAAAATGGCCACAACATCGAATTTGCCCAAGTCCCAACCCATGCCGCAAGTTCATCCACCTTATTCCGGATGCTCCTGGCATTGAAGAAGACACATTTTAAACCACCTTCCTGCCTGCCGGTACACTCCTGCAACTTTGAAACCTTACTCATAACCTCACTACTCTCAACCTCCTGTATAATGGAGCTACAATTCAGGTTCCCGAGCCCCTGCTGAACTAGTTTAAACCCTCCCGAAGAGCATTAGCAAATTTCCCACCCCAGGATATTGGTACCCCTCTGGTCCAGGTGTAGACCATCCCATTTGTAGAGGTCCCACCAACCTAGAATGAGCCCCAATTATCCAGAAATCTGAAACCCTCCCTCCTGCCCCATCCCTGTAGCCAAGTGGGCAGCACGGTAGCATTGTGGATAGCACAATTGCTTCACAGCTCCAGGGTTCCAGGTTCGATTCCGGCTTGGGTCACTGTCTGTGCGGAGTCTGCACATCCTCCCCGTGTGTGCGTGGGTTTCCTCCGGGTGCTCCGGTTTCCTCCCACAGTCCAAAGATGTGCAGGTTGGATGGATTGGCCATGATAAATTGCCCTTAGTGTCCAAAATTGCCCTTAATGTTCGGTGGGGTTGCTGGGTTGTGGGGATGGGGTGGAGGTGTTGACCTTGGGTAGGGTGATCTTTCCAAGAGCCGGTGCAGACTCGATGGGCCGAATGGCCTCCTTCTGCACTGTAAATTCTATATAAAATCTATAAACTCCTCTCTCTCCCTATTCCCGTCTCGCTAGCACGTGGCACAGGTAACAACCCAGAAATAATAAGGTTAGGTGGATTGGCCATGATAAATTGCCCTTAGTGTCCAAAATTGCCCTTAGTGTTGGGTGGGGTTACTGGGTTATGGGGATAGGGTGGAGGAGGTGTTGACCTTGGGTAGGGTGCTCTTTCCAAGAGCCGGGGCAGACTCGATGGGCCGAATGGCCTCCTTCTGCACTGTAAATTCTATGACTATGCTATGATAATAACTGTTTGTCCTAGATCTAGGTTTCCACCCTAGCTCCCTGAATTCCTGCCTTACATCCCTGTCCCTTTTGGTACCTATGTGGACCACGACTTGGGGCTGCTCCCCCTCCCCCTTAAGGATCCCGAAAACACGATCCGAGACATCACGGACCCTGGCACCTGGGAGGCAACACACCAACCCCGAGTCTCTCTTGTTCCCACAGAATTTCCTATCTATCCTCCTAACTATGGAGTCTCCAATGACTAATGCTCTACTCCTCTCCCCCCTTCCCTTCTGAGCAACAGGGACAGACTCTGTGCCAGAGGCCTGTACCGTATGGCTTACCCCTGGTAAGTACCCCCCCCCCCCCCCCAACAGTATCCAAAGCGGTATACTTGTTGCTAAGGGGAATGACCACAGGGGATCCCTGTACTGACTGCTTCGTCCCAGCCCCTCTCACCGTCAGCCATCTATCTTTATTCTTCGGAATAACTACATCCCTGAAGCTTCTACCTATGACCACCTCTGCCTCCCAAATGATCCGAAGTTCATCTAGCCCCAGCTCCAGTTCCCTAACGCGGTTTCTGAGGAGCTGGAGATGGGTGCACTTCCCACAGATGAAATCAGCAGGGACACTGACGGCGTCCCTCACCACAAACATTCTGCAGGAGGAACATTGCACTACCTTCCCTGCCATCCCCTCTAGATAAAAAAAGAAAAAGAAAGAAAGAGCTTACCTGTTATTCACTCTACCCCTTAGGTTAAAGGAGGTGGAAGGGTGGGGGAAAACTACAAGTGTAGTGTCTAGGGTTTAGAAATTAAAGGTTAATCTCTGGAGGTTGCATTGGAAGTCCAATCCTAGGAGCATGGCAGCGCAGAGGTGAGGGAGGACGTCGAGTCGGAATTTTAAAAATTCTCTTCCCTGGACCATGAGGTTTGCTACGCAGAACCACTTGATCTCTCAGAGTGAGACCCGGAGGCCAGGGAGATTTTTTGGTTTACTGGCCGAATGTAGTGTCCTTTCAACAGGGCCATCGCGGCCTCGAAATCGTCCGCATCCTCGATGAGGGTTTAGATCTCTGGGCTCACCCTCGAGTGGAGAACTTGCAGTGTCTGGTCCTCCGTGGGTGCAGTCGTGGCCGTCCTGAGGTATCCTTTGAAGCATGCCAGCCAGTGTTTGAAGGTTGCCGCTGAGTTTGCCGCGTGGGGGCTGAGTTGCAGACACTTTGGCATGATTCGGAGCTCCATTCTTTAAAATCTAGTCCAATAAATTGATGCTCGATCAATAACTCCAGAAGCGAGATTGGATGACAATTGAAGGCTTTATTGGACTAGATGTTTCCTCCAGCAGTGCAGGTACAGAATGCAGCTGCTAGGGAGACACAGACTCTTATACGCCGCCTTACTGGGCGGAACCAGCAGGCAGGCTTCACCAATGATCTTCCTGTCTCAGGTATCTCCCACACCAATGATCTTACAGCCTCAACCTGGGTACTGTAATACCCCTAATACAGACTACCATATACATAAAATTATATATAATCATAGATCACAGCGTATAATTTGCCCTGACTTATGAGAAAACTCCATTTACTTCCTTGCCTCAGGAGAAGGCCTCAAATTTTCACCTCAGTAATGCATGGACAACCCCAATTTTTAGTCGTCTTGTAATTCAGCACGGGCGATCAAGCAAGTAATTCGGGCTGTGTTGCCAAGAAGATACACGGGAATTTAAAAGATACTCATTTGGAGCAGGCCAATGAATAGAAATGGGTTCGTCAGCAAAATAATTACAAAACTGATTTCAAGCTAAAAATTGGCTCACTCACAATAACTGCTGCAGACTGGAGGCGGGGAGAAGGAGGAGGAGGAGGAAGTCGCTCTGCAGAAGTAAGATGCCCATACTAAATGTGGCATTAGAAGAGGGGAAGAGGGACCTGCCACTGAACTAATCTTGAGAAGGATGTATTGGAATGGGTGCTTGAAAATCAACCATGCTTGAATGCTTGAATATTATTATCTCCAGAAATTCACAGACGTGGGCAAAATCAAAGCTTGAATTCAGATTTCAGAGCAACAACTAATTTGTATAGCCACTTTTGTGCAACAAAATTGTCCAGTGCTGTGGCAGAAGACCATGGACCCTCTGAGATGATCAAAAGACCTCAATGCCAAAATGTCCAGTTTCCAGCCGTTCGCCAACAGACAGTAAGTGACAGAAAAATGAAGAGTCATTGGTTCACATCGGCAACATGGATGTGCCCAGCAACCGAACTGTGCAGTGAAGAGACTCTGAAACTGTACGAGTGAAAACTGCAGGACATGAGAAGATAGAATTCACGGTGGTACGAGCCTGCATGACCGACAGAATGAAATTAAAGCCTACGGTAATTATCCAACGTAAAACCACGCCGAAAAGCATGTTCTCTGCCGGATAGTTTATGCGTCTCTATGACGTTCAACGACAAGGAAAATTAGGAGAAAGGTTAAGAGGAAATATAACTTAGGAGACGTTACTGATCGAGGTGTTAAGATTCAGAACAGAGGTAAAAAAGCCAACATAAGTGTACTTTACCTGAATGCTCGTAGTATTCGGAATAAGGTAAATGAGTTGATGGCGCAAATCATCGTGAATGACTATGATTTAGTGGCCATTACTGAAACATGGTTAAAGGATGGTCACGACTGGGAGTTAAATATCCGAGGGTATCAAATTTTTCGGAAGGACAGAGTGGATGGTAAGGGAGGTGGTGTAGCTCTGTTATTTAAGGATGACATCCGGGCAACAGTAAGGGATGACATCGGTGCAATGGAGGATAAGGTTGAATCCATTTGGGTGGAAATCAGGAATAGTAAGGCGAAAAAGTCACTGATAGGAGTAATCTATAGGCCACCAAATAGTAATGTGGGGCAGGCAATAAACAAAGAAATAACAGATGCATGTAGAAATGGTACAGCAGTTAGCATGGGGGATTTTAATCTACATGTTGATTGGTTTAACCAGGTCGGTCAAGGCAGCCTTGAGGAGCAGTTTATAGAATGTATCCACGATAGTTTCCTAGAACAGTATGTAATGGAACCGACGAGGGAACAAGCGGTCCTAGATCTGGTCCTGTCTAATGAGACAGGATTGATTCAGAATCTCATAGTTAGGGATCCTCTCGGAAGGAGCGATCACAATATGGTGGAATTTCAAATACAGATGGAGGGTGAGAAGGTAAAATCAAGCACTAGTGTTTTGTGCTTAAACAATGGAGATTACAATGGGATGAGAGAAGAACTAGCTAAGGTAGACTGGGAGCAAAGACTTTATAGTGAAACAGTTGAGTAACAGTGGAGAACCTTCCAAGTGATTTTTCACAGTGCTCAGCAAAGGTTTATACCAACAAAAAGGAAGGACGGTAAAAAGAGGGAAAATCGACCGTGGATATCTAAGGAAATAAGGGAGAGTATCAAATTGAAGGAAAAAACATACAAAGTAGCAAAGATCAGTGGGAGACTAGAGGACTGGGAAATCTTTAGGGGGCAACAGAAAGCTACTAAAAAAGCTATAAAGAAGAGTAAGATAGATTATGAGAGTAAGCTTGCTCAGAATATAAAAACAGATAGTACAAGTTTCTACAAATACATAAAACAAAAAAGAGTGGCTAAGGTAAATATTGGTCCGTTAGAGGATGAGAAGGGAAATTTAATAATGGGAGATGAGGAAATGGCTGAGGAACTGAACAGGTTTTTTGGGTCGGTCTTCACAGTGGAAGACACAAATAACATGCCAGTGACTGATGGAAATGAGGCTATGGCAGGTGAGGACCTTGAGAGGATTGTTATCACCAAGGAGGTAGTGATGGGCAAGCTAATGGGGCTAAAGGTAGACAAGTCTCCTGGACCTGATGGAATGCATCCCAGAGTGCTGAAAGAGATGGCTAGGGAAATTGCACTAGTGATAATTTACCAAAATTCACTAGACTCTGGGGTGGTCCCGGTGGATTGGAAATTAACAAACGTGACACCACTGTTTAAAAAAGGAGGTAGGCAGAAAGCGGGTAATTATAGGCCAGTTAGCTTAACTTCGGTAGCAGGGAAGATGCTGGAATCTTATCATCAAGGAAGAAATAGCGAGGCATCTGGATGGAAATTGTCCCATTGGGCAGACGCAGCATGGGTTCATAAAGGGCAGGTCGTGCCTAACTAATTTAGTGGAATTTTTTGAGGACATTAACAGTGCGGTAGATAACGGGGAGCCAATGGATGTGGTATATCTGGATTTCCAGAAAGCCTTTGACAAGGTGCCACACAAAAAGTTGTTGCATAAGATAAAGATGCATGGCATTAAGGGGAAAGTAGTAGCATGGATAGAGGATTGGTTAATTAATAGAAAGCAAAGAGTGGGGATTAATGGGTGTTTCTCTGGTTGGCAATCAGTAGCTCGTGGTGTCCCTCAGGGATCAGTGTTGGGCCCACAACTGTTCACAATTTACATAGATGATTTGGAGTTGGGGACCAAGGGCAATGTGTCCAAGTTTGCAGACGACACTAAGATAAGTGGTAAAGCAAAAAGTGCAGAGGATACTGGAAGTCTGCAGAGGGATTTGGATAGGCTAAGTGAATGGGCTAGGGTCTGGCAGATGGAATACAATGTTGACAAATGTGAGGTTATCCATTTTGGTAGGAATAACAGCAAAAGGGATTATTATTTAAATGATAAAATATTAAAACATGCTGCTGTGCTGTGCTGGGTGTGCTAGTGCATGAGTCGCAAAAAGTTGGTTTACAGGTACAACAGGTGATTAAGAAGGCAAATGGAATTTTGTCCTTCATTGCTAGAGGGATGGAGTTTAAGACTAGGGAGGTTCTGCTGCAATTGTATAAGGTGTTAGTGAGGCCACACCTGGAGTATTGTGTTCAATTTTGGTCTCCTTACTTGAGAAAGGACGTACTGGCACTGGAGGGTGTGCAGAGGAGATTCACTAGGTTAATCCCAGAGCTGAAGGGGTTGGATTACGAGGAGAGTTTGAGTAGACTGGGACTGTACTCATTGGAATTTAGAAGGATGAGGGGGGATCTTATAGAAACATATAAGATTATGAAGGGAATAGATAGGATAGATGCAGGCAGGTTGTTTCCACTGGCGGGTGAAAGCAGAACTAGGGGGCATAGCCTCAAAATAAGGGGAAGTAGATTTAGGACGGAGTGTAGGAGGAACTTCTTCACCCAAAGGGTTGTGAATCTATGGAATTCCTTGCCCAGTGAAGCAGTAGAGGTTCCTTCATTAAATGTTTTTAAGATAAAGATAGATAGTTTTTTGAAGAATAAAGGGATTAAGGGTTATGTTGTTCAGGCCGGAAAGTGGAGCTGAGTCCACAAATTGAATGGTGGAGCAGGCTCGAGGGGCCAGATGGCCTACTCCTGCTCCTAGTTCTTATGTTCTTATGACGATGGTCGGATGGAGTGAGGTGGTGGATTGATTGATCAAGTGTGGAATAGGTGACCTCGTGGTCTGTGCAAAGAATGCAGCTCAACTGTGTGGGACATGTTGCGATCGGGAGGGGCCTGTGAAGAAATAATGCCCAAATTTCAGTCAGACCGGGTTTGGGGGCGGGGGGGGGGGAGAGAATGTCTAACGCCCGTAGTTGGATACGTGCTTCATAAAAGTGTGAAAATGTGTGTGCTGCCCTTTTTGATGTTTAGTGGGTTTTGTCATCATATAATGCCATTAACGCACAACCTGTGAACAGAACAGATCAGTTTTTTAAAATGCAGAATATCCAGTTCATTGGATGGAAAGGAAGATTTTTTTTCACATTTCAAAATGGTGACCACTTATAACAACACCGGCAGCTCACATTTTATACTGGGCATTAAAGTGGAGCTCCATTTTTGGAATGACATTTTGAGACTTTAAAGATGGATTTATTACACAACAGTCGACAGTCTGTGTGTATATTTATACATGTCTCCTCACTCCAATGCATTTAGGTAGCACCATACCATGTTGAAAGGTTTCAATGTTATTTACCATTACTTTGATGCGTTTGTTACATGTTGAATCATAGAATCCCTCGAGTGCTGAAGGAGGCCATTTAGCGCATGGAGTCTGCACCGAGCATTCCACCTAAGCCTACATCCCTGCTATATTCCAATTAACCCCCTTAACATAACCTACACACCCCTGGACACGACGGGGCAATTTAGCATGGCCAATCCACCTAACCTGCACATCTTGTGGGACGTGGGAGGAAACCAGAGCACTTGGAGGAAACCCACGCAGATATGGGGAGAACATAGAACATAGAACATAGAACAATACAGCGCAGTACAGGCCCTTCGGCCCACGAACGTGCAAACTCCACACAGTCATCGAAGGTCGGAATTGAAACGGGGTCCCTGGTGCTGTGAGGCAGCAGTGCTAACCACTGTGCCACTGCGTCGCCCACACGTACCTACCCTATATCCCTCATAATTGTGTATACCTCAATCAGGTCCCCCCTCGACCTTCTCTGCTCCAAGGAAAACACCCTCAGCCTACCCAGCTTTTTTTAAAGGCTGAAATGTTCCAGCCCAAGCAACATCCTGGTGAATCTCCTCTGCACCCTTTCCAGTGCAATCAGATCTTTCCTGTAGTGTGGCCACCAGAACGGCACACAGTACTCCAGTTGTGGCCTAACCAGCGTTAGGCCAACTGACCAATGGACCAAGACTCCATATCTCTGATCTTAGCCTGAAATGACAATCAGGCTGGGTTATTGACTGCGTGGAATGGTAACAGTCTGGCTTGGAAACTTACAAGGGACAATCACATTGTTTGAACTCCATCCTGTAAGAGTGAGAAGAAAATGTTTCTTGAAAAGCTGCAGAATCCGAATATGTTGGAAAGTACCAGATGAACACATGATGTAAAACCCTCTAATTTTTTGGCTTGTAAATCTGAAGTTATCAATAACAGCAGTGTGGTTCAATATTGTCCTATCTGGCAAGAAAGCTTCTGTTCATTTATTAGCCACAGAAAAAGCAGCCAAATTATTAATGAACCAAAGTTTTGCAGATGGCACGCACATCCGCTGAGTGTCATGCATACGTTCTGTAATACTTTCCCCATGGCATGTAGTTACCCATAATGTATTGTTATGAAATATCATATCTTGCAACTCACACAATGATACCCAGGAGATCTGGTCAGTATGGAACAGTCTGTCCTTTGAAGGTGGTTTTCAGAGGTTGTTGTATAACTGAAGAGGTTTGCGAGGATGAGTTGCTTCCCTGCTGGGGTGGAAGATAGGTGTGGACTGAGTGTGGGGCGGCCCGCGATTCACATGTTCTGGGCGTGTCTGAGGCTGAGGGCGTTCTGGCAGAGGTTCTCTGATGTCATGTGTGAGATTCTGGGGGTCGGGGTGGCCCCGAGTCCGGGGGTGGTGATATTTGGTGTGTCGGAAGATCCGGGAGTACGGGCGGAGAGAGAGGCCGATGTATTGGCCTTTGCCTTCCTGATAGTCCAGAGACAGATCTTGTTGGGCTGGCAGGACTCAGAGCCGTCGAAGGCAGGGGTGTGGGTGAGTGACTTGGCAGAGGTCCTGCATTTGGAGAAAGTCAAGTTCGCCTTTGGGAGGCAGAGGAGGGGTTCATCCGGAGGTGAAAGCCATTTATCGATTTCCTAAAAGCCAATTGAGGTGTATTGGGGAGGTTGGGGCCTGAAATCTCTCCATTTCCAAGAATTCTATTTCTTTGTCTCGCTGCTAATCACATAGAAAGAAGAGCTTTCTCCTGATGCTTATTAAGAGGGACATCACTGAGTAACTGCTTAAAAATGTTGCCGAGGGCACGGAAACCCCACTGTTTTAGTGCTGAGAACTACTACTCTTTTGGCCCTATTTCATCTCAAACCTGCGAAGGACAAGGATGCATGTGATGGGGAACACCAGCTCCCAACCTTTCTTCTGCGCCTCACACTATCCTGACTCTGGCATGTATCGCTGTTGCTCCATCGCCATTGGCTGGGTCAAAATCCTGGAACTCACTGGCTAACAATATTGTGTGGAAACCTAATCCATGGATTCAAGAAGAAGGAGTCATTATTCCCTAGGCAGCTAGGCCTTAGCAACAAATGCCAGCCTTGCCAGAAATACCCGGCTCCCAGGAATGAATTTATAAGGTGATGGGATCACCAGTTTATGAAACATCCATTGCCAACTCTGCAGTTAGCTTGTCAAGTTTAAGTTTCCAGAAAAATACAGGAAATAAAAAAAATGCATGTTTACCTCCTGCAGTATCCCAAACCCCAGTGCACTTTCAGCTGATGGCGCTGATCTCACCAAATACAACATAATAGCTACTAATGTGCCTGTATTATCACACACAAGTATGGATACATCACCACCTCCTGAGTAATGATAAGTGCAGTCATTTCAGAGCCCATTAAGCAGTTTATTTATTAAAAGCTGTTTTCACAGGATAGCCTATTAAGCTCAAAAGCTTGTTTATGATAGGTTCCAGCCTGATGGGGCTTATTAAAAATGCATATGTACACAAAGGCTGAACCATGCTTAAAGTGACACTAATCATTGTGATTAATCATAAATACTGAAGTGACATTTTCTTTTTCTCTCCATATTAGTTTTAACCCTTCAGAGGGCCGTCTTGTCATTGAATCCGGTAGCATATATCCGGCAAAGACTGCAGGACAGACAGGGTGAATGCATTGCCAACAGTTTTTCTTTACATCAAGTTAAATGTACCACTGTGCAGATTTCCACAATTGCCAACCCTGTGGATACAAGGCCCCTTCGCTTTGGGTTTTATGAAGCGGCCAAACATCAGTGTCTCCCAATACCCAGCATTTTGTCCATCTGCACTGAGCCAACCATCACCGGCAGCCACATATGAACACAAGTTCTGGGACTGTATTTGGTGCCAGCCCATGCTGAGACCTGTTGCATTCTGTGCAGGTAAATGTGGAGGGTTGGTGCATTTTGAGTCACTGGAGGGGGTTGGGTGGGAGTGGTGTGGAGTTGTTGGTGGAATCCAGCACTGACCAGGGTCATGTAAAATGGAAGGCCCGCACCCTAATTTCACTCATTGCCTATCCGCTCGCTGATTTACTTTTGCCTCCAAGTCCAGCAATGCCTGAGCACTAAGAGGAATGTTACACTGTCTGGGTGGGACGTCAGAAGGCATATCCGAGGGTTTGGCAGTGAGGGGGAGTGTCAAGGATCCTGTAGCAGTATCCAAAGGTGAGCAGAGAGTTCTCCTATTCTAACCAACAGTCAAAACCACCAAAAATGGATTCAACTCGTTGGATACCTGTGGATCTTGTTTTGCACAAAATGGCTGCTGTGTGTGCGTAGTAAACAACAGCGACTGCATTTTAAAGTCATTTTTTGTGAGTGTGACATGCTTAGAGATGTAATAAAATGCTAAATAAATGCATGTGTTTATTTCAAAGTTCTTTATGGACAGTCCCTAATTGGATGGTGAGGAGTGCCTCAGGAGGTTTGTACAACCTCTAACCATCCCTGATAATAAGACCGATTTGGGGAGGGAATATCGGGTTCTCCATGTAAGATGCATGAGGCCCAAGAAAGATTTTGAAACAAAATAACATCTCTTCTAAAATTTTGAATTTAAAATATTTGTTAATACATGCATTTGTGTTCATTATCCAATCTCCGCGTTTGGATTATGTTTTAAACACCTTGAGTTTTACTCTTGGTCTAAAGGTGGCATCATCAGAACCCCTTGATTAGATTACTGCCTTGTAATTTGGTATTCTCCATTCGAAAGCGCATGCCGTTAACATCACAAAAACACCACTGAACAATTCCCTAACCTCGCTTGACCTTTTCAGATGGCTTATGCAAACCGTTTGCCTACTGCAGGAGCCCTTGGGGAGGATATGGTTGAGATTCTGAATACTGAGCTCCTTTCAACCTTGGAAAGAAGGGTGTTGCATCAGTGCAAACCAGCTGATGAGAAACCCAAGTTCTGTTTTAGATGAATTGCACTGACTACCAAGAATTGCACAGAAAATAACCCCTCCCCCGTCCCCCCAAATGACATCAGCCGACCTCTGGTCCCACTTGTTGAAATTCCCTGTCAAAATCCCTTTGCCTTCCTTGCCATCTTTAAGACCCTCCTGAAAACCCACTTGGTCACCCCTCATCCATTTTCTACATCAGAACACTCTATAAATGAGAGATGTTGTTGTTGAATCAGCATGACCTCACCCGCTTTCACAAATTCTGTTCTAAATGAAATCACCTCCAATATGTGCCTTGTTCTCCTAAAAGGGCTGGGAATTAACAACAGGCAGGACTGTGTTAGTTGCAGTGTACGTCCAGTCGGACAGCATGGCTCTGAGACAGTAGTAGCATGGTAGCACAGTGGTTAGCACTGTTGCTTCACAGCTCCAGGGTCCTAAGTTCGATTCCTGGCTTGGGTCCCTGTTTCTGCGGGAGTTTGGACGTTCTCCCTGTGGCTGCCTGGGTTTCCTCCGGGTGCTCCGATTTCTTCCCACAAGTCCCGAAAGAAGTGCTGTTAGATGAATTGGATTCTGAATTCTCCCTCTATGTACCCGAACAGGTGCCAGAATGTGCACGTTCTCCCCGTGTTTGCGTGGGTTTCCTCCGGATGCTCCGGTTTCCTCCCACAGTCCAAAGACATGCAGGTTAGGTGGCTTGGCTATGCTAAATTGCCCTTAGTTGTCCAAAAAGGTTAGGTGAGGTTACTGGGATAGAGTGGAGGTGTGGTCCTAATTTGGGTGCTCTTTCCCAGGGCTGACCCAGACTCGATGGCCCGAATGGCCTCCGTTTGCACTGTAAATTCTATGATTCTATGAGATGAAACAAGACTGGATGTACAGATATGCAGATGTCACCATCTGATTTTCACTGGTGGACCCCACAATTTGTGTGTTTTGCATGACCTTGTCTTTTGCACAAATTTGCACTCAGCTGTGATCAAAGTTAAATAGTTTGAAGCTGATGGTCTCCCATTGGGAATGGGACGAGGGTTGGTCTGAGCACAGAGGGTGGTTCACACGAGACTTGTTGCCACTTGGAACTATCATTAGGTGCTCTAATGTTAAATTTATCGGAAAAAGTAAAACTGGCGATTTGACAGAATGAAGATGCATTGATTGTGCTGATCTAACACTGACGCATTTCACTACTTATCCAAATGTTTGGCATCATCACACTCTACCCCAGACATACATGGAGAAGTGTAAACAGTATTTCTAAAGAGTGTAGTGTTTCACTGTGAATATCAAATGGGTACAATTCTTCTGAGGGGACTTGGAGGAGAGTGCAATGCTTCTGAGTGGGTGAAGAGCTTCAAAGGAGATCTCGAGAGGGGAGGCGCAATGCTCATTTAGGGTACAGAGGAGGTGCAGTGGCTAGTTAAGGTGTGAAGCGTTCTACTGGGTTAATATGAATAGTAAAGCTTCCCAACTTGCTTTTGCAGAGAAGTTTTGAAGATATTTTGCACCCTCCCTCCTTGAAATGCACGTTGCACTGATGTCAAACAGAGAAATGATTTGCAGTCTGTGCTGGCGGGGAAGTTGACCCTTTGCCAGTGCTGCACTAATCTCAAATTGGAAATCTCTTGCATTTGGCTTTGGGCAAGGCTTTACAGAAACGTTTTCTTTGAAAGTACTTCAAACAAAGTTCTTGCTCAGTGCAACGATTGCTGAAGTCTGGAATCCACCAGTTAGTCACAGATGGCCTGTGGAACGTAACTAGCCTTGCACAAGACTGTAAATGTATTTTTTTAATTCCTGCTGACTCCCTGAACTCATTTGCATAAATAATACCATATTCTGTGCGCTGTGTCATTTCAATGCATTGGAACATTTTCTTTTCGTTTTGGGTATAGCCTGGGTTCGAAGATCCAGAACCGGTATTTACTTGCTTGGCTGCCTTGGAGGTGCCTTTTTGGAGCACGCCTTATTTTACGTTAGAATTTATAGGTCAAATATATCAAATCCCGCCTGTAAATAAAAGAAAGAACTGCATTTATCCAGCACCATCTACACCCTCGGGTTGGCTCAAAGTGTTTCAACAGTCACTGAAGAACCTTTGAGTGTAGTCAGTATTCTAGCAAATGGATGCAATAAGAATAAATCATAAAATAACACTGCAGAGATCCAAGCCCAAGTGGCAGAACAAAAGCCTTCAGCATCTCTTGGCTATAAGGTGCCAAAGAGAAATGAGTTTGGAATTTGCAGACCAGTTCCTCATGGCGCAGACTCACAAAAACACTCTCTGGGTTGTATTTTCTGGCCGTTCCCCCCGATAGTGACCGCCCCCTTCCCCTCCGGGTTCCCTGATGGCAGAGCTTGCAAACAGTGTTCACAGCGGCAGGCAGGAAGATCCCGCTGTCTGCCGTTGGCGAGCCGCCTCCGTCACCTCAAAACATGCCGTGGTTTGTGAGAAATCCTGCCCTATAGTACACTAATCCAGAACCTGGCAGGTTTGTCTTGGTTCAGTGTACTAGGTTGGAACTGTGCATTGAGACTCTTGCAACATGGTGAGGAGGAGATTTTATATTATTACTTGGATTTGGCCACTGTGTTAATGGTGGCAGCATGAGGGCCGCACAAAAGCTGCTTTTGCACCAGAACCTGTTCATCGTTCGATCCTGAGAGACTGAGAGTCACCACCACATGTTGTTGTTTCCACAGCTTCAGCAATGCTCTTGTCTAGGGATAGAATCATAAACTAATTGCATCACTTGGGTAAAATGACCACTGGGAGCTGCTTCACACTTAGGGATGCTAAATGTTTTCCTGGACAAGTCATCACATCACCTTCCTCATGCTCCAGCCATTCGTCAGCCAACATATTCACCCTTGTGAGAAACCTACTGCCTTCCTCAGACAACTGGGAAGCAAAAAACTCTTAACAGGTTGGATGATGCCTGGCTGTTGGCCAATGAGCCTGTTCTTTCCCCGTTTTCAATATCTAGGCAAGAGAAATTTCAAAGAAAATGATTTTAAAAAGCAATGTTTTTTTAATGTTGCAATAGTTTTATTTCCCCAGGTTTGCACACAGCAGTTTCCTGGAGAGTCCAGGCCAATCCTGTTGGGTTGGTAATCCCATTCGCACTCCAGTCTCTTGGACTCCCAAGCAAAACTGGTATTGTGTCAATTTTAACCTCCTTGAAAAGTATAATCAGCCTTTTATTTTTGGGAATTGAGACGAACACATCATAGCAGTAATAAAGCAATTTTAACACTGTACCTATAGGCTAATGCAATCTGCGCAATTCATCGCATCAAATTGTTTCCAGTGCCAGAGACAGACCTGCAACAAATAGTAATTCGCACTCACAGTAAGATGCTTCTGCACTGTGAAGAATGTAGACAGAGGAGAACATCCGGGCAGAATTTCCAGCCCTTCCCACCGGCTGAATCTTCTGGCCCCACCAAAGTCGACCCCCGCCGTGAAATCCCGGTGGCAGGATGGGGGAGGCATGCAGTTTAACATTGACTTTGGCTGGACTGGAAAATCCTTTCGGCGATCAATGGTGAGCAGCCTCCGCCATGGTACAACCCACATCTGGGCGTTAGAGTGGGAGAAAGGGGACTGGGAATTCCGGCTTGCCTTTCCCTCCATTATCTGTACTTCATAATACAAAGAATGTGCATTTCTGGATGCCAATGCCCTGTGAAAAATACATGTTCATGAAGATCTCATCAGTTTAAAGTAATTTCTATGAAGTACAGGCAAGGAACCTTGATTTCTGAGTCTTGGCGTAGAATCGACAGCACAAAGCAGGCCTTTCAAGCTCAACTGGTCTTCGCCAGTGTTGAAAGAGACTCAAGAATCCTTTCCCTCTTTCCCAGCTTGCCCTTACTTCCCTCAATTACCATATCCCTCATGTAGGGCGGCACAGTAGCACAGTGGGTAGCACTGTTGCTTCACAGTTCCAGGGCCCCAGGTTTGATTCCTGGCTTGGGTCACTGTCTCTGCGGAGTTTGCACGTTCTCCCTGTGGCTGAGTGGGTTTCCTCCCACAAGTCCCGAAAGACGTGCTGTTAGGTGTATTGGACATTTTGAATTCTCCCTCTGTGTACCCGAACAGGTGCTGGAATGTGGCAACGAGGGACTTTTCACAGTAACTTTATTGCAGTGTTAATGTAAGCCTACTTGTGACACTAATAAAGATTATTATTATTGTACATAAAGCCACCCCTAAAACATGGCAGTACTGTCTGCTTAAATTGCTCCACAGGGGAGCAAGTTGCACATTCACATTGCTCTCTATGTAAAGTATTGAAAAGCAAGAAACTAGCTCATAGAATATCAGTAAAATTCTCCAGATGCCATACCAAGTCCATAAGGACAAAATGTCAGGATTTAATTACACTGCTGGCTTTCACACTAACAGCACTGTAATACACAATTTTAACTTTCCTGTTGTACTTGACTGAAATCCTTGAATGAACAATGAAAGATTGCATTTCTGTAGCACCTTTCACAACCTCAGGAGATCCCAAAGTGCTCCACAGCTAATAAACTGCTGAAGTGTACTCACTGTTGAAGGCAGCAAGTTTGTACACAGCAAGTACCCACGAACAACAATGGTCAGTTAATGTCTTTTCGTGATGTCAGTTGAGGAATAAGGACTGGGTCAGGGCAGTAGGACTACCCTGCTGTTTGAAATGGTGGAAAGGGATCTTCTACCTCCAGCCGAGGGGGCCGGAGGGGCATTTGGTTTAACGTCCCACCTGTAAGATGGTACCTCTGTCATTGCCACTCTTCTACACTACTGTACAAGGACAAATATCTGGAGTGGGACTTAAACTCACAATATTCGGGCTCCCAAGACAAGAGACGAGCCACGGCACCTATATGCTCAATCATGAAAATGGCATACTTAATCCATGGTAGCACTGTCTGGTAGAACAGGTTATTACTCTATTGTCTTTTTTTTACCCCTGACCGGACAATGGCGAGACAGCATCATGTCTGTTCCATGCACAAGATGCAATTTCATCTAAAATATGCCCCTTAAGCTAGAACTCTTCATTGTGACGGGAGATATATTCCGACACACTAACCCCTGTGTAATCTCACTTTACTGCTTTAGTTTAGGCACAAAGGAGTAATCCTGGGTGTGTCACTCTTCCGCAGTATCGGAGCGCCAAACCTGAAGGTGTTTGTGGTGACATTCGAATTGGATCATTGTTTGCCAGGATGTCTGCTAACAGGCTTTTTTTTTTAATGCATGTGTTTATTGTACCATTTACTGTGCAGCATTGAATAGAACCTCTCTTCAAAAATTCCTTCAGAAGCCGTCTGCATAATTCATACATGCGCCTCATTCTAAATTGATTTTAGAAGGAGCATCGGTTTGTCCCTGCCACAGAACAGAATAAAGAGAGCCACAGGATTGTCATGTGTTGATTCCCAGTGCACCTCGTCACCTTTATAGCAGTGCTGCAGGCACTGTCACTGGCACATTTTATCTGTCAATGGTGTGGTGCCCATGCTCTTGGCAATGTGGACTACAGCTGCCAGGAAGTGTTTGCCTTTTGTGCCCTCCCCCTCCCACTTGCCCTTTTCCTCGTGGTTGACTTTTAAGGCAAAAGATAGGAATGGCTGCCACTGGCTGTGCCTGGTGTCATGTGCCACCGCTCTTCTTAACTCACGCCCAAGTTATGCATTTAGTCTTGGGTGTGGTTACTGGGTTACGGGGAGGGTGGAGGTGTGGGCTTGGGTAGGGTGCTCTTCCCAAGGGCCGGTGCAGACTCGATGGGCCGAATGGCCTCCTTCAGCATTCTGTGATTCTGTAGTCTGTCCAGCCGGCTGAAGAAAACAGTGGCACAGTGGTTAGCATTGCGGCCTCACAGACCCAGGGACACAGGTGCAATTCCAGCCTTGGGCGACTGCCTGTGTGAAGTTTGCACATTCTCCCCGTGTCTGCTCCGGTTTCCTCCCACAGTCCAAAGATGTGCAGGTTAAGTGGATTGGCGATGCTAAAATTGCCCCTTAGTGTCCAAAGATGTGTTGGTTAGTTGGGGTTATGGGGATAGTGCGGCCAAGTGGGCCTAGGTAGGGTGCTCTTCCAGAGTGTCGGTGCAGAGAAGATGGGCTGAATGGCCTCCTTCTGCACTGTAGACATTCTATGGATAGTTGACTTGTACAGATGACTCACTAATTGGGGAAGTTAAAATGTTTGCAACGGTTTTTTAAAACGTTTTGCCATTAATGTTCAGGAACCAGCCAACAAATTGAAATAAGCAACAACAATTTCAGTTACGTAACAACTTTTGAAAGCATCCTAAGACGCTTCACAGGAACATTATCAGAGACAAATTTGACACTGAGCCATAATAAGGGGATATTATGACAGGTGGCCATAGTTTAGTCAAATAGGTAGATTTTAAGGAATGTCTTAATGGAGGAGAAAGTTGGAGAGGTTCAGGGAGGGAATACCACAGCTCGTGGCCTAGAAAATGGAAGCATGACCACCAATATTGGAACAATTTAAATCAGCAATAAACTGGAGGCCGGAAGGCGAAGTGCAAAGAGATCTGAAAAACGTTATTGGGCTGGAGGAGGTTTTAGAGATAGGGAGGGGTGAAACCATGGAGGGATTTGGAAACTAGGTTTAGCATTTAAAAGCAAGACATCTCTGAGGGACAATATTGGTCAGCCAGAACAGGGATGTTAGGGAAAGGGAAATTCCTTCTCTCTGTGGGTAGTGAATCTGTGGAATTCTTTGCCGCAGAGGGCTGAAGAGGCTGGGCTGTTAAGTATGTTCAAGGCGAACTTCCGGTGACAGCGGGCGGGAGGCAGCCACGCGTTGGAGGGCTCCCGTTCGGGAACGGCATTGTCGGGGGTTAACGCCCGGTCCTAGGTCCAGCAAAGGCAGTAAAAGTCGGGAGACAGCACAGAGGAGGGGAATGTCGAAGACCAACAAAAAAACGGCCGTGAAAAAAGCAGCTGAAAGTCCGTCGGGGAGTGGAAAGGTCACCGCGGGGTCAGTAAAGAAAATGGAGGCTGAGCACCAGGGAAGGCCGCACTGCTTACGGCTGAACAAATAACTAAGGTGATGGCTGCGGAATTCGAAAGGCAGTTTGCAAAATGCATGGAGACGATGAGGAAGGAGATGAGGGAGGTTTTGAGTGCGCTGGTGGAGGAGGCGATTTCCCCGGTGATGACGGCAGTGGTGAGCGCAGTGGCGGAGGTGCGAGAGCAAAGGGAGGCGCTGAAGGAAGTGGAGGAGACGTTATTGCAGCACGGTGATCAACTTGCCTCGATGGGGAAGGAGATGCGGAAGGTGATGGACATTAACAAGGATCTGCGAGGAAAAATGGAAGACCTGGAAAACAGATCCAGGTGACAGAATTTGAGGATTGTGGGGCTGCCCGAAGGAGTTGAAGAACGAAGCCGACTGAGTATTTTGCCGCGATGCTGGCAAAACTATTGGGGGAGGGGGAGGATCCCTCCCGATATGAACTGGATCGGGCTCATCGGTCGTGGAGGCCTGTACCAAAGGCGAGTGAGCCGCCAAGGGTAGTGACTCTGTGCTTCCGTAGGTACAGTGTGAAGGAGAAGGTCCTGAGCTGGGCCAAGCAGAAGCGGGTGGTGCAGTGGGCTGGAGCTGGTAAACGTGTATACCAGGACTTTACGGTGGAGCTGGCGAGGAGGCGGGCTGCCTTCAACTGGGTGAAGAGGGCACTGTACATCAGCAAGGTGCAGTGCGGCATTGTATATCCAGCGAAGCTGAGGGTGACTTATAAGCTCAGAGACCTTTATTTTGGAACGGCGGAAGCAGCGGACGAGTTTGCGAAGGCAGAAGGACTGTGGCAGAACTGAGAAATTGAGAAATGGCCATGTGCCGATGTAACCTCATGACTGTATTTTTTTCTTTTTTGTTTCACTGCGTGCGGGTGTGGGGGCTAAAGGAGCCAATGTTGTATATATTTGGACAAGGGATGGGACTTTCACTCGAAATTAGGGCTCTTTGGGGTGTAGGTGGATATGCGGGGTTTGTGTGCTAAAAGGGGATCTGTGGGCTTTCCTCGGGCTGGGCAAGGGGTAAAGGGACCCGGGTGGGGGCCTCCACGCTGGCCAGTTTAAGCCGGCCAGTGAACGGGAGTGAGGTGGGGGGGGAGGGGCTGCGGCCATCGGAGCCTGGCAGAACAGGGTCCGAGAGGTCTAGCCGGGGTGGAAAGTTGGGGGGAAGGAACCGAGGTTGGGAGGAGGAGTTTTACAAGAGGCAGTGGACGGGAGGAGCTGGAGACTTGGGGGTGGGTGGGTGGGGGTACAACTCTTGGGTATCATGTACGGTACTCTTTCAGAGGCTGAATGGCGTTGAGTGTAGGGGGGGAGGGGGATTGGACTCAATAGGTCAATGGTGACCATGGGCAGTCCCGGACTCCTTTTTCTTTTTCTCCTTTGTTTCTTGTTTCCACCATGGGAGGGTTTGGTATATTGGATGCATATATTGACAGGGCCGTTGTTTGGGGTGGTGGGAGGATGGGATCATTGGTATTGTTAAGGGGATTGATTTTGTATTTGTTATCATTTACTGTTTGTGGGTGGGGTGTAAATATTTGAAGGAAAATGTGAAAATGTAGAATAAAAAAATTTCTGTTCAAGGCTGAGATAGACAGATTTTTCATTAGTAAAGGATTCGAGGGTTGTGGGGATAAGGCGGGAAAGTGGAGTTCAAGATTATCAGATCAGCCATGATCTCTTTGAATCGCAGAGCAGACTCAAAGGGCTGAATGGCCGACTTCTGCTCCTCTGCCTTCTCTGGTCTTATGGATTTGTCATTAAGTGGGTGTGAAACTTACCTGCACTTTCTCCAGAGCTTGCGCTTGTGCAGTCGATTTCTAAAAAGCACGTGGTTTAAGAAATATACTGTGCCAGAGTGGGAAAAGAAGTTTGAATTAAAGGATAATTTTGATTAAACACCTTTGAATTCAGAGGAATAGACAGTGTTTCACGTCGATAAGAACCAGCAGCCCAGGTAAAGTCCCTTTTACAAAAAAGCAATCCGCATTTCAAGGGGCTGGTTTAGCACACTGGGTAAATCACTGGCTTTTCAAACAGGCCAAGGCAGACCAGCAGCACGGTTCAATTCCCGTACCAGCCTCCCTGAACAGGCGTCGGAATGTCCCTGTTTCAAAACTGATACCTGTGCCAATGCGAGGTGATACAGGAGCGGATGTTGCTGTATTTGCAAATCATTGATCTAGACACATTCTTCACTGAAACAGGACTGTGGCTTGTACCTGACTAAGTATGTAATGTAATGCTAGGGCTAATTAGCTGTAACCTGAACTAAATCACTTGATTGGCAGTCTACAGTTGGCTCCCACCTACCACAAGTCTATCAAGAGCAAAAAGTCAACACAACCTACATTAACCAGGAGACAATGGCTTATCGATGAGAGCAAAGCCTCCAGAGAAAAAAGCACATATGCATCTCCAGCAACCTCCTGCTTCTGCTCCCATCCCCGATTCTCCAGTGTCCTGCACCACCCCTACAGTCAACAGACAGGCTTTTGAAACCCACGCATGCTGCCATCTTTAACCTGAGTACCTGGGTTCCTCAGCAAAAAACGAGTTCATTCATGACTTACAAGAGTTCCACACTTGCAGGTTCTTACTCCGTATTGTGCTGGCTAGTAAAGTCTGGTTCCTGACTGCTCGCCACAGGAAACAACCCCAACCTCTGTCCCATTGTAGCCTACATGGAGTGACCTGGAGTGAGACGTTAAAATGCAGAGCTTACCATAACGCCTCAATGAGCTGGTTTAGCTCAGTGGGCTAGACAGAACAAGGCCAGCAGCGCGGGTTCAATTCCCGTACCAGCTTAGCAGAACAGGTGCCAGAATGTGGGGTCAAGGGTTTTTTCACAGTAACTTCATACTTGTGACAATAAAATATTATTATTATTGTATTCATATAAATTGGAGACATTATGTGCAGAATATTTAATAACCAAGATTTATGTGTGTGCACTTATTCTTGTTGAAAGCTCACCTCAAAATGGCTGCCAAGCTATTATTTACTTGGAAAATGTTCTAATGAAGATTCAAGGTTGAGAATTTCTGGCAGATCATGACTGCAGGTGTTTCACAGGCAAGCTGGAAAGGTGTTCCAGGCAGAAGGTGCTCTCCCCCACAGCCCCCCAGAGCAGTCAAACCTCCTGCTCCAGAATCAGTGTTTTAGGCAGAAGATCAAAGTAATTTCAGTTGCCCAGATGACAGCTGGAGAGTTCATTGTGATAAAGGCTGCTCTCCCAACACTTCTTGGCGTTTATAGCTATGAGGAAACGGCACACACCTGTTGTCACATTTCAAAGAGGCACCATTGTTCTCGGGTTTTACAATGTAACTATCGGCATTTGAACAGGATCAGAGGTACCAGGGCAGGTAAAGCTTTCGCTGAGATTTTTCATTACAATTCAAAATATGCCGCTGCAGTGGCGCCCTCCTCGAGGTCACCAAATGTTGAACTCAAGTGCGTGTGACTTTCTTATTTTTTTTAAAGGGGGCATTGTCTGTTGTGGAAAAAAAAATATTGGTCACACCATAATGCACAGCACTTCTCCCTGCCCCCAAAACAAAGTGTTTGCCAAACACTCTTTCATGAAGACAGTGTTCCTTTAAATACAGCCCACCATTAACCCTTGTCTGACCCGAGAGGAACAACAAACCAGTGTTCCTCACACAGAGATTTAGATAGTAGGGTGGTAAAGCTAATAAGTGCAATTTGTGCTTTATCAATTGGCTGGATACAAGATCGATTGTTCAGAACTCATGGAATACACTTTAAATTCCATTTATTATGGACAATTTAATTCCAATCCTTATGGACCTAACTTATAAAAGCTCTTCAACTGTTGTTCCCTATATTATTTTTCCCTTTCTGTCTCAAGGTATTAGACTCTGTGGTAGAAGGCCTGAAATGTAACCACACTCTGTGGGCAAGTAGCTACGGGTCAGGTAAAGGTCAATACTAATAGTAAAGTTCAACACTGCAAAGACTTGTCTGGAGCTCAGCATGGATTTGTGTTGGAAACTCAATGGGTTGTGATGCTCCCTGAAGACTGGTAACTGAGGTCCCATGTCAGTATGCAAGCATATTTTGCAGGCATTCAATTCAAATTACTTTTGTAATCATAAAATTTACAGTGCAGAAGGAGGCCATTCGGCCCTTCAAGTCTGCACCGGCCCTTGGAAATAGCACCCCACTTAAGCCCACACCCATAACCCAGTAACCCCACCGAACCTTTTTGGACACTAAGGGCAATTTAGCACAGCCAATCCACCTAACCTGCACATCTTTGGACTGTGGGAGGAAACCGGAGCACCCGGAGGAAACCCACGCAGACACTAGGAGAACGTGCAAAATCCGCACAGACAGTGACCCAAGCCGGGAATGAACCTGGGACCCTGGGAGCTGTGAAGCAACTGTGCTAACCACTGTGCTACCGTGCTGGCCCACATAAAAACTCATAAAGTCGCAAAGTTGCCAAAGGTTTAGTAGGCTGTTCTTTGTACTCCTTAAAAGCTGCAGGCTGCATAAAGACTGAGGATTGGCATGTAGGCCATGCTGAGGGAAGACTACGTCAGTGTCCTCCTGTGCTGCGGGCTGTTTGTTTTCTTGCCAATCAGCAAGTCAATTTCTCACCTCCACCACTTTTACTAGGGGGAGGCAGAATCCATAAAAGTCCATAAAGAACATTTTTTACCCCCCATTTCCTTTAGCAACTGGAGCTAATGTCAGTCACTGCACCCTGTCATGGTGCATACCAGGCAACAACCTGCGATCTTTTGATGCTTTTTGTTTCAGTATCACTTTGGGCAGAGCCTTTCCTACACCGCTACAGTGACTGTGCTCCCAAAGTACTTTGTTTGCCCTTTGGGATCTCCTTCGGTTGTGAGAGTTTCAAAAGAAATGCAAGTCTTTATCTATTGAGTGACTGGTGGAGACTCAGCATGACTATATTAGCTTTGACAAGGAGTCATTCAGACTTGAAACGTTAGCCCTGTCCTCTCTCCACAGATGCTGTCAGGCCCTCTGATATTTTCCAGCATTTTCTGGTTTATTAGCCAGAGTTGAAAGGTGTCCCAGTCAGACTTCTTAAAACATTTTAATGAGTTTTATAGGTGGCAATGAAGCCATCTATATTTATTTTAACAGACAAATTTAACAGAGGATACTAGCTTTATCATAATGCAGATCTGTTGCTGATATCAAATGTGATTGCTGTCTGTCAGAATTGGACAGTAAACTGCTCCAGCTCAAAGCTCCATAATGTTCTGACATAAGGCCTTCAAGGAATTAACACAGCACTCCCAATTGTTCTTAGCAATAAGAGCCACAAATGTGGGGCCTACAGTGGTTTGTGAATTCCCTCAATGTAGATATGGCGCTGTGAACTTTCAACTTCATTCTGACACAGCCAAAGAAATCCTCGAATAACAACTGTGGTGATGTGCATCACTGTAAATACATGTAAGCTAGACAGACACTAGAGGGAGCACCAGAAACATCACACACACACACTCAACCAATAGATAAGTTAGATAGGAGGCGACCAATGGATATTCACGATACACAAGGAGGTGACACGACCACAGGGGGGCATTACACCAACCCATACATAAAGGACACCACACACATGATCAGCCCTTTTGCCAGTGGAGACAGTCAGTGAGGAGAGGCACAGGGTTGATTCAATATTACACCCACCACGTGGAAGACAGCAGCTGGTTAGTCAGTTTAGGTAGCTACAATAGGATTAGCAGTAGTGTCGAACTCAAGTTATAAAAGTGTACATAGTGTAAATAAATGAGTTGAAGTTATTTACACGTCTTGACCTTCCTTGACAAATGCAACACAAGGAAGCCGCTTATGTTACAAAGGAAACATAACAAAACAACAACTGTTTCCTTTCAGTTCAACCAAGGGAGTAGTAAATGTTTGGCTGTGATCTTGTCATCTCTTTGGTTATGTTACTTTTACACATACTTCAATGGGTGGGAATTGCCACAATTAGGTTGCATGTGTTGAGGAAACTGTAAGGCAGCATGTTGCAAGGAAAAGTGGGAATATGGAAGACTCGGCAAAATGACCTTTTCAGTGTCACTGGAGTTCGTGCTGTGAGTCCAAACAGTTTCAGGAAGGGGGGGGGGGGGGGGGGCGCTGGTGAGGGAGGCAGAGGAGGGAAAAAGAAAAGAAAATGGACACCTATTTGATACCGTTTTGCAAATGTTGAATCATTGACCTTCCAAGAAGAAGCTCAGTTCCAATATACAACAAGTATTGGCTCATTTGGGTCATATGCGGAACATCATAATACCCAACATCATGTATGGAAACTTTACTGGTTAATGGAAAATAGAAATTGAAAGTGTGGCGCCAGATTTATGAGGCAGCAATACCCTAGACTTAGGAACAAGGACAAGTGCAACACAAAAGAACTGAACCTTTTTCTTCAGCTTTGAGGAAGTTGATATTAATTGGCTGCACTAAGGCAACATGTTTCTCCACCAAATATTCTGCCAAAATTGGAAATGGAAGTTTATATTAGACAAGGAAATGATGGAAATAATTGAATGTGTTTCTTTCCCTGCAGCACCAACTCCCACTCCACCCCCTGCCATCACCCTTCCCCTCCACCGCTCTAATAATATTCACTTTTCAAACTCTATGAAGCCCAACCCAACCCCTTCCCACACAGCTGCTGTATAAGGTTCTGGTCAGACCCCATTTGGAGTATTGTGAGCAGTTTTGGGCCCCGTATCTAAGGAAGGATGTGCTGGCCTTGGAAAGCGCCCAGAGGAGGTTCCCAAGAATGATCCCTGGAATGAAGAGCTTGTCGTATGAGGAACGGTTGAGGACTCTGGTAGAAAGATGAGGGGGGATCTTATTGAAACTTACAAGATACTGCGAGGCCTGGATAGAGTGAATGTGGAGAGGATGTTTCCACTTGTAGGAAGAACTAGAAGCAGAGGACAAAATCTCAGACAAAGGGGCGATCCTTTAAAACAGAGATGAGGAGGAATTTCTTCAGCCAGAGGGTGGTGAACCTGTGGAACTCTTTGCTGCAGAAGGCTGTGGAGGCCAAATCACTGAGTGTCTTTAAGACAGAGATGGATAGGTTCTTGATCAATAAGAGGTTCAGGGGTTATGGAGAAAAGGCGGGAGAATGGGGATGAGAAAAATATCAGCCATGATTGAATGGCGGAGCAGACTCAGTGAGCTGAGTGACTTAATTCTGCTTCTATGTCTTATTGTCCTACAACTGCTGGACATTAGATCAATTGAATCTTGAGTGATTCAACCTAATTTTCTTCAGTCCTTTTCCGACATTGGGAATTCAGAGCATATGCTTTAACTTTTTTTTCCCCTTTGGGACTGTCATAATATACACCAGCACATCATGGTGCAGGCACACACACTGATGGACAAACAGCAAGACCAATCAACACACGCAACATCGCAGCCAATCACCAGTTAGAGCACACTATCTATAAAGACAGAGGGCATCAGTTTTTCCTGCTCATTCGGGATGCAGCCTCTCAGAAGGACAGAGCTTACAGCACAGATCTTCACCATGTGCTGAGTGCATAAACTGGTTAGGACAGGCCTAGGTCTTTAGTTTAATCTAACATCGTGCTAACCCACAGTGCAAGTATGTTCAACAGTTTCTAGCTTAATAAAATAGTGTTGTACTATTACAAGTGTTGGTAGCCTGTCTATGTTACTGCTAAGGTAAACACAGCCTCCACAGATCCAGAGTACCCAACACATCAGGGACCATTGCTTATTACTATAACATGCCCAAGAACATGAGGTTAAAACTCAATGTGCCATCCTCCGCAACCCCCCCACCCCCCCCACTACCACCCCCACTCTTCAGGAAGGAGTTCTCTCACAGAATTTTCAGGTGCAGCTTGGAGCAAAGATATAAGCGTCTGACTGGTGTCGGGAGACATTTGGCCAGAGGCCCATCTCACATGAACCTTCTGATAGTCCATACAACGTAGTTGAAGATTATGGGGATCTCTTCATCCATTGGGGGTTGCTACTGCTTTGGCATGCTGGAATGGCCTGAGGTCATGGTGATGTTCTACAAGTGAAAGTCTTTTGTCCACACTTTCAAATGAAACGCAGAGTTCAGTCAGCAACCAGGAAGGAAATATATTTACACCCTTAAAAGTAATCTCTCTCTCTTTCACTTTCTTTGCCTCCACACTTTTTAAAAAGAGTTCAGACACACACAGAACGAAAATATTTTACTTCAGCTGTCAAGCACACAGAAGGTTGGATGGCCCCCTCGATATTATACTCCATGTACTTTTGTGCACATGTGTAATGACCCCTGACAAGAATGCACAAGTCTTCACAGGCCCCCTGCACTGAACACACATGAATGGAATCCCACAACACGAGGGCCGGTCCCCTCCTATCAGATCACGCGCATTCAGGTTGCAATATGGCAACAGTGTGGCAAACGCCAAAGATGTAGATTTGATCTAAGGAACGCAACAAAATAGAGCTTACATACCATAGGTCACAGATGAATGTAGGTCTTGTAGCCATGCATCAGAGAACCTGCACAAAGCCAAGCATCCCACTATTGTATCATGAAAGACTCCTTACTGTAGGAATACTGGTGGCCTTTGTTGGAGGTGCTGTTCCAATAGGACCAGATTCAATCTCCACTCTTTAAAAGCTTCAGGTATTAATCACCCATTACTCAAAGTTTACTTGTGAACTTTTGGCCTCTCCTTCTTTTGATCTCCGAGTTAAAATTTCCCTGAGGGATCAGTGGAATAGATCAACTGATATTAAGAGCTAAAAGTGAACTTTTCTAAGCCGGTAGGAGAGCTTTGCCACTTATCTGAAAGATAACACAATAGCGAACAATTACAACATATCCCAGCAAGTGTCTTACCTCACCTTTGATACCATTAACTCCCCCTTCATCCCTCATCCCTTTAATCTTTCTCCTCGGCTTCCGGTGATGGCGGGCGGGAGGCAGCGGCAAAATGGAGGGCTCCCGTTCGGGAACGGCATTTTCAGGGCTTTAAGCCCGGTCCCAGGGTCCACGCAGGCGGCAAAAGCAGGGAGAAGGCACAGAGGAGGCACAGTGAAGACACAGTAAAGAAAAATGTCGAGGGTGAGCAAAAGAACGGCCGTAACAAAAACAGCTGAAGGTCCGTCGGGGAGTGGAAAGGTCACCACGGGGTCACCAAGGAAAATGGAGGCTGGAGCACCAGGGGAGGCCGCATTGCTTACGGCTGAAAAATAACTAAGGCGATGGCTGCGGAATTCGAAAGGCAGTTTACAAAATACATGGAGACAATGAGGAAGGAGATGAGGGAGGTTTTGAGTGCGCTGGTGGAGGAGGCGATTTCCCCGGTGATGACGGCGGTGGCGAGCGCAGTGGCGGAGGTGCCGAGAGCAAGGGGAGGCGCTGAAGGAAGTGGAGGAGACATTATTGCAGCACGGTGATCAACTTACCTCGATGCGGAAGGCGATGGAGATTAACAAGGATCCGTGAGGAAAAATGGAAGACCTGGAAAACAGATCCAGGCGACAGAATTTGAGGATTGTGGGCCTGCCCGAAGGAGTTGAAGGACCGAGGCCGACTGAGTATTTTGCCGCGATGCTGGCGAAACTATTGGGGGAGGGGGAGGATCCCTCTCGATATGAGCGGGATCGGGCTCAACGGTCGTGGAGGCCTGTACCAAAGGCGAGTGAGCCGCCAAGGGTAGTGACTCTGTGCTTCCGTAGGTACAGTGTGAAGGAGAAGGTCCTGAGCTGGGCCAAGCAGAAGCGGGTGATGCAGTGGGCTGGAGCTGGTATACGTGTATACCAGGACTTTATGGTGGAGCTGGCGAGGAGGAGGGCTGCCTTCAACCGGGTGAAGAGGGCACTGTACATTAGCAAGGTGCAGTGCGGCATTGTATATCCAGCGAAGCTGAGGGTGACTTACAAGCTCAAGGACTTTTATTTTGGAACGGCGGAAGCAGCGGAGGAGTTTGCGAAGGCAGAAGGACTGTGGCAGAACTGAGAAATTGAGAAATGGCCATGTGCCGATGTAACCTCATGATTGTATTTTCTTCTTTTTTGTTTCACTGCGCACGGGTGTAGAGGCTAAAGGAGCCAATGTTGTGTATATTTGGACAAGGGAAGTGATGGGACTTTCACTCGAAATGAGGGCTCTTTAGGGAATAGGTGGATATGCGGGGTTTATGTGCTAAAAGGGGATTTCTGGGCTTTCCTAGGGCCGGGCAAGGGGGAAAGGGACCCGGATGGGGGCCTCCACGCTGGCCGGTTTAAGCCGGCCAGTGAACGTGAGTGAGGTGGGGGAGGGGCTGCGGCCATCGGAGCCTGGCAGAACAGGGTCCAAGTGGTCTAGCCAAGGTGGAAAGTTGGGGGGAAGGAACCGAGGTTGGGGGGAGATGTTTTACAGGAGGCAGTGGACGGGAGGAGTTGGAGAGGGGTGGGGGGGTGTTTACAACTCTTGGGTATCATGTACGGTACTCTTTCAGAGGTTGGATGGCGTTGAGTGTAGTGGGGTGGGGGAGTGGACTCTATAGGTCAATGGTGACCATGGGCGGTCGCGGACTCCTTTTTCTTTTTCTCCTTTGTTTTTTGTTTCCACCGTGGGAGGGTTTGTTTTATTGGATGCATATATTGACAGGTGGGCCGTTGTTTGGGGTGGTGGGAGGATGGGATCCTTGTTATTGTTAAGGGGATTGATTTTGTATTTGTTACCATTTACTGTCTGTGGGTGGGGTGTAAATTTTGAAGAAAAATGTGAAAATGGAGAATAAAAAATAACTCTTTCTTCTCAATTCTGGAAGCTACTAACTCATGGGGATGATGTTCCATGGATGCCCCAAATCCTCTGATACCCCCTCCGAATAGCCATTCTTTATGCGAGCATTCACCGTTCAATTCTGGCAGACTATATGACCTGAGGGAAAATCACAGCCGAACCTAAATCCATCTTGGCCCAATGTCCACCCACCTACTTAACCACGGGCTCATTATTTTTTTAAATAAATTTAGAGTACCCAATTTTTTTTTACCAATTAAGGGCCAATTTAGCATGGCCTATTCACCTACCCTGCACATCTTTTTGGGTAATGGGGGTGAGACCCACGCAGAGACTGGGAGAATGTGCTAACACCACACAGACGGTGACCCGGGGCTGGGATCGAACCCGGGACCTTGGCGCCGTGAGGTAGCATGCTAACCACTGCGCCACCGAACCACAGGGCTCATTAAATAGCAAGTAGGAATAACTGTATTTTCCCCCCTCTTCCCAAGTCCAGGGCATTGGTGCAGGACTTGGAGTGTTTCTCCAGCCTTCAATTAATGGATTGAAGGGCAGCAAGGTGGCGCAGTGGTAGCACTGCAGTCTCACGGCGCCAAGGTCCCAGATTCGATCCCGGCTCTGGGTCACTGTGGAGTTTGCACATTCTCCCCGTGTTTGCATGGGTTTTACCCCCACAACCCAAAAGATGTGCAGGGTAGGTGGATTGAACACGCTAAATTGCCCCTTAATTGGAAAAAATGAATTGGGTACTCTAAATTTTTATTTTATTTTTAATTAGTGAATTGAACTAGAGATTTTCCCGGTCTGGTTGATTCAGTTCTACTGTGGGCAGTGCCTTTACCCATTGAGCTGGTTTGCAATATTAATGTGACAACTAGTGCACATCGGCCAGCCAGCAAGAAGATCCATCCCTTCAGGAGCCGGTTTCTTACGAATTAATGCTTAGAGGCACCAAAGTGTGTAGATAACGCATGGCCCAAGTTGGCACCTCTTTCTTGGCCATTCTCATCCTTCAGGACCAAGACATCACCCGAATGCCACTTGAAAAAATGAAATGAAATTCGCTTATTGTCACAAGTAGGCTTCAAATGAAGTTACTGCCTGTTCGGGGAGGCTGGTACGGGAATTGAACCGTGCTGCTGGTCTGCTTTCAAAGCCAGCGAATTAGCCCTGTGCTAAACCAGCCCCACTTGTTTCACTCAGTGAGATCTAGCAAACCTCAACTGACAAATACCCTTCCCAGTTCATCTGCTGACCTCTGATAGGGCTGCTAAGGGATTGAGGAATGAATTCAGCCCTGCTTCCCAATCCTGATCATCTTTTCTCTCTCTCTCTCTACCATATCAACAAAATAAATCTGGCTGGAATGGAATGGCTGGATAGTTTTAGTGAATGCTGGCAGCTTCACCGGCATCACTTAGACCCATAAATCAACCACTTTGTATGTCACAGTCCTGAGCTTCTCACAGGCACATTCTTAACAGTAACTGAATATTTCCTGTTGGTCTGTCAATTCGGCAGTGTGCCCCGTTTACTGCAACCTTTTCCATACAGCTCCCTTCGGGACTGTTAGGGAAAATTCATCCAGAGGGTGTTTGGTGTCTCTCCTATGTTCGCACTTTTGATAATTTTATTTTAAGAAGGTTGAACTTGCATTCTTCGGGATTTTAACTGCTGTGGATTTTTAAAAAATCAAAGAGACTTGTATGTATGTAGCAAATTTCAAGATGTCGGGATGTCTCAAAGTGTTTTGCATTCAACAAGGTACTTGTGAAGCGTAGTCGCTTTTGTAATTTGGGAAATGTGTTATTCACCCTAGGGTAACACGGACTGCAACAGGATGCAGATGAACGGTAAAGCATACACCAAATGTAGGCGTTGGTTCAATACGAATTATTGAACTTCTGTAACAATGCACACAGCTGGCTGTGGGTTGACACTCTATTACTCTAAGTGTACTAACTCTAACTTACTAGACCAGGCTAGCTCTGATCCACGTGTAGAAGGTGCTGACTGATATATACACCCTGACTGTTACTACAGTTGTCACCACTGGAAAGAGGTGGAGTGCTGATGCCTCGTGTGTTTTATAGTTGGAAGCCCCCCTCTGGTGTTCAGTCTGGTGATTGGTTGTGTTCTTTCCAGTATGTTGATTGCCTAACCTGGGTGTCTGTCACTGCCTGTTTTTACCTCATGATGTGAATGGGTGCATATTATGACAGGAAATGTGGCAGTCAATCTCCGCACAGCAAGCTCCCACTAACAGCAATGTGATAATGGTCATATGATCTGTTACAGTCATGCTGCCCTCGAGCAAAATGTTGATCAGGGAGAACTCTCTTCCTCAAAATATTGCCATTGCATCAAGAAGGTACACAGGGTCTCACAGTTTAGCATCTTAACTGAGAGACGGCACCTCTGACAGTGCAGCATTCCCCCAGCACAATAGACCTGCTGTCTTGATTTTTATGTTCTGGCTTCTGGAGTGGGAACTGAATCTATAGCCCTTCTGATCCAGAGGCAAGAATGCTACCACTGGACCACGACTATCACCTATTCCTGCTCATATTAGCAAGACAGCCTACCAATAATCTCGTTCTCAGGAAATCTTGTTGGATTGGCAATGGGGCAATGCTCCTGCTTGCCATTTTATTTGCACGTGTTGCCTTCCACTTGATTTCCCCAGACCTATCCTATGCAGTTTGTGACCCGTGGAGGGATTACTATTGTGTCCAGTCACCCTACACGGAGGAGGTTGACAGAAATAGGACAAGCCAACACAACATGATGATACCTGACTCTTCTGTAACAATGACTTGACACTCTACGTTCCGACGCTGCAACAGTGACTACTGGTCCCACAAATTTGGTGAGAAACTTCTGGACTTGCAGTAAGGGGCCTTTGTGAAGAATGGTGTGTTTGCTGGTTAGTAAAGGGGTATCACTGCCACTAAGAACTGGGAGGTTTGCCTCTCTCTGTGTACTTAATTGGCTCTAAAGGACTTTGGGATATCTTGGGATTGTAAAAAGTACTTTATCAATGCAAGTCTCTCTCCCTCAAGATATGCTCTTATGAGTGAGCAGCAATGCTGTCCAGTATTAATATCCAAACCCATTTGGTTGGGGGGGGCACAGAAATAACGTTGAATTATGAGGGATGGACTGTACCTGCAAAGGGTGAATTTCCATTTATACTCTCTAGTGGCCTTTACAATAATTTCCTGTAGCAATTTTAATTTCATTTATTTATTGCCTCATTTATTTTCGATAAATTGGCCCTGGCAATTTGAAAAGAACTAACGGCTAGCAGAACAAAACTGTTGGCAGCCAATTTGGTGAGATGCTCCTGGGCTTGCAGTCAGGGGCCTTTTTGAAGAATGGTGCGTTTGCCAGTTCTTCAAGGGGTATCACCGCATTAAGAACTGGTAGGTCTGCTTCTCTCTGTGTATCAGTGCATGACATAATAATAATCTTTATTAGTGTCACAAGTAGGCTTACATTAACACTGCAATGAAGCTACTGTGCAAATCCCCTAATCGCCACACTACGGCGCCTGTTCAGGCACCACTTTCGGGAATAACATTCGGTGAAGTTATGAGCCATGGCGAAGCGATAGGAGAACTCCCGCCACTGAGGCAGGTGATCTGGTCATTGTGCTGTGGGATCTTGCTGTGCAGAAATGCAGGCTGCTGCCTTTCCTGCATTGAAACAGTGACCACACTTCAAGCAAGTACCTCATTGGCTTATAAACTGGTTTGGGACATCCTGAGTTCATGAAAGGCGCTACGGAAATGCAAATCTTTCTTTCTTAACTTGAAAAATGTTCCGATGTTTCTCGCTCCTGGCATGGTATCGAGATCAAATGATTCGCCGCTTCGTTGAGCTGCTTCTCTCCTGGAGGCTGGAGGGAGGAGGTGCAGGGTCACACTTGCCTTTAAAGATAATTGATATATCGTGCCTTTCATGTAATAAGCATTCCAGGGGAATGGACATTATACAGGGTACGGCAGTAGGATGAATTTGAGATTGGCGCTGTTAAAGGGCTAATGGGACAGAGATATGCTGCTCCCTCCTTGCCCTTCCTTTTGGAAGCAAGCACGGAGCTGACATTGGGTGGATGGAGCAGGCGTGTGCCCGACAAGATGTGGCTGAATAGTGAGCTGTCGGTCATCCACAGGGCCCTTGTTGGGGGAAGGAAATAGATCCCACTCCCCTCACACTGCCCCGCTGTATGCGACCAGATGTTTGTGCGGTTTTGATTCTCATAGAAAACCTGTCTATGTTCCACATCTATGCTTTCATCCTTGTAAAAGTAACCAAACTTGGTACATAATAAAAATACCAGAAAAAAATGTTGATGCTGGGAACTGTTGAAAACATCTACCACTATCAGTGGAGATGTTCCCCTAGATGTTACTATGGTGACTGGTAAATAAATGCATTCCTATGACATTCTTCAGTTCTCTGGTTTACATGAGGCATTACTCTATTGTTAATGGGTTAATGTTTCTGTTAAAACTGGAGGACAGGTGCATACAAGCATTTGGCTGACATGATTTTGTTTCTTTTGAATGTTGATTTGAAGACTGGCTTCTTGTGCTTTCCAGATACAAATCTTGAGAGAGAATGCTGAGCCAGGGAGCAGTATTGGAAATGACCCATCTGAGGAATAACTTGAGGAATTATTGTCAAAGAAATGTATTACATGCAAGTTGGGGTTGTGTGCTTTTTATTATAGTCATAGGACTGGATTCTTCTGCCCCGCCTGTCACAAGAACGCCACGGACGAGACGCAGATAATGGAGAAGTCCATTTACCTTGGGCGGGATTCTACGGTCGCCGGGCGGATGTGGCCCAAGAACCCGCCCATAGAGTCTTTACAGTGCAGAAGGAGGCCATTCAGCCCATTAAGTCTGCACCGACCCTCTGAAAAAGCTCCTGTAACCCCACCTAATCCACACACCCCATGACACCTAATCCACACACCCCTGGACACTAAAGGGCAGTTTAGCATGACCAATCCACCTAACCTGCATATCTTGGGAGGTAACTGGAGCATCTGGCGGAAACAGACGCACAGACTGGGAGAACATGCAAACTCCACACAGTCACCCAAGACCGGAATTGAACCCAGGTCGCTGGCACTGAGGCAGCATTGCTAACCACTGTGCCACCTTTAAAGTTGTGAAGTGGTGTCACCTTTTGCAGTTTGGTATCTGAATTCCTACTCCATGGGCTGGAATCTCCGAGCCTCCGCACTGAAGTCGCGATTGGCGCGGGGGCGGAGAATGGGCGTCATCTCCAGTAACCACCGTCGAGCTTGCCTACTGGTTCAACTTTTATCTCAGTCCATACATTGAGGAGACTGACTGCTCCCAATTGCCGACCTGCCTAAACTTTTGTCAGCCCCGGGTCTAATCTTGGCTATTCATTATCACATTGCTGCACATGTGTCGGGTTGTCTTGAGACTGATGTTATCGGGAGAGGAGAACGTGTCGACGAGCACGCAGCCTTCTGGAAGATCAAAGCACCTCATGAGTTGCTGCAGGTCTCTACTGCCCGGTTCTCCCCCTGCATTACAGGGGCAGCGAAAGAAGCCAAGTCTCGTCCGGTTCTGTTCCGTCTGTTATCCATGATCGGAGTTTCAGGCATAGATATTTCTTTGGCCCAGTCTGAGTGAGAAAACAAAGAGCAACAGAAAGAAGGGCAACATTCTCAAAAAGGAGAGATGGGAATGATTTGCGATAAAACAGAGGGAGTGAATGCAGGATCACACAAGAGGCAGGGGCCATATCTGCTTAGGAAATCAGCTTTGGAAACATGCCTTGGATACCCTGGATATTTTTGTGCTTTCCCCTCCCCTCCCATCCCTTTGAGAATATCACAGGCAGGCAGGAACTGAAACATGAAAAGAAAGTTTTCTTCCTTCAAATCCACAAGGGAATGAAAAGATCATACACAGGCCAAAGCTCCATCTCCCCACAAGCTTTTTAAAAAGAGGACTTTATTTTGCCCCTTGAAGTTACCTTTTCAAAATGTAAAAACGTTTACAATTTGTTTCTCCCTGGACTGGGGCTGAGATCTTCTGATTTGGCCGGTCCTTGGCTGCGATGCACAATTGAGCTGCAGAAATATTGGCCAAACTGGTGCAAAATTGTTTTCACTCTGCTTCAGTGTATGGCACAGTGCAATCAATCATCGCCTACATATGCCAAATGACCACTGAGTGCACAATCTACACGGCCCCTCGCTGCTTACTGCAGTTTAATGAAAATGATGATAGGCCATTGGCAAAAGTAGCAGATGTGAGATGAGGAGTTATTTTTTTAAAAACAGGTGCCTGATAGGGTGGTGCAAGTAAATTGAGCAGTAATTTTCAGATGAGGATTAAAAGGATAAATCTGTCAGACTCTGGGGATGGGGCAGGGAGTGGGACTAATTGGAAAAGCTCTTTCAAAAACCCAACTCAGGGATTTCGGGTTAAATGGCCTCCTTCTATGGTGCACCCCTGATAGGGGAATGGCTGAGGACGGTAAATGTGGGCACAACAGCCGATTATATTCATGGCTTCAAACTATGTCACCACATAGACTGGCTCTTCACTGAAACAGCTACTAGCACTTTAGCTGAGACACTTTCCAGGAACACCACAAAGATTTATAAAGGTTTTATTCAGTGAACTAATCAGTACGTGGGGGGGACAGACTAGCTTTTTAATAGCTTTACTCATATTGTTTATAGTATAAAATTACTCTTGGCCACATCAACATCCAAATACATGTTGTGGTTAGTGACCAGAATATAACCAGAGGCTTCTCAAAATCATTCACAGGATGTGTGCAAGGCTGGTAAGACTGCACTTACTACCCATCTCTAGTTTCCCTGTGATGGGATGCCTTCTCCTTGAACCTCTTGCCGTGATGGTGCTCCCACAGTGATGTTGCAAAGGGAATTCCAGGATCTTGACCAAGCAAGAATGAAGGACTGATAATAAATTTCTACGGCAGGATGGTGTCTGGTTCAGATTGAACCTGGAGGTTTGATCATCCCAGGCCATTGCTGATCTAACTCTTCTCTGTGGCGGTGATCACAGTGGCAGAGGGGTACAGCTGAAGTAACCAATGGTAAATTGCTGCAGTGTACTAAATTGATCAGCGGTGGCCAACCTGCGATCCGGGGCCCATACGCAGCCCTTCGACGTTCTGAGCGCAGCCCACGAGACATTGCGTTGACTGTTGCCCACGCGCAGGGTAAACCGAGGGCAAGTGAAGTGAGTTGCATGCTGATTACCCACAACACTGACTGTGAAAGCCATGCGCTCCCTCTGCTTCCAAAGCATAAATAATTATTTTGTTGTTACCACTTAAAGTTGATGACAGTTATATCAATATATACATGATTAAGTATTTTCTATCACTTGTTATGAAATATTTGGCGTGTATTAAATGTATTCAGACTTATTCATGGCGTCATGGTTAGTGAACAAGCCCAATTTCAATCTTGCGACCCAATGAGATGAAGGAGGCTCACTCATGCGGCCACTCACAAGCCTAGATTGTCCATCACTGCTATAGATTATAGATATGCAACAAAAATTATTGTTCTGCTCCTGAACCAATTCCATCTTCTGAGCATAAGGGGAGAGAATAGCCAAAGAATTTCATAGAATCATACAGCGTAGAAGTTGGCCATTCAGCCCAACATGCCCATTCTGGCTTAGTTAAAGAGCAATGCAGTCTTGCTAGTTGGCTACCACGACACCACCACAGTTGGGTAGTGGGCATGACTGTAGTGCTCCAAAAGACGACCCATGATGAGTTAACAGTAATGGAAAGTGGCCAGATTTGCAGATGACCTCAAACTAGCAGGAGCAGTGGAATTCGAGGGGGAATCATAGAATGAGGTGGATAGAATAGGCAAGTGAGTGGAAAAATGTTAGATGAAATTTAATACAGATGATCATAAAGTCCTGAGCATAAGAAGATCAAATTGTAAGCAACCAAATGGTTTTAAAAAGCTGTCGAGTTGAAAGAGGTCTTAGTGTCTTAGTCGAGTCAAAGGTCAATGCATCCAAACAAGGCAGGGCAACAATTAACAAACCTAGTAGAATGCTGAGTGACACAGCCAAACCAGATGACCGCTCTGGGAAACTAGTGATCATAGCTGGAGCATTCTGGCATCTACTTCTGGTCATCTAGATACATGGGAAACATCCAAGTGTTGGAAATAGTCCAGGGAAGAACCATAAAACTGATCCTTGGCATCAAAAATCTGAATTATGAAAAAAACATGGAAAAGCTTGAGCTATTTAACCCAGAAAGGAGGCACCTGAGGGATAATCACATTTAAGTTTATAACCAAGAAGATGGAGACGGTAAATCTGGACTCTTACTTCAAGTTAATCACTGAAGTAGAATACAAACTGGTAAAAAGGTAAGTTTGATACTGGTGTCAGGATTTGTAACAAAAGGTGATTAAAAGTGTAATATAGATTCCTAGCTTGTGCAATCAAGGCAAAAACTCTGGAATCACTTGAGAAACAATCAAACATAGGCTTGGATCTTTCTGGACAGCTGAACTGAGATGGGCTAACTGGCTTTCATAATCTTGTGAACCAGAACTAGAGACTAGGCCTATATGAATTTGCCTGAACTGTTTGATTCAAAGCTTGTTCTTGGCAAACACAGGGAGAATGTACCAAAGCCAACCAAGTGAGCAATGTACCAACCGCCTGATCAATGGAGCATTGTTACCCCAAACTCATTCTCTCCAAAAGATCAAAGTAAATTGAATGAAAGACAATCAAATAACATTGTATTAATACTGCAAATATTGCGGGCCTCTGTGGGTTTTGGTGTCTGGTTTGATATGCAGCCTCGGTAGACCCCAAAGAGTCTCTTTAAACAATAGAGTTAGGAGAGAGATAAAAGCATTGAAATGCATTTAAGTACTCTGCCCACCCCTCTCCTCTGCACGCTGCACAGCTATCAATGGATGATAGTGTTGACCTTCAGTCATGTTAAAGTTGGATGAAGTTATTGGTATTTATTAGTGACTTAGGCTGTACTTGGATTGCATATTCTCCTTGGAGAAACTACAGGCAGTTGTAAGATGAAAAAAAACTTTGCAAAAACCTCGACATTTCAGGACTTTTTCTTAATTGAATTGATGATTCTCTCACTTCTGAACATGTGCTGATATCTCAGCGCATCCTCTCCCATATGATGAAGTATTAACTAACACTAGCCAGTGGTCGAAGGACTGACTCAGAAATTAAATGTGCAGTGTGTAGATTAAAAGATGTAGTAGGATGGTGCAACATGGGTTACATCGAGATTATAATCTTACTTTGCATAGAATTATATAGAATTTGCAGCATAGACACAAGTCATCCAGTTTAACTAGTGCATGCTCGTATTTATTATGCACACTAGCCCCATCCCAACCTTATTTACTTTATCTCACCCTTTCAATATCACCTTCCATCTCTTTCTCCCCCATTTACTTACCTGGCTACTTAAATGTCTCATAATTTTCCTACTAACGCTCTTCGTAAATGTAGTGAGTTTCACGTTACCCATACTCTGGGTAAAGACGTTTAATGTGTTCAGTCAGCTTTTGTGAGCGTTCCCATGTCACTACTGCACACACACAGACATACAAGTACACGCAAACACACATACAGGCACACAGACACACACGCTGATGACAGACACTTGCGCATGGACAAATACACCTCCCACACTCTGACAGAACCTTTTAAACGGTTCTTTGAGCGCAGGGCCACAGCAACACATTTCCTTTGTGCGGAATGTTGCATGGGTGAAGGGCTGCATTCTCCAGCATGTTCCTTCCAGCCTGTTAGTAGTGTGATGATGTATAGCATCTTTATACTAGATTATCAATGGCATATTATGGCAGGGACTGAAAACCTCCTGATGCGCAGCATTGAAAAGGTCATTTTAAGTTGCCCAACCCTCCTCTTGAAAATTTTTGATAAGAAAAATCACTTTCACCGTTTGTGTATTTCACTTCCTTTTCTGTTACCTTCCCCATCCTTCCCTGTACGGCCCCTACCCTACACTACCTTCCTCTCCTCTGGTTAACTGTTGGAGTGGGGGAAAGGCACTACAATTAGCCTCGGCAGGAAAATATTCAGCCAGAATTCTTATCACTGATCATTATCCAATGACCCAGCTGGAATGTGCAGATATGTGGACAGTGGTAATGATAGGATTTGCAACAATGTTGATCCATTAACTAAATTGGACCCCCCCCCCACCCCGCATTGACCAAGATCATGTAACACGGCTGATCGATTGAGCAAGATACTGAGAGGTGACGAGCGCCCCTGGAACTGTATCCGAGGAAAAGTCAGCACCTTCAAGAGGGGAGTTGTTTCGGAAGGGATAAGTTGGTGCTGCCTGGGATGGTGATTGTTCAAAGCAATGTGCGAGGAGAAAATTGGAGGCTAATAATCATAATTAAAACAGAGGCCTTCATTCACAGTATCTCAAAATGCACATTTGATGTATCCAATCTGGGCCTCTAATTCACGCCGGCGTAGTCTCTAAAACGGAGATTCCAGCCAATGATCTACCACACAATGGCAGGACCACACTGCGAGTCTGTCCGCGACAACAAAACATTGGTTTTATGCTTGTTTGAAGACTTAACCTAAGTCTCATAACTGGAAAGTTGGGGATGCTACTGGATGACCTTTCCACTGCAGCTAACAGGATAGGTGTTTGCTTGCTGAGCTTTTTGCAGCAGTCAATTTCGGGACTCGGCCTGTGTCTGTAATCTCTCCAGTCTAGTGGCACTGTCGCTTTAGGCTTCTCAAATCATGTGCCCTTTTCTTTTTCTTTTTTTAAAAGTTTTGTGAGAGTTAAGTGATGCCCAGCTCTGAGGCGCCACTCTAAAATGGAGCTCCATGCAGTATCCGCCACATTGATTCAGCTCATAATTAACTGGAAACACTAGACGGCAGCACAAACTCTATTCAAGTCTTGGAAGCTCAGACCTCGACATCATCCAATAGCTATTAGAAGTTTGCCTGTAGGGATTTCCAAGTCTAAAGGATAATTTTTCCTCCTAGTTTTCTTCCTCAAAGTCATTTAATCTTGATCGTCAGAAAGGCAATTCTGACCATGTGTAGTCGTGGCTCAGTGGAGTCCACTTTCAGTCCAAGGATTGTTGGTTTACATCCCACAACTGAAATTTGAACCCACAATCTAGGTTGACGCTTCAGTGCAATGCCAAGGGAGTGCTGCTCTGTTGGTTTCAGATGAGACACATCTCCGTCCTCTCAGAAGAATGCTAAGGACTGCACAACACTAATCGAAAGCTTTGAGAGTTCTTCCCTGGTGCCCTGGCCAATATTTATCCCTCAAGCAGCAACTAAAACAGTTGGCTCACTTATTTATTACACTGCAGTTTGAGGGACCCAGTGTGCAAATTGGCTGCTGCGTTTCCGACTTTGTAACCGTGACTACATTTAAGAAATACTTCATTGACTGTAAAGCGTTTTGGCACATCCTGAGGTCATGAGGGCACTGTATAAATCAAAGGTGTTTTTTTTCGCCTCATAAATAAGAGACCCGAAGTCTACATTTCAATAGTTCCACTTCCCCCAACAATTAAAAGTGGAAACTGTGATGGCAATGAGGTGTGGGGAATCGCGTTGATATCTGTCGTTTGATCTTTGAATTCAGGGTAATCAGTGCAAACCTGAGGCAGTACGGTTCAGCGTCAGACTGGCCAGGAATACCAGTTCCAAGAATTGTGCGGAAAGCTGGATGGGCGCAGAAAACTCTCACCTCACTAGACCCAAGGGAACTCTTACTTGTGAAATCGCAAAGTAATACAATCCCAAGGTCTGAAAATCCATCAAATGTACAATTAAACTGTGGTTGTCGATTGAGACCCACAGTATTAATAACGACTTTTACTGCAGTGTAATCCAGTTGATTTAGCACAGCATGGGACCTTCACAAGTATATTGTTGTTTAAATAGGGGCTGGCTGCCTTTGATATCCCTTCTTACTTCTCCATTTGTTATAAAATATGAATCCTTTTATTGCTGTACTTTAAAAATATGACAGCTGAATAGGACCCTAGAGAGGGAGATTTAATATACTAGCTTGTTCTAAATTCACTCGGATCACTAAATAAAGCTGTCATACTGATATATATCTGGGAAGGGGGGAAATAATCACTGGTATATGAAGTTTAACCATTAGTTTAATGATTAACTGGCAAGGGAGGGGTTGGCTTGTGCTGCGATCAGTCTTGTACATTAAGTGGCTGCATTTGTGAACCAGTTTGACCAGCTGTGGCTGAGTTATTGGCCTATTTCTTGCTCTAAACCATAAATCGGAGTTATACTGTCACCAGTGTGTCTTATCCGCATGCACCTTTATTACTACCATGTTGCTACTAGGATTTCAGCAATGATTATTGGTGGGGATAGGTTGAAGTGTATGTGAAAACTTCCATTCCAAGTTTGTGCTAATTCTGGAGCACGCTTGGTGTAACAATCACATGAATGGGTGGGTTGTGTTTGACTGATATAACAACAATTTTTTTAAAATTTCGCGTATCCAATTCATTTTTTCCAATTAAGGGGCAATTCCGCGTGGCCAATCCACCTAATCTGCACATCTTTGGGTTGTGGGGGTGAAACCCACGCAGGCACGGAGAGAATGTGCAAACTCCACACGGACAGTGACCCAGAGCTGGGATCGAACCTGGGACCTCGGCGCCGTGAGGCAGCACTGATATAACAACAGTAACCACTGGCATTTATATAGTGCCTTTAACATAGTAAAATTAGTATTTTTAACTACTATTTGACACCGAGCCACACAAGGATTATTATGGCAGATGACCAAAAGCTTGATTAAGCGAGTAGGCTTTAAGGAGGAATGAGAAATAAAGAGGCGGACTAGCTTGGGGGGAGGAGGGGGATTGCAGAGCCTGGGGTGAAGCTCTAGCCTATTGCTTGTAGGGTTCTCACTGCACCCACTATCCCTCCCACCGACAACGTGGTTACACCGAAGCAATTCCAGTGTCGCCAGTCCTCACCCAATTCAATCAGATTTAGTACGGAATGACTATTGTACATGGAACCCTATGGGTTATAAAGCTCCATTTAAACATGTGGCAGGATGTCCACTAACTGAACCTTCATGAAGTCCTAAAAAAAAATCATAATTCCCTCATGGGAAGAACAGATGACAAAGACATTTAGAATTAAAAGCTGAGAAATTAGGGCAGCACAGTGGCGCAGTGCCTCACAGCGCCAAGGACCCGAGTTCGATCCCGGCCCCGGGTCACTGTCCATGTGGAGTTGGCACATTCTCTCCGTGCCTGCATGGGTCTCACCCCCACAATCCAAAAAGATGTGCAGGGTAGGTGGATTGGCCGTGCCAAATTGCCCCTTAATTGGAAAAAAAAGAATTGGATACTCTCAATTTATTTTTTTAAAAGCTGAGAAATTCAATATATTAATTCCTGCAAGATCATAAAATTCTTCCCGAACATCCCGATTGGATCTTCAGCTTAGTAGCTGGTAATAATCTGTGTGCCTAATTTTTTTTAATGTAAGAATTGCGTCATGTGGAAAAAGCTTTTGCAGGTAAATGAGAAAAGGTTATATTTTAAAAAGTGTCTTAAACCACGTGCAAGGAGAAAGCGTGTGGGGTGGATCCCCACTGAAGCACAAGGTACAGAACAACTCTTGTGGTTGCACAATAACCTGCCCAAGCCCCCTTCTTAGGTGTTGCTGTTGAAATGTGGGCATTTGAATAAAAACCCTTTGAGATCGTTAACTTCCTCACTTTTATCTAGCTGCTGACACGGTGTGGATGAGTCATTTGTCTGTGTGGTGTGCTGGAACAAAAGCAGCACCCGGCTGGGTTCCAGGTTGGAGGCCCGTCGCTAGGCCGCAGTCTCAATCCCAGTTAGCTCACTCTCCAGTGCCCAGCTGCTCACTGGTGCTTTTTGTCCGCATCTTTGACCCCACTGTGACGAGCAGCACCTCGGCGGTGTGCTGTCAGCTGCGAGGTTTGATGTTCGAATGCTTAACGCCCATGTTCTCTCACTGTGGTAACAAGGAGCTTTGATGATGACCCCTTGCTGTTCCTCCTGTTGTCTCCTCTTTTAATATTATGGATGAGGTCCAGTGTTTGTTTGTTGGCCGCTGCCAGCCTCCACTTTCCCAGCTTTTCCCCGCTCCGCTCGCTGTGCTTCAGATTAGCCAGTTCTTGTTTGATCATGCTGAGGTAATATTTGAATGGCTCAGTTGGCAGTGAGACCAAAGGCTCTGGTGGGGGTGTGGGGGTAGCAGAAGCTGTGGAGCAGAATTTGTTTTATTTTTTTGCTCAAAAGCAAGGGGAAATCGACGGCAACTAGTGACAAAAGTGAACATCAAGTGGAGCAGCTAGGAGACACCTAGTTCCGATCATCATTGAAGCTGTATGTTGCTGTGGAAGCATTAACAACATTAAGCACAGTACTCCTAATAAATATAGGAAATTCATCTGAAGAAAACAAAACACCCACCAATTTAGATTGATGTGACTGACTAGACATTTTATTAATAGAGCCAGCCATTTTGAGTGGTTACACAGTCATGTTGCTTTTCTTTTGCAAAAAATACTATTTCTAAATTTTCTTGCAAATGTGGTACCATTTGTTAATATTAAGCCATTATTTTTGGCAAGGGCCGCTTTGTAAAACTCTTCACTGAAAGGTCCAAATGTTTTACTAAATATACAGGACATATCTCTGAGGAAACTCAAATTGTTACCTGCAATACTCACTTTAAGTCTTTCTGCTATCAATAGAAGCTGTAATATATAATTGATGTGGGTGTATAAAAGGCATGTGCTATGGGGAATATGCTATGGACCAATTGGAAACATTGAGTTCCCGATCTCAGTCAGGCCATACTAAAGCAGAGTACGGTCATAGACCCGAACGGTTACCCCAAAAGATATTTTTAATAATTGTTCAGTAATGGTGGCACAGCGGTAAACACTGCTGCCTCACAGCGCCAGGGACCCGGGTTCAATCCTCCTCCGAAAACATGTGCGGGTACACAAATCGGACCCGTTGGTCGAGAGGGTTCACCTCCTCCACGCGAACCCTCAGTACGCCACGTAGTGAACCCTCTCGACCAACGGGTCCAATTTGTGTACCCGCACATGTTTTCGGAGCAGGATGGGTCCCGGGGCTGCCAGCCAGGTCGGGAGTGACGTTCTGGAGGAGGACTTCTTGGGGAAGACTAGGAGGCGTTCGTGAGGTGTTTGATTTGTTGTGGTACACAGCAGCGACCGGATGGAGTGAAGGGCGTCCGGGAGGACTTCCTGCCAGCGGGGGACTGGGAGATTTCTGGACCGTAGGGCCAGTAGGACGGTCTTCCAGACCGTTCCGTTCTCCCTCTCTATCTGTCCGTTACCCCGGGGGTTGTAACTGGTCGTCCTGTTCGAGGCAATGCCCTCGCTGAGCAGGAATTGACGCAGTTCGTCACTCATGAAGGAGGACGCCCTATCGCTATGTATGTAGGTGGGTAAACCGAACAGTGTAAAGATGGTGCAGAGGGCTTTAATGACCGTGGCCGCGGTCTTGTCGGGGCAGGCCGACGGCCGACAGGACACGGTCTCTCTGCGGGACCTGGTGCCCGCCGGATCTACACACACCCCCCAACACCAATCACCCCCTCCCTCCCACCGGCGTGCCCCACAGCCGCCCCTTTCCCGGGTGGATCGGTCCTTCCCCCGACCCCGCCTAGGGGAGTGAAGCAGGAAGAGACATCGCTCCGCTCCCAGAGACGACGGTGCCCGAGCCAGCGCCTGCATCACCGCCGGGGCTGAGACGATCGGGGAGGATGACCAGGGCACCCATTCGACTCATTGAATTATTATAACAAAGCAAGAAATGCCTCTGTAAATAATTCAGTTGCCCAGTAAAAGCGGCATTGTAAATAGTGCTAGTAGTTTGATAGCGGAGCATAGCCGCTGTGTTAGTGGCATCCCAGGTACCGATTCTGTAAACCCCTACCCCCACCGGGTTCTTTTTTAACAAGTGGTGAATGTGGTGGGATGCATTAGGGATATTACGGTACCCTGTGATGCCGAGAGGCTATTGGTGGATAGACGCCGGGTCCCGATTGGATCAGCCGCCTACTGGCTCCACCCAGTAAGGCGGAGTATAAGAGCCCGGGTTCTCCCAGCAGCCACATTCTGTAACTGTGCTGCTGGGGAACAGGTCTGCGTAATAAAGCCATCGATTGACTCCTTCTCATCTCGTCTCGTGAGTGATTGATTGTGCTACAAATAGGAAATGTAAGATTGGGTGGTTGAAGTGGGGGAGTTCATTGGGTGTTAATTGTATCAGAGGTTAAGTAGATACAGGCAGAGGGCATTGTTTGACATTTACTTGAGCACATATAAGGAGACTCTTACTGACAAACGGGTGGTGTGAGAAGATATACACCTGCAATGTTTGATTCTGCGAATAAATTTATTTCAAGTAAATATTGGCTTTGGTTTCTTCTTTCACCAACTGGCTATTAGGAGTATAACACTGGAACGTGGACCCAGTTGAGACAGCACTTTGGGATAACCAAAATGTCCCTTATGGCCCCCATCTGCGGCAATCACAGATTCCCCCCAGCCATGCAAGATACCACCTTCAAAAGATGGAGGCGGGACGGGGGCACACTGACGGTCGGGGACTTCTACGTAGGGCGTAGACTGGCAACACTGGACGAACTGCCGAGGAAGTGGAAACTATCAAGAGGACAGGAATGGAGACACCTCCAAATAAAGCACTTCCTCCGCAAAGAGACAGTGGGGTACCCCGGGGCCCCAGAAAGCACACTACTAGAGGACCTGAGAGGCACAAGCAGCGAGGAGGGGTGGGCTATGTGGGAAAATATACGGACAGCTACTGGACAGAGCCCGGACTCCACTGGACGGGACCAGACAAAAATGGGAAGATGAACTGGGGACAGAGGTCGGATGGGGACTTTGGAGCAAAGCACTGAGCAGGGTGAACTCCACCTCCTCCTGCGCAAGGCTAAGCCTAATGCAGCTCAAAGTGGTGCACAGAGCGCACCTGACCAGAACCCGAATGAGCAGGTTCTTCCACATGTTTTGGGCTTGCCCCAAGCTTGCTGGGTTCTGGACAGCCTTCTCCGAGGCAATGTCCAAGGTTGTGGGGGTGAGGGTGAAGCCATGCCCAATAGTGGCAAACCTCAGGGTATCGGAGCAGCCAGAGCTGCACATGGGCAAGGGGGCCAACGCCCTTGCTTTCGCTTCCCTAATCTCACGCCAGAGAATCCTGCTCGGCTGGCGATCGGCAGCACCACCCACAGCTGCAGACTAGCTCGCTGACCTCTTGGAATTTCTCCACCTGGAGAGGATTAAGTACGCCACCCAAGGGTCAGAGGAAGGCTTCCTGGATACTTGGGGGCAGTTCATCGGCCTTTTCCGAAACCTGTTTGAGGCCAGCAACGAGGGGTAAGCCAGGGAAAAAAAAGATGAAGAATCAAAGGACTGTGCAACCCGGGGGGGAAAGAAAATGGGGAAACCACAAGAGCGGAGGAAGGGTGCTGAAACCAATGGGTTGCGGGGGGGGCTGGAGGAGGAGGAAGGGGGGGATATCATAGACCGATCCAGAGGGCAGTAAAATGTACATACAGTTAATCAAATGAAGGACCAAACAAACCTCCCTGTAAAATAAAGCTAATTAGCGCGGGCAAGAAAAATGTAATGGATGTAAGTAACAACTGTTTATAAATATGAGAAACGCCAATAAAAAAGGATTTAAAAAAAGGTGTATAACACTGGAACCATACCTTGGGCAGGGAGCTAACCTGGAATCACAGCAGAAATTACCTTCAGACCCAATGTTATCTGCTAAATACAAAATCATCCTGAGGAATATCTCGACTTCATGAGTAAAATCTCCTGTAGATACTTGTAATTTAAACTGTATTTTTCTGAGAATTTTTTAAAAAATCAACTTAAATTATTGGGTGATGTTTCTTTTGTAAGTTGTCCTTTTACACATAGGCAAGTTTCAGGGAAGCCAATTTTGATTTCTCATACATTGAAGCCTGTTCAGAGTCTGTGTATGCCAGGGAATGAAAGGGTGGGTTATAAGATGAGGCTGCAACAGAATGGCTTGTTCACTCTCAGTGGTAGGGAGGCAGCCTGAGGTATTTTGGTACGTGTCTGAATCCAAGCACAGTATTCAGGTCCAGGATCCTGAAAAATGTCACGTTGCACTGTGCAACTTGACCATTTTCTGCAGAAGCAACTGTTGCCTGAAGCACATCTTGTGAAACTATGACAGACATTTTCCCTTCACTAAGTTTGTTTACAAAAAAACAGAGGAAGGGAATGAGGAAGATCAGAACAGCTGAGACCTTTTCCATCGACAACAACCATAACCCATCCCATCGACAACAACAACTTGCTTTTGCACCTTTATCGTAAGAAAATATACCAAGCTGCTTCACTGGCGTGCTAGCACATACAACCTGAGAATGAGCCATGCATTAAGACAAGTAGAGATTGTCTGAACGGAGGAGAGAGGCTTATGTGTAAATTTCAGAGCTTGGGACCTAAGCAGATAACGGCATGGCCACCAGTTAAAATCAGATTTGCCTAAGAATTGGAAGGTTTCATGGTTGGAAGAGGTTACAGAGGTTGGAAGGTTTGAGGTGAGGAGGGATTTGAAAACCACAATGAGAATTTACAAATCACTTCAAATTGAGGCACTCTTCTACAGCAGCGTTTAAACAAACTATTCAAATTGCCGAGGTATTTTATCTTGTTTGGGAACCAAATAGCAACAGATTAAATAAATGCTTGGGTGCCCTGCTGGTTAAATATTTGTGAGGTACAGACCTGTTTATGTGAGAATGCTCCATGAACAAGTGTGTGAAGAGGAAGTTTTCATTGTGCTGTGTGGTGGGTTGATGGGGGGTCCATCAACTTAACAGAATCAGAGAACAAGATCTTTCATTGGTAGGACCACATGAATGTGTTTGATGGCTTGAATGGTTTGTCTTGAATTGTACCCTTAAGCACAGGATGCAATTTAAACAAACAGAGGTCACTTTAACTGTACCTCACAATAGGTCCAAAAGGCTCAACGGGAGGCTGATCTTATAGTGGTTGATTTTGAAGCCATTAAGGTGACTCAGCCAACAGGAATGCTCTTTTGTTTCTTGTAATCTAGTCATTAGTCTTTGTTTTCCCCTCCACCACCCAGCAACCCCCCACCTTGTCCCTTTGAAATCCTGTGAGGTTTGGAAAGGACGACCATTCAAAACACTGTAAATTGGCTGTTCCCTGTCACTCTCCCTTACTGAATGGTCAACATTGATTAATCTGGTAGTAATCCCCCATGATCTGGTTTGCCCATCACCATTTAAAATCGTGTTTACATGGGAAAACCTGGATTTACTCAATCCAGATGCAATCAGCCCACTCTGGCTGTCTCTCCCTCGTGTCCACTAACACAAAACCAATTTGGGGTAAATTTAAGGCAATCATTGAGCTTCTGACTATTAAGCCACTTCTGAATGGGTGTGGTCTTTGTTTGGACAGTTTGGCATTCACGAATCATGTCATTGTCGATGTTTGCTGAAATCCAGCTCCCTTGTTGCACTGCCACATGCAAAATCCAAATGAAATGTGGCTTTCCCTATGTGTCCAAAAAAGGAGCAGGATTTAATTGTGCGGTTGCCAAGAGGTGGGTCACAGGTGCCATTCTCCCAGATCATAAGGTTGTGAGAAATGGGAACAGGAGCAGACCTATCAGCCCATTGAGCGCTGCTCCGCTATTCAATACGATCATGGCTGGTTCTGATTGTGGCCAGAACTCCACTTTCCTGCCTGCCTTCTGTATCCCTTAACTCAGCATTGAATATCTTCCACTGACCCAGCCTCCACTGCTCTCCATGGAAGAAAATTCCAAAGACTTATGATACCCTGAGAAAATAAATTCATAAAATGGAGACTCCGGGCGGGATTCTCCGAAATGGAGGCAGAGTGCCCGTGCCGTCGTGAATGCCGTTGTGTTTCACGACGGCGCAGGATGGGCACGGGCGCTACCGATTCTGGGCCCCGGATTCACGCTAACCCACACATGCGCGGGGGACTTCCTCAACGCGCGGGGGACTTTCTCAACGCGCCAGCCCCGACGCAACATGGAATGGGGGTTCAGGGGCTGGCTGCGTAACAAAATAGGGCCGGGGCTGGAGAGGCCGGCCCGCCGATCGGTGGCCCTGATCGTGGGCCATACCCCCCCCCCCCACAGTGAAGGAGCCCCCCTCTCCCACCCCACGGGCCACCCCCCCGATCCTGCCACAGAGTTCCCGCCGGATGCGAGCAGGTGTGGACAGCGCCGGCGGGACTCTGCCATTTCCGCGAGGCCGCTCGGCCCATCAAGGCCAGAGAATCGGCGGCCCGTCCGCGGGCAGAGGCCCACGACCGGCGCCATGCCAAGCGCGCCGGCGCAAATGGCGCCGATTCTCCACTCCTCGGAGAATCGCGTGCCGGCGCCGGGGTGGCGTGGCACGGTTGCGCCGATTCTCTGGCGCAGCGCGGGGCTCGGAGAATCCCGCCTCCTTTAGTTTTAAGCTATGCTCCCTAGTTACAGGCTCTGCCATAAGAAGGGAAGGCAAACTTTTGCCAGAAGGCAAACATATCAATGCAAAAGTATCTGCACTGTTTATTTACCTCAATTCTTTGATAGGTGCTATGTTAATTAAGGTTGTGCACTTTGCCCTTGCCATTTTGAGCAGCGTATCATAGAAGCATGGAATCCCTACCGTGCAGAAAGAGGCCAATCAGTCCATCAAATCTGCACCGACCCTCTGAACTCTCCCACAACCCCACCTAACCTTTGGGGCAATTTAGCATGGCCAATCCACCTAACCTGCAAATCTTTGGACTGTGGGAGAAAACTGGAGCACGCAGAGCAAACCCACGCAGACATGGGGAGAAGTGCAAACTCCACACAGACTGTCACCCGAGGCCGGAATTGAACCGGGACCCTCAAGCTGTGAGGCAGCAGTGCTAACCACAGTGTCGCCCCAAGCATATCAAATGGATGTAGCTCGGTTATCCAGGCATGTGTGGAACTGCACAATTTAATTGAAATTACAGTGTTCCTCTGAACTGCTTAGAAAGTGGCAGTTCTGTTGGACATGAATCTTTCTATAATCCTCCTTTCCTCAGGATTTAAAGCCATCAAACACCCTTATTAAAACAATAGGAATGGTACCCTTGGGACTCTCTTTTTACCGTATCAAAGGACTGGATTGAATGTAAATACTTCCTTGACGATATCATGTATCTTTAGTATCCAGGCAGAGGCCCTGAAAAGCTCAAAGGATGAATAGGGGTGGCTGTACCTCAGACAACTGGAGCCAGGTTTACAGTTGATAAGATAGTTGGCTCGTTGAAGCGACTTTGTACTGGCTGCTGCTCCTGGTGTTGTGGGAAACGCACCCTGTTGCAATGCACATTAAAGCAAATTGCAGCTGTCAAGTTTGTGACACCTGAAGCTTCAAAGTTGTTTTTTAAAATAAATTTAGAGTATCCAATTATTTTTGTTTCCAATTAAGGGCCAATTTAACGTGGCCAATCCACCTACCCGGCACATCTTTTTTGGGTTCTGGGGGCGAAACCCACGCAGACATGGAGAGAATGTGCAAACTCCACATGGACAGTGACCCAGGGCTGGGATTCGAACCCGGGTCCTCAGCATCATAGGCAGCAATGCTCACCACTGTGCCACCGTGCTGCCCTAGAAGCTTCAAAGTTATCGTGCCTTGGAGGCCCTTAGCTTCTCTTAATGAAATGTAATGAAATGAGAATCGCTTATTGTCACAAGTAGGCTTCAAATGAAATTACTGTGAAAAGCCCCTAGTCGCCACATTCCGGCGCCTGTTCGGGGACGCTGGTACAGGAATTGAACCTGTGCTGAAACCCGAGGGAAGGGAGCCTTGCTCTGTGTAAAGGGCAGGAAGGGTCAATGTGCAGGCCACCATACTACCGTTATTGGAACCATGGGTTCGAACCACTTTGTCTGGCACAATAAAGGGCCCCCAGCCTTGCCCTCTCTTACTCTGTCGGTTTATTACCCACTTCAGTGCTATTATCAATTGGAAGTGAACAAAATGAATGACGGCCAGGTGACAGAACACCAGTTCTGTTTCAATGGATCACAGTGTCCATTCCCACCTTGACTTCAGGTCTAATTTTATTCTGAGTTTGTGGCTGAATTGCATGACTAAATGGATTTGCAGTAGAAAAACTGGATTATCTGCTGATTATTCTGGTTGCTGTTTGTGGGAGCTTGCTGTACTTAAATTAGCTGACGATTTTAATGTTACAACGGGCGGGATCCAATTGTCACGCTGCGCCTGCAAGTCAGATCGCCATGGTGCAGCGTGACCGATAAAAGCCAGGAGATCTCGCTCTGGGGATCTACCCGACTCGCAATGGCCCGTAAGATCCAATACAATCTCGTGGCACGTTGCGATCTAAACCCGCCCTCACTTTTAGGCAAATCTGCATATTAAAATGATACAGCTAGTCCCACTATAGTGTGCAGATTCCCCAGGTACATGAGGCTTTGGGATCTATCCCCTTCGCCTTGGAGACCTCGGGTGAGCGCCGTTTGGTACTGGTCTCCACAAACGAGGACCAGATGGAACGGCACTCGTGGCGGTCCCCCAGGGGATTGGAGGCCCCCAGGTGCATTCCCTTTGGGCAGGATGGTGCCCTGGCACTGCTGGTGCCACCAGGGCACTGTGGCAGTGCTAGCCTGGCACCCTAATGGTGCCAACTGGGTGCCAGCCTGGCACTGTCAGCTGGCATGCACACTTCCAGAGTGCCAGGTTGGCACTGGCAAGGTGCCAGACTGGCATTTTTTGCGCACTCTCAATCAGGCCGAAGGTGGCAAGTGCAGATGTTGGTATGTGTGTGGGGTGGGGCCTGGGGACCCGCCCATAATGCATTCAGGCTGGGGCCTCGGAGATGGCTGTGAGCGCCGGGAAACATGTGGCTAAACGCGCTTGCTATAGGACTTTGATCCCAATTAGTTGAATCGCTCCCAACATTCCAAAAATACCCCTTTGGTTGTGAAGTTGTGAAGCACTTTGGGGCACCCTGAGGTAAGGAAAAGGGGTATAAAGGTGTTTCTTATCTCACTTTCTTTGCTTCCTTTCTCCTCCTCCTCCCCCAGATGGGCTTGGGGTGTTCAAAGGTGCACACAATCCTGTTATTTCTTTCGAACTGTTTAATTTGAATCACATGTCATTTTGTAATGTGACAAAGGAAATTTCCGCACAAGCATTAAGCCAATTTGCAGAAAGTGCATTTCACAAGACTTCTGCGTCTTTAAACTCTGGGCGGCTCTACTCTGTACGGATATCCTCCCGAATTGTATAAAATACACTCCTCCACATGGGAGCTGTGGGACAGCCAGAGCTTTAGAAGTCCAGTCGCATCCCATTAATCTCGCCACCTTGACACCCCACTGACAGGCACTGGCCCAGAGCATACACGCGCAGTCTGTATTAACTAATAATCTGACACCTTCGCTAATCCAACCCTTTTACTTGATGATGGAACTGGCTGGCTTCCCGAGGAATGTATCGTTTGATTCTTGTCACAGTTCGATTCCTGGATAAGTGGTATTGGAAGGACTCTGGCTACCTGTATGACAGTTGGACTGTATGGGAGGGATTTGCATGAGACAGCAGCAGGTGTATCCTGTGGGAGTGAGTATCTTACAAGGCTATCAGATTGTGCCAGCATTTTCACCCAAGAAGGAGGGATTGCTTTTGTAAATAGACTATGTGGTGAATTTTTACTTATTTGCAAATGCGGAGTTGTCTCGTTTGAGACAGTACATTCATCCAATTAGCCTTGTCCTGAATAGTATTCATTCTCTCGGCACCAATACCTGTTGGCGCCAATTTCCTGTAGGCAAAGGTGCTTTAGAGAGATTTTAGCAAATGGAAACGTCCAATGGGATGAACAAATCTGCCCTCTTCAATTAAATATCTCCTGTTTGCCTTTTCATCATGACTTGTTTTCCAGACCCTTCAATCCCTTCTCTCTTCAGAATGTGTCTGAATAGCCTTTCCAACCTGCTTATATTACCTGTCATATTGTTGGGTAAAAAAAAGCTAAAATGACTTCACTGTAACAGTACAAGAGGGGTCATATGTTAAAATGGATGAAGGGCAAATTTCAAACATGCATGACAAACTTACTTGAACATAGCAAAGCTCTTCTTCATGCAAAGTAAAGGTAAGGTAGTGGGGCAAAAAAACATTGGCACTTTTTAACGAGACAATTGGATGTCACTGTGAGGGATTACTGTTTCTCTGACCTTCCTCACCTGTTTATTTTGTGCGGTACATCTCTGTGATGCTCTGATTTCAGTTAGCCTCTCCCACTGTTAACCAGTGCAGCCACTAATAGACCTAGAGCCACTTTGGCTGCACAGAAAATACAATATTCCACCTAACTGAAAAGCAGATTTGGAAGAACACAATCTACAGTTGCATTTTTGAGTATTTTTCACAGTTCTAGCTGAAATTACACTAAGAACCAAACCATGATGTTTTATTGAACCCTGGCTCCTGTGTATTTGATACACTATCATGTTTGTAAAGATAGTGGGCTGGATTTTCCGGTATTCTGCCTCTGGGGTTTTCTGGTCCGGCTGACGGCAATCCCTCTCCCGCAGTGTATTCCCCAGCAGCGGAGGAGGGTGCAAACAATCTGAAACTCCATTGATAGTGGCGGGATTGGAGATCCCGCTGCTGGCCAATAGCGGGGTCCCTCCCTGTTGCTATTGCATTCATTCTTAAAGTTAGAGGCAGCGGTGGGTGTGGGTAATTCATCATTACTTCATGTCCTCCACCCCTATCCAGCTTATCTTGAATTCTGCTACTCATACCTTATCCCATACAAAGCCTTGTTTGCTTTTTGGCATTCTCCTTGCCAACATTCGCTGACTTCTTCTCTGAGCTCATGCGTATCAAAATTCTTATCCTCTTCATAGAACCACTACAGTGCAGAAAGAGGCCATTTGACCCATCGAGTCTGCACCCACCCTCTGAAAGAGCGACCTAATCAGGCTCCCGCCCTATCGCCGCAATCCCATGACACCACCTATCCTGCACATCCCTGGACACTAACGGCAATTTAGCATGGCCAATCCACCTAACCTCCACATCTTTGGACTGTGGGAGGAAACTGGAGTACCCGGAGGAAACCCACGCAGACACGGGGAGAATGTGCAAACTCCACACAGCCAGTCACCCAAGGCAGCAGTGCTAACCACTGTGCCACCGCCTCTTCTCCAAATTCTTCCGTGGTGTCAATTTGAACCTTCTTTATAACCTCCTCTCATTCTATATCTCTGCTCAATTCCTTTGCACTTGTCTCTGGGCTATAAATGAGGCAAAGGCGAGGCCATCTGCCTTCACCTCCATGTGAAGCACCGGCGAGCCTGACACTCCGAAAATGGCCACCAGTGGACATGGCTCCAAATCAACATCGAGTATCTATGACATGGGGCGAAATTCTCCGGTATCGGCGCGATGTCCGCCGACTGGCGCCCAAAACGGCGCAAATCAGTCGGGCATCGCGCCGCCCCAAAGGTGCGGAATCCTCCGCATCGTGGGGGGCCGAGCCCTAACCTTGAGGGGCTAGGCCCGCGCTGGACTGATTTCCGCCCCAGCTGGCAGAGGTGTTCCGCCAGCTGGTGCGGAAATGACAATGCCGGGCGGCGCATGCGCGGGAGCGTTAGCGGCCGCTCACGGCATCCCCGCGCATGCGCTGTGGAGGGAGTCTCTTCCGCCTCCGCCATGGTGGAGACCGTGGCGAAGGCGGAATGAAAAGAGTGCCCCAACGGCACAGGCCCGCCCGCGGATCGGTGGGCCTCGATCGCGCGCCAGACCACCGTGGGGGCACCCACCGGGGCCAGGTCGCCCCGTGCACCCACCAGGACCCCGGAGCCTGCCCGCGCCACCTTGTCCCACCGGTAAGGTAGGTGGGTTAATCCACGCCGGCGGGACAGGCATTCTAGCAGCGGGACTTCGGCCCATGCGGGCCGGAGAATCGCAGGGGGGGTCCCGCCAACCGGCGCGCTGCGATTCCCGCCCCCACCGAATCTCTGGTGCCGGAGAATTCGGCAACCGGCGGGGGCGGGATTCACGCCAGCCCCCGCCGATTCTCCGACCCGGAGGGGGGTCGGAGAATCTCGCCCATGATGTTGAAGAAAGCGACTCAAAAGCTTACTAGGATAGCCGGTCCCCAAGAGCAGAGCTCACATTTATCCTCCACCCCAGAGAGGAATTCGCCCATCCTCACTTTAGTCAGATGTACCCTGTGCCCCACCTTGAATTGGATCAGCCTTAGCTGATCACATGAAGACGTGGAGTTGGACCTCGCTCCACACCTCAACATCCAGAGTAGGGCCAATTCACCCTCCCATTTCACCGTCACCTCATTCAACAGAGCTGACTCCGCTGATATGATCTGGCCATATATGCACAAAATAATATTCCCCCCCCCACCCCCCCCAACCCGGCCAAAGACAAATCCTCTTCAACAAGGTGGAGCCATGGGAAAAGAGGGGAAAGTCTTACGCGTATAATTGCGAATTTGAAAGTATATAAAAAGACTGGAACAAGACAGATGACATTTCTCCACCAGCTTCTTAAAACTGGCAAACCTTCCCTCCACAAACAGGTCCTCAAGCCCTTCCCCTCCAATGACTTAAACGTCGAGTCCAAACTCACTGGCCCAAAAAGGTGGTTGTTGGAGAGGGGAGCTGGCAAAGACATGGAGCAGAGCGTAAAATGTTGCCTGAACTGCTTCCAGATTCTCAGGGTGGACACCACTATCGGATTCAGGGAAAGTCTTACTGAACGATGTAGTTACTATTGCACCAAAGCTACAAACATTGCAGGAGTTCGCTTCTGGAACCCTGTTACACTGTATCACAACAGTACCTTCTGAATATTGGCTGGCCAATAGTAAAATAATAAATTGGGTAGTCCAAGCCTCCTGACTGTCTACCTCTCTGGAGCAATACCCCACAGATCCTTTGAGTCTTACCCGCCCAAATGTATGAGGATATTTATTTATTAAGGTTGACAAAGAAGAGCTTGGGGAGGAAAGTGGGGAAACATTGAAAAGGAAATAAAAAATCTTGGGAGCACCTAAGATAGGGGGAAGTTGTCCCACTTCTGTAAGTCAGATTTGACACCATTAACCAGATTAATATAATTGAATTTATGAAACGAGGTCCAATAATGGGCCACACAGATAACAAAAGCTAGGTCTGGCGAGGCGAAACAGTAAGGTTCCCGGGGGGGGGGGGGGGGGGGGGGGGGGGGGGGGGGGGGGGAAGTAGCTTAACAACCGCATTTAAAAGTGAAATCAGTTAATACGACCCACACTCTGTTGGGTCTTTATCTTTCTTGGGGATATAGCAGATAGAGGCCTGTGCAAGGGTAGAGGACACCGAACCCTGGGATAGTGAATCATTAAACATATCTAGAATTAGGGTACCAATTGCTCCACAAACTTCTTATAAGATTCCATGAGGAAACCATCCGGGCCAGGAGCTTTACCTGTCTGCATCAACCCAATGCATTTCATAATTTTCTCTGGGCCCAACAGGGACATCAATTCCTCACGCCTCTCCCCCTCCACAACTGGGATGGATAATCTATCCAAAATATCAGTCATGACCAAACCCCCAGTTGGAGGCTCCAATCTATGTAGATCCTGATAGAATGTTTCAAAAGTCGCATTTGACCTGAGGCAGGATGGAATCCAGACTACCGCTCGAGTCATGGACCTGTACAATCTCCCAGAAAGCTATCTGTTGCCTCAGCTGGCGAGCTAAAAGTGACTGGCCTTCTCCCCATATTCATAAAACATACCCTTCGAGCATTGCAACTGGCCCATCGCCCTATCCGTTGACAATAGTTCAAATTGTATCAGCAGCTTTTTCCTACTTACCAACAGCTCTTGGGGTTGGGGCGAAAGAATACTGGTGGACCACCTCAAGAATGGAGTTCACCAATCTCTGCTGCACTGCCCTCATTGTCTTTACCATGTACACTTTGGATGAAATTATCCCCCCCCCAATGGTATATTCCCCAATGGTGGTGGACAAGCGTTCACAAAATCTCTTGTCCGCTAATAATGCAGTATCCAACCTCAATGGCGGATGCTGGGAAGGACCTGACTCTCGTGCCAAATCAATAAAATGTGGGGCATGGTCTGAAATCACAATCGCCAAGTAACCTGCCCACTCCAGCAAAGGGAGGTGAGACCTATCCACCACAAAAATGCAAATATACCAGGTGCACATGGGAGAAAAACAAAAAATCTTTATCAGCTGGTGCAAAAAGCAGATCTGCCTTCCCTATCTGTTCCATGAAAAACAACACAACACCCTAGCCACTCCTGATGGAGTCAGAGATTTAGGCGTGGTCCGATCCATCGTGGGGTCCAGAACACAATTTAAACCCAAAATAAGCTGATATTAATCCAAATCGGGGATGGAGGCTACTGGCTTATTAATAAAATCTATCGTCATTTAACTAGGCCACCAATGTGCCCGCTAAAGACCCACAGACAATAACATGTCCACTACTGGGGTCAGCCAAGACCTGAGCGGCAGAGAACTGAATCCTTTTATTGGTTAATATTGCCCGTCCCGGGCCATACCATCAAAGCCTGAATGAAAATTTGTCCCATCCACCCCTTCCGCAACCTTGTCTGGTCTCTGACCCGCAAGTGAGATTCTTACAGAAACACATTTAAACTCTGAAGGTGAGCAAATACCCTCAACCTTTTCACTTGGCCATTCAACCCCCTGACACTCAAGGTGACAAATGAATTGGGGACTTCCCACCCCACCTCAATCTGGAGTCAGCCATTTCCAGCAAGTGTGATTATCCAACAGATACAAAGAAGGTACATCAACCAAGATGGCTGCCAAACCCACTCAAAAGACTAAACAAAACAAAACTAAAGTCCCCATCAGCAAACTATCCCCATCCCTCTGTCCTCACTCTCAGACACTGCCACAACCAGATACACAACAGATAACAGCAAGGTGAACATAAACAACTAAAATCTACTTATAATATACCTAAACAAAAGAAGAACACTAAGCTCATTATCCAAAACAGAACTACTATAATGAACTGCAGTCAACCCCTTAACATCGCTCCTGTTAGCTAACACTGGATTAGCAGGGCAGCTTCCACCTCGATAGTAAAGAAAAATAATTACAAAGTATAAACCCCCTTAAAAAATTGTACCCGAACAGGGTGCTATATATTTTCGTAACAATTTGAACAGAACCCCACATAAAACAATACCCCAAACCTACGCCCAAAATGTAAGAAATTCAACCCCCTACAATAACAGGAAAATGTAAACATGGATTGGATTGGATTGGATTTGTTTATTGTCACGTGTACCGAGGTACAGTGAAAAGTATTTTTCTGCGAGCAGTTCAACAGATCATTAAGTACATGGGAAGAAAAGGGAAGAAAAGAAAATACATAATAGGGCAACACAAGGTATACAATGTAACTACATAAGCACCGGCATCGGATGAAGCATACAGGGTGTAGTGTTAATTAAGTCAGTCCATAAGAGGGTCATTTAGGAGTCTGGTGACAGTGGGGAAGAAGTTGTTTCTGAGTCTGTTCGTGCGTGTTCTCAGACTTCTGTATCTCCTGTATCTTCCTGATGGAAGAAGTTGGAAAAGTGAGTAAGCCGGGGTGTGAGGGGTCTAGGAATTTGAAACTGCTAACCATCTCCACCTCGGCCCCGTTGATGCTGACAGGGGTGTGTACAGTACTTTGCTTCCTGAAGTCAATGACCAGCTCTTTAGTTTTGCTGGCATTGAGGGAGAGATTGTTGTCGCTGCACCACTCCATTAGGTTCTCTATGTCCCTCCTGTATTCTGACTCGTCGTTATTCGAGATCCGGCCCACTGTGGTCGTATCGTCAGCAAACTTGTAGATGGAGTTGGAACCAAATTTTGCCACACAGTCGTGTGTGTACAGGGAGTAGAGTAGGGGGCTAGGTACGCAGCCTTGTGGGGCCTCGGTATTGAGGACTTTTGTGGAGGAGGTGTTGTTGTTCATTCTTACTGATTGTGGTCTGTTGGTCAGAAAATCGAGTCCAGTTGCAGAGTGGGGAGCCAAGTCCCAGGCTTTGGAGCTTTGATATGAGCTTGGCTGGGATTATGGTGTTGAAGGCGGAGCTGTAGTCAATAAATAGGAGTCTGATGTAGGAATCCTTGTTGTCGAGATTCTCTAGGGATGAGTGTAGGGCCAGGGAAATAGCGACTGCTGTGGACCGGTTGCGATGGTATGCGAATTGCAGTGGATCAAGGTATTCTGGGAGTATGGAGGTGATGCGCTTCATGACCAACCTCTCGAAGCACTTCATTACGACTTAAGTCAGGGCCACCGGATGGTAGTCATTGAGGCACGTTGCCTGGTCGGTGTATGATGGTGGTCTTCTTGAAGCAGGTGGGGACCTCGGAGTGGAGTAGGGATAGGTTAAAGATGTCCGCGAATACCTCTGCCAGCTGGTCTGCGCAGGATCTGAGTGCACGACCAGGGATCCCGTCCGGGCCTGTCGCCTTCCGAGGGTTCACTTTCAAGAAGGCTTATCGGAAGCTGTGATGGTGGGTATGGGTGAGTTATGGGCTGCTGGGGCACTCGACAGCGGATTGTTGGTTACCTGCTCGAACCGAGCATAGAATACATTGAGTTCATCGGGGAGGGGTGCGCTGCTGCTGGAGATACTGCTCGGCTTCGCTTTGTAGCCCGTTATGTTGTTTAGTCCTTGCCACAACCGCCGACAGTCTGTCTGTGACTCTAGCTTGGTTTGATATTCTGTCTTGGCATCTCGGATGGCTTTGCGGAGGTCGTATCTGGATTTCTTGTACAAGTCAGGGTCATCTGACTTGGAACGCCTCAGATCTGTCCTTTGGTAGGGAGTCAATCTCGTGATTGAGCCATGGTTTCTGGTTGGGGAACGTACGTACTGCTTTCTTTGGCATGCATTTGCTGATGAAGTCTGTGACGGTGGTGGCATACTCGTTTAAGTTGGTCGGTGAGTTCTTAAATATGGACCAGTCCACTGTCTCTAAGCAGTCACGTAAGAGCTCTTCTGTTTCCTCGGACCAGCACTGCACGACCTTCTTAGGGATTCTCCCGCTTGAGTTTCTGCTTGTATGCGGGGAGAAGGAGCACCGTCTTATGGTCTGATTTCCCAAAGTGCGGTCGGGGGATGGAACAGTAGGCGCCCTTGATTTTTGAGTAGCAGTGGTCAAGAGTGTTGTTGCCACTGGTGGGACAGGAGATATGCTGGTGGAATTTTGGCAGTACACTCTTGAGGTTGGCCTTGTTGAAGTCTGCGGCCACGATGAACAAGGCCTCCGGGTGTTCTGTTTCGTAGTTGTTTATAACTGTGTACAGGTCGTCCAGGGCCTTCCTCACTTCTGCCTGGGGTGGGATGTAGACCGCTGTGATAATGGCTGAAGTGAACTCATGTGGAAGATAGTATGGGTGGCACTTCACGGTCAGGTATTCCAGGTCCAGGGAGCAGTAGGTCACCAGGGTTGCCGCATCCAAGCACCAGGAGGTGTTGATGAGGAGGCAAACCCCTCCACCCTTCGCTTTGCCTAATGACACGGTGTGGTCCGCCCGGTGAATTGAGAAGCCTTCAGGTTGCATGGCACAGGTTGTATGGAACACCAACAGGTCAACAATTCAGCATGCCCATCTCCAAAACTCAAATCATACCACGCCCAACCCTTGTTTCTTTGCAAAGAAGTCCGTCTCCACTGGCGCATCAGAATAATAGTCCTTTCCATCGCAAGTCGCTCGTAGCCATGCCGGGTACACCACCCAAAACTGGACTCCACTTTTGTACAGGGCGGCCGTGGCTTTGTTGAATGTAACCCCCTTCTTCGCCAGCTCTGCTCCCATATCCTGATAGAACCTGATGGCATGGCCTTCCCATTTGTAGTCTCGGATGTTCCCTCGCCCATCTCAGGACCTGCTCCATTTCTTTGAAGGTATAAAACTTCACGATTACCACAGACAGTGGTTCCTTAGGGTGAGGCGTCAGCCGGAGTGCATGGTGGACTAGATTCAACTCGGGAGAGGATGTGAATTCACTCTCCCCCACCATCTTCCTGCACATCCCTGCAAAATACTCTGTGGGAGTTGGGCTTTCCATCCTCTCTGGCAGCCCTAAAATTTTGAAGTTTTGCCTCCTGGACCGATTCTCTAAATCATTCACCTTGGCCTTCAGTGATTTATTCGCTTCAACCACCAGAGATATCTCTACTTCCAGTGAGGCAATCTGGTCATAGTGTCACGAAAGGGCCACCTCCATGCCTTTGGTCATGGTTCCATGGGCCTTCACCGTTTCGTTGGCCCTCTCCAAAGCAATTCAGGTGGCAGCCAAGGCCTCTTCCATCAATTTCTGGAGGTCCCCCGACACAACCCACCACTGTTTGTCAAATTCTTTCGCAAGTGTGCTCGGCCATTAGTGGAGTGGCCGGAGCCCCAGAGGCTGCCTCTGCCATATTTTCCACTGACGAGCTCCGAGAAGCCTCCGACTCTTGTCGATGGACTCCATCTTGCCTTTTTTCCCCCCAACCCTTCTGGGCATTTCACCTATATAGGAGCCTTATCCCATTAAGTATGTGGGCTTTCAAAAGAAAATACCCCTTAACTAAAAGAAAAGATCTAAGAGCACAGTCCTCTGGTGGGAGCTGCCTTGTGCATCTCCACCCCTTACATAATGTCCAGGGAGTCCTCCCACTTTTATCTTTCATTTTTGAGAAAAATAAATTGCTGCATGAGCGTGATTCATCTCCACAAGATTGCTTTTGTTATACCTTATTTATTTAGAACCACCTCCCACCTCACCTCCCCACACACACCCTCGCCGCCCCAACCAACCACTTTCATCCCAGTTCAAAATTTAATGCTTTATTGGCGGACGTACAGAAAGTGGACAATTGGGTCTTTTTTTTTGGTGCTGCAACTGTCGGCTCAGTGGAGCTTCAAACGAAAGGCCAGGAGTTGTTCTCATTGTAGTGGTTCATTTCAGAATAATCTAAGCTTTGGCACACGCTCTGAGTGTTAAACATGTACACAGGGCTCTTTGCTGTGGGTACAGAAGAAACATTTAACGCCTACAGATTCCTTCCAGTCAAGTATCAAAGGCATGCTTTGCTTTAGAACAAGAGGCGGCTGGATGAGATAGGGGCCAATGGGCTGGAGTTCAGGGGAAAAAACTGGCTTGTGCTGCAACTTGCTGCAGCTGCTGTTAACTATTACAGCCACGTGTAATACTACCCGCCAGTTTGGAAAATGGTGGCTAACTTGGATTGTGGCTACATTTGTTATCTATGCTCTCCGGAAAAAGATGGGCGCTACATCCAGGCACAGAAGGAAAAGAAAAAATACATACATAAGTGAGCTACAGTATCCAGTGTCCAAACACCCGGTTACCTCCATGGATTTGCCAAATTTAACACAGACATCTGCCAATTGACACCATGGACCAACTGGCGAATTGATGACTAGTCCCAGAGCTTCCTTGGCCAGACAGCTTCATGCCAACATTCTCTGCCGAGTTTATTCTGTCAGCATTTTGCCCACTTGGGCCCTGGGGGCCTCATACCCATATGGCAGCATTAAAAGTGTACAAATGCAGGTCTAGTCTGACTCCAGAGTATGTCTTTGATCCTCCCACACCTTCCCCCTGGCAGCCAGGAATGGCAGGTGCGTGCGTTTCCATGCAGAGCTGGCTTTTCCATCCAACGGCTGGAAATATTGGGATTGGTACGAGGGAGTGAATTGGGTAATTGTTTTAGCAATCCAAGTGGAACAAGGCACCAATCCTGATAAGGTGCATTTTTTTTCTTCTTCTTCCCAAACCCCTGCCATCGCCCTCACCTATAAACCATCCAATTGTTTGCAGCAGCTGATCCCAGTTTTTCTGCACTTGTATTGGACGGTGTACTCCTGAAGCAATTCTTGATGAGTGGCTGCCTCTTCTGTTGCTGTGGAAATGGCCTTGTTTATATTATGTCGCGACAGCAGCCAAATCCATTTTGAAGCTTAGTCGGCACAACATCCTTTAAAGTTTGAAATGGTGCCTGTTTTGCTGGAGTTGCTGCCTTCCCCAGTAAAAAGTGCAGCAGCAGCAAAAGCCTACTTCACAGGCCCGAGAACAGACTGGGCCCCAGCACAGAGGGAGAGGGTGCACTGCTGAGGGAGTGTGTATACTGCTAAAAGACCTTCTCATCTGGACAACTCCTGTATTGTGAAAGCGAGCATTTAGCAAGGACTTCTTTGAAGTGTTTTATTGTGACAGTGTCTAGTTACATTCATGTTTTCATAAAAGGCATTTAGCTGGCTCATCGAACTGTATTACACTGCCTTTATAAGGTGCAAGATGTTCCTTGCAGTCTATGATGGGGCCCCACCAAATTGTGTGACCATAATTTAAAACAGTTTAATCTGCCATTGATGTGGAGAAAATGTGGATCGAATTATAACCGTCAGCAACAAGGTTGGCTATTGTCATGTTTAATTAATGATGAAAATGATTGATGTACCATAGGTGGCTCTGCCTTGAATGGGCTACCACCCTCAACTCTGGTATCTCTTCTTTAAGATACTTCTTAAAACTCACCTCTTTGGACAAGCGTTGAGTCACCAACATATTCTTTTGTGGCTTGCTGTCAAATTTTGTTTAATGCCACTTCTGTGAAATGCCATTGAAGATTTTAATATGTTGAAAGAGCTTTCTAAATGTGAATTGTTATTGTTGAGAAGCGTCTTAAGCCAGTGCAGTTGGGGTCCAGTAATGTTATTCAAGCAAAGCAAATCCAGCAGATGTATTTAAATCGGATTTCCTATCATCTGTTTATCCTGCAGCTGTGGAGAATTTGCTTCAGAGGCGCTATCTCCGATTACAACACTCTGATCCAACTGGGGTTGATCTGCATCTCAGTCTCTTTACACTGGGTGCACTGATGCCATATCAATCCAAGTCCATTCTCCCTTTTCTCTTGCACCTGTGAGTCTCTTCAATGGGGGAGGAGGGCAAGAGAGAGTTTGCGTTGGTGTTTGATCACTTCACTCTCTGGTCCAGTGTTAGGAGGGCACTGAAGGTTTGGAACTTAACGTGTTGATGTAGCATGTCCTTTGCAATTGAACTGCAGCCCTTTTGTTGACACAGAGCAGCACATTAGTGTATGTGTGTCCAGATCTTCCCGGGTCATCAATGGGTTTGTTAACGTCACTACCCCTACTTCTTTGTCCTTGAATAGAAACCGCAACGGTGGCCTCAGTCAGCGGGGATTTTCCTTGGATACTTGTGGGGTTCCAGTTGTCCAATAGATCGATCTTGTTTTAATAAAGGCAAAATACTGCAGATGCTGAAGATCTGAAATAATAAACAGGAAGCACTGGAAAAATCTCAGCAGGTCTGGCACCTATCTGTGGAGAGAGAAATGGAGTACACATTTCAAGTCCGTATGACATTTCTTCAGGACTGAAGAGAGGTAGGAATGTGCTGGCTGTTAAAAAAGGTCAGGGGGTGGGGGGGTGGGGGTGGTGAGGGGGGCTTTGTCCAGAGACAATTAACTATCTTTTTCCTCAGTTTTCCCCCCCTCTCATGAAACCGTTATCTCCTTGTGCAGGAAAGTGGTACCTAATTTGATCCAGTTGTTGAGAGAATTATAGATTTTTCATCCAGACCTGCAGCACGGAAGTGGTGAAGTTAATGTTGATATTTTTTAAGAAGCAGTTTCAAAGATTAAAAACAAGTCTATTAAAAACAAGTCTACTCACTTTACATTCTGAACTGAGGACACAATTTAACAAAATAATAATAATGATAATTTTTATTGTCCCAGTAGGCTTACATTAACACTGCAATAAGTTACTGTGAAAAGCCCCTAGTCGCCACATTCCGGCGACTGCTCAGTGCACTGAGGGAGAATTCAGAATGTCCAAATTACCGAACAGCGCGTATTTGGAACTTTTTTTCTTCTTTATTTTAAATTCATTCATTTTTTCCAATTAAGGGGCAATTTAGCGTGGCCAATCCACCTACCCTGCACACCTTTGGGTTGTGGGGGCGAAACCCACGCAAACACGGGGAAAATGTGCAAACTCCACACGCACAGTGACCCAGAGCCGGGATCGAACCTGGGACCTCGGCGCCGTGAGGCAGCAGTGATGTATTCGGAACTTGTGGGAGGAAACTAGAGCACCCATGGGAAACCCACGCAGACACAGGAGGAACGTGCAGACTCCACACAGACAGTGACCCAAGCCGGGAATCGAAACTGGGACCCTGGTGCTGTGAAACAACAATACTAACCATTGTGCTACCGTGCCGCCCTATAAAAGCCCCATAGTGAGCGTGTTTAGCCGCGTGTTTCCCGGCACTCTCGGAATTACCTTAGATGTTTTTTTCCTGATCTGCTTCTCTAACTTTGCCAGAAACGAGACCAAGATTCCATTAACAAGACACCTCTTGACAAAGATACAGTGCACAGAATGTCCTGAGGAAATTTAAGGCCAACCGTCACCTTAAAAGTTATTTTAAGAAGTGTATGGACCTAGGATTATCAGATGGTACTGAATTATTATCTTTTTCCCTTCATCATGCAGCCATTACAAGCTTAAGTTAATAGTTGGTTTTGGGCCTACTGCTGATAATTACCAGAAGCCTGCTTGTGCTGCCACTACGTGGCTGCACAATCCAGTAGCTCCCACAGGACATGCGCTGACACAAAGCTTTCTGATCAGCCTGCCAAAGGCTACATGACTTCCCGATCTGAAACACTTCCGACAGTTTCCGGAGCCCGTTCCCAGTGGAGGCCAGCCTTCTCCCTTCATGGGATACTACTGGTGCCCCTGATTGCTGTTACTGTTATTCCCTCCTCAATATTTAACACCAGGAAACACTTTGGACCTGTTTATGCACATTTATATTGCCTTCAAATATCATTAGGGAAATGAAGCTGATTTGGTAACTGGTTAAACGATCAGGCAGCTCCTTTTGAATAGCCGGCCCTTGTTTGCCTGCAGAATAGTCAGCACACTTCAAAAAAAAAAGTGATTAATTGCATGAAGAGTTTTGAGAAGCTCCTCGATGGGAAGTAACTATAAATGCGGTGTTATATTATCATATTAATCAGATTAGCTGTATACTGGAACACAATTGATGGGTTCAAATCAAATGGTTTAAGGTTAAGTTTTGCTTGGTGTTTCCGTCTGTATTAGGAGCTGACACTCCTATTGCTCAGCAGAACTAATTAAATTGATCAAAATGGCAGTGTGAACACTTGATTCAAGTACCTATGATTACGTTGTTGCATCAGTCCAGCACATATCCAGTGCTTGTCAAATTAAACCTTTCCAGTTAGTTTGACCCATTAAGTCCATATGCATATAAATCCCAATACACCTACCTGGTGCACTCTATAATATTCGTTATGGATTTGTTTTCTTTCTAACTAATGCGGGGCTGGTTTAGCTCACTGGGCTAAATCGCTGGCTTTGAAAGCAGACCAAGGCAGGCCAGCAGCACGGTTCAATTCCTGTACCAGCCTCCCCAAACAGGTGCCGGAATGTGGTGACTAGGGGCTTTTCACAGGAACTTCATTGAAGCCTACTCGTGACAATAAGCCATTTTCATTTTCATTTTTATTATAAGACGTCTTACAACACCAGGTGAAAGTCCAACAGGTTTGTTTCGAATCACTAGCTTTTGGAGCGCAGCTCCTTCCTCCATCATAACTATGCTGTGTATCTATGGCCAAGGACTGTACACTGAAGGTGGGTTCCCTGCAGGAAGAAGTCTCACCTCATGGAGCTGCTGGCAAATTGGAGACCAGCAGCTCTGCAGAATCGACAGAACCACCAGCAGTGCCCAGTGCCGATATTGCAGGAGGCCCAGGAGGAAGAACAAGTATGGAGAGCCCAGATTAAGGGAAGTGTGGCGCAGGGGAGAATGGGCTGCTAAGTGACACTGGGAACCCTGAAAGGAGGTACTCCTCCAGGCACACACCCCTCCTCCAATGACAACCCTCCACCATCACTGTAGCCTGCAGGGTCAAAGCTGCCTGGCTGCACGTTGGGTACAGGCCTGTCCTGTCTACCATCAGATCTGAGCAGTGCTGGCATGAGATCCATAGTGGACGTTTAGGGGTTAAATTGGGTTAAAACCCACTTTAGGGGTTAAATTGGGCCATGAATGCATGATCTACCTAACACCTCCCCCAATGCTCTTAGAATTGCAGCGAGGCCCGGGGTAGGTAGCAGGCAGCGGTTACACCTACCTTTCCACTCGCGATTGGCCTGTAAAACCCAGCCCGATAAGTGAGTTCCCCACTGTACTGAAAGGCACCGTGTCATGTTCAGATGGCTTCAACAGACACCGACCTCTCTTATATCTCGTCCAACTTGAGATTCTTGTTGTGTGAGCTTAGATGAGGAGAATTTGCAGACTACTAAAGTTAACTTAGCTTCGTTAGTTCCTTGTCTTGAAGTCAACAAGGCAATGGGATGTAGCCCCACTAGAAACCTGGGCCTATAATCTCGGCTGACACTGCAATGCAATACTGAGGGCGTGCTGCACTGTTAGAGGCGCTATCTCCCGGATGAAATATTAACCCAAGGCTCCATGTGTTGGGATATAAAAGACCATGCAACATCATTCAATGAAGAGTCCCGACTGATTCCTCCCTCAACTAACATCATAATAAAACTGATTAACATGGCATTCATTGATTGGCTGCTATATTTATCTACATAACAATAGCTAAATTACAGAAATAATTCATTAATTACAAAATAGTCTTTTGAACAAAGAACAAAGAAATGTACAGCACAGGAACATGCCTTTTGACCCTCCAAGCCTGTGCCGATCATGCTACCCGTCTAAACTACAATCTTCTGCACTTCTGGGGTCCGTATCCCTCTATTCCCACCCTATTCATGTATTTGTCAAGATGCCCCTTAAATATCACTATCGTCCCTGCTTCCAGCACCTCCTCCAGCAGCGAGTTCACCCACTACCCTCTGTGTAAAATACTTGCCTCGTACATCTCCTCTAAACCTTGCCCCTCGCACCTAAAACCTATGCCCCCTAGTAATTGACCCCTCTACCCTGGGAAAAAGTCTCTGACTATCCACTCTGTCAGCTTGTTCTTTCTTATGAAGGGTGTTGTCATTGACACTATAATCCTGTTATAATTTGGTATCCACATCAATGTACTTCCAAACAGGAGTGATTGATTGGCAGAGGGAGCTCTGGCTGATTTCACCAACCCATCCTCATTCATGCCCATTTCTAGAGCCCATTATTAGTCAGGTCACCCTTTGTCCTACCCCTTCTGACATCAACTCAGTGCAGCCCAAGGATTAAACATGGGTCTCGGAATTTTCTCCACCAGTTGGCTAGCTGGACTGTAGCCCACACCAACCGACACTCCCTTCTCTGCCTCTTCCCCCCCACAACGCCCAACAATTGCGGGCAACTTCTCCAGGCCTGGATGTTTTCCAACTTCCCCTACCCGCCTCTAGGTTGAATATCCAGACCTATGGGTGAGAGTTCGCATAAATTATTGGAAGTTTAATTTTTTGTCCATCTCCACATGGCTCCTGACGTCTGTCCATAGTGGATACTGGATGAGGGCCTTTAGAGGTGGCATGGGGCATATGTGGTGGCATGCGTCTAAGCAATGGCATCGAGGAGGCATAGGTAGTGGTTGGAGGTTTGAGGGCCTACGAGCTTTTAAAACAATTAGGATTACGTCTAAGGGGCTGGTTTAGCACAGTGGGCTAAATAGCTGGCTTGTAATGCAGAACAACGCCAGCAGCGCGGGTTCAATTCCCGTACCAGCCTCCCTGAACAGGCGCCGGAATGTGGCGACTAGGGGCTTTTCACAGTAACTTCATTGAAGCCTACGTGTGACAATAAGCCACTATTATTATTATTATTATTAATAATATTATTATTAAGACAACCAAGCCAGGCCTCCTAACTGGCCCACCTCGGCACTCGCCCCCCTCGTAGCTGCCTCTGATCTGCTTGTAGGGTCAGCAGGACGGACTCAATCCTATCACTGAAGTGAAAATTCCATGTGACCGGGACTTTACATCGAGGCGGACTTGCCGAGTTCGGAAATTCCCCAATTTGAAATGCCCACCTCGGTGGTGAAAAGCCGTCTCTCGGTTTCACGGCACATCCAACAGGATAGCGTTCCCTGAAAGGCAGGGCTGGTGTTTCAAGCTAGAATACGCGTGCTCTGCAATGGGACTCAAAATGGAAACCTTCAACGTGAACACGGCCACTGAGCCAGGGCTGAATCTTTATGGTTATTTCCAACCAAGACCGGACAAGCTGGGGTAAGAGAAGCCCTCTCACAGTAAAAGAGAATTGCAATCTGAACTCATGGAAAGGCAGATTTAATTTCACACTTAATAAAGTCCTCATGTGCCAAATGACGAAAAGCTGGGGCGAAATTCTCCTACCCGCCCCGCCACATTTCTGCCCTGACCGGCCGGCGGGAGTCTCCGTAACACCGGTCGGTCAATGGGGTTTCCCATTGTGGGGCAGCCCCACGCCGTCGGGAAACCCCCGGGCGCCGGCAAAACGGAGACTCCCGCCGGCGGAGAATGACGCCCCTGATGTCCAACAGTTGAAGTTTCCCATGCCCCAGTGATATTCTCAACATGACATTAGTCAGGCTCTGGCACCACGGTTGGTCACCTGATTGGCATATGGCAGTCGATGTAATCTGCGGTGAGTGCTTTAGATGAGGATTTGGATAACATAAAGGATATGATCTGATACGACAGAAATTGGCTCCATGGCGTGTGTTTCCATTCCTCTATGTTTTCCACTCTTTAACATGTATTTTAGGACTATGGCACTTCTGAGTGCCGACATGTCACGTCTGCACTTTTTGTTTAAAGTGATGCACTGTTGAAATAAAGTGAAACTCTGTGCTCCTCCAAACCCTAGTTGTAAGATTGTCTCCCCAATTTCAACTCAAAAAAGAAGTTCGCAGATAAAAAACAGTGGGCGTGATTCTCCGAAATGGAGGCAGAGTGTTTGCGCCATCGTGAACGCCGTTGAGGTTCACAACGGCGCGAAACGGCCCCTATCCCGACCGATTCAGGTCCCGATAATGGGCTAGGAGCGGCGCCGCGTCATTTACACACGCCAGGCCTTGGCGCCGCGTAAAGGTGGGGCCGCATACATGACGTGGCCGGCGCCGCATAAGAAGATGTCAGACGGATCTTGCGGGGCTGCGGAAGAAAGGAGGTCCTCCTTCAGAGAGGACGGCCCGATGATCGGTGGGCACCGATCGCGGGCCACACCCCATTTCAGCCCCCCCCCCCCTGTGCAGGATCCCCCCCCCCCCCCCCCCCCGCAGGCCGCCCCTCCCCAGCGTTCCCGCCAGCAGCGACCAGATATGGACGGCACCGGGGGGAACCCGCCGTTTTGGGCTGGCCGCTTGGCCCATCCGGGCCTGAGAATAGCAGGGGTGCCGGAGAATCGCTATTTTGGGTGTCTCGGGCGGTTCTCCGGCCTACGCCGTGCGGAACTCGACGGGGCCGTTCTCGCCGCTTGGGAGAATCGCGGGAGGGGGTCGGGACCGGCATCGCAGGAAAATTTGGCAACCCAGGCGATTCTCCCAACCGGCGCGGGAGCGGAGAATCGCGCCCAGTACGTTTGTCGCCTCTCTCAGAAATGTCCCAAATGATGTCTCACTCAATTCCTTTTGAAGCCATGGTTTCCACCTTGATGAAAACTCCAAGGAGAAGATCTTTTCCCCCCAAAATAAGCAAAATCTTGCAGATGCTGGATATCTGAAATAAAAGCAGAAAATGCTGGATAAACGCCTCACACTTGGCAGCACCTGTGGAGAGAGAAACAGGGGAGGGATAGAAATGTGATGAATTATATAGTTGGAGAGGTGGGGTGGGGTGGGGTGTGGTGGGGTAGATGGTCTCTGACCTATCATTGACCTATGGGCTTGGATCACTGTCTGTGCGGAGTCTGCTCATTCTCCCCGGGTCTGCGTGTGTTTCCTCCGGGTGCTCCGGTTTCCTCTCAACAGTCCAAAGATGTGCGGGTTAGGTGGATTGTCCATGCTAAATTGCTCTTGGTGTCCAAAAAGGTTAGGTGCAGTCATGGGATAGGGTGGAGGCGTGGGCTTAAGTGGGATGCTCTTTCCAAGAGTCGGTGCAGACTCTATGGGCCGAATGGCATCCTGCTGCCCTGTAGTTTCTATGATTCTATGCTCACCCACTTCTCCAAATATAAAGTGTTAACTACTGTGCCATCTTGCTGCAGGAAGGAGATGGGCCAGGCACCCATATTTTACCTGCCTTCCCTCGCCAAAAACACATGCAGCATTGGACCATGAAATGCAATCCAAATGGAGGATTAAAAGAAAATACAATTTTTTTAAAAAAGAACTATTTATCTTAATTACATTAGATTTATCCATTATTGCTTTGCCTAATTTTATGAGGTGTCCTAGAAAGATGGATGAACGAATCTTAACCTGTCCCGTGTGAAATGTGAGTAACTGAGCCTGTAGAAACAGCAAAGAGTGAGTGCGTGTTTTTATTGAGGGTGTTACTGGCAGCCAGGTTATGAATGCCACATGTGAGCTGACCTCGAATGTGGAGCTGGATGTCGGGGGCAGGTGGAAGTTTCTCTTCTGAGTCGATACCAATGGCAGTTAATGTTTCCTAAAGAAAACAAACTTGGGATCCCTGAAATCCGAGCGGTGCAATAATTAGACTCGTAGCTTGCTCCAGACTGAACGTGCAGCCTGCCAGGGATGTGCAATTTCCTCTTTAAAATTCCCCAGAGAGAGTTGCTGTGCCAGAGTTTTTATTCTTATTGGATTGTGACACATCCCTTTATGGTTAACCTTTCGAATCCCCTTTGCCTTGCCTTCCCATGATTTACAAACAGTAGTAATTGAGAATTCCTAGAAGATGTGGTAGATGGGGAGAGGGGGTGGGGGATTGCCGGAAATGTCACTAAATTCCGTGCCTAGTTTGTGATGAAAAACCCATGTACTTTCATTTAATTTTAACAGGTTTATTTTGGTCCTCCAAATTAACTGGTTGGAATCTGACCGGTGACCTCGGGCATTGAGCCGACCACAAAAATACAGGGGGTCAGTGGGAAGACATCTCTGTTGCAGGCTGGGTTCAAGCACCACTTCAGGCATGGAATTGGCACCAACTTGCCCCCTATGCTCAAGGGTTTCAATCCCCTGGCTCGGCTTTGATCCAGGTGAGCAACTCACCTCCTGACTCCCCAAAGCTTGACAACAATCAACAAGGCCCAAGTCAGGATTGTGGTGGAATCCACTCCACTTCTCTGGATGGGTAAAGCTCCAACAACAGTCAAAGAAGTTCAACTGGACAAACCAGCCCACTTGATTGACAGCCTTTCCACAAACATTCACTTCCTCCACCACCAACCCACAGTAGCAGCAATGTGTACCATCTACAAGATGCACTGCAGGATCTCACTGAGGCTCCATTTGCAGCACCTTCCAAAGCTATGACAAGAGCAGCAAATCTATGGGAACACAGGGCAGCATGGTGGCGCAGTGGTTAGCACTGCTGCCTCACGGCATCAAGGATGCGGGTTTGATCACGGACCCGGGTCACTGTCCGTGTTGAGTTTGCACATTCTCCCCGTGTCAGCGTGGGTCTCACTCCCACAACCCAAAACGATGTGCAGGGTAGGTGGATCGGCCATGCTAAATTACCCCTGAATTGGAAAAAAGGAATTGGGTACTCTAAATGTAATAATAATAATAATAATCGCTTATTGTCACAAGTAGGCTTCAATGAAGTTACTGTGAAACACCCCTAGTCGCCACATTCCGGCGCCTGTTCGGGGAGGCTGGAATGGGAACTGAACCCGCGCTGCTAGTCTTGTTCTGCATTACAAGCCAGCTGTCTTAGCCCACTGTGCTAAACCAGCCCCTATAATTATTTCAAAACAAAGAGAAAAAAATACACGGGAACACCACCATCTAAAATTTCCCCTCATTATCCTGACCTCAAAATATATGGCCATTCTTTCACTGTCGCTGGGTCAAACTCCTGGAACTCCCTCCCTAACAGCACATGGACTGCAGTGGTTCAAGAAGACAGCTCATGACCACCTTCTTGAGGGCAATCAGGGATGGGCAATGAATATTGGCCTAGCCAGCAACGTCCGTGTCCATTGAATGAATAAAAAAATAAGCAAGCAGACAATTTGTGATATTCTTCCTCAGGGATCCAAGCCAGGGAGATGGCATTCCTCACTTCACTCTATGTATATTGGCAATCACTGCGACATTGTGTTCCCGTCCAAGGGCAGGACCTGGAGCCCCTGAATCTCTTGTCCTCGATCCCAACTCCTAACCATTTCTCTGGGTTTTAAAGGACAGTCTTGGGGCATTAGTTGCAACTGTTTGGACACTTCCAGAAATGGCAGAAATCAGTGTAACTGTAGCTCCACCTTTTCTGGAGTTATCTGGAACGCCAGTGTCTTGGCATAGAGTTGGGTGGCTGGTAAGCAACCCCGAAGAATGTACGGACCCATTTCTAAATTAGTTCCATTCAACATCAGGCCCCATAGACATATGTGATGCAGGGGTGTGAGTGGGATAAAAGGTAGATTTCCTTCCAATTGCTTATAAAGAAAAAAAATACTGAAGGAAGGAGTAGCATCTAATCAGCATTTTCCATTACATGGCTTCAGAGCTGACCAAATTTTACCTGGAAGAGATAAGTGGGCTTGTTTGAGTCTGCTGGCCCCAAGAGTGATCCAATTAGTCCCATTCATTTCCTCTTTCCCCATTTCCCTGCAATGTTATTTTTACTCTGCTTTTAACTATATATCCAATTCCATTTTGAAAACAAATACCAATTCCTCTTCAACGTTCTTTCGGGCAGTGCATTCCACATCACAACAAATTGCTGCTGAAAAGAATTTCTCCTCATCTTCCCGTGCTCTCACTCCAACTTTTTAGCAAGTACCTTAAAATCAGAGTCCTCTGGTTATCGACCGCACCTCCCCACCACCCTACAGTCCACCCCACCCTGCCAGTTTCTCCCTTAGCCGTCTTCATTCCAAGAAAAGCTATCCCAGCTCCTCGGCTTCCCACCTAACTTAAGATGCAGGTACAATTCAAGTGAGACTCCTCTGTGCCCACTCCAAAGCATTAATATCCTCCTGGAAAGTGTGATGCCCAGAATTAGGTACAATACCCCAGCTCACGCCTAATCCACGATTTATAAAGGCTTAACATAACTTTTCCTTGCTTTCGTATCTATTCGTCTGTTAATAAATCCAAGGATGCTGTTACTTTATAAATAGCCATATTGACTTGTCCCTGCCAGCAGTCACGTTTTCAGTTGTGTTTCAGTCCCGCTCCAGAGCTGTGCAGTCAGAGGGCAATTAAGCACTAAGGATGCCTTCTTGTTTGTAACTGCCCTGTATTTCTGATGTTTTATTGTTCTCATGGTGTTGTTGGCTTGCTGCTCCTCAGCCCTCAAGCCCCTGCCAATGATCGGGCCTGTGCCCATGGCCAATGGAGAAGGAGTGCATTACAAAATTACACATTCCTGAACTAGGCCTCCAGTGAAACCTGAAATCTCTGCGCAGCGGCCGATGTTGCTCCAGGTTCTCCATCTTGTCAATCTTTAAACATTGAGCTAATTTCTGTCTGAACCAGCTCTGAGCCATTTCCCCCTCTGGCAATGCGCATTCCTATTAATGAAGCAGCGCACTTCAGACATTTTGCCGAAGGGCAGCATACCTTTTCTCAATGGGTTCTTCATATTCTTTTGCAATTTTATCATACCTGCTGACCGCCCCCCCCCCCCCCCCCCCCCCCCCCCCCCCCAACCCAGTTGTAAGTGTCAGACCAGGTTGGGAGAGATCCAAATATACACCCGTGACAGATATACGTCATTGTGAGTCTCCATCTTGAAGCTGTAGCCTACAAACAGCTAACCCAGCATTGACACAATGGGAAGAATGATGCAATCATTACAAAGCTAAATTTTGAACAGGTCCCATAACAGAGGTGCATGAATGTGCACCTATAAAAACAAAATGCAATAATCCACGTCTTCAGCCTTTTCATAAATTTGCTAAATGGAACAAAATGTTCCTGTAAACTACAAGAAATGATGAACTGAACAGTTTGACGATGAACAATTGGGGCAAAGAGACCAGATTGATTCCAGTGACCTGGCTCAGTTAGCTGATCTCAGAAGGCCTGGCCCCTTGGTGGCCACAGGAGATCCCGTGGCACTATCTTGAAGAAGAGCTGAGCAATCCTCCTGGTGTCCTCGCTAATAGCTAGCCCTAAACCAACGGATTTCCATCATCCACTAAAAATAGATTATCTGGTCATGAGCACACCGCTGATGAGGGAACTTGCTCTGTGTAAATCAACTGCCATTCTTTCATCACAACCAGTGATTATACTTCAATAATAATTCATTGGCTGTAAAGCGTTTTGGGATATCCTGTGGCCTTGAAAGGGATGTTGGAAATGTAAATTCTTTGCTCTTAGTAGGAGGGGCTTCATTGGCTTCTATATATCTGGGATTAGCGAGGATTAAATTAACCTGGATTCTATCACGGATCTTAACCTAGCGAGTCCTGTTGAAGGTGCTCTCCTAAATGAGTTGTGAGTATAGACGCACCTGTTGGCCATGTTAGGCCTAGACTTGAGCAGGCTGTTGACGTGCACACAGTGACAAGGCACCAGAGGCTGTCTGATGTTAAGGGGTGGAGGAACAGACCAGCCATAAACAAATGAAACAGCGGATTTCTCTCAAGCGCTCCTGTTCCGAACTGAACCCCAGAAAAAAACTGGATGACTTCAGGAGAAATGAAGGAGAATAAATTTAAGGTCAATTCCTGCACTTCCAGGTCTTCAAATTACTCTGTGGGATATCGCTGTGGTGCTGTTCATTTAAGGCTCGTCTCTCCACTATTTCAATCAAGGCAATATCTCATTGATCTTCAGAGCTTTTGAGACGGTATGCAGCACTTCAATCAAACATGAATTTATTTGAAGAGAAGAAAAATTATCTCCTTTTTTCTAATGCACAGCTTTGTAATAGTCATACCACTGTTAATTAAGGGGCAGGGGGCGTTTCAAAATATTACCGCTGCTCTCTTTGATGTGTACAATATATATTATTACTGAAAGTAAACATTTTAGAGTGCGCACTGCCTGTAAGCTCGCTGCGAACTTCACAGTGCTCACCCTGCTGTTTAACTTGGCTCAATGCAGAAATGTAGGCCTCAGCAGGGCTAGTGCTGCTGAGCTGTTCTTCCAAACACACAGATTCCTGTACGCTGGGATAATCACATTCCTCGGGTGAAGCCGAGGCTTTTGCCACATTCCTTCTCTTGTTGGGAACTTTCCAAATGTCCTTGTAGCGGAACTCTGGACTTCAAAAATTCAAACTGTTTTTTTTTTGAACTGGGGTGGGGGTGGTTATGTGGCGGGGTGGAGGTTGTCATTGAGGGGAGTAGAGGGAAGATCTCTGTGAGGGGTAATGGAGAGAGAGTGTGAAAAATCTGCTTGAAAGAGAGAGCGAAGGCCCTTCAAAGAGTTTTCTGGCAAGTTATTTGTGTTGCTCACCCCTCCGGGCACGACACAAGTTACTCTGAACTCAGTGACCAGATGTTAACCTAGAAACATCGCTGGAGATCTGGGCAACTGTTTACAAATAACTCTTTCCTGTCTGGATTGGATTATACATTTTCAATGTGAAGCAGCCACTTCTGAAAGGTCGAATGACATCCAAATCAGAAAATTCACTCCTACACCATACACTGCCTTCTCGACAATTGGGCAAAAGGCTCCTTATCCAAGATATCATCTTCATAGGCATTTGGCGGCAGCGGAGATTGTTGTTGCCCTCGCAGTGTGGCCTTGTTACAAGTAATTATCATAGAATTTACAGTGCAGAAGGAGGCCATTCAGCCCATCGAGTCTGCACCGGCTCTTGGAAAGAGCACCCTACCCAAGATCAAGGTCCACACCTCCACCCTATCCCCATAACCCAGCAACCCCACCCAACACTAAGGGCAATTTTGGACACTAAGGGCAATTTATCATGGCCAATCCACCTAACCTGCACATCTTTGGACTGTGGGAGGAAACCAGAGCACCCGGAGGAAACCCATTCACACACAGGGAGGACGTGCAGACTCCGCACAGACAGTGGCCCAAGCCGGGATCGAACCTGGGACCCTGGAGCTGGCTGTGAAGTATAAAAAGTATTAAAAAGTATAATCAGGAATCTTTGTCCAAATCTCTTCTAATGGGGGCAATGTGCCACGTTACGGCTATACATTGCCCTAGCCACCACTGTTCTGCTAGAGACAGATTTAGAAGGCTATTCCATCATGTAAAACATCAAATGCTAAATCCAGTCCAATTATCATCCACAATCCACCTGTGTGCACTGCCTAGCAATGGTCGCAGGCAACGCACCCTTTATCGTTTTGGAGTGTGCAGGTGTGTTCACGTGTGTGGTCCCTTTAGATTATTTTGTGCTGTTGCTCACAGGCAGTAACATAAAGGGGCCAACTTGTGCGTGACTTGCGTGGGAGGTTTTTGTGCTGTGGTCAGGCATCTTAGAGGGACTATTGGTCACAGTGGCAATTGGCTTATTTTTACCAGACAACCTAGGTTAGCGGTTGGAGCAGTTTACAATCTGCCGAGTGAGTACAGACTGGGCACTGAACGTTGGATAATTCCGTATCACTCCAGAGTATATTTGTACCCTGACCATCAGAGGAGTTTGTTTTAGATGCATTCAGGCTCAGCTCCGGAAGCGATCACCCTCTGGGAGTGAATTACAAACTGTTACGTTGCATAGTTCTCACCCCAACTTCAAGAATGTCTCCCTACGTTGTACAAGGCTTGCAATCCCTTGTGTATAGGTCAGGAGATGAAGGAGTGATCTAATGGAGGTGTTCAAGATGATTAAAGGATTTGGTAGGGTAGATAGAGAGCAACTATTTTCTCGAGCGAGAGTCCAGAATACGGGGGTGTAACTTGGGCTGTTCAGGGGAGAGTGTGGAAGCTTCTCCCTTCCGACAAGGTTGAGGCCTCCCCCAGTCTTCTCGACAGCCTCTATGCCCCCAAGACTGCAATGCTGGTGGTGGTAGTGGAGTGGCCCCGATGCCTCCGATGGTGGGGGAATGGGGTGGAGGGGTGGAAGATGCCCTGTTCGCTGTGCCGTGGTGGGGGTGGGGAAGCCCACTGCACAATGTTCAGCATTGTTCGCGACTCCTCAGATACTGAAGCAGTCCATGTTCAAAATGAAACAACAACCAGACAGTATCCAGGCTTGGGCTAACAAGTGGCAAGCAACATTTGTGCCACACAAGTGCCAGGCATTGACCATATCCAACAAGAGAGAATCTAGCCATTGCCACTTAACATTCAATGGCATTACCATTGCTGAATCACCCACTATCAACATCCTGGGGGTTACCATTGATCAGAAACTGTACTGGACTAGCCATATCAATAACGTGGCTACAAAAGCAAGTCAGTGGCTAGGAATTCTGTGGCGAGTAACTCGCCTCCTGACTCCCCAGAACCTGTTTACAAGGCACAAGTTAGGTGTGTGATGTAATGCTGTGCCATTGCCTGGATAAGAGAAGCTCCAGCAACAGACAAGAAGGTAGAAGCTCGCTTGATTGGCACCCCATCCACAAATATTCACTGCCTCCACCACCGACACAGTAGCAGCAGTGTGTACCATCTACAAGATCCACTGGAGGAACTGACCAAACTCCTCAGGCAGCACCTTCCAAACCCACGACCGCAATCATCTGGAAAGAAATGGGGCTGCACCGTAGCAGAAGTGATTAGCACTGTGGCTTCACAGCGCCAGGGTCCCAGGTTCGATTCCCTGCTGGGTCACTGTCTGTGCGGAGTCTGCAAGTTCTCCCCGTGTGTGCATGGGTTTCCTCCAGGTGCTCCAGTTTCCTCCCACAGTCCAAGACGTGCAGGTTAGGTGGATTGGCCATGATAAATTGCCCTTGGTGACCAAAAAAGGTTAGGAGGGGTTATTGTGTTATGGGGATAGGGTAGAAGTGAGGGCTCAAGTGGGTCAGTGCAGACTCGATGGGCCAAATGGCCTCCTTCTGCACTGTATGTTCTAAACAATTTGGCTCTAAACAAGGGCCGCAGTTACGTGAGAACACCAGCAACTGGAAGATCCCCTCCAAGCTTTACACAAACTGACATGGAAATCTACCTCTGAACACAGAGGGAGAATTCAACATGTCCAATCCACTTAACAAGCACGTCCTTCGGAACTTGTGGGAGGAAACCGGAGCACCCGGAGGAAACCCACACAGACAGAAGGAGAACTTGCAGACTCTGCACAGACAGTGACCCAAGTGGGAATCGAACCTGGGACCCTAGTGCTGTGAAGCAACAGTGCTAACCACTGTGCCACCGTGCCATCCATCCCATGAGAGAATAAAATTTAAGACAGTGTGTTATTTTACTCCAACATTCACTTGATGAGTGCAATGCATGATGATTTTATATCCTCAGACACACCATTACCATTCCAAAAATCAACCCTGCTTTCCCTCGGAGTAATTTTGCCCTTTTTCTTGGAGAGTATGGTTGCCCTCCATCAACACGTTCCATATTGTTAATGACTGACAAGTGCTTAAAAGATATGGGGCGGGATTCTCCGACCCTCCGCCGGGTCGGAGAATCGCCGGGGGCTGGCGTGAATCCTGCCCCCGCCGGTTGCCGAATTCTCCAGCACCGGATATTCGGCGGGGGTGGGAATCGGGCCGCGCCCGGTTGGCGGGCCCCCCCCGGCGATTCTCCGGCACGTGATGGGCCGAAGTCCCGCTGCTGGGATGCCTGTCCTGCCGGCGAGAATCAAACCATCTCTCTTACCGGCAGGACAAGGCGGCGCGGGCAGGCTCCGGGGTCCTGGGGGGGGGGCGCGGGGCGATCTGGCCCCGGGGGTGCCCCCATGGTGGCCTGGCCCGCAATTGGGGCCCACCGATCCGCGGGCGGGCCTGTGCCGTAGGGGCACTCTTTTCCTTCCGCCTTCGCCATGGTCTCCACTATGGCGGAGGCGGAAGAGGCCCCCTCCACTGCGCATGCGTTGGGATGCCGTGAGCGGCTGCTGATGCTCCCGCGCATGCGTCACACGGCAAAGTCATTTCCGCGCCAGCTGGCGGGGCACCAAAGGCCTTTCCCGCCAGCTGGCGGGGTGGAAATCAGTCCGGCGCGGGCCTAGCCCCTCAAGGTGAGGGCTCGGCCCCTCAAGATGCGGAGAATTCCGCACCTTTGGGGTGGCGCGATGCCGGACTGATTCATGCCCGTTTTGGCGCCGGTCGGCGGACATCACGCCGATTGCGGAGAATCCCGCCCATAGTCCTTACACCATTTCAGCCATCATTACAGTGAATATAACGAAAGGCTTCACGCTCCAATTCTGCAGAATAAATCCTGGTTCCTGCTGCAAGTTTTATACTTTCTATAGAGTTTTAGAGCACAGCGTGAGTCTGCACGTTCTCCCCGTGTCTGCAAGGGATTCCTCCGGGCGCTCCGGTCTTCTCCAACAAGTCCCAAAAGACCTGCTTGTTCGGTTAATTGGACATTCTGAATTCTCTCTCTGTGTACAGGTGCCGGAATGTTATTTTTCACAGTAACATCATTGCAGTGTTAATGTCAGGCTACTTGTGACAATAATAATTATTATAATAAAGATTATTATAGTATCACTTAATCTAAGAAGCAGATGTGTGGCTTTCAATACCCGTTCAATTAGTGCTGCAAGCTGACAAATTGGGGTGGATTCTCCATTGCCCAATGCCGTGATCGGGATTTTTGATGGGACAGAGACTGGAGCTTCCCCCGGAAAACAAGTTTGGCACCGATCCCCTACTGGTGCAGGATGGATTGCTCGCTGAAGCCGCCAACGGGAAATCAGAGCCAAACCAGTTTTCCGGGGATGCTCCATTCTCTGCCCGATTGGGAACCCTGATTGTGGCATCGTGCAATGGAGTATCCACCCCAATTTGTCAGCTTTCTGCTCTGAATAAGGGGAAGTAAAAGCACTTGGCTGCTTTTGATGTGGTGGGGAGCTGTCAATCACAGAAGGAGTGTTTATAAACATTATGCTTTGCAGCAAAGCATGAAAGGCAAGATAGATAAACAAACCACCAAGCACCTGTCTCTGGACTAATAAAACCACTAATCACTGGCTGGTGAAATGTATTGCTTTGAGAAATCGAATGAGAGTTCTGCATTTCAACGGCTGTCAAAGGATTTGAAGCATTTTCAAGTGTACTTGGCTTATGAGGAAGCCTCTGACACTTGTAACAGCTGCTGCATTAAACACCTTTGTCTGAGGCAGCAGGTGTTAGAGAAGAACAAATGAAAATACCGGACTGCTCTTCAGGTTTCAGGCAGGGGTGGCTAATGGGGGGAGGGATTCTAATGGTGTCTCTGACGGGGGTCCTGATGAAGTTTCTGATGGGGGGGTGAGGCCTGATGCGGAGATCTGATGGGGCGGCTGGTGGGAAGGGGGTTGGGTCACCCTCATGTGCGTATTGTTGGGGAGGGGGAGTGACCTGTTATTCCCGTGTGAGGGGAGGATACCCCTGCTTGTCAGCAAGGGGTGGGCAGGATTAGCGTTATGGGGAGGAGGGGGGACTGCCGTTGGACCTCGGGAATGGACCCCCATGGGGACCAGTCCCGATTCTCCGCTGGCGGAAGCAATTAGGCTCCTGAATGGAGATCCACAGCCATTGCTTTGTGAAGCTCCCAGTCGGGTTGAAATGTGGAGGGGACTGCAATCAACTGATGGTATTGCCAGCCTCAGCAATTCTAAGTTATCTTTGATGGCTCGCTGAGTTTATCTAGCCAGTTTTCTCTGTCTTGAAAGATCAGAATGTTTTCGGGTATGATCCTCCTTCACTGTGCTCAGTCATAGCAAATCTCATCTGGGTGCTGTGGTCGAGTGAAGTCAACAGGGCCATTCCCCGCCCCGGCAACTCTTCCTGTCCCTGGGGTTAGAAAAGAGAAGATTGGCCATGATTCCTGTTCTACTTTGCATTTTTAGTGAGGCTGACTATTAGCATGTCATGGCTGGAAAGCAGTCGGTGCGGGGGTGGGGCGGGGTGCCCGGGGGGGGGGGGGGTTTAATTTATATGCTGAGTGTATGCTAAAGCAGAGTTTTGGGGTAATTTTATTTGCCGTGCTGATTTCTATAGGCCGTGGTTTGCTGTTGTAATTTGCACCAAGTTCTAAAATAACACTTGATGCCAGCTGTGACTTCCATAGCCCTAGCTTTGTTCATTGCAATCTTGTATTCCACAAACAAAACCTATTTCTCACGCAAATCAGTAACAGTAGCCACACACACAGGCGCCAATTTTCAGCCCACATTCACCATCGGAGGGAACGGCGACACGGGCGGGAAATCCAGAGCGAATTGAGAAATGGGATTCTCTCTGGAGAGATGGCGTTTCCTGATTTTTCACGCCCCCTGCCTGTGATGTCACGAGGTTCACGCCCACAAAGGGTGAGAACCTCATTTTAATAGAGTTCAATACATTTTAATTTCACCAGCCAGCCTCCCACCATATGGTCCCCCCCTCACTGAATATGCAAGCTCACGTCGGCGAGGTTTACAACAGGTTTTGAATGAGATATTCAGTCGAGGGGATCCTACTGGGGTTGGGGTCCAATGGTTGACACTCATGGGATTCCTATGGGGGAGGGTGTGTTTTCCAGTTATGGGGGTGGGGGGGGGGGGAAGAGCAGGCAGTGAGGGGAACTTATAGGCCTGGGGAGGAGCAGGCTGTGGGGGGAATGCCGATGATACTTCCGCGGTGCTGATTGGGGCGCCCATTAAAGATGACATCCAGGTCTCTGTGGAGTCGGCCTTGCTGGCTCTATCAGGCTCCGCCCCATGAGAGTGGCAGCACAGCCCATGTCCACTCATCCCTTTTTTCCTCAGAGAGGCTCAAGTGGAGAACAATTGGCCTGTACAGCTGGAGAGCTACACACTGGTTTTCAGCCTGACACGTCGAAAAGATATATTAAGATTCTGCCCACAGTGTAATTATGGAACTAGAATGGGAAGTTCACAAAGAAGTAAAGAACATTATGGGTTGGATTCTCCGATCGGCGAAGCCGAAATCGCGTTCGGTGATCGGCCGGAGAATCACCGTTTACGCCGGAATCGGGACAGTGCCGTTTTTGCGATGGGTCCCCCCCGAGTATGGAGCACGCGGTATGGATTGCCTCAGGACGCCACCTGAGTCTTCTTCCAATACTCTGCCCTCGATGGGCCGTGTCCCCGATGGCGTGGGTCACGTGTGCTCACACCATCCGGGGACCTCGTGTGGTCGCTGCGGACTGAGTACAGCGCTGCCACAATCGGGGTGGGGGGGGGGAGTCGTTCCGCTGGCAAGGGGGGCTTCGGCTGGTGGGGGTGGTAGGGGGTGGCGAGGCTGGTTACAGGGGGACAGTTTTTGACAGGCCGGGTCCGCGTGCGGCCGGCGCCATGTTGCACAGCGCAGCCGCCGCCCTGCGCATGCGCGGCCACGGACTCAGCCTTTCTCCAGCCATATCCGCAGGTAAAGCTGGGGGGCTTTACACTGCGTGCCTGCTTCCCCCCCCCCACCGGTGGGAAGATCGGTGTGGGGTAGCGCCAACTTTCTGGTCGTAAGACCAGACGGATCCTGCGGACATAGCCACAGAATCGGAGAATCCAGCCCTATGTTTTTTAATAAAGCGGTTGTGTTTGTGTTGAAGAGTTCACTTTCTTGGTCTTGTGTGTTAACCTGAACCTCTTTATTTCAGCACGATTACAGTGGCATAGTAGAGTTTGAAGCCAGCATTCCCTGTGTCCTCTGAAGCTGGTGATATATGTGATCAGAATAAAGTATAATTTGAACACCATTTGGTATCGGACTATGCATTTATGATATGGCATCAAAGGCTTATCCAGTTTTCCGCTAGTAATCTGATTGTGCCTTTTGCACACAGATTGGGGCCTCATATCATTTTACAGCCAGTTATTATGATAGACAGGCCAAGTCTTGCAGTTGTTTACCTCATACCTTTGATATTTACTCTGCCCTTACTTAAATCTATGGTTGAGGCCTAGTAGGGAGGACTCTTGGTCACTTAACAGAAAACAAATGGTACTGACCTTTTATTTGTGGAAAATCTCTGGCACTGAGGCAATCACAAAGATCTAGTGTTCAGAAACTATGGAGCGCAGAGAGAGCGCTGAAATTCTGTCATTTCTGATGCCAAAGGTCATGGGACTGTTTACTTCCTCTTCTTTCTTATTGGCTGCCAAGCGTCAGAATGTTTATTTGTCTCTTTCTTTTGTACTCTAATTCAAAATAAGTTCAAACGTTTGTTGACCACAGGGTTTGTAGGGTTGAATCTTTGCTTGCCAAACAGAATAATGGACTAAATTTTCAAAAGGATAGAAATGTGGTTGATTTTGTGTTTTTTGTGCTAAAAATATTTTTTTTGCAATCCCGACTGCTTTGTGTCCAGGATTCAAAAGTCTTGAACTTATTTTTCTGAAGAGACGGGAATTATTTTCTGTAATGCAACATTTTGATTTCCACTATGCTTGTCAGCGTCTCCTTTTTATACTGAAACATAATAATTCGAATTACATTGAAGTATGTCTCTGAGCTTTGCTTTGGAAGATGGGTTCATGAGTCCGAGCTGCTGCCCAGAATGATGTCTAAATCTTCAAATCTGAGGATTTGGAGCCTGAACCTGTCTCCACCATTCCACAAACCAATATGTGTTCACTGCCCGGCTGCAGGCTCCAAGCGTTAATCAGGAAAGGGCACTTAGTTGATTTTTTTCCCCAGAGCCTTCCTGCTTACTGCATATCGTAAGATTCACCTTCTGACATCCCACGATCACCCCACCAAGAGGTCCAAACTGAGTGACTCAGAAACTCCCTTGTCCATATAGTTTGGGACTATTGGGAGGCGCCATTGCATTATTTGCAGGTGCAACAAAACTCACTAAATATTTTTTGTGGAGACGAGAGATCTTTTTTCTTGCTGCTTTTTAACTTGTTCATCAATGTCATGTTTCTCTCCTCCTTTCCCGAAGACATTGATTCCTTGATCACCCAACTGGTTGTTATTTCAAAACTTAAAAAAAAAAATTTAGAGTACCCAAATCATTTTTTCCAACTAAGGGGCAATTTAGCATGGCCAATCCACCTAGCCTGCACATCTTTGGGTTGTGGGGGCGAAACCCACGCAAACACGGGGAGAGTGTGCAAACTCCACACGGACAGTGACCCAGAGCCAGGATTGAACTTGGGATCTCGGCGCCGTGAGGCAACAAGGCTAACCCACTGCTGCCCAGTTATTTCAAAACTAAACTTCACAGTGAGTGCCAATAAGCTATGTTGCTGTGTGAGCATCATAGTTGAAGCTGACCCAATTTCAGTTCATACCAATTGACACATCATTACGAACCTGGCTTCAATCGGTTAATGCAGCACAGATAGCTATCAAAGCTAGGAGCTCTCTGTGTAATATCTTTACAGGAATTAAATGAGACAGTCTTCTACATTGAAAATCAAGTACCAACCAAAACTAGTTTAATCAAAATTTGGTTACATATGCATACATACATACATACACAAGTGGCCATAAAAGAGCTCAGTTACACAATTACACTGCTCCCTTCTTAATGAGAAATTACAAAATGTTCAGCTTCCATGTAACTTCTGTACATTTTCCTTTTCATTTATTTACAAATAAAACTTAACCATTGGTTCCTCTTCCTAAGAGGATACCTCCTTTCCAAACTTTCAGAACTCGGGGAAGGACCTTGAACTATCTGGACCTGAGTCGAAGGCAAATTTTTCGCCAACAAGGACTGATTCTTCCCGTCAATTAAAATTTCCACTTCATCAAACATGTCTGATTGTCTCTGAACTAGCTTCAGGCATGACGTGTCCTGATGAAACTATTGGTACTCTATCGAATCCCAACTATCCGATTCTTCCCAACTGCCTTCATGAGCGTCTGAAGATAAAACATGATATTTGTGCATAAATCTAACCTTTTACCAAGCATCTTGATCAAATATGTGCAAGGGTCACACATATAGATTCAGATTTAGGGGCGAAATTCTCCGGTATCGGCGCGATGTCCGCCGACTGGCGCCCAAAACGGCGCAAAACAGTCAGGCATCGCGCCACCCCAAAGGTGCAGAATGCTCCACATCTTGGGGGGCCGAGCCCCAACCTTAAGGGGCTAGGCCCGTGCCGGACTAATTTCCGCCCCGCCAGCTGGTGGAAAAGGCCTTTGGTGCCCCGCCAGCTGGCGGGGAAATGACATCTCCGGGCGGCGCAGGCGCGGGAGTGTTAGCGGCCACTGACTGCATTCCCGCGCATGCGCAGTGGAGGGAGTCTCTTCTGCCTCCGCCATGGTGGAGACCGTGGCGAAGGCGGAAGGGAAAGAGTGCCCCTATGGCACAGGCCCGCCCGCGGATTGGTGGGCCCCGATCACGGGCCAGGCCACCGCGGGGGCACCCCCCGGGGCCAGATCGCCCCGCGCCCCCCCCCCCCCCCCCCCAGGACCCCGGAGCCCGCCCGCGCCACCTTGTCCCGCCGGTAATGTAGGTGGTTTAATCTACGCCGGCGGGACAGGCATTTTAGCAGCGGGACTTCGTCCCATCGCGGGCCGGAGAATCGCCGGGGGAGCCCGCCGACCGGCGCGGCGCGATTCCCTGGTGGCGGAGAATTCAGGATACGGCGGGGGCGAGATTCACACCAGCCCCCGGCGATTCTCCGACCCGGCGGGGGGGGGTCAGAGAATCGCGCCCCAGTTCAGTCCATAAGAGGGTCATTCAGGAATCCGGTAACAGCAGGGAAAAAGCTGATTTTGAATCTGTTTGTGTGTGTTCTCAGACTTTTGTATCTTCTGCCCGATACAAAAGATTAGAAGTGAGAATAACCTGGGTGGGAGGGGTCTTTGATTATGCTGCCTGCTTTCCCAAGGCAACGGGAGGCGTAGACAGAGTCAATGGATGGGAGGCGGGTTTGCATGATTGACTGGGCTGTATTCACAATACTCTGTAGTTTCTTACAGTCTTGGGCTGAGCAGTTGCCACACCAGGCTGTGATTCAGCCAGATAGGATGCTTTTTATGGTGCATCTGTAAAAGCTCTTCCTGGCAACCACTTCAACCATTTATGACGATGTTTCCTTAACTCTCTGGTTCAACTTCAGAATTTCTTCTCTCTATCAGGACCCACTTTCTGCCGGATTGTTTCTCTTCTGCCGATTGTGCCAAATGTGGCTTTGACAGTGCAAACCCTCTTCAAGGCTGGCATTCAGCTGGCAATCTGTTGGTAGTAGCGTGATGTGTGTGACATTAAATAAACAAAAATATTGCCAGCTTCTGATTCATGAATGCTGACCATTCTTCCAAATTGTGTCTAGAAAATCCTTAACAAGAACATGCTTAACAATTTGTACTGTGCACCCTACCACTCAACCGGGACCTGGGATTCATGTCGCATTATATTCATCCCCCACCATCTGGCCTGCAAAATCCTACCAACTGTCCTGGCTTGACACAATTCACACCTCTTTAACCTGGGGTCACCCCATCTCTGGATCTGTAAAAATTTAATCACCTGCTAATGCTCGCATTCCAAGCATTGTCTGGCATCTTTGATTTTGTCTATATATATGTTTCTGGAACATACCTCTTCATTCACCTGAGGAAGGAGCAGCGCTCTGAAAGCTAGTGACATCGAAACAAACCTGTTGGACTTTAACCTGGTGTTGTAAGACAGCTTACTGTACTCCATTTACAGCACAGGGATACCGTGGAACCTTGATGTGCTTTACCTTATTCATCCTTATGAAATCAGAAAACACTTTTGAACAAATCTGAGGTCCACTGTTGGACACAATTTCCTCTGGGAACCCATAAGCAGCAAACAAATTTCAGTAACCATCTAGAGTTTTGGTAGTTGTCGTTGATTCATCAGGAACCTCTCAGCCCACTTTGAATGGCTGTCTATCACAATGAATAGCCTTTGCTCTTCAAACTCTGCAAAATCGATATGCAGCCTCTTCCACACTCTAGCTGGCCATTTTCATGGCTGCAAAGGTACCGATGACAGCTTATTTTCTAACGCTTGATATGATCCACGTGTTTCCCTGTGTCTTCTATGTCCTTATCTAACCCGACAACAAAAATAGCTTCTCACCAGATTCTTCCTCAAGCTCATCCCTAAGTGTTGGTCATGAAGATCACGTAGCAAATGCTTTCACGAATTCCAACCCTGGCTTCTCACATAACACAACCATTTATCAACTGACACCTCATTCTTACGCGTTAAAAATTGTCTGATTTCCAAATCCAGTATCTGTGCCACCCATTTGCAATATAGCCGTACGACCTTGTCAATGCAGGATCCCTTTGCGTTATTTTAACAATGTCACCTGTTGTGTCTGGCAACTCAACTAGATGTGAAAAAAAAAATGCATCTTCGCCATTGGGTTCCTCCTTTTGATGGGGATGGTAAGCTCGACATCGCATCAGCATGAAGATGATCTTCTGCTTGTCTATACTTAGTGTCATTACTGACAAGCAGACAGAATCAAAGCCCATCTTTGTATTAGGCCTGCCGCTAACATGGGCCCTGAGACTTTGGGTTCAAAATAGCCGTGAGTGGCTTTCATCACTGAGGATTGTGAAACTGCGACCATGTAAGTATTTATCAAGTGCACGATTCAGTGCACTCAACTTAAAGTCCGCTGAACATCGTGTTTAGGGGGGTGTTTCTCGGCAGCTGCAGCTTTGAGAAACGTCCCGCAATCCAACGGCACTTTGCCGTGTTTTTGGCCTTGGGGAGATTCTCTCTTCCTAGGCCGCACTGAGAGGGATTTCCTTATCGGCAGACCCAAACCTTTCCCTTTCAGGGTTCCCCCCATCTTTCTTTTGACCCCCCACTCCCCAACCTTGGCCCTCGGGAGCCCCCACCATCCACGCCTGGCAATCTGACACCTGGGCACCCAACGGTGCCAAATATGCAGACCGGGACGAGACCTAGATTGCGCTGGGCGGAGAAAGTTAGGTGACTTGCGTGAGGTGTTGTGCCTCCCCCCCCGCGCAGAATCTGATTTGCGATTTGCCCATGGTTAACCTGGTGCGCCCGGATCCGCGGCGGGCACAACGGGGTTGCTGAATCGTTCCCCAAATCTTCTTCAAAAGTCATAGGCTACCCTCCCCATTCTATCTGAGCATAATTCTGTTCAATGACGGTGCATGAGGCAATTCAATCAGTCTCTCCTCACCATTATCCAGCACATGAGAGATCACAGCACCTACTCAGCATGGAGGCACCCCATGTTGGATTAATCTTTTTGGACACATCATTATGTACAAGCATTGTAGCATCTACCAATTAATTTTCGCACAACTGGGATGTCTTTGCCCTTTGCCCAATTCCATAGAATACTGTCGCTCAAGAGTTAATTCAATGGGTGCAATAAAATTGCCAAATCTAGTGTGAATTTACCATCACAATTCACCATTCCCAAAACAAGTCTGAGTTCAGAGATGTTCTGAGAGTGTGACACGTTCCTTATTTTTGGACCTTACCTCTGGTAGGATAATAATAATAATCTTTATTGTCACAAATAGGCTTACACTGCAATGAAGTTACTGTGAAAAGCCCCTGGTCGCCACATTCCGGCGTCTGTTCTGGTCCACAGAGGGGGAATTCTGAATGTTCAAATTATCTAATGTGACTTATCTTTTGCCTCCCCTGTGACCCAAATACTCTACAGAGTTTTGAAACATTCCACCTTTGCCTGAACTCCATGCTTTTTCCCTAATGTTGGAGTAGCTTATTCAGTCTGTCATCATGGGTTTGCCTGTTAAAGCTAAAATAACCACGTCATCCAAATAGCGCACTACACCCTGAATTCCTTGCAAAATTTGGTTTCTCTGTGTAAAATTCTGCGACTGAAGAAACATCAAATGGTAGCCTATGAAACTGATATAGACCCATGTGTACATTAATGGTCAAAAATGGCTTTGACTCATCATCTAACTAAGTTGCAGACAGGTGTTTGTCGGATCTAACTTTGAAAAAATCTGGCCTGTTTACAACATTGTGAACAGATCCTCCACTTTTGGCAAAATATCAGGTGGATTTTGTTCCAGTACTGAGACTTTGGATTCAAAATAGCCGTGAGTGGCTTTGATCTTAAAATCCCCACTTATCCTTACATAGAACATAGAAATACAGTGCAGAAGGAGGCCATTCGGCCCATCAAATCTGCACCGACCCACTTAAGCCCTCACTTCCACCCTATCCCCGTAACCCAATAACCCCTCCTAACCTTTCTTTGGACACTAAGGGCAATTTAGCATGGCCAGTCCACCTAACTTGCACGTCTTTGGACTGTGGGAGGAAATCAGAGCACCCGGAGGAAACCCACGCAGACACGGGGAGAACGTACAGACTCCGCACAGACAGTGACCAGCGGGGAATTGAACCTGGGTCCCTGGCACTGTGAAGCCACAGTGCTATCCACTTGTGCTACCGTGCTGCCCACTACCATCTGACTTTGGTAGTAGCCCAATTACCCTGTTCTACTTTACAGATAATGTTCTCTGTCGTGAGCCTTTTCAGTACTTGCTCTACGTTCTCTTTTACAGCATAGGACACTGGACAAGGTCTGCAATAAACTGGCCTTGTGTTCCTCTGGACCTGTACGTTGGCCTTTATATCCTTGAATTGGTTTGCTGGTTTCATTAAACACCTGAGGGAACGTCAATGGTCACATAGTCTTGTGTTGTGAATTTTCAGAAAAAGTTTGTTCCAGTTGAACTTGAACGCCGTCAACCAGTTTCTTTCTAACGAGGCTGGTTTATCACGCTTCACACTGATGATGGGTGATTTTGCGCATTGCCCCTTGTTTGTGCTTAGAACTGACACACTTCCCATTGTAGGGATTTTCTCACCTCCATAACTTTGGCATTCCATGCATGACTTCTTAAGTTGACGATGACTCAACATTTCACAGACTTGGTAATCACGCTGACCGATGCACCCGCATCATCCTCCATGTTTACTCCATCCAGCATTACTTGGACCACAATGCTCTGCGAATTTCCGCTTGATATCCTTATGCTTCGGGTCACATGGAACACAACCGATCCCTCGTTGGCCTGGCGCTGTATGCAGTGATCACTGTTTCCTCCAGCCAACGTTGTCTCCTTGTACATTCTTTCAACATGCCTAGGCAGGTTGACACTTTGCCTTCACAAATGGACAATTCTGTGCTCAATGTTGGCCTAAGCAGGGGTAACAGGAGTTTTTAGTACCTCTTCGCCGAATAACTTCATCATTCGGGCTTTCTGCTTGCTCAGATGCAGCATATTCACTTCAGCAGATGACTGGTAGTTGTTACCTCTGACTTCTCTGAGGTCAAGTTCTACCATGTCCATGGACAATGCTGTTTGGCTATGTCAGTAACTTACTGCAAATATATTCATTTTTTCAACAGAGATCTGTCCCGCAATGCTCGCTCTTGACATTCTCCAAAACTACAATGATTGGACAGCTTTTTCAAAGCTACGGTAAAGTCTCCAATGTCTCCGAGGCAACTGATAGCATTCAGCAATCTGCAGCGGTTTGGGAGTATAGTGCTGCTCCAGCATACACAAAATGTCTTGACAGCGGTGTGACTTTTGGCTGTATCAAAGCAAGTTCTTGAACGTTTCATACATTTCTGGGCCTGCTTTTTTCAGAAAAGATAATGGACGGGATTCTCCGCCGGCGGGATTTTCCCTTTTGCCGGCGCCAGGGAGTTTCCCGACGGCGTGGGGCTGCCCCACAATGGGAAACCCCATTGACCAGCCGGCGTAACGGAGAATCCCGCCGGCGGGCCGAGACAGAAATGTGATGCGGCGGGGCGGAGAATCCCGCCGAGTGTTTTTTCTTTCCCCTACTGTCTGATTGACAGACGGATTATCGGGAACATCAAGGATAGTGAAATAGATCTCTGGCCATTCCATATATCTACCAAAAGTCTCATGGTCATAACAATACTCTCCCAGTCAACCAATAACACCTGGTTTAACACACTGGGCTAAATAGCTGGCTTTTAAAGCAGGCCAGCAGCACGGTTCGATTCCCGTACCAGCCTCCCCGAACAGGCACCGGAATGTGGCGACTAGGGGCTTTTCACAGTAACTTCATTGAAGCCTACTCGTGACAATAACGATTTTCATTTTCATTCATTTTCATCTGCAACGATCAGTCCACCCACACATACAAAAGCATTTTGTTTTACTAAGATTGGATTTTTAAAACAATTTATCAGCAACAAAGAAATTTCATAGTTCCTCGCGTGGTTTGCTGGAAGCTCTTCTAACCAAATTTGTTCAGCTGGAGAATCCAAAATCCTATCCTCATTCAATAACTGTGATATTTTTCCAGGACAGAAAGTGTGCCACGTGGAAAGACCAAGTGGCAATTGAATCAAGTTTAATCTGATTTTGGCTTTATATACATACAGACATACACAATTGGCCACCAAAGGGTGCAATCACAATATGACACACTGATCGCTATTGTTCAACCGGTCACTTAAAGTTCTTTCAGCCATCGGGAATGCGAATCAATCATTGGAGAGGAAACAAACAGGATAATTTTTACTGTGAACGCCAACTTCATACATGAGGAACAAATTCCATGAACAGTAAGGATTTGAACCATTAGGGTGCCTATTTAAACACTTTCGCCCCAAAGTTATTTCAAGTATTCAGTTGTTACAACATTCCTGCTGGACTTTTGTGTAGTTTGCGATGCCTGCAATATATATTCAAACATGGCTTCAGGAAACAAAGCTCTGGAGCACATCTCACTGACCATCATCAATATAAATGGCGCCATTTACTGTTAAATTTTCCGTCAAAGGGACTGGATTATGTCATACTTAGTTTGTCCATTGGCTTTTGACCTCCGGAGCCGAGGTTCCAATTCAGCACAGACTAATCTGCTGCACGTTCTGCCATGTATCTGGAGCTAGGGGTAAAACATGGAGGAGTCTCGGAAGCATTGCATCCGCCCTGCCTCGCCGCCCATTGCACCACCCAGCGCTCCCCTCAAAAAAAAAATTATGCTTGAGGAGTTACATTCTTGTGAAGTATCAGTGCGAGGTATTAAATGCCCTCAATGCTGCACACCGTAAGATTGATTAATTTTCAACCAGATTTCTTTCCCCACCCTCAGTGGGACAGAATCGAACATTTCATAAAGAATTTAAGGAGTAGCTTCTGAATGCTGTTGGATATGTTGAGCCTTGTTTTATGATTCTGGAGCAAGCACCACATGTATTATTGGTAATTATTTTTGGTTAAGCCCAGACAAGACTTGAACGAGATGATGCGTGAAGTACCCAGCTGGAGACGTCCCCTTGGGTCCCATCAGCTAACTGTCATGCTTGCATGATTTATGTTCTGACGTCCTTTATCATTTCTTTTGAGCAGCTTTTTGATTTTGGATCTGACTGCCGGGGCTCAGCGTCAGATTGTCTATGGTGATCACTCAACTGTCCTGCTCTGCAGCACCGGCACTTTATGCCGGCTCGTTAAGTGGCTGAACCGGGGATAATCTTAGTTATATCCCAGATTCCTCCTCCACACACAAACTCTCCCCTTCCCCCTCCCCCCGCCCCCCCCCCACCCCCCCAACCCAAGGCCAATGCAAATTTGAAAACGAAAGCAAGTGCATTTACATAGCACCTTTCGCAGGACTTCCCAAAGTGCCTTATAGCCAATTAAGTACTTTTGAAGTGTAGTCGCTGCTGTGATATATGAATAATGATGGCTGGTTTGGGAGTATCTGCTGTTCTCTGGAGATATTCGGTATTGTTTATATTGTTCTAGTTCAAACCACAGCTGGATGGGTTCCACAAAGGTTTCTATGTGTGAATATTGATCAAGGACATTGGTGGGAGGGAACGGGGGGGGGGGGAGGGTGGGAGTGATTTAGATATGTCTTGTAATGTAATTGACATCCAGCACTACTGGTATTTGTCATTCTAAGGATAGTCAGCGACTACCAGGAAGATGGAGCATTCCCTGGCCCCGTATCTGCTGCAGGACTCTTTGTTTAACTTGCTGTGCCCGATGGCTTTTTGGCATATTGATCCTGACTTGAGTTTGTGGAACCATAGTAGGTATCTTCTGGCAAATCTCCGGCTCCTCTCCCCACACCCCCTTCTTGAAGCTGTGTCTCTTCCTTCCCCCTAACTGTTAAGGGGCAGATCACTGTTTAATACAAATGGGCCCGTGACATGCCCATTTTTTGGGACATGCACTAATATCAGTGCCGTCAGCACTGCTTGGCAAGGATAGAAAATAGTACTTTGTGACTAATTTTTTAAAAATAAATTAGAGTACCCAATTCTTTTTTTTCCCAATTAAGGGGCAATTTAGCGTGGCCAATTCACCGACCAGGCACATTATTGGGTTGTGGGGGTGACACCCAAGCAGTCACGGGGAGAAGGTGCAAACTCCACACGGACAGTGACCCGGTGCCGGGATCGAACCTGGGTCCTCAGTGCCGTGAGCCAACAGTGCTAACCACTGCCCCACCGTGCCACCCCTTTGTGACTAATTTATTAACTGCCGCTAAAAGTTTGAACATTAAAACGAGACCTCTCCCACAATGTGGCCTTTCTGCTTCGGCTTCTCTGTAAAAAAAAATGTTTTTAGACATAGAATTTACAGTGCAGCAGGAGGCCATTCGGCCCATCGAGTCTTCACCGGCCCTTGCAAAGAGCACCCCATTTTAGCCCTGTAACCCCATAACCCAGTGACCCCACCCAACCTTTTTCAACACTAAGGGCAATTTAGCATGGCCAATCCACCTAACCTGCACATCTTTGGACTGTGGGAGAAAACCGGAACACCCGGAGGAAACCCACGCAGACACGGGGAGAACGTGCAGACTCCGCACAGAGAGTGACCCAAGCCGGGAGTCGAACCTGGGACCCTGGAGCTGTGAAGCAACTGTGCTAACTAACTGTGCTACCGTGCTGCTTTGTGTATGTTCTGTGATCAAGTGGGGAAGAATCAGATTCACCGTAAATGCCCGGTGACACACCAGGTTCTTTCCCCTCATTTCCGTTGCTCCTTTGAAGGCAGCTGAAAAGGTGGCCTTCTAAGGGGTACTTAAAACTGTCATCACGAGAGGAAATCTAAATCCGACACCGTACTTCCAAATTAAACCTGCAGACCAGGAGTCGGGGAGGGAGGTTCAAAGAGAAATTTGGGGATTATGTCAGAAAGGCCTTCACATCTACTTGCACATTTAAGGTATTTTTCACTTTACAAAACAATGTCCATTGCCTCATGTCCACCTCCTGTTGATCTGAGCAGGTAAATGTGCCCCACCTTCTTGGAAAGGAAAGATTTGAATTCATACAGCGTCTTTCATGTTGTCCCAAACGCTTTACCGCCAATGCTTCTGCTTTTATTTAATGGAGTTTGTTTTTAGGTGTACCCTTCCAGATCTTTTGTTTGGTAATCAGTTGCTATCCCTGAGACAGTACAGTTGTTATATCTCCATTGGCTATTTTAGAAAAGGCACACTTGACAAGTTTCTATTGTAACTCATGTGGGCGGCACGGTGGTGCAGTGGTTAGCACTGCTGCCTCATGGCGCCGAGGACCCGGGTTCGATTCCGGCCCCGGGTCACTGTCCGTGTGGTGTTCTCCCCATATCTGCATGGGCCACACCCTCACACCCCAAAGATTGATTGGCCACGCTAAATTGCACCTTAATTGGAAAATTAAAAATAAATTAAACAGCACTGCTGCCTCACAGCACCTGTGCCGTGGGGGCACTCTTTCCCTTCCGCCTCCGCCACGGTCTCAACCAGGATCCAAGTTCAATTGCAGCCTTGGGTGACTGTCTGTGTGGAGTTTGTGAGTTCTCCCCGTGTCTGTGTGAGTTTCCTCCGGGTGTCCGGGTGCTCTGGTTTCCTCCCACAGTCCAAACATGTGCAGCTTAGGTGGATTGGCCGTGCCAAATTGTCCCTTCATGTCCAAAAGGTTAGGTTGGGTTACTGGGTTACGGGATGGGGTGGGGGCATGGGCCAAGATAGGGTGCTCCTTCTGCACTGTAGGGATTCTATGATTATGTTCAGGTGTCTGGTCTACAGGTCGCTGGTGGTGTTGGTGATTGAGACTCTGTGGAGATGGAAAATGAACCAAGGAAAGACAAAGATACAAATATATTGTTGCATTGATTTGTTGCACTTCTCCAACACTCACCTCCACCTACGTTCCTTTGAAGGCTGTTACAGCAGACGTAATGGAAACTTATATTTATTCTTTCACAGGCATTTATTGCCCATCCCTAATTGCCCTTGAGGTGGTGGTGATGAGCAACCTTCTAGAACCTTTGCAGCCCATGTGGTGTAGGTACACCCCTTGGGGAGGTACGGCAGTGCATCTTGTAGATGGTGCATGGTGCACGTTGCAGCATTTTGCATCAGTGACGGTGGGTGTGAATGTTTGTGGAAGGGGTGAAACGGGTTGCTTTGTCCTGGATGGTGTTGAGCTTGAGTGTCGTTGGAGCTGCACTCCTCATCCAGGGCAACTGGACTGGATGAGGGGGAATTACTTTAAGTAACCCGTTTCCAGTTACAATTTGCACCCCCACCCCACACATTTCTCTGTCTTATCTTCCAGTTGCCAAGATGCGTTCAGAGGGAAACAGTTCACCTTATTGTGATTTTCCTGAAGGCTGTAATGATGTTACAGCTGTAGATGTCTTGTCACACCTACTGTATCTGTCTGGCTCCTGCTGTTCTGTCTTTTTACAAATAGGAGTAGATCTTACATGGAAAGAAGTGTAAAATTAGCTTATTTTACCCACTTAGAGGTCTCTGGTTGTGTGCTTTTGATGTGCAATTCGGTCTAAATTAAACTTTAATTGAGCTTCAGGAAATAACAAGAGTTGCTAAATTTGAAGAAACTACAAATTAAAAGCTTCCACAGTGACTGTAATTCCAATCTAAATTGGTGACGTGTAATTCATGACTCCATAAAAGAAAGTGGTTGAGTACTGGCTGACAAATTTACAGCATAATCAGCACTTGCAACTGCTTTGAGCAAAATGCCTCGCAATACAGTGTGAAGCACAGCCATGGCCTATTGGGCCAGATTCTACCAAGTTGGAAAGAATAAGCCACGAGGTGAGCTAAACTCAACTTTTAGGAGTCTGATTTCTCTCTTTAGTGAAATACATAGAGAACCCTTTCAGCTTGCAGGGAAGCCTCTCAAAGTCAGATTTTGTGCAGTGCAGTTGTGATGATTGTTATTCATAGACTACAGGAGGCCTAGAAACTTGAGATGTCTACCTTCATCTAATTCTGGACCTTGCGAACCCGATTTTAATTGCTCAAAAATTGAAGGCTGCGCTTTCCAACTTTGAAGGTCCAAAATGTTGAACAGGCGAATTAGCACAGGGCTAAAGAGTTGGCTTTTAAAGCAGACCAAGGCAGGCCAGCAGCATGGTTCAATTCCCGTACCAGCCTCCCGGAACAGGCGCAGGAATGTGGCGACTAGGGGCTTTTCACAGTAACTTCATTTGAAGCCTACTTGTGACAATAAGTGATTTTCATTTCATTTCATTTCATACATTTACCAAATTAGGTGGCAGACGACATTCTAATGGTCCACAATTGTTTCATTGCGATACTAATAGTTCAGGACAAGCACTGGTTTCCACTTTTCCCCTTTGGATCCTCTTCCTGTCCAGAAGCCTTTCATTATTTTTTTAATATTATTTCATCAGAGCGACGAAGCCAGAGCTCAGAGTGTGGACAGGGGCAAACCCCTAATCCAGCTCCTCGCCTGCTCCAAAAAACCAATTCAAATTGAATCCAATTCATGGTCTAGAACCCTTTCTTTGCCGGGGAAAATCCAACTCTTTCAAGGAGCATCACCTGCAGAAGGGGGCATGCCGGCAGTTTACGGGGCTATGTTGGAAGAGGAGAAGGCACTGCTGGAAGGGATCAAGGCAAAGTGGGAGGAAGAGTTGTGAGAGGGTAGGGAGGAGGGTTCCTGGTGTGACCTGCTCCGGAGGGTGAACGTCTCCACCTCGTGTGTGAGGTTGGAGCTAAAACAGCTGAAGGTGGTATATAGAGCACACCTCACAAGGGCAAGAATGTGCCGGCTCTTTGAGGGGATAGACAATGTGTGTGAACGATGCGGGGAGGGGGCCCGCAAACCACGTTCATATGTTTTGGTCCTGTCCAAAGCTGGAGGATTACTGGAAGGAGATTTTAGGGTAATCTCGAAAGTGGTGAACGTGAAACTGGACCCGGGCCCTTGGGAGGCCATATTCGGGGTGTCGGGATCAGCCGGGGTTGAAAACGGGTGTGGAGGCAGATGTTGTAGCCTTTGCCTCAGTGACCGCCCAAAGGCGGATCCTATTGGGATCAAGATCAACCTCTCCACCCTGTGCCCTGGCGTGGCGGGGGTACCTGCTGGAATTCTTGACTCTTGAGAAGGTCAAATTTGAACTAAGGGGAAGGATGGAGGTGTTCTACAATTCATGTGTGTTATTCATTATGCACTTTCGAGAATTGGATCACATCGAACATTGGCGGGGAGGGTGGGAGGGGGGGGGTCCGTTGGGAGGGTTGTGGGGAGGGGGACTGTTATGTGTTAATGGTGACTATGGATGATTCCTGATTCCTTTTTGTTATTTGTTTATGTGAACATGCGGGCTAATGTTTGGGAGTTTGGTGGGAGGATGGGATCGTTGCTATTGATATGGGGATTGACATATTTGTTACTGATTATTGGTTATTGTTGGTGGGTGTAAATTTGGGAGAAAATGTGAAAAAGGAGGAGAATAAAAATATATATTTTTAAAAAGGAGCATCACCTGCTCTCCGTTCACCCCTGAAGCAAGATCGTGTTCGGGATTTAGTGGGCCCATTCGCTGTGGGCGGAAATCCCATCATGGCCGTGAAATCCCGTGATTTGCGCCGGCAAGATCTCATTTGAGATTTTCCTTCCCCTCACCCTCTATTGTGAACCTGATTTCTATAATTCTAAATACAATAACATATACTTAGCAGTCTTGATGTTGTATCGTCCATCCGCGTCATATCCACCCACCCACTCGACGTGATGTCACGCCTGCGCGAATGACGACTGGTTTTCAAAAACAAGGACCAGTGTGCTGACCATGTCAGGGGTGCAGAGGTCGTGAGGGACACCACCCTGGCAGCGCCACGCGGCACTGCCAGGTTGGCACTGCTGGGCCGGGCCCTCTGGGGAGCCCCAATGGGGGAGATTCCCTATATCTGGGGTGGGAGGGCGCAGCACGGTTGATGGGGGTGCGGTTAATTGTGCATGCATTAGGGTGGGGGGGGGCGGAGAATGTAAAGGTGGGTGGGGTCAATGCCATTGAGGGGGCGGGGGTATCCTGATGCCGGAGAGAGGGGGGGGGGGGGTCAGCCTGATGCTTGCGTGGTGTGTGGGGAGTGGGGTGGGGGGGGATAGTCCTTCTGCATGTGAGGAGGGTTGGGGGGGGCATATCCGTGGGGGCAGGTACCAATGTACATGGGGGTGGGGTCTTTCATCTAACTTTACAATTGGTGCGCCTGTTTAAAGAGCGCCCTGATCTAGATTCCAGACTTTGCCGGTATGTTTAGGCCTCGGCCTCGCCCCCATCCCCACCAGCTGACTGTGCGATCCTCGCCAGCACTTTGACATTGCACAGAGTGCTGTTTAATCAGTGAGGAGAGGCATCTGTGAAGCCAGTGAGTTTCACATAACTTTCTTGCCTGGTCCAGCACTCTGTGCAATTTTGGGAAAAGTCCGCCCCGTGTTTATCCGCATTTCTAAGATTGTTACAAAACTCTGAAATTCCCTGCTTAACCTCTGCACCTCACTTTCTTCCTTCAAAACTCTCCTCAAAGCCTATCTCTTCGACCAGCTTTCTGGCCATCTCCTAATATTGCTTCTGGTGGCTCGGTGTCATATTTTGCTTCATAACACTTTTGCGAAGCACCTTTTGGGAGGTTTGATTACGTGAAAGGTGCAGAATTTCTGATCCACCCCATCTGTTGTACTCTGTGAACAAAAACCCAAACAGATAAATTTCACAATCCATTTGGCACTGGTGCCTCCTCGCAGATGTGGAATGAGTTTCCTCTGGGTGCAATTGCACTGCCACCTTTGCAATCATCTAGGGTGACAATTGAATGTGCATCAACACAACGGTGTTTGTGTAAATGGGTGGGACTGCTGCGGGCTCGATAGCCCCAAGGAAGAAACCCCCCAACCCCCCACAACTCCTTCACACATCCTCCACCCCCTCCCCACACACATCCCTCCACTCCACACACACTCTTGCCTCCAGGAGACTATCTCATGGCAGTTTCACAGAATGCAGAATAGAGTATGTAATCCAAACTGAGGAATGGGAGTCACCATGCCAATTTAGTGCTGATCATCAATTTCAGTTCAATTCCACCAACTGAAACCCAAAGTTGCTGTTGTGTTCTGGATCAACTCTGCTCCGGACGGCAACAGCAACCTAATCATTCCAGGTAGTCTGTTCAGTCAAATTCAAACAATTACTTCCATAGATGAGTGATCAAACTGACCAAATGCAAAACCTAAACTCCACCTTATTTTTATTTTTGCAAATCCAAAGAGAATGAGAAAAGATCCAGGAAACAGGATATCACATTCGGTAAATTAAGTTACCCATGGAGAGGAACTAAAAGTGTTTTGACTAGAACCCAAAGGTTTTAAAAAAATGTATCTAATAATTCCTACACGGGGGAAGGGGGCACAGGAAAGAACTGGGGCGGGATTCTCCGATAATCGGCGCGATGGCCCGAACCCGGCTCCAAAAACGGTGCGAATCACTCCGGCGCGGGCCCCCCGAACCGTCGCAAATTCTCCGGCCTGGAATGGGCTAGCAGCGTCGTGACGCCGTTTGCGACGGCGGCGACCCATCACGGACGCGCGCGCCGTCAATGACGCCACGCGGTGTCGCAGCACAAAAGACGCCCCCCGCCCCCCCCCCCCCCCCGGCCGGAGACCCATCAAAATGGCTGCCCGCGGCACGGCGCGGCGCCGAGGTTCCAGGAGCGGGACATCGAGGCACTCCTGGACACAGTAGAGCAGAGGAGGGAGGCCCTGTACCCCGGACACGGCCGCAGGGTCGCACCATGCCTCAGCCAGCGCCTGTGGAGGGAAGTGGCAGAGGCTGTCCGTGCCGTGGCCGTGACAGCAAGGACAGGCGCCCAGTGTCACAAGAAGATCAATGACCTTGTCAGGGCAGCCAGGATGAGTAACCTCCGCCCCCCCCACCTCCGATGTGCGGCACAGCCCTAGGTGCAAACGACTTGGCTGCACCCAGCCATGCAGGCTGCAGTGTCAGGATGGGTTGTGAACCTCTGCCAACATACACACAACCACTGGTCCGCATGTATATGGCTGCCTATCACTGTTGCCCTTTATCCCTGCCAGCCACCAGCACCCCACAGGAGAAGCACGTTCACAACAACCGGGAGCGTGAGAGGACCGGAGAGGTCCACCCAAACTGCGGCCACTCACCATCCATGAGGAGTTGGCCCTGGAACTTGCAGGCGGACCCGAGGACCGGGAGGTTGCGGATGCAGAGGCACCACCAAGTGAGCCCCCCCACAGCCTCCCCCTTCCCCCATATCCCCCGTCCCAGATATCCCCATATCCCCTTCCCCCATATCCCCCACATCCCCCTTCCCCCATTTCCCCCTTCTCCCATATCCCCTTATCCCCTTCTCCCATATCCCCTTATCCCCTTCTCCCATATCCCCTTATCCCCTTCCCCCGTATCCCCCATATCCCCTTCCCCCATATCCCCCTTCCCCCATATTCCCCTTCCCCCATATCCCCCATATTCCCCTTTCCCATATCCCCCACATCCCCCTTCCCCCATATCCCCCTTCTCCGTTATCCCCTTCCCCCGTATCCCCCATATCCCCCTTCCCCCATATCTCCCTTCCCCCATACCCCCCTTGCCCCCTATCCCCATCTGCGTGTCTAACCATGCATGCTGTATTGTGTATTGCAGGACCAAACGTCGATCCACCCGTCCCCGCGGATGCCAACCGCCTCCAGGGCGATCCAGGGCGGCCACGAGCCAGGGACAGACCCGGCCCATCAGGCATACGATGCCCCCAGGACGATCCAGAGCGGCCACGAGCCAGGGACAGACCCGTAGCACCAGGGAGACGACGCCCCCATCTAGTCCGAGTGCGGTGACGCCGGCGGGCCACACCCAGCGACGAGGGGGGCAGCCACAGGAACAGGCCCCTGTCGCAGCCGACCCAGGACACACCTACCCAGGACACACCTACCCAGGACACACCTACCCAGGACACACCTACCCAGGACACACCTACCCAGGTCACACCTACCCAGGACACACCTACCCAGGACACACCTACCCAGGACACACCAACCCAGGTCACACCTACCCAGAACACACCTACCCAGGACACACCCACCCAGGACACACCTACCCAGGACACACCTACCCAGGACACACCTATCCAGGACACATCTACCCAGGTCACATCTACCCAGGTCATCATCTACCCAGGACACACCTACCCAGAACACACCTACCCAGGACACACCCACCCAGGACACACCTACCCAGGACACACCTACCCAGGACACACCTACCCAGGACACATCTACCCAGGTCACATCTACCCAGGACACACCTACCCAGGACACATCTACCCAGGACACACCTACCCAGGACACACCTACCCAGGACACATCTACCCAGGACACACCTACCCAGGACACATCTACCCAGGTCACATCTACCCAGAACACACCTACCCAGGACACATCTACCCAGGTCACACCTACCCAGGACACATCTACCCAGGTCACATCTACCCAGGACACACCTACCCAGGTCACATCTACCCAGGACACATCTACCCAGGTCACATCTACCCAGGACACACCTACCCAGAACACACCGACCCAGGACACACCTACCCAGGACACATCTACCCAGGACACACCTACCCAGAACACACCTACCCAGGACACACCTACCCAGGACACACCTACCCAGGACACACCTACCCAGGACACACCTACCCAGGACACACCTACCCAGGTCACATCTACCCAGGTCACATCTACCCAGAACACACCTACCCAGGACACATCTACCCAGGTCACACCTACCCAGGACACATCTACCCAGGTCACATCTACCCAGGACACACCTACCCAGGTCACATCTACCCAGGACACATCTACCCAGGTCACATCTACCCAGGACACACCTACCCAGAACACACCGACCCAGGACACACCTACCCAGGACACATCTACCCAGGACACACCTACCCAGAACACACCTACCCAGGACACACCTACCCAGGACACACCTACCCAGGACACACCTACCCAGGACACACCTACCCAGGACACACCTACCCAGGTCACACCGACCCAGGACACACCTACCCAGGTCACACCTACCCAGCACACACCGACCCAGGACACACCGACCCAGGTCACACCGACCCAGAACACACCTACCCAGAACACACCTACCCAGAACACACCTACCCAGAACACACCTACCCAGAACACACCTACCCAGGACACACCTACCCAGGACACACCTACCCAGGACACACCTACCCAGGTCACACCGACCCAGGACACACCTACCCAGGTCACACCTACCCAGGACACACCTACCCAGGACACACCTACCCAGGACACACCTACCCAGGCCACACCTACCCAGGTCACACCTACCCAGGACACACCTACCCAGGTCACACCTACCCAGGACACACCTACCCAGGACACACCGACCCAGGTCACACCGACCCAGGACACACCTACCCAGGTCACACCTACCCAGGACACCCCTACCCAGGACACACCTACCCAGGACACACCTACCCAGGACACACCTACCCAGGACACACCTACCCAGAACACACCTACCCAGGACACACCTACCCACGACACACCTACCCAGGACACACCTACCCAGGACACACCTACCCAGGCCACACCTACCCAGGACACACCTACCCTGGACACACCTACCCAGGACACTCCTACCCAGGACACACCTACCCAGGACACACCTACCCACGACACACCTACCCAGGACACACCTACCCAGGACACACCGACCCAGGTCACACCGACCCAGAACACACCTACCCAGAACACACCTACCCAGGACACCCCTACCCAGGTCACCCCTACCCAGGACACCCCTACCCAGGACACACCTACCCAGGACACACCTACCCAGGACACACCTACCCAGGACACACCTACCCAGAACACACCTACCCAGGACACACCTACCCACGACACACCTACCCAGGACACACCTACCCAGGACACACCTACCCAGGACACACCTACCCAGGACACACCTACCCAGGACACACCTACCCAGGTCACATCTACCCAGGACACACCTACCCAGGACACACCTACCCAGGACACACCTACCCAGGTCACACCGACCCAAGACACACCTACCCAGGACACACCTACCCAGGACACACCTACCCAGGACACACCGACCCAGGACACACCTACCCAGGACACACCTACCCAGGTCACACCTACCCAGGTCACACCTACCCAGGACACACCGACCCAGGACACACCTACCCAGGACACACCTACCCAGAACACATCTACCCAGGACACGCCTACCCAGGACACACCTACCCAGGACACACCTACCCAGGACACACCTACCCAGGACACACCTACCCAGGACACACCTACCCAGGACACACCTACCCAGGACACACCTACCCAGGACACACCTACCCAGGTCACACCGACCCAGGACACATCTACCCAGGTCACACCTACCCAGGACACACCTACCCAGGACACACCTACCCAGGACACACCTACCCAGGACACACCTACCCAGGACACACCTACCCAGGACACATCTACCCAGGACACACCTACCCAGGACACACCAACCCAGGACACACCTACCCAGGACACACCTACCCAGGACACACCTACACAGGACACATCTACCCAGGACACACCTACCCAGGACACATCTACCCAGGTCACATCTACCCAGGACACACCTAGCCAGGACACACCTACCCAGGACACACCTACCCAGGTCACATCTACCCAGGTCACACCTACCCAGGACACACCTACCCAGAACACACCTACCCAGGACACACCTACCCAGGACACACCTACCCAGGACACATCTACCCAGGACACACCTACCCAGGACACACCTACCCAGGTCACACCGACCCAAGACACACCTACCCAGGACACACCTACCCAGGACACACCTACCCAGGACACATCTACCCAGGACACATCTACCCAGTACACTACTACCCAGGACACACCTACCCAGGACACACCTACCCAGGACACATCTACCCAGGACACACCTACCCAGGACACACCTACCCAGGTCACACCGACCCAAGACACACCTACCCAGGACACACCTACCCAGGACACACCTACCCAGGTCACACCTACCCAAGACACACCTACCCAGGACACACCTACCCAGGACACACCTACCCAGGACACACCTACCCAGGACACATCTATCCAGGACACATCTACTCAGGACACACCTACCCAGGACACATCTACCCAGGACACACCTACCCAGGACACACCTACCCAGGTCACACCTACCCAGGACACACCTACCCAGGTCACACCTACCCAGGACACACCTACCCAGGGCACACCTACCCAGGACACACCTACCCAGGACACACCTACCCAGGACACACCTACCCAGGACACACCTACCCAGTACACTACTACCCAGGACACACCTACCCAGAACACACCTACCCAGGACACATCTACCCAGAACACACCTACCCAGGACACACCTACCCAGGACACACCTACCCTGTACACTACTACCCAGGACACACCTACCCAGAACACACCTACCCAGGACACACCTAACCAGCACACACCTACCCAGGACACATCTATCCAGGACACACCTACCCAGGACACACCTACCCAGGACACACCTACCCAGGACACACCTACCCAGGACACACCTACCCAGGACACACCTACCCAGGACACACCTACCCAGGACACACCTACCCAGGACACTACTACCCAGGACACACCTACCCAGAACACACCTACCCAGGAAACATCTACCCAGAACACACCTACCCAGGACACACCTACCCAGGACACACCTACCCAGGACACATCTATCCAGGACACACCTACCCAGGACACACCGACCCAGGTCACATCTACCCAGGACACAGACGCAGAGGCCACTGACGCAGACGCCACTGACGCACAGAACACCGACACACAGGACACTGACGCCCAGGACACTGACGCACACGACACCCACACACAGAACACCGACACACAGGACACTGACGCCCAGGACACTGACGCACACGACACCCACACACAGGGGACGGATGGACAGGAATCACCACTCCAGGAGACCCCGGACTTCGGGTCGGAGGAGGAGCATGCCATTATGCCACTGCTATCTCCTCCACCCTCCACCATCGCAGAGACACTCACCTCGGTTGGGCACTTTAGCGATGAGGCATCTGGGACACTAACTGGTGCGCACAACACAGCCGTCCCGGTACAGCAGGTGGAGGCAGGAGCAGCCGAGGGGCCGGACGATCGGCGGGCAGCCCGGCGCATGCAACCATCTGCTGCTCAGACAGGTCCCGGGTTCCTGGAGTTACCACATCCACCCATAGACCCGATGTAGTCACGGACCCAGGGACGATCGAAGGGGGTGACGGCCGGCTTGCGGCAGCTGCAGACGCAGGTGGAGGAGTCCACCCGCATGCAGGAGCAGGGAGTGGTGCCGGTCATGCGTGCCGCCCAGGCCGAAACCGCATGGCTGGCGTCCGCGGTGGAGGCAATGGGTGTGACGGTGTCAGACATGGGTCGCAGTATGCAAGGCCTGGGGCGTTCCGTGCGGGCGCCGGCCATAGCCCAGGACATGGCTGCCCTCTCACAGGAGGCCATGAGCCAGAGCCAGCGGCAGATGGCAGAGACACTCAATGCCGTGGCCCAGTCTCAGCAGGCGATGGCCCAGTCCCAGCAGGCCATGGGCCAGTCTCTGCAGGCCGTGGCTCAGTCTCTGCAGGCCATCGCTGAGGGCACGGCGCCATTGACCAGGTGCTGGCTGGCGTCGCCCAGCCACAGACAGGGATGGGCAACTCCCTAAGCTCCTTGGCTGCAAACATGCAGCCCCTTGTCGATACCAGCACGGGCCTCCAGGACTGGCAGCGCCAGGTGTCGGGGGAGCGTCGGATGCTCGGTCCGTTCGAACTCCCAACCTATGTAGAGGCCCGGGGGCCATCGGACAACCTGAGGGAGGAGGAGGTGCTGGGGCCCTTTACGGGTCAACCTGTAGTGGAGGCCCCGGAACACCCCGACACCTCGGTGCATCTGGTGGGCAACAGGCAGGACAGGCTGGCAGCTCGCCATCCCAGTCGTCCGAGCCGCAGCCTGGCCCATCTAGGCCGGGCCGCTCTGGGACACGGCCGCCAAAGGGATCCCGAGTCACAGGGCAGGAATCGCAGGAGTCCACCTCCAGTTCTGCTGTACCGTCTGGGGAACCACCTAGACATAGTCATGGGTCCGTAAGGCCAAACAATTAGACACTGAGTAAGTTGGCATGGGTGCAGGGCACAGATTAGTTATAGAGGCTAGGGCACGTGTATGAACTGTTTGTTATTAAAATCAATTTCACACCTACAGAAGCTGCCTTTGTACTCTGTCCGATGCGTGCGGGGGTGTGGTGTGAGGTGAGCGCCAGTGTGTGTGTGAGGGGTGATAGAACATCGGCCTCAGGTGAGTGTGCCCCCCCTCCCCCCGGGTCGCCCTCGCCATCCCCCCAGGCAGACTTCGGGACCGTGCGCTGCAGTGTCACGGCCGCAGACAGGGACGGTCCAGGTGGAGGGTGGTACTGTGGCCATGGGTCAGACATTGTCCAACGATGTGGAGCCAGGTGCTCATCGCAGAACGGGTCGTCATCATCCTCCAAGGCCTTCAATAGACACGCGTCCACCGGCGACCGTGTGAGCCCGGCCCATCGTGCCGCAGGTGAATGTGCAATGGAGGGGTGGTGTGCATGCGGGTGGGGTGAGGGTGGTCGGTGGTGGGTGGGTGGGGTGAGGGTGGTTGGTGCTGGGTGGGTGGGGTGAGGGCGGTTGGTGTTGGGTGGGCGGGGTGAGGCTGGTTGGTGGTGGGTGGGAGGGGGGGGTGAGGGTGGTTGGTGGGTGGGTGGGGGGTTGAGGGGGATGAGGGTGGTTGGTGGTGGCTGGGTGGGGTGAGGGTGGTAGGCTGGTGCCGTAGTGTGCAGTCTGTGCCCGTACTCGGCGATTCCTACGGCCCCCCTAGTCCCTGAACCAGGAGGCTATCAGCCTGTCCCGTGCCCGCTGACCCAGCCGGTAATGGTGGGCAGCCTCCGGTCCATGTCCAGCCTGTCTGTCCTGACCATTGCCCCCATCCTCCTCATCTGGGGAGGTCTGCACCTCGTCTTGCTGCTCCTCCCCTTCCCCCTCCTCTGCCTGCAGCACATCGCCCCTCTGCTGGACTATGTTGTGCAGGACGCAGCACACCACAACAATGCGGCCAACTCTATCTGACGGGCACTGGAGGGCCCCTCCAGAGCGGTCCAGGCACCTGAAACGCATCTTCAGTAGCCCAAAGCACCTCTCTATCACACCACTGGTCGCTGCATGGGCATCGTTGTAGCGGTTCTCCGCGTCGGTCTGTGGCCTCCATATAGGCGTCATCAGCCACAACCGCAACGGGTAACCACTGTCGCCCAGCAACCAGCCCCTCAGCCGGGGGGGGGCGTCCCTCGAACATGGTGGGGAGGAAAGATTGCGCCAATACGAATGAGTCATGTACACTGCCCGGGTACCGGGCGCAAACGTGCAGGATCATCATGCGGTGGACGCAGACCACCTGAATGTTCATGGAATAGGTCCCCTTCCTATTCGTGAACACAGCCCTGTTATCCGCAGGTGGCCGCACGTCGACGTGTATCCCATCGATCGCCCCCTGGACTATGGGCATCCTGGCCGCTGCAACAATGCCCACTGTCCGGGCATTCTGGCTGGCCCGGTCCACCGGGAACTGGATGTAGCGATCCGCAATGGTATATAGGGCGTCTGTCACTGCACGGATGCACTAGTGCACCGATGCCTGCGAGTTGACGGACAGGTCCACACTTGGCGCCTGGAATGACCCCGTGGCATAAAAGTTCAGGGCCACCGTAACCTTGACTGCCACGGGGACAAGGTGTCCTCCCCCAGTGCCACGCGATGCCAGGTGTGCCATCAGGGTGGCAGATATGGGTGACGATTTCCTGGCTCATCCGGAGTCTCCTCCTGCATGCCCGGTCCGTGAGGTCCTGGTATGGCGAGCAGGGCCGGTACACACGGGGCCTCATCGGGAGTCTTCGTCGCCGTGGCACCACCTCCTCCTCCTCCTCCTCGTGCTCCTCCTCCTCATCCTGTCATGCGGGCAGCCCTCTGCCTCCCTGGCACGCTCCTGCTCCCCCAGAGCAACATGTAGAAGTGCGGCTCTCGCCACGGCGGCCAACATCGTTCGGTGATGACCAAACATAACGGCCTGCAGGGGGTGGGGGCGGGGGGGATAGACGATATGTCATCATTGCCCGTACCCCGCCCCCCCTCCCCGCAACCAGGGTGCCATGGACTGTTGGAAGCTGGCACCTGGCCAGGCGGACAACCTCCCCAAACCCACCGCTCCCTGGCACTCGCCCTCTCCTCCCCGGCACTCGCCTTCTCCTCCCCGGCACTCGACCTCCCTCCCCGGCAATCGCCCTCTTCTCCCCGGCACCCGACCACTCTCCCTGGCACTCGCCCTCTCCTCCCCGGCACTCGCCTTCTCCTCCCCGGCACTCGCCTTCTCCTCCCTGGCACTCGCCTTCTCCTCCCCGGCACTCGCCTTCTCCTCCCCGGCACTCGCCTTCTCCTCCCCGGCACTCGACCTCCCTCCCCGGCAATCGCCCTCTCCTCCCCGGCACGGGCCCTCTCCTCCACGGCACACGGCCTCCCTCCCCGGCAATCGCCTTCTCCTCCTCGGCACCCGGCCACCCTCCCTGGCACGGGCCCTCTCCTCCCCGGCACTCGCCTTCTCCTCCCCGGCACTCGACCTCCCTACCTGGCACTCGCCCTCTCCGCCCCGGCACTCGCCCTCTCCTCCCCAGCACTCCCCCTCTCCTCCCCGGCACTCGACCTCCCTCCCCGGCACTCGCCCTCTCCTCCCAGGCAAGCGCCCTCCCCTCCCCTCCTCCCCCTCCACCCCCCTCCACACCCCCCCTTCCACACAAGCCCCCCCCGACTCCACCCCCCCACTCCACCCCCCCCCACTCCACCCCCCCAACTCGACACATTCCCCTCCCACTTCACACACCCCCACTCCACCCCCCCCACTCCACCCCCCCAATCCGCACCCCCACTCCACACACCCCCACTCCACCCCGCCCACTCCAGCCCCCCACTCCACACCCCCCCACTCCACACATTCCCCTCCCACTCCACACAACCCCACTCCACACACAACCCCACTCCACACACCCCCACTCCACATCCTCCCCACGCCACCCCCCACTCCACACCCCCTCCCCACTCCCCCCCCCCCCCTACTCCATCCCCACCCCCTCTCCCCACCAACTGCGGCCGCACCGTCACTTCTCCTGCGGCCACCCCACGCCGAGACCTACCTCCGCGCTGACCAGCGTCAACCATCACAACTGGTTGACGCCGTTAAATAGGTGGTTTAATTTACCACGGGTCACGTCGGCGGGACTTCGGCCCATCCGGCCGGGAGAATTCGGGCGCCCCAGGGCCCATAGCGCCGCGTCGGTTCTCGCCATTCTCCGAGGTGGGCGGCGCAATTCACGTCAGCGGGATTTTTGGGGGGCTGGGGAATTCGTCAGCCGGCGGGGGCGGGATTCACCCCCCCCCCCCCCCGTGATTCTCCGACCCGGCCGGGGGGGGGGGGGGGGGGGGGCGGAGAATCCCGCCCCTGTTTTTTAACATTTCTCTTTGTCGAACTAGTCATATAATCACCCTGTGGCTTTGGGCCAGCAGCTGCCCTTTCCTGATATGGAAAAGGGCTGTGAGCCAGGCTTTGTCTGGTGACTTACCGCATCTGATATTAATATCATGGTTCCTGTATCAAACCTTTTCAGTCCTGTCCATTGTCTTAATATCATCAAGTTGAAACCATGCTCACAATAGATAGGAGCTGCACAACAGAGCGTATTGCCTGTGTTGGAGCTCGAGCTGGTGGAACCACGCCCCTTCTGACCAGTATTTTACATTTACATTTGACGCAGTGCCCGTTATCTTTTCGTAGAAGGTCCCTGCGCAGCGAGGGTCGTTCCTGGGGTTCAAGGCTCCATGTTCGCTGTTCATCAATTCAAGATTAAAATAATGAACTCCCCCAGCAGCCATTGTGACAATGAGCCAGAGTGGGCTTGGGGGCTCCACCTAGATTAGATGCCCAGTCTGTGCAGGGTTAACTCACCTCACACAAGGTTACAGGAGGAGCATGAGTGTTGACTCCAGCGGCCTGAGCGTATCAAAGAAAGACTTGTATTTACATAGCGTCTTTCACAACGTCAGGATGTAGCCATTGAAGAAAGTGGGGGCTGTGGAATTCTTGATAGGCATGTTGACATCCCACCCATAATTGAACTTCAGGTGAGGGCAAAATTGTGCTCCGCTTTGATGTGCCCATCACGGCTCGAATGTCCAGCTAAGTTTATCTGAACATGGGCATTATCCCACGTTAAATAAGTTACTGCACGTGTTGAAATAATGCCAATAGATACACCCAGAGCCCACACTCAAACCAAATTGACTGGCTAAATACAGGAGGACACTTTGGGTTCATACCCAGAGTGAAGGAGCACCTCAGGGATATGAGGAGCAAAAGGCAGCACAGAGAATAACTAGCATTTAAATTAACAAACCATTGATCCATCTGCTTGAAGGCTGGTCTGATTCTAATTGTTCTCCCTGTCCTTCCCTGTTCAGTTATGGGATGGGCGACGTGGTAGCACAGTGATTAGCACTGTTGCTTGACAGCACAGTGGTTAGCACTGTTGTTTCACAGCATCAGGATCCCAGGTTCGATTCCCGTTTTGGGAGTGTGCACGTTCTCCTCGTGTCTGCGTGGGATTCCTCGGGTTGCTCCGTTTTCCTCCCACAAGTCCCGAAAGACGTGCTGTTAGCTGAATTGGACATTCTGGGGCGGGATTCTCCCATACCCGGTGGGACGGGGGGTCCCGGCAGGACGGAGTGGCGTGAACCACTCCGGCGTCGGGCCGCCTCAAGGGTGCGGAAGGGGCTTGGCGCCACGGCAACCGGCGCCGAAGGGCCTCCGCCGGCCGGCGCAAGTTGGTGCATGCGCGGGAGCGCCAGCATGTGCTGGCGTCAACCCCGCGCATGCGCACATGGAGTCACTTCCGCACCGGGAATGGCCGATGACCACGGCCTCCGGTGAGGAAGGAATAGAGTGCCCCCACAGCACAGGCCCGCCCGCGGATCGGTGGGCCCCTACCGCGGGCCAGGCCACTGTGGGGGCACCTCCCGGTGCCAGATCCCCCGCAACCCCCCAAGAACCCCGGAGCCTGCCAGGTCCCGCTGGTAAGGGACCAACTCCAATTTAATCGGGTGAGACCGACATAGAACGGGCGGGACTTCAGCCCATCGCGGGCCAGAGAATCCGGATAGCCCCGGGGCCCATTGAGTCGCGCCGGACCCGCCATTCTCCGAGGCGGGCGGCGCAACTCACGCGACGCCGGTTTTTGGGGGGCGGGAGAATTGGGAGGACGGCGGGGGTGGGATTCACGCCGACCCCTGGCGATTCTCCCACCCGGCGGGGGGTCAGAGAATCCCGCCCCTGAATTCTCCCTCAGTGTACCCGAACAGGCACTGGTGTGTGGCGGCCCGGGGCTTTTCACAGTAACTTCATTGCAGTGTTAATGTAAGCCTACTGGTGACAATAAAGAGTATTATTATTATTATGTTGTTGAAGAAATGCAGAAACCTCACAAGCAGGTTTGTCTTCTGACAAACTGCATTGAAATGTACACTTTGAGCAAAATGCGAAAGGAAGAAGGAAGGAAAGATGGGATGGAAAGAGGAAAATAAATAAATTGTATTTATGTCACACCTTTCATGGCCTCAGGGCTTCCCAAAGCACTTTACAAATAAACAAATAACATTTTCAACCAAGTTACTGTTGTGGTGTTGGAAATGCAACTTTGTCTACAGAATATAGCAGAGGACTGTTATTTAAAAATTGTTTGAGGAGGAGGAAGAGCCTCCTGCCATTTCCGTCTCTGTGAGCGAGGAATGCAGCGATGTGCTCGTTTGCGTCGTGGCTACATGGACATACGAGGAAAAATAGCTTGTAAAACTTTTTTTTTGATGAAAGGGTTTGTGGCAATGTTAATGAAAACTTTGTGTTGCTCCTTTTAAAGTAAAGTCAGTTGGACAAGAAGCAAGACAATCTGAAAGCATAAACATCCAGATTAAAAAGTTTACTCTACGTTGCAATTTTGGAGACTGGATTTCAACAACCCAAAGTAGACTATATTTTTCCCCCAGGCTCATTATTTTATTCTCCTTCGGTTGAATTAATTACATTTATATAACAGTACAATTGCATTTATAAGTTTATTTTTAGCTGAATCATTCTGGTTGTTTCTTACTCGGCACTTGCAATCTAACACAGTGATTGTGTTTCAGTTTGCTTATTTATGGTTCTGTCTGCAAAATTCCTGCTAATTTATTTTTTTTCTCTTCTCTCTTAATGAAAGAATTCTCAGCCTTGAGGTAAAGCGCCTCCGTTCAGAAACCATGTGGATTAACTCCTGAAATGGTTTGGGCTAGTTTCTAAAGAGAGGATTCTGCGCTTCTTTGTGAGGTTTTAATGCTGAAACTCCTTCACAAAAGGAGGAGGATAAGCACCTATTAGAAACCATTGCATCAGTTTTCCTTTAAGGACCCTTTGGGTCCAGTTAAAGCTGACCCCTTTTGTTGCAGGCTGCAAGCCTTCAATGAAAGCTGAGGTGGGGTTTAGGGCTGCTATGGGTCACCAGAGGGACCTTTTAAGAGTCAACCTCCGCCCCAAGGGTATAGGGTTGCGTTGGCGCCAGCGCAGCAGAACTGGTTTGTAGGCATTGTTTGGTCATTGGGTTAATAGGATAAATGAGGCTGGGCAACCTTCTGACCTCCACTCAAATGCGGTAACTTTTGTGTCCTTAAGCCAGATCGGGAGATTGAGAACAGAGGGGCTGCTTATCCATTAATCTGCTTTTTTAAATAACTGAGCATTTAATCCGATTTGTTCCATGGGATGACAAAGTTTCCTTACTTTTGTGTAGCATTTTACCTCAACTAAACTAGGATTCGTGAGGTTGGGTTGGCGGGGGGGGGGGGGGGGGGGGGGCGGTTGGGGGGAATGTGGGGGAGGGAGGGAATCAGTGTGTTTTTAACAAGTGTGTGAGTTTTTCTGTTTTTCTTCCACCAGTGAGTAAAAAAACATGAACATTGAGTGCCGATGTGCAGTTAATTTTTAATTGTGTTATGCAACCGAGTGCGAGTGCTGGGTAAGCTGAACTGGGATGCCTTGTCCTGCTTGGATGTTGAAAAGCTCTGGTCGCTGAAGCAATGATTGTGGCAGATAGATGAGGCTCTACGATGGCACCCAGCCTTGGTTTTCTTTGTGGCGAGGTTAAGTACGTGCACCAGAAGGAATTTCTTCTTAGTTGCATTGTAATTTGAGTGATTGAAGAAATTGCAACTGATGGAAGGGGACGGACATCAACAAATGTTACAGTCCCAGCGACAGTGGCAGTGGGATGCACCGCCTTGTTAAAGGATCTCAACAGTACGAATAACTCCACTGTGGGGGTGCTGACGACTTGGAAGAATTGCACGCAAGTGTGAAGAATCCAAAATTAATTCCCGATAGAGAAAAGAAAATGTGCAGCTTACTACTGATCCTCTGTCCTCTTCTGAAGATACCACTGATGCCCTCAACTAGAGTTCAGTTCTATCTGTTGATAACTAGGTTCTCTGGTACCTCCTTGAAATCGCACTTCTTCACCCGTGGGCCTTGGCAGTGAATTGCCACAGTCGGTTCCACATCAGAGTACATCACAATCAAGCCCCAACTCCTGTTTGCACACGCAGACAGATTGCTGTACAGCAATCTGAAAGTAAATCATCGAATCCCTACAGTGCAGAAGAAGGCCACTCAGCCCACCGAATCTACACCGACCCTCCAAAGGAGCATTCGAGCATGGCCACACTCCCACCCTATCACCACAACCCCCAACAAATCTTTTAGACATTAAGGAACAATTTAGCCTGGCCAGTCCACCTAACCTGCACATCTTTGGACTGTGGAGGAAACCTGAGCACCTGGAGGAAACCCGCAAAGACATGGGGAAGTACATGGAAACTCCACACAGTCAGTTACCCAGGTGGGAATTGACCCGGGTGCCTGGCGCTGTGAGGCAGCAGTGTTAATCACTGTGCCCCTTTGCTGCCACAGTCATGAAACCATTATCAAATGTTGTAAAAGCCCATTTGGTTCACTATGTCCATTAGGGAAAGAAATCTGCCGTCCTTACCTGGTCTGGCCTACATGTGACTCCAGACCCACAGCAATGGGGCTGACTCTTTAAAAATGCCAGATGACCGAGCAAGACACTCTGTTCAAGTGCAGCTAGGAATGGGCATTAAATGCTGGCCTAGCCAGCAATGCTCACATCTCATGAATGAATAAAATAAGAAATCAGACCAGCTTGCATTTACCTGTGGAGTTTGGAGCGTGGATGTGACATTTACCATGTTTAACCTGACACCGCACAAGAATGTCCTATAGGGAACTGATCTAAATAGGTATATCCATAAGAGGCTGCTTCTAAACTCCTGCAGTCACCTTCAGTTATAGATTATAGGTTTCAAGCAGGAAGAATGCATCATGAAATAATTGGCTTGTTTTGCATCTGTAACAAAATGTAATATCTGAAGTGTGAGATCTGGAATATACTGCCTCGATGATAGATGTAAGCCTAAAGTCTTGGGCGCTATTCTCTCTCCCCCCCCCCCCCCCACCCCCACGCCGGGTGGGAGAATCGCCGGGGTGCCGCGCGAATCGCGCCATGCTGCCCCGACCCCCACATGCAATTCTCCCACCCCCCGGAAACCAGCGGCGCGCGATTCGCACCGGGCCGCTCGGGGAACCGGCAAGCGGCGATTCTCCGGCCCGAATGGGGCGAGCGGCCGCTACGACACGACAGGTTCCCGCCGGCGCCGTCCACCCGGTCGCTGCCGGTGGGAACTCTGCGGGAACGCTGGGGGGAGCGGCCTGTGGGGGAGGGAGGGGGGCTCCTTCACCGGGGTGGCCTCCGATGGGGTCTGGCCCGCGATCGGAGCCCACTGATCGGCGGGCCGGCCTCCCCCCCCCCCAACCCCCTCGGGCCTACATCCCGCGCGCGGCCCCAGAACACCGGCGCCATGTTGGTGAGGGGCCGGCGTGCATAAAACATTCCCCCCTCTTGCGCGGGTTGGCGCAGCGCCCATTTGGCACCACGTAAGGATGCTGGAGCGGCGTGAACCGCTCCAGCGCCGTGCTGGCCCCTGTGGGGGCCAGAATAGGTCGTGCCCGGGCCCTGTTCACGACGGCGCGAACACTTGGCCTCCATATCGGAGAATCGCCCCCTTGTCTCTAATACAACTTTCTTTTTGTCACACTCAACTCGTATTGCCACACTTCTGCTGTCACACTCAGTTGATAAGCAACAACAAACAAGAACCAAAGATGCAGAGAAAGTACAAACTAAAAGTGAAAGCAAGTAGCTCGAAAGCTGCCACCGGGAAAAGATTAGTGAAGACAATCGAGCTGAAATAATTAGCTGCCAAAATTTCATGGGCGGGATTCTCCGACCCCCCCGCCGGGCTGGAGAATCGCCGGGGGGGGGGGTGGCGTGAATCCTGCCCCCACGGGCTGCCAAATTCTCCGGCGCCGGGGTTTTGGCGGGGGCGGGAATCGCGCTGCGCTGTTTGCCGGCCGCTGACAGCGCCCCCCCGGTGATTCTCCGGCCTGCGATGGGCCGAGCGACCACCCGTTTTAGGCCTACCCGCCGGCGTAAATTAGACCAGGTACTTACTGGCGAGACCTAGCTCTCCGGGGTCTTCGTGGGGGCGCGAGGGGTTCTGGCCCCGGGGGGTGCCCCCACGGTGGCCTAGCCCGCGATCCGTGGGCGAGCCTGTGCCGTGGGGGCACTCTTTTCCTCCACACCGGCTGCTGTGGACATCCGTCATCGTGCAGAGACGAACCCCCAAACGCATGCGCTGGGATGACGCCAGCACACGCTGGCGCTCACACGCATGCGCCAACTCGTGCCGGCCGGCGGAGGCCCATCACCGCCGGTTGGCGTGGCGCCAAGCCCTCTGACGCCGGCTGGCGCGGCGCCAATCCCGCCGGTGCCAGCCTAGCCCCTGAAGATGCGGAGGACTCTGGGTGGCCCGACGCCGGAGTGGTTCACGCCACTGCTCGGCGCTGGGATCGCCCCCCCCCCCCCCGACCAGGTAGGGGACAATCCCGCCCCATATGTCCAAAATAATGGCTTGAATTCTCTGGCCATTGCGACTCATTTTTCTGCTGGCAGCGTCCATGGGTTTTGCGGCAGCGTGGGGTTGCTTCAATGGGAAATCCCATTGACAAGCGGCGGGAAGACAGAATCCCGCCTCCAGAGGAGTTGCAGAAACTCCGAAAAACCATTGCAAATGGTATAGGGGTCATTACTGCGCAGTTTCTTTTTTTTAAATAAATTGACAGCAGCCAATTATTTTTCTTTTTTTTCCAATGAAGGGGCAATTTAGCATGGACAATCCACCTAACCAGCACATCTTTTGGGTTGCGAGGGTGAAACCCACGCAGACATGGGAGAATGTGCAAACTCCACATGGACAGTGACCCAGGGCCGGGATTCGAACCCGTGTCCTCAGCGCCGCAGTCCCAGTGCTAACAACTGCGCCACATGCCGGCCTTACTCTGCAGTTTCTATGACTGTGTCACTGAACCAATGGCAAAATTCAGTCCAATATCATTGCTGCGCTTCTTGGATAAAGAAACATTGTGAAGCCTGTGTTTATGCACTGTGCAGTTGCCCGGGCTGCATTGGTAGGATCTGATGAAAAGGTCATTGACCAGAAACGCTAACTCTTGTTTCTTTCTCCATAGATGCTGCCTGATTTTGTATTTGCAGCATTTTCTGTTTTTAATTGTATCATTTGCAATTAGGAGGCCCACTGCTTTTCTTGAAGAACTATTGAAGTTATTTAGGGTCGCAGTTGTTGTTTCTCTTCCTGCACCAAGTCTAATGGCAGACTTTCATCTGTTTTCGGAGCTCTTTTTTCCTGGAGCAGGTTGCTAGTCTGTCTCCAGAGCCGTGGTGGAAAACCTTTACACCGGGGGCCACATGTGGCCTATCTGGGATCTAAGAGCAGCCCACAAGATATTTTGTTGACTGCTGCCCACGCGCGGGGTTGGCACATTCTGCTTATTTCCGTCCGCGTAGCTTTTTTCCTTTGGGTATGACTGAAATGATTTGCACGTAAAACAAGAGCAAGTGAAGTGAGGTGCGTGCTGATTGATCACAACATTGACTGTGAGAGCCGTGTGCTTACTCTGATTCCACTCAAGTATAAATATCTCATTTGTTTTACCACATGATGTTGATGACAGTTCTAGTAATGTATAAATGATAAAGTATTTTCTATAACTTGTTGTTAAATATTCGGTGTATATTAAATGCATTCAATCTTATTCAAGGTAGTAAAAAAGCCCAATTTCAATCTTGCAGCCCACTGAGATGAAGGAGGGCCATTCATGTGGCCCACTCACAGGCCTAGATTGCCCATCACTGCTCCAGAAGCTTACGGCTTGGGGGGGGGGGGGCGGGGGGGGGGCACCACTCCACTCCACTCCACTTCAAGCGTGGCTAACAAGGAATCTTTCCTGCACTTACCGCCAGCCATTGGCGTTTTGGAACAATTTGCAGGTCCACACTCAACCCGTTTGGCTGATTTGGAATCTTCCAATCCCTAAGTGCATTAGGAGGCCATTCAGCCCATTTGAGTCCGCATCGACCCTCCGAAGGAGCACCCGATCCCGTAACCCCCACCTAACCTTTTTGGACACCGAGGGGCAATTTAGCCTGGCCAATTCACCTGACTTCCGCATCTTTGGACATGAGATTCACTGATAACCTTCATTTTTATAAATTTAGAATACCCAATTCTTTTTTTTTTTTGCAATTAAGGGGCAATTTAGTGTGACCAATCCACCTAGCCTGCACATTTTTGGGTTGTGGGGTCAGACCCACGCAAATACAGGGAGAATGTGCAAACTGCACACGGACAGTGACCTGGGGCTGGGATCAGACCCGGGTCCTCAGCGCCTTGAGGCAGCAGTGCTAACCATTGAACCACTGTGCCGCCCAATTGACTGATAACCTTTGAGGGCATGTGACTCCAGACCCACAGCAATGTGGCTGAGTAGTCATTCCCCTCTGAAAGGTCTACCGTCAGATGTATCCTTGCAGATGGCACACCAAAACCTTTTTGGGGGCAACGTACAGGCTACTGTGAGGTCTGGATAGAGTGGACGTGGAGAGGATGTTTCAACTTGTAGGAAAAACTAGAACCAGAGGACACCATCTCAGACTAAAGGGACGATCCTTTAAAACAGAGATGAGGAGGAATTTCTTCAGCCAGAGGGTGGTGAATCTATGGAACTCTTTGCCGCAGAAGGCTGTGGAGGCCAAATTACTGAGTGTCTTTAAGACTGAGATATATAGGTTCTTGATTATTAAGGGGATCAGGGGTTATAGGAAGAAGGCAGGAGAATGGGGATGAGAAAAATATCAGCCATGATTGGATGGCGGAGCAGACTCGATGGGCCGAGTGGCCTAATTCTGCTCCAATGTCTTATGGTCTTAACTCGGGATGGGTTTTGGCAGAAATGCCTAGATCCTGGGCACCAACTTTCCAAGGCAGCATTCCCATCATCCCTCGCGGAGGGAAGGGTGCCAACCACATCCGGTGAATGAATAAAAGAAAATAAATGGCAAAGAGGAGACATTTTAATATTAACTATTTTTAAAAGAGAATTTATCCATGTAAAGATGTAAAAGAGATAGTTGTGTGACAGATTGGAGTGATTACACACCAGATACAGATTTTGTTGATAATTAAATCGTAATCATTCTATTTTGAAACTTGCATAAGGCAAGTTATGCCTCTGTGTATAATAGTTTTTCAATTTATATGTTATCGAGACTTAATTGGGAACAGAGGAGGGCAGCATGGTGGAGGAGTGGTTAGCACTGCTGCCTCACGGCGCCAAAGTCCCAGGTTCGATCCCGGCTCTGGGTCACTGTCCGTGTGCAGTTTGCACATTCTCCCCGCGTATGCGTGGGTTTCGCCCCCACAACCCAAAGATGTGCAGGGTAGGTGGATTGGCCATGTTAAATTGCCCCTTAATTGGAAAAGATTAATTGGGTACTCTAAAAAATTTTTTTAAATTGAGAACAGAGGACATGATAAAGTTGATCAGTTTTTCACCAAATGTCTAACTTTTTCCCCATAGTAGATCGAATCCCATTCCTTATCCTAATTTGAGTTCTACTTTTAACAAATTAATTGCATATTGATAGTTTTTCAAATGCAAACAGCAAGCTTCTGATCACCATGTACTTCGCTCACAGCCAGAGAATGCAAACATACCAATTAGTCAGAGCTGTGTGACAGGCAAAGAGGTAAAACATGAGATTGAGAAGCCAAGACCCTGAGAGAAAGGTTCAGCAACTAATTAGAAAACAATGACTTTGCAGATTCTAGAAATCTCTTAGAAACCTATGCTGCTGGCCTGAGGATATTTCTTGGCCCCATGCTACTGGCTCATGCCTGTCTCCTTTCCTCACTGCTGATATGCCGGACGGAATCAACCAGTGAGAAAAACCCTATATTCCACTCATATAGGAAGATAGGGTGGGATTTCCAGCCCTTCTTGTGAGGCTTCCCACCTCCCCCTGTGCCCCCCCCCCCCCCCCCCCCCCCCCACCCTGAGGACCAAACCCTGTGGCACCCCACTAGCTATATCTTAGGGGCAGCACAGTAGCACAAGTGAGTAGCACTGTGGCTTCACAGCACCAGGGTCCCAGGTTCAATTCCTTACTGGGTCACTGTCTGTGCGGAGTCTGCACATTCTCCCCGTGTCTGCGTGGGTTTCCTCCGGGTGCACCGGTTTCCTCCCACAGTCGAAAGATGTACAGGTTAGATGGATTGACCATGATAAATTGCCCTTAATGACCAAAAAAGGTTAGGAGGGGTTATTGGGTTACGGGGATAGGGTGCAAGTGAGGGCTTAAGTGGGTCGGTGCAGACTCGATGGGCCGAATGGCCTCCTTCTGCACTGTATGTTCTGTGTTCTATCTTGCCAACCAGAAAAAGACCCATTTATTCTGACTCTCTGTCTTCTGTTGTGCAGCCAATCTCCTATCCAAGCAAATAAATTACCCCTAATTTCATGTGCTCTTTACTTTGTGTATCAACCTTCTGTGCGGCACCTTATCAAATGCCTTCTCGAAGTCCAGATATACTATCCTCATTATCCACTTGACTTGTTACATCTTCGAAGAACTCTAGCAAATTCGTCAAACACGATTTACCCTTTAGAAAACCATACTGACTCTGGTGGATTGCGTTTTGATTTTCCAAATGTCCTGTTATTACTTCTTTAATAATGGATTCTAATGATTTCCCAATAACAGGTGTTAAACTTCAAAAAAAAATTCCAATCAAGAGGCAATTTAGCATGGCCAATCTGCCTACTCTGGGTTGTGGGGGAGAGACCCACGCAGACACGGGGAGAATGTGCAAACTCCACACTCCCAGTGACCCGGGGCTGGGATTGAACCTGGGTCCTAACCACTGTGCCACCATGCCACCCTACAGATGTTAAACTAAATGGTCTATAGTTTCCTACTTTCTGCCTCCCTCCCTTTTTGAATAAGGGCGTTATATTAGCATTTTTCCAATCCACTGTAACCTTTCTCGCATCCTGGGAATTTTGGAACATTATACCCAATTAATCCACTATCCCCACTGCCACATTCTTTAAGGCCCTTGGATGTAGGACATCAGGCACTGGGGACTTTTCTGCCTTCAATCCAGTAGCTTGATTGGTACTTTTTCAGAATTGATGATGATTGTTCTAAGTTCCTCCCTTTCTATTACCTCTGCATTACCTATTACTATTGGGATGGTTCTCGTGTCCTCCACCGTGAAAACTGAGGCAAAATATTGATTTGGTGTCTCCACCTATAGTGTTCCCCACTATTAACTCTCCGGTCTCAGCCTCCAAGGGACCAACATTCACTTTAACTACTCTCTTCCCTTTTATATACTTAGAGAAGTTTTTGCTCTCCTTTTTTATAATTTGGTCTAGTTTTCTTTCAAATTTACTTTAGCTCTTTTTATATTTTTTTAATTAACCCATTGCTGACCTTTAAAAGTTTCCCAATCTTCCAGCCTGCCACTGGCCTTTGCAATATGGTATGCCTTCGCTTTTGTCTTTAACTTTGTTGCTTCGCCATCGATGTTTTTTCCCCCCCTTCTTACAATCTTTCTTCCTCTCTGGAATATATTTTAGCTGGGAGGAATTGAGGATCTCCTTAAACAACTGCCACTGTTCATCAGTTGTCCTGCCTTTTTAAAAATAAATTTAGAATACCCAATTCATTTTTTTTCCAATTCAGGGGCAATTTAGCGTGGCCAATTCACCTACCCTACACGTCTTTGGATTGTGGGGGCGAAACCCACGCAAACACGAGGAGAATGTGTAAACTCCACACAGACAGTGACCCAGAGCCGGGATCGAACCTGGGACCTCGGCATTGTGAGGCAGCAATGCTAACCGCTGCGCCACTGTGCTGCCCTTGTTATTCTGCCTTTTAGTCTTCCTGCCCAGTCCACTAAGGCCAATTCTGTTCTCATGCCGATGGAATTACTTTTTTTTAAACTCCAGAATGCTAGTGTGGGACTCCAGTTTCTCGCCCTCATACGGAATTTGAAATTCTATCATGCTATGATCATTCTTCCCAACAGAATCCTTGACTATGAGGCCATTAATTAATCTCTCCTCAGTCCACAATAGAATCACCTTCTCCCTGGTTGGTTCCACATTGTTTTCTCCTTTACGATACGGACCAAGGCTTTTTTTAGTTAGGGCATCATGTTCGGCTCAGACTTGGAGGGCTGAAGGGCTTGTCCCTGTGCTGTACTTTTCTTTGCTCTTTGTTCACAACATATTGCTTCAAGAAACAATCTCTAATACATTCAATGCACATAGCATTTGCCGTCCTAATTGCTTGCTGCACCTGCATGTTAGCTTTTAGTGACTCATGAACAAGGATACCCAGGTCCCTTTGGATACCCGTACATCCCCAACCTCCTACCGTTTCATTCATACTCTGCATTTCTGGGGGGGGGTTTCCACCCAAGTGGATAACTTCAGACTTACTCACATTATATTCCATTTGCCAAGTTCTTGCGATAGTAATCTTCAGATTTTCCCCCTAAAGTGATGCCAAGTCAAATGGTCCCAGTGCTGCAAAGATACAGCATCGCTACTTTCTTTCTGCCGAATAATAAGATTCCCACTGCCTTTCTGCCAGGTCGGACCACTTAGTGCTGCTAGTATCCACGACCACTCTCAACAGCGCAGCTAAACCCAACTCCTCCTCATTGTGCTGCTGAGTAAACTGGTACACCCGTGGTACACCATGTGTATCCTCGGCATGTATATTTTGGTGTATATGTGTCAGTGTATTTAAAATCTCTGTAAGTGTAGGTATCTTAATAATAACAAGGAAATATGCACTTAACCTAAACAATGTATTTATGCTGTTTGCCCTCCTTGAATAGTTTTGGTGACATTTAGCCAATCTGTTCCCATAACTTTTCAACCCCTCTCTGTTATCCACCTATTCAATATAATCTACTTTTCCAAACAGTGATGTCTGGAGTTTGCTGCCTGTGCACATTGGGCATACTATTTTCCATCTGCATATAAAAATACACGCAGATAGATCTAGGGCTGGATTATCCGTTTTTGGGACTATGTCCCCACGCTGTCGTAAAAACTGTGGCCTATCATGCCAGAAAAACTGGTGTGAAAAGGCCACTTATTCATAGCCCTGCAGGGAGCTAGCAGGGACCAGTTGTGAATCGAGCAGCTTTAGCTGCAGATACGAGCCCCCGCACGTCCGGGTGGGTGCCGCGCATGCGCACCGCGGTGGCCTCCAGCGGCCGGGCCGTGCTCCATGGCAGACTCAGACCGCGGAGCTGAACCTCCCAAGTAGTTCCCTCGATCAGCCGCGCGCCCAACCCTGACCGCCCGCCCAAAAATTGCCCAGTCCCATATGAGGCCCCTCCAGCCCTCTGATCGGCCCACCCCCGATCATGGTGGCCGTGGAGTGCGTCCGCAGCTGACACTCGAGTATCTCAAACGGCAGGACCACATTAGATCCACGCTGTCGGGACTTCGACCGGTCCAGAACAGAGAATGGCGGGGCAGGCCTCCAGTAATGGTCGTAGGTAGGAGATGAGCGGCGTATTCTCTGAGTACGCGTTTTCGGGGCCCGGAGAATGGCCCTGATTCCATGCGAGGAAGTGGTTCTCCACCCCAGCGCGGACGCGACTTCGGCATCAGGATGCGGAGAATCCAGCCCCTAAAGTTTTTCTCTGGACATCTATGGCCATTAAACAAACTGTTCTTTAACATTTTTAAAGCGGCATTTGCTGATGATGCAGCCATTTGTATTGGTAACTCTGGGATTGGCACTTAAAATGTTTCATGATAAGCTGTCCTGGTACGGTTGTATTTCACTTGCAACCATACTCCTTCTTTCAAATGACTGTGAAGTTTCCTGCTTTGTTTCTTATATTGAGAATATAAGGTTGAGTGTGGCAGTTGTTGGCTCTGCATTTGTTGTAGGGAAGCCATCTTCTTAGAGGGTGGCGAAGGAGGGAAGAGCTGACCAGCCCTTACTTGGGAAAGGCGCACAGCCGGAAGAATAACTCCTCATTTTTGTCCTAGTGCCAGCATACTTGAAAGGCAGAGGAAGGGATTTTGATTTGTCGCAAGGACGGAAAGATTGCAAAGTTGTCTTTAATTAAGATTTCCTAACAGCATTGTGGGTGTACCTATGCTACATGGACTGCAGTCTTAATTTAAGACAGGCATTTAAGAAAAGATATGTGAATAAATATAATTCAAGGTTTTTATAACAATAATAATCTTTATTAGTGTCACAAGTAGGATTAAATTAACACTGCAATGAAGTTACTGTGAAAATCCCCGAGTCATCACATTCCGGTGCGTGTTCGGGTACACGGAGGGAGAATTCAGAATGTCCAATTCACCTAATGGCACATCTTTTGGGACTTGTGGGAGGAAACCGGAGTACCCGGAGGAAACCCACAGAGACACGAGGGAGAACATGCAGATTCCGCACAGACACTGACCCAAGCCAGGAATCGAACCCAGGTGTCTGCCGTTGTGAAGCAACAGTGCTAACCACTGTGCTGCCGTTTGTTGCTGTTTGTGATACAGTCTTTAAAATCTTTCTTTTTCAATGGCCTGAAACAACAAATATAACTATGTAGCAGGTGCCAACGTTCTATCTCAAGGGGAGTTAGTGATGGGCAATAAATGCTATGCCTTTAAATGCAGTTGGCTCCATGTAAAACAATTTGCAAAGACAACTGAGTGACCACTGCTTTTAAAAGTACACGTATCTATTTGTGCAAAACGTTAAGCAGGATTGGGGCACTGCTGCCTCACGGCACCAAGGACCGGGGTTTGATCCCGGCTCCTGGGTCACTGTCCATGTGGAGTTTGCACATTCTCCCCGTGTCTGTGTGGGTCCCACCCCCACAACCCAAAAATATGTGCAGGGTAGGTGGATAGGCCATGCTAAATTGCCCCTTAATTGAAAAAAAACATTAAGCTGGGTCAAAGTCTAGCATAACCATCGATTAAAGCTCCTTTGCCACAGTGGGGAGAAAGCAATGCCACGATCATGATTGATAGTCGTGACAAATTTCTACTGCAGTGGAACTGCTCTTGTATCCAGTATATCATCATCTTCTTGGGTCCTCTGACAGGCCCAACACACAACCCGATGACTACTCAATAGGTAGGGCCTGAATCCACCCAGCATGAACGGGGATTGAACCCCGTGCTGCTTGCTGGTGCCAATATGATGCACACTGGCAGTCCAGCCAATTGCACCCTGAACTTTTGCATGCACAATGTAGTCCGAAGCTGTGAATAGCGATGGCAGAGGCTTCAATTCCCTTACCATCGTTCAGCTGACCAGGAATCCCTCCTGCTCTTATCCCCTGCTGTTGCAGGTTTTCGAAGATTTACTGGTTGCGACACGACGTGTTTGACTTTGTTACGAATGCTTCTTACCCAAAGTGGGGCTTCAACCCAGAGCTTTTGGCTCAGATGCAAGGAGGACAGTAGCACTGCGCCACAATACGTCCCTCTTTATTAAAACTGAGAAAAACTGAGGAAATGTACTTGTGATGTTTGGGGAGAGTGCTGGTGTTTGGCACTGAGATAGTGGATCAGCCATGGCCACGTTGAATGGCGGAGCAGGTTCAAAGGGCCGAATGGCCTATTCCTGCTCCTATTTTCTATGTTCCCACCATTTTCTGTGTTCCTCCTCTATTTCCCGGTAAAATTTCTTTACGAGCCAAATTATTAGATGTATTAATTATAGAATTTACAGGGCAGAAGGAGGCCATTCGGCCCATCGAGTCTGCACTGGCCCATGGAAAGAGCACCCTACTTAAGCCCGCATCTCCACACTATCCCTGTAAACCAGTAACCCCACCTACCCTTTTTTTGGACACAATTTAGCATGGCCAATCCACCTAACCTGCACATCTTTGGACTGTGGGAGGAAACCGGAGCACCCGGAGGAAACCCACGCAGACACGGGGAGAACGTGCAGACTCCGCACAGTGACCCAAGTCAGAAATTGAACCTGGGACTCTGGAGCTGTGAAGCGACTGTGCTTACCACTATGCTACCGTGCCGCCCACAAAAACTGAACCCCTCTTTCTGAAAGTTCTTTCCCCCTCTTTCTGCCTCCTCCCCTGAAAGTTAACTAACTGTCTGGCAGGGTTTGTCTACTAAATGGCAGAATTGTGTCGGTGCCAGTACCATTGCTAAATGTTTACATAATGAAGGAAGTGACACCACTGTTTTTAAATTCTAGACCTGGAAATAGGGTTTACCTCAGCTCCAGCAACAGCGGTTAAACGCCTCTGATTAAATAATTGTACGGTTTAGTGCTGTACAGTCATGTTGAGACACAACTTAGAATCAGAGGCTAACGGGCTGTATTTTAATTGATAGGGTGAAACTTGCCCCATCTTTGCAGATAAATGTCATGGAGAACCGGTGCAATCCGCAGAGGGAAAACCAGTTTCTGTTTCCCTGGCAACCAGGTTTCATCTCTACCCTCAAGTCCTCCTAACTGCATGCTGTGATGTGCTGCAAATCACAGTGGGCCATTTTTTAATATTAGTCATACATGCACATAGGGCGGCACGGTGGCGCAGTGGTTAGCACTGCTGCCGCACTGTGCTGAGGACCTCGGTTCGATCCCGCCCTGGGTCACTGTCTGTGTGGAATTTGCATATTCTCCCCGTGTCTGCGTGGGTCTCACCCCCACAATCCAAAATATATGAGCAGGGTAGGTGGATTGCCACGCTAAATTGCTCCTTAATTGCGGAAAAAAATAATTGGGTACTCTAAATTTTTTGAAAAAGTCATACATCCACAGGATCTAGTGACCTGCACTGAGAGCTCATTGATAAAGATGTTGCCCAATGGAAGCCACATGAAAGTAAGAACTTGCAAATTTATAGCGCATTTCACCACTTCAGGACATGCGCATTTTGAATTGTAGTTGTGGTGATGTGCATCAATGTAAATACATGTAGGCTAGCTAGACACTAGAGGGAGCACTAGAAACATCACACACAGACACTCAACCAATAGATCAAGTAGATAGGACATGACCAATAGACATTCACGATACACAAGGAGGTGACACGACCACAGGGGGGCATTATACCAACCCATATATAAAGGACAACACACACATGGGGCGAGATTCTCCGACCCCTCGCCGGGTCGGAGAATCGCCGGGGGCTGGAATGAATCCCGCCCCCGCTGGCGCCGCGCCGGTTGGCGGGCCCCCCCATGCGATTCTCCGGCCCGGATGGGCCGAAGTCCCGCCGCTAAAATGCCTGTCCCGCCGGCGTAGATTAAACCACCTACCTTACCGGCGGGACAAGGCGGCGCGGGCGGGCTCCGGGGTCCTGAGGGGGGTGCGGGGCGATCTGGCCCCGGGGGGTGCCCCCCCGGTGGCATGGCCCGCGATCGGGGCCCACTGATCCGCGTGCGGGCCTGTGCCGTGGGGGCACTCTTTTCCTTCCGCCTCCGCCACGGTCTCCACCATGGCGGAGGCAGAAGAGGCTCCCTCCAATGCGCATGCGCGGGAATGCCGTCAGCGGCCGCTAACGCTCCCGCGCATGCGCCGCCCGGAGATGACATTTCCGCGCCAGCTGGCGGGGCACCAAAGGCCTTTTCCGCCAGCTGGCGGGGCGGAAATTCGTCCGGCGCCGACCTAGCCCCTTAAGGTTGGGGCTCGGCCCCCAAAGATGCGGAGCATTCCGCACCTTTGGGGCGGCGCGATGCCCGACTGATTTGCACCGTTTTGGGCGCCAGTCGGCGGACATCGCGCCGTTTCCGGAGAATTTCGCCCATGATCTGCCTCTTTCCAGTGGAGTCAGTCAGTGAGTACAGACACACGGTTGATTCAATATTACACCCACCACGTGGATTGCAGCAACTGGTTAGTCAGTCTGGGTAGCTATAGTAGGATTAGCAGTAGTGTCGAACCTGAGTAATAGAAGTGTAAATAGTTTAATAAACGTGTTGAAGTTATCTGCACGTCTGAACCTTCCTTTGTCACGTGCACCACAAGGAAGCCGCTTATGTTACACCTACAACATAACAAATCAGTAGTTATTATTGTTCTGTAGGAATTGTAATTTACATAGATCAAGATTCCACAATCTGCAATTTGATAGGAGAACAAAGGAAGTGCTTCAAAGACACCCTGAAGGTTTACCTCAAGAAATGCAACCCAGACATCAATGCCTGGGCGACACTTGCTCAAAAGAGATCAACTTGAAGGAACCTCCTGATTGAAGGAACACAATTCTTCGAGGACACCCGGCAGCAAGAAGAGGCCCGGTAAAGGAGCCCCGGCAAGTAGAGGCCCCGAAAAGGAGCCTGAGAAAGAAATACCAGCGATCTAGAGTCCAAAGACCGATCCCACCTCCCAGAAACACCTGCTAAGTGTGCAGTCAAAGATACAGCTCTAGGATCGGACTCACCAGATACATAAGGGCCTACAGAACCCTTGGCCAGTGGACAACCATACTCGTTAGCGAGCGATCGCTGAAGAAGAATTACCAAGTCAGGCGTTTGTAAGGAATATTGTTTGAGGGGTAAATATTGACCAGGACACCGGGAAGGACTTCCATTCTCTTTTCCACATGGTGACATGGGGTTTGTATTTAACTTTATTAATAAAATTTGTATGCGTACATGACAAAACATTTCTACTTGAAAATTACAGAATTTGCAATACGGTATGTTCACTCTTTGGTACGTTTATACAAGTGCATGTAACTTGACGTTGACAACATACATTCCATGTCAGGCATAAAGCCTATGGGCGGGATTCTCTGGCCGCGCCTGCCGAGCGACCTGAGAATCCCGTCCGAGGTCAATGGACTTTTCCATTGTTCGCGTTCCGCCCGTGGCAATGTTGCGGCAGGCGGGGCGGAAGAATCCAGCCCTATATTTCAGATGGAAAATTTACAGAAAGTGCAATAGAATTCCGCTTTTCTCCAAACAGCCTCTCTGAGGAGCCGTATAATTTTTGTTTTGTCCACCTGGGAGGGCCGAAGGGTCCTTTCGTTCATCTTCTCATCCAAAATGTGACACCTCCGCAGTGGCCATCACCATTGCACAAGGAAGTCAGCCTAGATTTTGCGTTCAATTTTCTGGGTGTGAGATTTGACCCCACAATCATCTGAGGCCACAATCACTAAGCAAGTATCTTCCTTTGGAAAATTGCTGGTGAGATTGTGACCTGGCCTGGCCATGATGCTCTCTGAAGTCAAATGTGCCCATTGACATTTGTCATTTAGGAACACAGCATGGGCCAGGAATGGGTGAGAGTGGTCAACAGCTGGGACAGAACCCAGAGAAGGAAAGCAGGAAGCGCACTTCAAAGCACACTAGCAGCTGTGGACAGCAGGTTGACTCAGGATTATCCGGTTAGCTCCTGATGTGAACTCTAACGCTCACTCCATCAGTTCGATCCAAGTAAACATATTTCAGACAAGAATAGCGTGTTATCTTTCAGTTTGGTAATTTGAAATGTATTACAAATGCCAGTGCAATTGCAGGAACAGCTGGGGCGCCAATACAAAACTAATAAATCCCTGTCAGCTTGGTTCAGTTGGTGGCATTCATACTTCTGACACAAGGGTGTGGATTAAAATTCCACTGTGGACATCAGTGCATGGGCTGGCACTTTGTCGGATGTGCCATCTTTCATTTGAAGGGTCAAACCGAGGCTCACTTGCCTATTCAGGCAAATCTAAAAGATCCCATGATACCATTCAAAGAGGGACAGGGTTTCTTGGTCAACATTCTACCCACAACCAACAATGACCTGATCATGCACTTGTTTGCTATTTGCAGAATCTTGCTATGCAAAAATCAGCTATCATGTTTTCTCAAAGAGCAATTGACTACATTTTAAAATACATCCATTGCCATTCAAGTGCTTTGGCAATGCCTGAAGTTCTGAGAAGGTTATATACATGTGCCAGTTTGGGCTTTTTTAAAAGCAAAAGTATGTACAAGCCTGTTAACATCCAGTTGCTTTCCACTATTTCTGTCTGGCTCACAACAACATGCTCAGAATTGACAGCAGCCTGCTTACACCATTCTTGTACCGAGGTACTCTTTTCACGTCATGATTTGTAAACTTTGTTTTACTGTTTTGTTCAAATCTTTTTATCACGATTGATACGTGGTCAGTCACAGGCTATTTAAACACGAACACAACCAAAACTTCTCCTCATCACCAACAAAAGGGGCATTGCCCCTGGACAGAGAGTTTTTTTATTGTTCAGTAACAATGTGCTCCTTGCATTTGAAATTGTGGGTGGTGAATAACATGTCCGCTACAGCAGACATTCATAGACTTGCACTTCTAATGCGGAGTTTGGTTCGCTAGGACGGGGCATCAGGGTCTAACCGCAACCCCGCCAATTCCGTCAGGCCCGCTGCCATTTCATACTCTAATGAGCGCTGATTGGCAGAAGGCGGCACTTTTATTCTCACTTGGCCGTTATCTCTTCCGACCCCTCCAGGCACAGCGCTGCAGTGCCAGGCAGAGCGCTGCAGTGCCTGGAGGAGGTGGGGCAGCAACATGCCTGGAACTGAGGGCAGGGAGCTAGAGTGAAGGTAAGTGACACGGGCCTTGTGAAGGGGAGGGTAGGGGTGTCTGAAGGATGGGGGGGGTTCAAATATATTCAGTGGTTCAATTTTTTGAATAAACTTGATGGTCACAAAGAGATGAGTAGGTTAGGTGGCGTGACAGGGGTAGGACAAGGGAATGGATACTTTTTCAGAGGGTTGGTGCAGACCTGATGGGCCGAATGGTCTCCTTCTGCACTGTATGCATTCCATGATTCTTTAAATTCCCATTTAGCCACACGTGGTAAATGGCTAATGTAATAATTGATGGCTGGCAATCAATAGCTAGTGGTGTCCCTCAGGGATCAGTGTTGGGCCCACAATTGTTCACAATTTACATAGATGATTTGGAGTTGGGGACCAAGCGCAATGTGTCCAAGTTTGCAGCCGACACTAAGATGAGTGGTAAAGCAAAAAGTGCAGAGGATACTGAGTCTGCAGAGGGATTTTGATAGGTTAAGTGAGTGGGCTAGGGTCTGGCAGATGGAATACAATGTTGACAAATGTGAGGTTCTCCATTTTGGTAGGAATAACAGCAAAAGGGATTATTATTTAAATTATAAAATATTAAAACATGCTGCTGTGCAGAGAGACCTGGGTGTTCTTGTGCATGAGTCGCAAAAAGTTGGTTTTCAGGTGCAACAGGTGATTAAGAAGGCGAATGGAGTTTTGACCTTCATTGCTAGAGGGATAGAGTTTAAGACTAGGGAGGTTATGCTGCAACTGTAGAAAGTGTTAGTGAGGTCACACCTGGAGTATTGTGTTCAGTTTTGGTCTCCTTACTTGAGAAAGGATGTCCTGGCGCTGAAGAGTGTGCAGAGGAGATTCACTAGGTTAATCCCAGAGTTGAGGGGGTTGGATTATGAGGAGACGTTGAATAGACTGGGACTGTACTCGTTGGAATTTAGAAGGATGCGGGGCTGGGGGGATCTTATAGAAACATATAAAATTATGAAGAGAATAGAAGCAGAACTAGGGGGGAAAGCCTGAAAATAAGGGGAAGTAGATTTAGGACTGAGTTTAGGAGGAACTTCTTCAACCAAAGGGTTGTGAATCTATCGAATTCCATGCCCAGTGAAGCAGTTGAGGCTCCTTCATCAAATGTTTTCAAGGTAAAGATAGATAGTTTTTTTTGAAGAATAAAGGGTTATGGTGTTCGGGCGGGAAAGTGGAGCTGAGTCCACAAAAGATCAACCATGATCTCATTGAATGGCGGAGCAGGCTCGAAGGACCAGATCTCCTGCTCCTAGTTCTTATGTATTGAGCAGGACAGGGCTAAGCTAACATTCCAGTGCAGTGCTGAGGGAGTGCCCCACTGTTGGAGGTGCCATCTTTAGGATGAGATTTTAATGCGAGGCCCCATTTACCCTCCTAAAAGATCCCCTGCCACTATTCAAAGAAGAGCAGGAAAGTTTTTCCAATGTTCCGGTCAATATCCGCTCCTCGACCAACATTATTAAAACAGTTTATCTGGTTATTTCTCTAATTGTTGCCTGAGAGATGTTGCTACATGCGAATCCACTGCCATGATTTACAATGAAGTGCTTTCGACGTCTTGAAGTCATAGAAGAGTTGTAGAAGTTTTCCATGCAGATGGAGGCCATTCATCACATCATGCCTTCACCAGCCCTTTGTAAGAGGTGTCCAATTAGTCCCCTGCTCTTTCCCCATAGTCGGCAAATACTCCTCTTTGATTTGATTTGATTTGATTTATTATTGTCACATGTATTAGTATACAGTGAAAAGTATTGTTTCTTGCCTGCTGTGCAAACAATGCATACCGTACATAGGGAAGGAAGGAGAGACTGCGGAATATAATGTTACAGTTATAGCAAAGTGTAGAGAAAAGATCAACTTAATACGAGGTAGGTCCATTCAAACGTCTGATAGCAGCAGGGAAGAAGCTGTTCTTGAGTCGGTTGGTATGTGACCTCAGGCTTTGGTATCTTTTTCCTGACGGGAGAAGGTGGAAGAGAGTATGTCCGGGGTGCGTGGGGTCCTTAATTATGCTGGCTGCCTTTCTTTTTAAAAAAAAAATATTTATTAAAGTTTTTTAACAACACAACTTTTTCCCCTTACAAACAATAACCCTCACCCCCCGTAACAAAACAACACAAAATCTCACTGAGCAAGATATATACATGGCAAAATGGTATACTTACATAGCTTTATACACTGGCTCTCGCCCGCACCTGCCAGTTTCCCCCCACCCTCCATGTTATCTCCCGCTCATCCATCCCCTCAAACAATCTCCCGTTCCCCCCTCACGCCCCTCCGCCCCCCCCCCCCCCCCTCCCAGGGTTGCTGCTGCTTCTGACCAACCTTCCTCTAACGCTCCGCGGGGTAGTCTAGGAACGGTTGCCACCGCCTGTAGAACCCCTGCGCAGACCCTCTCAAGGCAAACTTAATCCTCTCCAGCTTTGTGAACCCAGCCATGTTGTTTATCCAGGCCTCCAGGCTGGGGGGCTTTGCCTCCTTCCACAATAGTAAGATCCTTCGCCGGGCTACTAGGGACGCAAAGGCCAGAATGCCGGCCTCTTTCGCCTCCTGCACTCCCGGCTCATCCACTACTCCGAATATTGCTAGCCCCCAGCTTGGCTTGACCCGGACTTTCACCACCTGAGATATTGCTCCCGCCACTCCTCTCCAGAACCCATCCAGTGCCGGGCATGACCAAAACATGTGGACATGGTTCACCGGACTCCCTGAACACCTTCCACATCTGTCCTCTACCCCAAAGAACCTACTCAACCTCGCCCCCGTCAAGTGCGCTCTGTGGACCACCTTAAATTGTATCAGGCTGAGCCTGGCACATGAGGAGGAGGAATTAACCCTACCCAGGGCATCAGCCCACAAACCTTCCTCGATCTCCTCCCCCAGCTCCTCCTCCCATTTACCCTTCAACTCTTCTGCTAGGGCTTCCCCCTCTTCTTTCATCTCCTGGTGTATTGCCGACACCTTGCCCTCCCCGACCCATACACCTGAGATCACCCTGTCTTGAATTTCTTGTGCCGGGAGCAACGAGAATTCCCTGACCTGTTGCCTCACAAAAGCCCTCACCTGCATATATCTAAATGCATTTCCCGGGGGTAACTCAAACTTCTCCTCCAGTGCCCCATGGCTCGCAAATGTCCCGTCAATGAACAGGTCCCCCATTCTTCTAATCCCCGCCCGATGCCAGCCCTGGAACCCCCCGTCCATCTTCCCCGGGACAAACCGGTGGTTACCCCTGATCGGGGACCACACCGAGGCTCCCACTGCATCCCTGTGCCGTCTCCACTGGCCCCAGATCCTTAACATTGCCGCCACCACCGGGCTCGTGGTATACTTTGATGGCGAGAACGGCAGCGGTGCCGTCACCAACGCCCCCAAGCTCGTTCCTTTACACGACGCCATGCCGCCCCCTCTCCCTCCATAACCCACTTGCGGATCATCGCCACATTTGCTGCCCAGTAGTAGCTCCCTAGGTTTGGCAGCGCCAGCCCTCCTCGGTCCCTACTGCATTCCAGGAACCCTCTCCTTACTCTCGGGGTCCTATTCGCCCACACAAACCCCATAATACTCCTACCTACTCTCTTAAAAAAGCCCTTGGTGATCACGATGGGAAGGCACTGAAACACAAACAAAAACCTCGGAAGGATTACCATTTTGACCGACTGCACTCTACCTGCCAACGAAAGCGGCAACATGTCCCATCTTTTGAAGTCCACCTCCATTTGGTGCACCAACCTCGTCAGATTCAATTTGTGTAGGGCCCCCCAACTCCTGGCTATCTGGATCCCCAGATACCGAAAACTCCCCACCGCCCTCCTCAGCGGTAGGTCCCCTATCCCTCTTTCTTGGTCCCCTGCCTGTAATACAAAAAGCTCACTCTTCCCTACATTGAGCTTATAGCCCGAGAACTCCCCAAACTCCCTCAGAGTCTGCATGGCCTCCACCATCCCCTCCATTGGGTCCGCCACGTACAGCAGCAGGTCATCCGCGTATAGCGACACCAGATGCTCTTCTCTCCTGCAGACCACTCCCCTCCATTTATTAGACTCCCTCAGTGATATGGCCAAGGGTTCGATCGCCAATGCAAACAACAGGGGGGACATGGGGCACCCCTGCCTCGTTCCTCGGTACAGCCGAAAGTACTCGGACCTCCGCCGGTTCGTCACCACACTCGCCACCGTGGCGCTGTAAAGGAGCTTAACCCAGCTAATAAACCGTCCCCCGAACCCAAACCTACGCAACACCTCCCAGAGGTACTCCCACTCTACTCGGTCAAAGGCCTTTTCCGCGTCCATAGCTGCCACTATCTCCGCCTCTCCCTCCTCCGATGTCATCATTATCACGTTTAAGAGCCGCCGCACATTAGTATTTAATTGCCTGCCCTTTACGAATCCCGTCTGGTCCTCATGAATCACCCCCGGGACACAGTCCTCAATCCTCGTGGCCAGCACTTTTGCCAATAACTTAGCGTCCACATTGAGGAGCGAAATCGGCCTGTACGATCCACATTGCAGTGGGTCCTTGTCTCGCTTCAGAATCAAGGAAATTGTCACCTCCGACATTGTCGGGGGCAGGGTCCCCTCCTCTCTTGCCTCGTTAAAGGTCCTCACTAGTAGCGGGGCCAACAGGTCCACATACTTTCTATAGAACTCCACCGGGAACCCGTCCGGCCCCGGGGCCTTCCCCGCCTGCATACTCCCCAGACCCTTACTCAGCTCCTCCAACCCGATTGGTGCCCCCAAACCAGCCGCCTCTTGCTCCTCCACCGTCAGGAACCGCAGTTGGTCTAGGAATCGTCTCATCCCCTCTTCCCCCCCTGGGGGCTGAGATCTGTACAGCTCTTCATAGAAGGCCTTGAATATCTTGTTTATTTTTGTTGCACTCTGAACCGTGGGTCCAGCACTGTATTGAAGTCCCCTCCCATTATCAGTCCTCCTACCTCCAGGTCCGGAATGCGCCCCAACATGCGCTTCACGAATCCAGCATCATCCCAGTTCGGGGCGTATACATTTACCAACACCACCCACGTCCCTTGCAACCTACCACTCACCATCACATATCTCCCTCCATTATCCACTGCGATAGTCTTAGCCTCAAATGACACATGCTTTCACACCAGAATTGCCACCCCTCTATTTTTCGCGTCCAGTCCCGAGTGAAATACCTGTCCTACCCATCCGCTTCTTAACCTAACCTGGTCCGCCACCTTCAGGTGTGTCTCTTGGAGCATAGCCACGTCTGCCTTCAGTCCCTTCAAGTGCGCGAACACTTGAGCCCTCTTCACTGGCCCATTCAGGCACCTCACGTTCCACGTTATCAGCCGGATTTCCACGTTATCAGCCGGATAACCCCCCCCCCCCGACTAGCCATCTCTTTTTCTGGGCAAATCCCGTGTCCGCAGCTCCCTCACCCTCCAGTCCCCCAGCCGGGGGACCTCCGTCCCGACCACCTCTTCTGTGTCCCATTCCCTTTCAGCCAGTGCAGCAGCAACCCTTCCCCCCCATGCTAGATCCCTGTCTAGCTTTTTTGCTCCCCCCATATCACTCCTGTAAGTCAGCTGACACCTGCTGACCCCGTCTACACCCGCCATCCCTTTGACCCCCCCGTGCTGCCTGCCTTTCTGAGGCAGCGGGAATTGTAGACAGAGACAATGGATGGGAGGCAAAAGAGAAAATGTTGAAAAATCTCAATGGATGGGAGGCTGGTTTGCATGATGGACAACCTTTTGTAATTTCCTGCGATCCAGGATCCATACCAAGCTGTGATACAACCAGAAAGAATGCTTTCTATGATGCATCTGTAGAAGTTGGCGAGATGACATGCTTAGTCTTCTATGAAAGTAGAGTCGTTGGTGGCCTTTCTTAACTATAGTGTCGGCATGGGGGGACCAGGACAGGTTGTTGGTGATCTGGACACCTAAAAACTTGAAGCTCTCGAACCTTTCTACTTTGTTCCCATTGATGTAGACAGGGGCATGTTCTCCACTACGCTTCCTGAAGTCGATTCAGTCCGGATGGGCCGAGCGGCCGCGCCGATACGACAGAGTCTCGCCGGCGCCGTTCACCCCTGGTCACTGCCGGCGGGAACGGTCGGAGGGCGGCCTGTCGGGGTGGAGAGGGGGCTCCTTCACCAGAGGGGCCTCTGATGGGGTCTGGCCCGTGATCGGGGCCCACCGATCGGCGGGCAGGCCTCTTCTCCCCCCCCCGGGCATAGTTTCTGGTGCGGCCGGCTCCTGAACACCGACTCCATCTTGAGTCGGGGCCGGCGCGCTAAAGAAGTCCCCCGCGCATGCGCAGGATGGCGCGGCCCAACTGCGCACGCGCAGGATTCAGCTGGCCCAAACTGCGCATGAGTGGGTTGGCGCGGTGCCCATTTGGTGCCATGATAGGAGGCTGGAGCGGCGTGAACCGCTGCAACGCCGTGCTAGCCCCATATGGGGGCCAGAATCGTACATAACTGGGCCCGGTTCGCGCCGTCATGAAATGCGATGGCGTTCACGACGGCGCAAACTCTTGGGCCCAATATTGTAGAATCGCCCCATAGTCTCCCCATTCACAGCTGAAGATTGAGCACTTGGGCAAGGTGTGGAATCCATACCCCTAGATATCTCGCCCATCTTCAGTAAGACAAAGGAGGAGGGGGAGGGGTGGTGGGCACGGGGAACATGAAAACATGACCGATTTGGAGAGGATATTTAACTGACCAGTTGCCAGTCTGCTTCTTGTGCCTTTGAGACTCAACCATTTGTAACCAGCAGATTGTTGTGATCGGTGGAGGTTTCAATTATACAGCATGTTTATTTTTAACTGGAAAATCAGTCATCATTTTAAACTGTTTTTACCTGAACTGATTTGATGGGCACTTGTGCAATTTGTGGTTTTTAACAATTTTTTTGTCCAATAAGCATTAGATTTGAGACTCCCAATACCTAACCCATAAATGCAACATCTTAAAGAGGCTTAATTTGTGAAATTGAGCACGGCTACACAAGAGGGGGATTGTCCATGCCTTGTTAAATAAAGAAAGAAGGCTTACATTTATATTGCACCTTTCATGACCTCAGGATGTCCCAAATCCCTTTACATCCAATGAAGTACTTTGGAATTGCAATCTATGATCATACAGTGGGATACATGGCACAGAAACAGGCTATTTGGCCCAATCGTTCACGCTAGCCCTTGTGCTCTACTTGAGCCAAATGCCGCTGCCAATTAGCACACAGCAAGCTCCCACTAGCAGCATTGTAATAATGACTACAGAAGATTGAGGGATAAATATTGACCAGGACACTGGGGCGAGAACTCCCTTATTCAAAATAGTGGCATGGAGGTGGGGGGATATTATCCACCAGGTTGTTCTAACATGGACCAACTAATGTACACTGGAGCAGCTGACTCCAAATATTTGGGCTTTAAGGCAACAAAATCAAAACTGAATCATTGTCCAAAACATTTTTGAGGGGGACCATTAGGGCAGGTTTAATAAGTGAGGCTGTTGACCAATGCTGTAATCCAACCAACTCACACAAACCCCTGCTTTGTGACCGAGGCCAAGCATTATTCGAGGTGGCTGCAGTATTGTTACATTCTGTGGTTAAATAGACAGTATCCCCTTTGTCTGACTTCATAAGCCATATTTAATAGCAATCAGAAAATCATTCGTCCTTTCATGTACTGCAGTGCATGTCTGTGCTGTCAACAAATTCCACAAAGTTTACCGCAACGATAAACATAATTACAGCGGCCAAATAAAAAGACCGTGTTCTTTTTTTTAGTGTGCTCCATCCTGTTTCCATGTGGTGTTTTTTGTTTTTAAGACAACATGCAGTGTTGTCGCTCGAGCTTCAGAATAGTGCAGGGGTGGCCCTGTGAAACAGCCGCTCTTCGCACTATGAAGAAAACACTCGGCTACTCAATGCGGAGTTTCGCCTCGTTCAGAATCTGGAGTCAGCATGTTTAGCATGAAGTGAAGATTACAAGCCTGCCCTCGAGAATAATGCAGCACTAACAGATTGAGATGCTGAATTAAGACTCTCGTAGAAGTGTAATATTAAAGGTTTCAAAGGGATTTTAAGGTGATTTTTTCCCCCGCACCCTCTACTGTACGTCTTATTAATTGCATTGGGTTTCAACACCAGTGCAAGGAAGACCTGCACTCTCACAGCACATTTCATGAGTGCAGGACAGCCGAAGACACCCTCCAGCCAAAGTTATTTTTGAAATGCAGTCGCTGCGATAATGCAGAAAATGAGAAGGCCAGAATAAGGCCATTGCATCCATACTGCAGCTCTGCAAGACAGCTGACAAAATCCTACTTGCCAACTTGTGCTCAACTAGGCCCGAGTAAGCCAGAGGTTCTTGGATGTCTGCTCAGCTGTAACGGAGAAAAGGATGAAATGACATAGGGCGAGATTTGGGCGGGATTCCCCACCATGCTGCGCGGCATATCTTCTGTGAGCAGAGGTGGCCTGCCATTGGCTAGCTGCAGGATCTTCTGGTCCTGCTGATGTTTGTGGGCTTGTGTGTGCCCCGCACCTTCCGCTGCTGGGGAAGGTGCTGCAGGGGGCCACCTTCGGGACTAGAAGATCCCACCGGTGGGAAGGGCCAGAAAATTTTGGCCATAGTCTCCCTCTTCACAGCTGAAGACTGAGCATTTGCACAAGGTGTGGAAGCCATATCTTAAGATGTCATCCATCCCCGGGAAGACAGGAGAGGAGACATCTCTGTTCCTGTTCTAATCTCAGTAGTGCCATTGGATCTTTTGTATGCATGCTGGTGTGCAAATGGAGTCCTGGTTTACTGTCCAACCCATAACTGGCACCTCTCCACATAGCACTCCCTCATGACTGCACTGGGGCGTCTGGCTAGGATTTGTACTCAAGTCTCTGGGTGGGGCATGGAGGCCTCAGCCTCCTGGTTCAGAGGTGAGAGTGCTACCAAGTGAGCCAAGGCTAAGTTATTGGCTGGAATTTTCCAGCCCTTCCTGCTGTTAGGTATCTTGTCACCCCCACCCCGCCAACGTCAAACCCCCCCATGATAGGTTTCCCCAGCGGCGGGCTCAGCGAACCATGCAGATTGCCATTGACTTTGGGATCGAGAAGATCCCACCAGCGCCCAATAGTTTGCTGCCAGCTCCACGGTTGGTGGGTTTAAAAATTCCGGCCATTGAGTCAGTCTGTGTATGAATAGAACGTGTGTATGTATGTATCATTTATCTATGTCTAGAATTACTTGATATTGATAAGGTTGCTATTTGAATCGATGAGATCCTGTTTAAGAGGCTGTGGGATGCTTATTTAAGTTGGTTGTAGAAAGTGGAGAGAGGTACTTCATTTCTCCTTTGCTTCCAGTGTCAAGTGTCAACCAATGCCTGAATTAGTAAAAGATCTGGGGCATGTCTGATAGGAAAGCCCTGGCCTGTCACACTCTGGTAAGGCCACTGAGAACTGTAGCTTTGTCTTTGGGAGTGAGCACTTGGTTGGGGGTGGGGGTGGGGGTGTATGGTGGGGAAAACACTTGGATCCTAATACTGTTCTCTTCGTGACCCTGTTGGAAATTGCTCATATGTAAAAGTTACTGGTGAAGATAGGGCTCAGGCAGTAATGCTATCCATGGTTAAATACTTCAGGCCCAGTCTACCAGCCACGCTACACCCGGAAAGCACTGCGCCGTGGCGCAACAAGGCCGGTAAATGACAGGAGACCCTGCTCCCGAGTTCTACCTAGATCATTACGCCTCGCGAAATCTAATGCGATCACGCGAGATGTTGGGATGTGAAGCTCACCCTTTGTGGGTGGGATCACTTTTTGGCAAATCTACATATTAGAGTGAGACAGCTAGTCTCACTCTATTAAACATGCAGTTCGCTGATGTAACCAAAGCATTGGGATCTATCCCCTTTGCTCTGGAGACCTCAGGCAAGCACCGTTCAGTGCTGGTCTCCACAAACGGGGACCAGACAGAACAGCACTCACGGGGGGTCTCCCAGGGGATCGGAGGCCCCCTGGTGCAAGCCGTCTGGGCAGGGTGGCACCCTGGCACTGCTAATACCATCCAGGCACTGTATCTATCTGGACGGCACTGTGCTGCGAGGTGAGGCTGGGGTGGGGGTGCCTGACAAAGACTAGTGGGGGGAATGTTGAAGGAGGGTTCACAAATAAAGGGGTCAAATGGATACCACATTGTTTACTGGAAGGGGATGCACGAAGAATCCAGATGTGATGGGTCGAGATCCAAGTGGAAAATGAACACCTCACAGGTGTTGGGCTCGGGTGGTTGAATCGAGGAATTGAATCTGCTCACCTATACCATCTGGGTTGCTGTGACATCCTGAATGGTCTGGTGAAGACAGGTGGGTTGGAGAGAGTGTTTTGAGTGTGCTGGACTGGTGTTTAAATATGACGGCAGGACATTCTAACCTGCCAGTTGACGGCGGGCAGACGAATCAGCTGCTGGCCAACCCGGTGAATTGGCGGGAAACTCATTTGTGCACAATTAATGAGCTTCCAAGCACAGAATCTGGCACAGGATCCTGCCATTGTGGCCAGCGGGAAAGGTGCCACCAGAGCTGCCTGTCACCACACTTGATCTCAAAAACAGAGAATTGCGCCCACTGTCTGGGCCTGCAAATGAGGAATTGTCAATTGAAACTTGTAATTATGGAACTGTATGTACCTCAGCGATAAGCATGGCTTTCAGGAAAAGTGCAATGTTTGGAGAGAAGGGATGATTGTTTGTTTTGAGATCTTGCAGCTATAAAAATTACAACCAGCTGGTCAACTATATAATAGGCCACGATGAAGACATCCCACATTTTAAAAATCCAATGATGTGGGATGTCTTCATCGTGGCCTATTATATAGTTGACCAGCTGGTTGTAATTTTTGTGTATTCATTGAAGTTCAGACAGATTGCCCATCTCACTTTTTAAGTCATCAATAACACCCAGTTCTCCCTTTACAGCAAGAACATGGCCACAAGCAATCTTGGAAGAATGGTGTGGGGGAGGGAAGGGGAGGAATAGTGTGCCCTGGATGTTATTCATTAATCAATAAGTGGCTTTCTTGGGGAGGGTGGATGATGGGGAAGTATTTTCCTGCACATCTGCCGACCAATTCATCAAATGACCTTTGCCACTTGACCTTGGACAGCCTCTGCTGCTGCACTGATGAACTTTGGTTACTTCTGACTTGATCCACCATCAGGCCAAATAGTTTCATGAATTTTGAATCCATGAAGCAGCAGCTACTATGATAGGAATTTGTCACAGATTATATTTATCACTTCCTCTCCTCCCTACACTCCTCCCCCCTTCCAAACCCCCGACATTTTAGCCATGCTTTTCTAGCGCATCCTGTTTTCAAAGCCTTTTATCTGTCTGCAGTGCTCAATTGTGGGGTGGTGAATAATTTCCATATTTTTTGATATGAAAGCAGGCTAATGTATGGGCTAACTGGAGGTGTGGATGGAGAGTAAAGGAAGTGGATAACATTCCATTCTCCCCACAGTATCTGCACTGTGGTGATATTATGTAGGGTAGGGCAGCAGTAGGTGAAGTGTCTTCATCCACTGATCGTAAAAATGACCCGACATTTGCAACCAAAGGCTGGGAACTGGCGTCGCAAAGTGGTCACCATGGCAATCAGATTGGAGAAGTAACTACTGGTTTCCTCTAATCTGTTCAAAGGGTAATGCCGAATGAAACAAATACATTTTTTAGCAGGGGGGAGAGATCTGTTGCTTTAAATTTTACTGGTTTTAAACAAAGGATATATGTATAAGAACATAATGGGCGGGCTTCTCCGACCCCCCCCCCCCGACCAGGTCGGAGAATCGTGAATCCCGCCTCCGCCAGTTGCCGAATTCTCCGGCACCGGATATTCGGCGGGGGTGAATGCCTGTCCCGCCGGCGAGAATCAAACCACCTCTCTTACCGGCGGGACAAGGCGGTGCGGGCGGGCTCCGGGGTCCTGGGGGGGGGGGGGGGGGGGGGCGGGGCGATCTGGCCCCTGGGGGTGCCCCCACGGTGGCCTGGCCCGTGATCGGGGCCCACTGATCCGCGGGCGGGCCTGTGCCATGGGGGCACTATTTTCCTTACACCTTCGCCATGGTCTCCACTATGGCAGAGGCGGAAGAGACCCCCTCCACTGCGCATGCGCGGGGATGCCGTGAGCGGTCGCTGACGCTCCCGCGCATGCGCCGCACGTCAAAGTCAGTTTTGCGCCAGCTGGCGGGGCACCAAAGGCCTTTCCCGCCAGCTGGCGGGGCGGAAATCAGTCCGGCGGGGGCCTAGCCCCTCAAGGTGAGGGCTCGGCCCCTCACGATGCGGAGGATTCCGCACCTTTGGGGCGGCGCGATGCAGGACTGATTCGCGCCGTTTTTGGCGCCGGTCGGCGGACATCGCGCCGATTGCGGAGAATCCCGCCCAATGTCTGTAAAGGAACATAAATATTTAAAAACATTTAAATTTTTTGTTTAGTGTACCCAATTATTTTTTTCCAATTATGGGGCAATTTTAGTGTGGCCAATCTCCCTACCCTGCTCATCTTTGGGTTCAAACCCAGGTCCTCAGTGCTGTAGGCAGCAGTGCTAACCACTGCACCACCGTGCTGCCCTTAAACATTTAAAAACATAACAAATAAGAGCAGGAGTAGACACTGCAAGGGCGGCACAGTGGCACAGTGGTTAGCACTGCTGCCTCACGGCACCGAGGACCCGGGTTCAATTCCGGCCCTAAGTCACTGTTGGTGTGGAATTTGCACATTCTCCCCGTGTATATGTGATCCCCTTGAGCCTGCTCTGCCATTCAGCAAAATTATGATTAATCTGATCCATGGTTGCCACTGTGCCACCATTCTGCCCTGCTTTCTAAATATTATAATATTGCATAATACCTGTATTATTTCATAAGATGGCACAGAATACTGGTTTTATTAGAAACTGGGACTCTTGCCCTCTAGTGCTGTGGAATCTGATTAAGCCGCTCATTGCTGTTGTTTAGTCTGCCCATAATGCTTTAATGGATATCATCTTGCAACAACTAATATCTTCTTGATTTTGACTCTTCCAGATGCACCCTTTAGGACTATGCAACAACAATGATGAGGAGGACCTATACGAGTACGGATGGGTAGGAGTGGTGAAGTTGGAACAACCAGAGCTGGACCCCAAGCCCTGTCTCACTGTCCTGGGCAAGGTAAGGCAAGGAAACACAAGTTGAAGCCTGAATCTTGAGGCCCGACCTACATTAACGTCCTGTGCTGACATGCCTATGGATCATGAAACAAAACAAAGAAATGGATTAATAGCAGCTATCACTCTAGCTTAGTTTAAAATCTTAACCCAATGGCTTACTGACCTTGGATGCTGTTTATAGCTTCACTGAGATCCTAAGGTTGCCACCCTCCAAGACTGGTCTGGAATCTCCAGGGATTGGAGATTGAAGATAAATAATGCAGTTTTTAATGTCTTTATTTATTAGTTATAAAATATATTGGAGCTGGGGTTAAAAGGCTCTTTGATCCAATGGGACAGTTAAAGGTGGGAGGTCACGTGACGATTCCTCCAGGAATGAATCCTGAAACTGGGATGTGTATTTCAGAATATTGATCTGTTTGAAGGTTAAGATGTCCTTTGTGCTATTCTAATTTTTAAAAAATGTTGCGGCATGTCCCTCATGAATTCTAGTCAGAAAGTTTTATGTCACCGACAGTGCATCTAATGATGGGCCTCCGGTCAAGGCCCTGTGACATCTATGTATTCAATATTTCTGCCCTTTCACCAGTTCCTTTCTTCCATTTCCTTCCGTCTTTCTTGTTTTTGCCTATCATGCTTTTTCTGCACAACCCTATCTCCGGAGAAACTCAGGCAATGCAATTCAGCAAGTGCGGGGTGATCTCAGGACAGTGAGGAACCTGGCTGCTGATGTATGTTGGCCGAGTGGTAGGCTGGGCCTGTTGGTAAGAGAGTGCGCCCCGCCTCACACACACACACATAGGGTGGGGCTCTGTTAACAAAGCCATCTTGCATTTTTGCCAGGCAGCTTCCCAAAGTGATCGCATTTTACTTCACAACATTTTATTATTCCCGGCTCCCTGGAACTGTTGCTTCTGCCTGAGGAACTCATGCGCCACCAAGTTTCTAAGTGTTTTATCCAATAGAATTGCAATTCTGTGAATAGAAAATGTATTTTAAGAATATTGAATGGTATTACTTTAAAATTACTTGTTACTTATGAAGCAGGATAAAAAGGCTGTCAAAAAAAAAGGTGTTTTGTGTAATGTGGAAATGTATGTTTCTAACCTGATTAAATGCTGAGCGCCGAAAGGGCCAGTCAGGAGAAATTTGTATGCAAGTCATGTAGAGAGTGGGAGAATGGGTCTGAATTAAAACCATGTTGATTGTCTATTACACAGAGCTTGGTAACATTCAGATTCAATTAAAGTGTAGCCCCAATTCAACTTTATTCTGTAAACTGACAGACTTCAAAGAATCTTAATCCTTGCATTTCAATTTATTTGAACTTCAACAAAATAAATTCAAGGAGACAGTATTCCATTCTGTCCTCTGTTTGGGACTTTGCCTTGCAGTAAATGTACACAGGTTCCCCTCAAAATACTCCCAGTGTTCACCTTCAAAAGTGCCAAGGGGCAGCCAAATCCATATAATGTATGTGCCACACTGCTGCGCAAATCCTGGGCTGGATTCTCCATTATTGGGACTATGTCCCCTCGTCGGCATCAAAATGGTGGAGTTTCACAGCAGAAAACCTGGCATGAAAGGACCGCCAATTCCTAGCCCTGCCGGGGGCTAGAAGAGACCCGGAGTAGACCTTGCAGCTTTTGCTGCAGATACGGGCCCTCGCACTTCCGGGTCAGAGGCCGCGCATGTTACATGGTGGTGGCCATGCCGTGCTCCATGGCGGATTCGGACCGCGGAGTTGGACCCAGAAAAGAAACCCCCTGATCGGCCGTGCGCCCGACCCTCAACGCCCGCACAAGCATTTACCGGCCGCCTATAAAGCCCCACCCCCCCACCCTCCGATCGGCCTGCCCCCCAACTAAGGCAGCAGCGGACTGAGTTTGCAGCCGCCACGCGAGTATCCCGACCGGCTGCACCATATTAGATCTATGCCGTCGGGACTTCGGCTGGTCGGGGGTGGAGAATGGCCTAGCGGGCCTCTGGCAATGGCCCCAGGTAGGTCCCAGGTGGCGCGGCGTACTCCCCGAGTACGCAGCTTCTCAGGGCCCGCAGAATCGGGGAACCAATGCCGGTCCTGATTCCTTGCTGGAAAATGGATTCTCCGCCCTCGAGGCAGCCGCAATTTCGGCATCAGGGTGCGGAGAATCCAGCCCCCTGAATGCAGTCTATGCTTGACAAAGTCTTGACTGACAAACATGTGAGTATTATAAGGAGTTACGTGTTCCTCACAACTCTGCACAAAATATCGTGAGGTGTCACTAGAAAATGCCTCCATCTTAATCAGTAACCAGTGACTCTTGCTTGGGGTGCATGTGTGTTAACATCCGAAGGGCCCAGGGTTGAGGTCGACTGGAATGGCATCAGCAGTCAGGTTATCCACCGACATTTATTGCATTTACATTGTTGTTTGGGTGAGGCATTGGAGAGTAGCCAACAGCTGTGGAACCATTCACTAACAGAGGGTCAACATGTTTGGGAGGGATGAGGAAATATTGTCATAAAAAAGAGAGCCTGGGCGCGATCCTCTGATGCCCGACACCAAAATCGTGTTTGGCGATCGGCTGGAGAATGGGCTCCGACGCCGAAATCGCGGCTGGCGCCAGTTTGACGCCGGTCAGCATGCTCCGCCCACTCCGCAATGGCATCATCGTGACGCGCACCACGCGCAGTCGCAATGCCATTGGCACCTCATTGGCCGGACTACTTGCGATGCTCCGCCCCCGATGGCCAAGTTCCCAACGGCACGGGACGCGTGTGCTGCGGACTGTGCCCAGCACCGCCACACTTGACTGGGATCTGTGCCGCTGGCCGAGGGGGGCTTCTGCGAGGGCTGGTGGGGGAGGCCAGGGGGTGGGCTGTGGGGTTGCGGATGGCGGGTTCGATCTGCGCACAGCTGGCGCTATGTTGTAAGGCGCGACCGTTGCAGGTCGTCAACCGTGCGCATGTACGGCCTGGGTCCCGGCCATTCTCTGTCCGTTTTCGGCATGGGAGGTGGGAGTTTCGGTCGGCGCCAGTGCTAGCCCCTCACCGGAACCGGTGACGGGCTCCCGCCGATTGTTTTCAAGTAAACCTCCCGCGGATTCTCCGTTTGAGCCGGCACTTAGGCGCAGAAACGTAGAATCCTGCCCCGTGTCTTTATACAGTGTCACAAAATGCTTCATAGCCATTGAGGTATCTTTGAAGGATGGCCATTGCTGTAATGGCGGAAACCTGGTCACCAATTTGAGCACAGTGAGCTGATACTGACCAGTTAACCTGTTTTCAATGATGTGAGTTGGGTGGTAAATATTGATAGGGACAGCAGTGAGAACTCACAAGAACATACAAACATAAGAAATAGGAGCAGTAGTAGACCATACAGCTTCCATGAGCATGCCTCGTCACTGAATACGATCTTGCTGATCTTGAGACTTCAGCTCCATTTTCCCGTGCACTCTCCATATCCCCAATTCCCTGAGAGAGTGAAAATCTGCTGAACCCAGTCCGAAATGTGTTGAACGATGGAGCATTCAGAACCCTCGAGGAAGGAGAATTCAAAAGATTCACAACCCTTTGAGTGAAATAGTTCCTCCTCATTTCAGTCTTAGGTGACTGGCCTGTTATACTGAGACTGCTCTACGTTTGCCCTCCTGCTCTTCTTCGAAAATCTTGTGCATCCAGCTGAGCGAGCAGAAAGGGCTGGGTTCGATATCTCATCCGAAATGCCCGTTGAGAACTATGTGATTGGGGCACTTGATGGATGTAAATATAGTAGTGATGCTGTTGGACGTTTTGATTCATTTAATCAGGATCAAGCCTGCTCTGGCTTCCATGTAAATATGATCAAAATATACGTGACACAAGAAAGGAATTGACTTGGGACATGGCTGCTTGGGACACTTTCTAATCTGGGTCTTTGGGCAGCAACCAGAAGCAGGGATTTCCAGCCCTTCCCGCTGGAAAGATCTTCCAGTCCTGCCGAAGGCGAACCTTCTGCAAGCCATCCCATGCTCCTACCCTGGCACGTGACGGGTGAGTCAGACGTAATGGCAGAGATATCGACGGGACCGGAAGGTCCTGCTGGCAGCCAGTGGCGAGCCACTTGGTCCGCCAGAACACACACCGCAAGTGTGGGAACCTTGGTGATCTTTTATCTTTCCACATTATGGTGTGTACACACTGAAGCCAGTTGTAGTGGTGTAGCCGTCATCTCAGCCGAGAGCTGCTAACTAGGACCAGGATTGGGACCAAATATCAGTTCATCCATGTGTGGCTCAGTAGTGCAGTGGCACATTGGGCCGAGACAAAACTTTGGAGCTTGCAATTCTGCACACCTCCAAAATACATTGCATAGTGCACTTAGAAAACAAGCCATGGGGGGAATTTAGGGAGATCGCTTTTCTACCATACATTTAACTCCTTTACGATTGTATTTGTGACCCTGCACTCCTGCACTATCTTTAATGGCCTGGCAGCAATTGGGTAATGGCGACTGTAGGCTCCGAGATAAGGAGATTGTACCCAAATGCTCCATTTCACCAGGCTGCTGCTCCACTCTGCTACTTGGACCGAAACAAGATCCAGGATTTGGCATTGGCACTGACTAGCGTCCACCCTGTCAAGTTCCCTCAGGATCTTATATATTTCAATCTCGTTCTTCTAAAAACGAATGGGCATAGGCCAAACCTTTTCATAATTTTTTCGTAGGATAAGCCCTTCATCTCAGTAATGAGTCAAGCGAACCTTCTCTGAACTGCTTCTAATGCAATTGTATCCTTTCTCAAATAAGGAGATAAAAGCTCTAAACAGCACTTCAGACGGGGTCTCGTCAAGGCTGTGATGTTGGGACAAGATGGGGGTTCCAAGTCCACACCGGCCAGCAGAAGGACCTGCTCGTCCAGTCCTTGGAGAACGTTGTCCAATTAACAACCGCGAGTAAGCTTGACAAACTGCCTCCCCAAGCAGAGGGCCAGCACCTTGAGGCCTCAGCAGTGCCACCAGGCAAAGTAGGCACTCCGAGGAGGCCGGAGATATTTGATGTCTTGGGACAGGTAGATTACGAATTTTTAAAATGAATTCAAGGTGACCAAGTGCTAACATCCCTCCAAGACGATTATTGGAGTGTGGAGTGGCAGGAGCCTGGCATGCCCACCTGCAGCCTTTTCTGAGGACCAGAGAACCTCTGGTTCCTCTAGTCCACTGGAATGTTATGGGGAGGCTATCTCCATGAATCTGGTTCAACTGCTTTGTTCCCTATGATCGAATAACCTACTGAAACAGAACAATGTATGGAAAATGGCCACGTGGCCCTACTGTGGAATGACTGTTGCTCCTGGCAAGACCCCTGGTATGAATCGGAATTCACACGCACAAAGAGGCAAGAAAATGTGGTGGGGTTGGTGAAAATAGCAAAACTAACATCAGGCCACAGCAAAGGCTGTAGAAGTGGGAGAGATCAGAAAGAATCGCTGATGTTTGTTTTTCAAGTAAATTCTTCAGCAATGTGCAAGTTATTTGGAATATGTGCAATACCAGGCGGACTGAAACAGCTGAACCACAAATCTCTTCAGACCTAATTGAGGAAAGAATTGAAGTTCTCAGGGCTCTTCATTCCCGCCTAATCTCAGCCTCTCTGTATTGATTACATGGACAACATGAACAAGAGGTTTGGTGTGAAACATATGGAGGCAAACTTGTGGGCCCCCTTACAAAACGTATATTTCATTATACAGTAATATACAGGTAATTGTCATTTACTTAATCTACAAAGTACGCTACAGTCTTTTCCAACATCTGCCCTTGAGTGTCAAGCAGAACTTCTCAGATCAATACAGTACCAAGTCATCAGTCATTATTTAGTTTTTGCTTGTTTCAAAGTATATACAAACATATATAATCAAGATCTATCTGGACCTATCTCATTACCTTGGGTCCATTACTTAAGCTGAATAAACTCATCTTCACTTTAATTGGGTGGGTGCAGACTCGATGGGCCAAGTGGTCTCCTTCTGCACTAAATTTCTACGGTTCTATGGTTATTTTTGTTTCTGGTCTTCACTCGTGGTAGATGCACTGGGCCCAGTTGTAGAACATGAACTGAGGTTGACCCATTCATGGACAGGACCAGACTTGAGCCTATCACGAATTTTCCGTTCACAAAAGCAGTCTGTTTGACTTCTGATCCACTGGGGGAGTTTGGAATCGTCACTTGTTTTAGAATAACATGCGAGCGGTGTTGACATCTTGCATTCATCATGCGTCTTATTTGCTCTTCAGAAAGTATTTTTTGATGGCAGATGTTAGCTGAGTGAGAATGGGGGTGTTTATCTGACGCTTGAGTGTCCCTATGCACTGTGAAGAATTAATGTGGCCTAACGATATAAACTAAAAGGTTTTTTATTTACCATCAGTGCCTGGATACCATGCAGGAATAGATTGATGCAAAGAATGTTAGGCTCATTATGTAAAAGAGTGTAGTGCTTTTATTACAAACTGTTTTTCCTCAAATTGGCATTGTGCTTGTCTGTCACCAAATGCAGTAATGGAGAGATGATGAGCAGACACTTCTTTCATTGCTGATATTCAAGCACATCAAACACCTGCCTCTTGTGTGTATTTGCAGTTCAAGGGATTTAAATTATTACTTTGTCTTTCACTGAAATACAATGGATAGCTGCGAAACCCTGAATCTCTGGCCACTTTAAGTGAATATGTTACCAGTTGTGGCTGGACCACAACTTGCCCACAACACTTGAGGAATCGGATGGGCATGTTGCCCACGTGTACCAATAACCTCAGTTGTGTTGAGCTCCCGGTGTCATTCAGGGGGAGGAAAATGTCAAGTCTCATTTCGTAAGATGCTCCCAAGTGTTATTGGAAAAATGTATTCAATCGAAAGGGGTAAAGGCGGAAGGTGATTCCAGTTCCGTTGCCTTTGTCCAAAGCTGCAAACTTTGCTATTGACGCTGAAATAAAAGCATTTGTGGCTGGACAATGGGAATAGACGAGTCACCGAGTAAATTTAACTTATCAGTGATGGTGGAAAACAGGCAAAATCAACGCCATCCAAAATGCATCTTTTCTGTTTAATCTTATAGAAGTGAAAATTGCGAGTGATCAATCAAGAGATTGCATTAATGGGTGATTGAATCAGTGCCGCTTGTTTTACAATATCTTCCAAGTTAGAATGACTTCCCACTTTGTCATATTGGTGGTGAAAAATGTAGAAAACAACCTCTGTCATGTCTTGGAGAAGGGCACTGATGGTTGTTCTGCATGCAGAGTTGGCCACGAGACAAAAGGTGAGGTGGCTTGATTGAGGGAGGAAGGTAAGCCAGGGTATCCCGAGAACTCCCTGTTTACCATGAGATCTTTAACCCAAAACACCAGGACAGGGGAAGAGGCCATAGGGGCAAGTACTTATGCTGAGATATTAAACATCTGACAGGCATGAGATTTTCAGCAAACCATGGCAAGCCAGCTGTTTAACATTGCATTTACTGTGCCAATATTGGCACATATTTACTCCACTGGGAGTTTTCTCAATCTGCAAGGCGCACCAACATGAGTCTGCAAACCAGATTTTGCTAATGTATTCTAGTCAAGAGAAGCGATTTAAAAAAATCTCTGGAATCCACTCAAGAAAATTGGCATTTTACCAGGATTTTCTGTGCAAAATCACAATACCAGGGCCACAAACTGCACCACATATCAACAATTACAGATATTACTGCTGCATCAAAGGGTATTCAGAATTACTGGTGAGGTACCAATCAGACATGTCTCATTCAGCAAGCTCAAGGGGGCTGCATTGTCCTATATTCCTACGTTGTTGCATCTCATGTAACCACTTAAACAGACCACTTAAGAAACCTCTGGATTGTACTTTGTCAGTTAGTGTACAATCCAAGAATTCATCTAGGCACCTGTGTGAGAAAGTGACCTATAATGAAATGAATGAAATGAAATGAAAATCGCTTATTGTCACAAGTAGGCTTCAAATGAAGTTACTGTGAAAAGCTCCTAGTCGCCACATTCCGGCACCTGTTTGGGGAGGCTGGTACAGGAATCGAACCATGTTGCTGGCCTGCCTTGGTCTGCTTTCAAAGCCAGCGATTTAGCCCTGTGCTAAACCAGCCCTTGATAATACTGAATCAGCAGCACCTTGGATTTCAGTGACACCTTTACCCCTGTCAACGAGTACTATTGAGTGAGGAGCTTCGACACAGTCGGGGAAAAGTGGAACAAGAAAGGCAGATGTCTGCTAAAAATTGAACTTGGTAGTTGGGGGAAACCTGGAGAAATTATACTGATAGGACTCCCCACAGTAGACTGCCATGAACCTGGGCCTTTCCCGCCAGCCGGCGGGGCGGAAATCACTCCGGCGCGGGCCTAGCCCCTCAAGGTGAGGGCTTGGCCCCTAAAGGTGCGGAGAATTCCGCACCTTTGGGGCAGCCCGACGCCGGAGTGATCCGCGCGTTTTTGGCGCCGGGTAGCGGACATCACGCCACTTTGCGGAGAATCCCACCCAATGTTCCGGAATCTGCGGTTAGCTTGGTGGTTTATTCACCATAAAGAACACACAAAGGTCTGGGTGTATGGGTGCTTAAGAGAAATGTACTACACTGAATGTCCAAAACCTCACACCCTCCGCACCAAGGCACAGTTAGATAACAGCAAGGGTCGGATAATTCAACATATGCCATCTCCAATTGGAATGGACGATCTAAAAATACAGTTCACAGCATTATGTTGGGCCAATGTTTCACTCAAAGGTATTGTTGATGGCAGGGTAAAATTTCCCAGCTGACCCGACCTCTCCAGCGGATTTCTCTAAATTGCCATAAATGGCTTTGTAAATGGCCATTTCTCCAAGGCTTCAGTTAATCCTTCAAAGTTATAGCAGAGGTTCAGGGAAAACTGGATAGATTCAGCTGTTGACTGTTCCTTCCCTTGCCAGTTCCAGTCCAGACTCCAGGTTCTTAGTCCCTTATCTATATTGGTGGACCTGGAGAGGCCCAAGAATATGAGAACTTGGGCGGCAGGGTGGAGCAGTGGTTAGCATTGCTGCCTCAAAGCGCCAAGGTCCTAGGTTTGATCCCGGCTCTGGGTCACTGTCTGTGTGGAGTTGCACATTCTCCCCGTCTTTGCTTGGGTTTTGCTCCTACAACCCAAAGATGTGCAGGCTAGGTGGATTGGCTACGCTAAATCGCCCCTAAGTTGGAAAAATGAATTGGGTACTCTAAATTTATATATTAAAAAAAGAATATGAGAACTTCGAACTGGCATTTATGCTCTTTTGAGAAAGCAAAAGTCAACAAATCAAAAATGAGAGGGAGTGGGGTACTGTAACAAAAAAAAATCAAAACTTCAAAGGAAACTTCACTAATTGGACCTAAATGTCATTTCCAAGGGTAATGACCCGCACATTCACCAGTGGCAAGCCTGAATTTATTTAAATCTCTCCCCATAACTGGTGTCTCGCATTTCGAATATCATCTTAATAAAAAATGCCTGCAATCTCCATGGCCTTGGCATCTTCTTCAAGCATTCCCCCTCTTAACTTCTCAGCCTCTCCAAACTTCTCTCCTCCTTCAAGACATTTTGCCTCTTTCAGACCTTGGTCACCTGTCCTAACAGTTGCTTAATATGGTGTCAAATTATGCTTGATAATGCTGCTGTGAAAACTGTGTTCAAGGTCCAAGTTGTTGTATGTTTCCCAAAACTCAACACAATATTCTATGGCTGTGTAAGTTGAGAATTTATATAAACTGCAGACCATTGAAATGTTGGACCCTCAATCCTCAACAGTTTAGTCCAATCCTGTGGTGCATTTCCAGTTGCTGATTAATTGTTTTAACTGGGTCACTCTCCCAGCCATTGCATTGCTACTAATGACGCCTTTCAACGCTCCCAAAACTGCAGCCGGTAACTAGCGGGTATCCCCTTCTCTGAACAGCTGCAGTCCGTGTTGAGGCAGATGTTGCTGGTGTAATTTGTAACCCATGGAGACAGAGGATCTCAGGATGCGGGGTGGGGCTGACAGTGTGGGTGGGTGTCCCCAGGTTTTCCCACATCAATTTATATTGTCACGGACAGCTGTAAGGATAGTTATTTAAAGCTCTAGGGGATTTATGTGTTTGTCAGTGAGCAGGCAAGGCATCAGCGAGTCACATCAATCACTGTTAATTGGTAGATCACGTACTACCCTGTGGACAAAGCCTTTCTGGCTGGCGAGCTCTACCTAGAGTTTTGTATTTTTGGGCAGATTAACATAGATTACGACAATGAGCCCCCCCCCCCCCCACCCCCCCATATGTGGCTGCTTGTGCGGGTTTATCTCTTCACCATGCACCTCTTGTTCCTAAGCGCTGAACATCTCCACCTCGGTAACTGTTCCGGATTTTAAATTGTCATGGGAACCAAGGGAGTTGATTTAACTGCAGTTCAGAAACTGTTCAGTGAAGGCCAAACAGCCGCTTTCTCCAAAGCAAATAGCCTCACACTTGATGGCTCTACTACAACAACAACTTGCATTTATACAACACCCTTTAACGCAGTCAAAACATCTTGAGGCTCTTCACAGGAGTTTTATCAAACAAAATGCGATAAGTTATTGGGACAGATGGCCAAAAGCTAAAGAGGTCAATTGTAATGAGTATCTTCAAGGAGGAAAGAGGCAGAGAGATTTAGGGAGGGAATTGCAGAGATTAGGACCCAGGCAACCGAAAGCATAGCCGCTAATGGTGGAGCAAAGGAAATTGAGGAAGCCGAAGGGAGCCAGAATTGGAGCTCGCAGAGATTTTGAAAGGTTGTTTTTAAAAAAATTATTCTTTCCCCCCTTTTCCCTTTCCCCATGTTACACTACGAAGCCTGAACTAGGTGGCAACCTGATACAACACAGTTGGTTCATAGGTGCTTTTATACTCCCAAGAGTGTAGTCAGTGACAAACACACCGGTGTTCCTCAGCAGTTTGATTAATATAAGCATACCCAGGCTCCAAGAAGCAACAGCATTTAGGCCCAGGAAAATATGAGTTTACAATTGTATTGCTGGAACAAGGGGTCTGTTTCTGCCTGTTCAGTTCTACCTGACAGGTATGTGCTCCCAGTTCCACTATAATTCTTGTACATCTTTGTTACACTTTCTCCAATGCTTCTTTATCTTTTATATAATATGGAGGCCAGGACTGTATTGCAAGGTTGTCTTTGAGAATTTAACATAACTTCTCTGCTTTTCAATTGTATTCCTCCAGATATGAATCCCAGTGCTTTATTTTCTTCTCGTTTGGCCTTTTAAGCCATGTTGCTACTTCTGGCAATCTGTGAATTTATACACCTGGATCCCTATGTTCCAATATTCCATTTAGATACTGATTTTCCACATCAGCCTCATTTTGTCCTATTCTTGTCTTGTATGCGCAGACCTCTTGGAATTCTTGAGTGGATTTTCCTTGTGGGGAGCTTCCTGTCTTTTCGGCCAGGACCAGCTTTCCTCTGCTATTCCACTTTGCACGCCAGCATCCACGAACAGATCAGCTCTCAGGATGGGAACCCACTGGGCCCGTTGCCATGGTCACTGGGAAGCTTTCAATGCCATGTGGTTCCAAGTGAGCTATTCCCTCACAGAATGACTTGGCTTTGAAAGTGAAGTACAATGAGCATTATTATACCTCACTGCCCATGCATCAAAGCAGGACCCTTTTCTAAATAGTACCACTGCAAAGCCAATAATGTTAAGAGGCCAAAAAAAAAAACGCCAAGATTCTAGCGAGTAAGGTTTGAACACACAGCTCCTTTTGATGAAAATCACCAACTGTTAACACAGGATAAGCAGTTAAAACTGACACAAAGGACAGGCTCTTGCCAAAGGTGGAGTGGAAAAGGGGGGGGGGGGTTGCGGAGGGGTGCGGCTGAGATCCCTTCATCCGGCTCAATTGTCCCGAAAGGAGAGGGAAAGAAGCTCAAGGCTCCGGATAAGAAAAGGCAGGATTGAAACATAAAGTATTCAAAACACAGGGCAAAGTCCCCCGGCACTTAAATCTGTGTGTGAATCAGCAGTCTGAACAGAATGGATGCATTCCCTGGGCCTCTAGCTGGGAATTGGATAGCGGTAAATGATATCAGAGAGTTGGTGTCGCTTTGATGTGGAAACCAGGGGGTTTAATCAATCTTCAGTTGTCGCGGAAGATGCTTTCACTGTGGCCCGAGCTTTGTCCTGCTCCCGGCTCTCTTGCTGTGATGCCCTGCAGTGCTAGGCCCTGCTTATTCATCCTGAGGCCTGGTGGTTGCTGGCCTTTTTTTTTGTCCAAGGCACTCGGTCAGAGAAGAGGGGAAGGGATGTGTATGTGTGTGTGTGTGTGTGTTTGTGTGTGTGGGGGGGTTATATGTTGGGGGGGTTGGCTGGGGGTGGGGGGTGGGGGGGGGAGCCTGCATTTATCCAGCATGTTATTGTAATGCAGAACAGCAAACTGCCCAGCTGTGACCTATGAGCCTAAGCTAATGGGCTGAGAGATAGTTTTGGAGTTGGTTTCACACACCTGGGTCAGTGAGAAAATGGGTGGTTTGCATGTGTACAAAGAGCAATAAGCACAGCTTGTTTTTAAATGACATCACATCTAGATTGTGCTGGCTGGGGCAACTTTAAATATTTTGATTCAGATTAATTTGCACATCATCCAAGCTCCTGCCACGAGTTAAAATATTAATAATTAGCAAGCCACTTGGCTTGACTGTGTTGCAGGAATCAAATTTAAATCACTTGCCTCTTTTCTCCATCCCCCACAAACCCAGCACCCAGCCAAACAGTCCAAAGTTCAATTCCATTTCCTTTCATTTCTCCTCAAATTCCATCCCATTTGGTGTTGATGGTGGTGGTTTGGGAGAGGGGGGATGTGGGGAAAAGTGGGAGGCGGCGGCGGCGGGGGGGGGGGGGTTCCACAGAGAGAGAGGAAGCACATGACCGTGGAGGTGGTTACAGACTCTCTACTCCGTTCTTTCCCGAGATGCTGGTGCCAGTTCTCAAGTATAAATGGATGGACTGCGCGCTGGTCACAGAAGTCACCCAGGTTCCACTTCCATTGCTGATGATGGTTTACATTCTGAGCAGCCTGATCCGTGACATCAGTTTAGACTTGGGTGCCAGGCTTGTGCTCACTCGGCAGGTTGATGTTTGAGTTCTTGTAATTCCTTTGTGAGGAACTCCCTCCAGCTGCCCACCAGTGAGTGGAAACTCCATGCGCGGGGCCTGGTGGTCCCTCTCTGCCAGGTGTGGTTGGTTCCTCGCCGCCTCTTGTGTTCGCCATCTTCTCTGCTCAATTACCCAGGCTTTTGTTGCCTATCGCCTCTTTTCAGACCTTGGAGCTATCACTGCTCGGCATCGTTTATTCTGCTGTTGTTCGAAGAGGGTGAGGGGGGAATGTTTCTTCCTGATTTTGGTGGGCTATTTTTTATTAAAAGTGCTAAAATCCAAATTCTCAGAAGGAGAGCCACCTCTCGTGTGTCTGCTCAGCACATCCCCCTCACTTGGCAAGTTGAAGTTTAACATCACTATCCCCCAGCAGGTCCTGCAAGACCTGCCAATGGAAGTTGTGGAAAATGGGGGATGGGGTGGGGGGAACCTTCCTTTACATTGCCTAACTGTCACTGATTCCCATGATGCAGGCCCCATGAGCGCAGGAGTGTGGCAGTGTAGTGATAGTGTTTCTGCACTAATCCAGAGGTCTGGGCTAACTCTCTTGACATGGGTTCAAGTGCTGCCATTGTAAAGTTCTTGTCAGATGGCCTGATTTATATTACAAGAACACTTGTAGCTAAAGCTATAAACGATTTATTCATATTAATTGTGGGTCAAATATATACCCAACAACAGATGAATAACATTATGATCATACAGAAGCAAAATCTCGCTTCCAGCTCTCCAGTCAGTCTGAGGTCACCTGATTCTAACATTCAGTTATATACTGGTGAGATTCCTAGTGGTCAGTTGGTGCATTACAACACAACCATGATATCACCACAGCCAAGGCAGCTTGGGATTTTCATAAAAATCCAGCTGGTTCATGAAGGTCTTTCAAGTGAGGAAATCTGCTGTGTTTGCCAGGCGTGGCCTACAAATAAATACTGGTCCACAGCAATGTCGTAGCCTCTTCCCTGTCATCTGAAATGGCCTAACATGCTACTTAGTTGTATTGTACTGCTGCATGGATTAAAAACAAACCCTGCTTGCATGTGTCTTCAGCGAGAAGAAGGTGGCTCATCACCATTTTCTCAAGGGTAATTAGTGACGGGTAATAAATGCTAATCTTTCTGGCAATGGTCACAGCTGCAACTCGCCATGTTTTGCAGAGATGAGTGGCTGAAAAGGTCTGGTAAATATGGGGTATCCCAGCTTCTGCCTGTTGCATACTTGTGCAGCAACGGCTAGGGTGGGGGAGGGGGAGAAGGGAAAAGCTTAATTTACCTCCGTGAACCATGCATGCCACCGGAAAAGTCGGACAAAGCTTTTTTGCGAAATCCTGCACCTTCATGTACCTGAAAACCACCCCTCGTGAGATCCCTAACTTCTCCCCCAGCTCCTCCAAACTTGCAAACTGTTCTTCGAAAATTAAGTCCTTCAGTTCCATCACCCCTCGCCCCTCTCATCGCTGAAACCTCATATCCATCCTCTCAGCTCAAACCCATGGTTCCCTTGAATCGGCATCAACTTCAACCAAGCACCCACCCTAAAGTGCTGCCAAAATTGCCTCTATATTTTCAGTGTGGCCACCACCACCAGACTCCAGAGTACTTCCCTGGTGCAAACGGGAGCGCCGCCATTGCCAGCGCCTGCAAACTCGGCCTCTTACAAGAGCCTGCCTCCATCCTCACCCACAAAGCCTCCATCTCCCTGCTCCAACCCCGCACCTTCTCAGCGTTCGCCGCCCAATAATAGTACACCATCAGCAATGTTACCATAAAAGTTTCATGAACATTTCTCTCATTATTATTTTAATAATGGTTTGTCATAGATCCTGAACAGCATCAATTAAATAAATCAATTAAATCAATTTAAATAAATAAACTGAATTTGACTCCTACTTGTTGATTGAGATATGCTTGATTTGCCATCTTTTGTTTTCCAGTTGAAATACGTCCCCACCTAACCTAATGTCAACTCCCCGTATGCACAACTCAACTTCTTGTTGTCATATTTCCCCCACGTTTTGTGCATCAAGATCTTCCCATTCTAAATCCCTGTATCCACATTTGTAATGGGTTTTGGCCATTTGAATATGTTACCTGATTGCAAACTTCAAGGTCTGGGTTAAGAGTGGTGGAGGGGTGCAGAAGAGGACTGGGGCAGATGCTGAGCCATCCGATACCACCCCCCCCCCCGGGCCGACTTGGTTCCCTGATCTCATCTGCATAATAAGCCGTGCCAGTCTCCCATCGGACCCGGCGTGGAGCAGTTACGACTGGATGAGGAATTCCTGGTGGCAAGTAGGCCGATGGCAGGGACAAGAAGGAACCAGGACATGGGTAAATGATTGGGGGAGGGGGCATTGTATTAGGGTTGGGGTGGACAGTGGAATAGGGCAATTACCGTAGTATGGGGTTTGGAGGGGGTCGGGTTCAGGTTGGCAATGGAATTGGACGATTACTGGTGTGTGGGAGGGGGGAGTTGGGGGGGGGGGGTTGAGGGGAGTTGGGGTGGGAAGTGGAATTGGGCAATTACTGTAGTGAAAAGGGATGGAGTGAAGTCCAGGGTAGGCGAAGCCCGAGAAGTTTCCTTGAGAAACCCGGAGCTGCGATCGGGCTCCTCCTTGCCAATAGGAAAGCAAAAAGAAAATGTAAAATGAACTCGCTCTTCCGGCCTCTCTAGCCCTGGCTTTGTTTCCCATCCAGCTTGACATGGCTGTGAAACTGTGATAGCTTCCCGCTGCAGACCCCAGTGCCTTCATCAGAGCCCGATCCTCATCTTTCAGATCTCGCTGCCTTTCAGCATGCCTCTCTCGACCGGTTAAAGGAGTGGGTTAAAATTGCAGCCCCTGAAAAGTTCATGGAATCTGGGTGGAGGGGTGAGTCACAACGGCCATTTTAACTGCCCAGCGGCTGGTTACTGCTTGGAAAGGCAGAGTTGAAATTGGTCCTTTCTTGTCAGTTTTTCCCATTATAAGTTCCTTGGTCTGCATTTTTACTGCAAACTATCGGTGTGAACTTGTCACGCTGTAATTACACCATTTATCGGTGACGATAATGCTGCACATCTGCGGATGAGAGATTGCAGTCACAGCTTAGCCAGTTTGCAAACAGAGAATACTAAAAATATTGACATAATAATGAATGAATTTCAAATGCAGATGGAAATACATCTGTACGATCTGGTACAATGATTCCTGTCCCCTTTGTTCACCTGAAAGCTATGGTTGATTTGGACTCCTTGCATGCAAACCCACACCATGGGATTAATTAATGAAATGAAAGCCACATCGTCCCAGAGGACCATAAATTGCTCTCCCTTTTGAGTGGCAGAGCTGACTGATGGTGATTTAACCTGAGGATCACCAAACCTCAGACGAGGGGCAAGGTTGAGAAGGCAGGGCTTTCATTGTAACCTCAGCTGGTATGGAAAGTGAACTCGCGCTGTTGGCGTCGCTCCGCATGACGAACCAGCAGTCCGGCCAACTAAGTTAACTGACCTCCCAGATTAATCGTGGGTGGGGAAGGTCTAAAATGTGCAGGTTAGGTTAATTGGCCATGGTCAATGGACCGGGGTTACGGGAACAGGGCAGAGGAGTAGGCATGGTAGGGTGCTCTTTCGGAGGGTCAGTGCAGGCACGATGGAATCGATGGGGAGGGTGGCAGGGATCGGGGGAGGTCTTGCCTATTTTCAGGAAAGCCTGTTAGATTAATTGCCTCTTAACTGGGCAGTGGTCGGCCGTCCCCGCAATCAAGAATCCCTGGGTGGAAATCTCACTCCTGCGAGGCGCTGTCCAATCCGAAACCGCCAGCTGTCGTTGTTCAGCAGCGCCGGCAGGGAAATGGTGGCTGCTGCCAGTAATACACTCACCCGAGGCCCAGAGTCAGCAAGGCCTAGAATCAGCAAGCGATTCAGGCCACAGCTCAGTGATGGTGGGAGGGGGAATGGGGGTCAGCAGCATAGGCAGGAGGTGGTTCTCATTGGCTACCTGCTATCTGATTCTGGGTCCCTCTAACAGGCATTGAGTGCTTGACATCGAGGGACCCTTATGGAAACCCACATAAAACTTAGACAGGGATGAGAAAGGCCCTTAAGGGAAATTAATTGCCCATTTCAGGGCCAGAAGTTTTAATATTGCCCTCCATGGTGAGTTTGGTAGGGGGTATTTAATTGGGAGGGAGGGTGGCAGGTGGGGCCCCTGCTGCCTTCTCAACTCTGCCCCAATTACACCATGCTGGGAAAGCATGCAGATGGCCTCACACTGCCATCAGTGATCTTCACTCAGTGACAGGTGGGGTGTTCGCTTTGCAAAAAGCCTGAAAACCTGTCAGTGATGTTTGCCGGATTCCTAGGGCTGTGTGGATCCCTGGCAAAGGTACTCAGTGCCTCACCAAGAGACCTGGCTTCAGTCGAGGGGTCCTGCGGAAAGTCACCCCTTCCTCTTGGTGCCGACCCCCAACTCTCCTTTCCCCAAGAGTCTTCTCCCACCACCACCCACCTGTGGCCTGGGTCACTCGGCAATCCTGGGTTCAGTTGAGTGCATTACCGGCATCGGCCACTGCCTCCCTAGTAGCACTGTCGAGCAATGAAGAGGCCGGCAGCTCTCAGCTGGTGGGACTTTTGCCACCGGAGCCCTTGTTCAGGTAGGTGCCTGAGTGGCACACGGTGGGCATTCCCCCAAAAAAGGTAGACAAGATCCCGTCACCTACATCAAATTCTGCCCTTGGGTTTCAGTTGGCAGCAGGGAAGGCTGGCCACCCACGAACCTTTCCTCTCTGGGCTTATTTGAGGGTGGGGAATGGGGGAGGGAACTCTGCCCCCCCCCCTTTCGGTAAATTCCACCCTAGGTTGCTATATGGCAGTCCCTGTTAAAAAATGCGTGTGGGTACCAGATGAGGATAGGATAGGGCATGACAGTGAGGCTTCTCACAGTCAAACAGTCACCTTCCAGTCTTACACATGCAGAACGTCTCAACGGGAGTGAGGTGCTCCACCTGCTGTGGAGCTCTACCCAGCAAGTGAAGAGACAGCGGAAAAAATTGGAGGGATGGGGGCGGAGGAGTTGATGCAGGAAAACACCAGGGACCTGGAACATGAGAAAATGTGTCTGCAATTCCCAATGTGCAGCTTCCTCCTAAATCCTCGCTATGTGCGGAATAATGGACTTCAAAAGCATATCTTTCCAAGGTGTGTCAGAATGTAGCAACATGAAGAAACATATTGCCTGACAGAAGTTTCACTCCCAGGCTGGAATAAGGTTGGGTCTTAATTAACTTCAGTGTGTCAGAGTTGTGATTCAGGCCTATCCACTTGCCATAGTCTGGCCCGGGGGACTGAACCCAGCTTTTAATGTCAAAAGGAGCCATTTAGAAATTTATTAAGACGATGTGCCACAGTTATTTGCTTCTGTGTTACATGGCAAACGACCCTCTTCTTTCTGGGAGACAGCCACAGCAAATACTTTGTGGTTTCTCTTCCCTGCTTTCAGTAGCCCCTGGTGGAAACCGAAATGTTTTTATTTATAGCTGGGTTTCTTCAGGGTTCGGAGGTTTGTATTTTTTAACACCTTGGCTCCAGCCTCGGTCTATAACCATTGTGACTGGGGAGGTCATCAAATTCCCCTCATAAAACATGATGGCTCTATGGTCTATTAAGGACATCACTGTGCATAACACTGGCCTGTGTCTGCTCCTATAAACCACACCCTGCTTGAGAGACAACTCTCTTTCAGGCATCTGTCAGCAATGCTGTATCATCAGCCATGACAAGCAACGTTCTCTCTTTTTTAAAAAAAATATTTTTTTGTATGACCACATGTGTGATGTTTAACATGCAACATGGCCTGCACAGTAGCTTTCAGGTTGCCGTGGGGCTCCATGCACACACTTTGTGGGAACATTGACGACGAGTTCTATAAGGTGCGGTGTTCACTCCCCCACCTTTTAGTAGTTTCTTCTCTGGGGAAGGGGCAGGTCTCTGCGCACTCCCAGCTTAGTGACTTTAAAATCGACGGCAAGAAATATTTGTCCACGCGAGTGGGCAATCGAAGGTGAAGTGTAAAGGAAGATGGTTGAAGCAAGGCCACTGAGCTCTTTGAACAAACTTTGTCAGTGGTGGCAATGCCTGGTATTCCGAGATTAAATGTGCCCTCATGTGAAGCTAGCTGGTGGGCATTTAATAGCAAAATGTGTGGTCACTCAATGTAGCATGTGTCCAATCCATTTACACCTCAGTTTATATTTGGACACAGCTTGATTGGCATTGGATAGTGTATTGCAGGCCAAGCCTCTGACAACACCTCAGTCCAAAGATGTGCAGGTTAGGTGGATTGGCCATGATGAATTGCCCTTCGTGTCCAAAATTGCCCTTAGTGTTGGGTGGGGTTACTGGGTTATGGGGATATGGTGGAGGTGTTGACCTTGGGTAGGGTGCTCTTTCCAAGAGACGGTGCAGACTCGATGGGCCGAATGGCCTCCTTCTGCACTGTAAATTCTATGATAATCTGAAAATTCTGTGAAACACCCAAGGCTTCAGTTTCCATCGATTTTAAGCCGACCGAGAAAACGCACGTATCGTTCCTGTTGATTCTTCAGTGGGCACCAAGTCCAGTAAGTCGGTGGTACTTTGAGGCCTGGGGCGGAATCTTTTTGAGGCGTTGTGAGTCTGGCCCAGCCGGTCGGAAAGCCGGCGAGAAACCATGCGCTGCCCCCTATTTCGATAGGCCGGCTGAACCATGAAGCAACCAGGCAGCGGCGAGGCCAGCGGTGGCCCTACCTCTGCAATCAGGTCCTGGGGGGGGCTGCAGCACAGGATCTAGCCAATCAGAGGCCGCAGCTCATGCCCTCAGCAGTGCTACAGAGGAAGGCGTGACTATTGCCAAAAGAAAATCTGCCTGGGGGCTCCCAGGATCACAGAGCATCTTGGGACAAAGATAAGTAATGTGATGGATGAGGTGGAAGGTAAAATTCCACCAGTGGTGGGACGAGGTCCTTAAACCACCATTAATTGGCCCGTAACTTTTCAGGCAGGTCGGGGACGGGAGGGTAGGTGGTGGGAAAGCCAGCCACAGGATTTTACGTGACCCCCCCCCCAAATCTCAGCTTCAAAACCGGAGGGTTGGTAGAGACACTGCACCATATAAGAACCTCGACAGACTGACTTGGCTCAGCAATGTTTTAGAAGACTCCTCGGGGCCAGGGTTTCAATTCTGGTAAGGGTATGGGATCGGTTGGTGAGTGGTTGGGACTGACAATGAATTAGTGGCCGGAGTGCGGGGGTTGGAGTGGGGGGCGGGGGGGGTGGGGGCGGGGGGGTGGTGGTGGGGGACGGAGGTGGGACACCAGGCGCATGTTCTGCCTCCAATCACCAGCTAATGTGCGGCTGGTGAGGAGTGTGCATAATTTCAGAAAAACTGACAGCATCCGTTTAAGAAGGGCAGGAGTCCACACCGAGTAAAATAAAGGACTTTGATTTATTTACAATTTAAAATTTTTTTTAGAGTACCCAATTATTTATCTCCAATTAAGGGGCAATTTAGCGTGGCCAATTCATCTACCCTGCACATCTTTAGGTAGTGGGGATGAGAACCTCGCAGACATGGAGAGAATGTACAAACTCCACACAGACAGTGACCCGGGGCCAAGATCGAACCCGAGTCCTCAGTGCCGTATCTGCGTGGGTTTCCTCCAGGTGCTCCGGTTTCCTCCCACAGTCCAGGTTAGGTGGATTGGCCATTCTAACTTGCCCCATTAGTGTCCCAACAGTTAGGTGTGGTTATGGGGGTGGGGTGAGGGCGTGGGCCTAGATAGGGTCCTCATTCAGAGGGTTGGTGCAGACTCGATGGGACAAATGGCCTCCTTCTGCACTGTAGAGATTATGTGATTCTAATTAACGGTACGAGCGAATTCCTTTTCCTGTTCCTCCCATCACAAGGTCCATTCCCCCGCTCAGACCCCCCCCCCCCCCCCCCCCCGCCTCCTTCGTGAAAATAGTAAGAAGTCTTACAACACCAGGATAAAGTCCAACAGGTTTGTTTCAAATCACTAGCCTTCGGAGCACTGCTCCTTCCTCAGGTGAAGCAGTGCTCAGAAAGCTAGTGGTTTGAAACAAACCTGTTGGACTTTAACCTGCTGTTGTAAGACTTCTTACTGAGCTCACTCCAGTCCAACGCCGGCATCGCCACTTCGTGAAAATAAGCAGCATTGAGAATGTAAGCAGGTTGTCATGACAGACCGCATCAAAACCATTTTTTTCGTCGCTCTCCTCTGTGGGGGTCCGATTCTGTGCACAAAAATCTATCCCACAATGACCCCTTCCCACCTCAAAGCGCAGACATCCCACCCCCACGCAGGGCAACCTGAAACCTTTGCCTGTACCCTGTCTGAAAGGCTTCACTGCTTATGAAGGACACCTTTCCTGGGCAGTTCAAGGGGACGGGCAGCCAAAGAGTACTCCAGATCAGTTCCTTTCCTCCTGCTATTTTATCGGGAATGTGATTCAGATTTTTTTTGACCTGACGACCATCACCCCCCCTCCCAACCACCCTCTTTTTCGCTTGCAGCAGCTTCCGAGGAGATATTGGTTCTGTAATCTCGGGCATGCATCAGAGATTAGAGTGGTTAGAAAGGACTTTTATATTAACTGACTGATGTCTCCTGAACTGTTAATGACTAACCTCTCTCACGAATATAGTTCAGAAGAAAAAAAAAGATAATGCAGCAAGGACTCCCAACTTCTACATGATACCCCTCTCGCTGAACAAAAGCACAGCGCGAGGACAAGAAGGAGGAGCTCAGCTGCAATGCCCTCTTTCCAATGTCAATTCTGCTGGATTCATTTAAACCAAGATCCCCAAACAACAACCCCCACCTCCCTCTTTGTGGGTCAGCTGGGTAAATGTCAAATGCCTGAAGGAAAAGCTCTCATGTAAAACAAAAATTGTCCTTCTGCCACCTCTTCAAGAATGTAGAGGTTAAATATTAAATCACCATATAAACTGCAAATCATAGAATCCTCACTGTAAAACATTACCCCTCACAGGGGACAATGTAATTCAAATATCTATTGTTTCCATTGCATGAATTTGCAGCTTTAGATTTTCAATTGAACTTTTGTCAATTACGTCAGGTAGATTCTGCTATTTGTTTTGTCTACCCCTCTGAGGTGGTGCTCTTGTAAGTTCACAGTAAGGCACAGTTTAAGTGTTGAGTTCATTGGGGTCTTGGCTGCCTCCAGCCTTTCCTATATCAAGCGCCTTTTCTTCACAGGGGCCCAGGTGGTTGACTGGCCGGGCTGGGGGTGGGGGGTGGAGTGGGGTAGGATTGAGGGGGATCAGGGGCCTGGGAGATGGAGGTAACCTGACCATCAGGGAGCTGACGGGATCAGTTCATCCACATGCCTAAATCGAGTGAGTGGGAGGTTGATCCCATCGGGATCAGGGTGTAGCGATTGGGGAGGTGGGGGTTGTTGTTTGGGGATCTTGGTTTAAATGAATCCAGCAGAATTGACATTGGAAAGAGGGCATTGCAGCTGAGCTCCTCCTTCTTGTCCTCGCGCTGTGCTTTTGTTCAGCGAGAGGGGTATCATGTAGAAGTTGGGAGTCCAGGCGTAATTTATTTCCCTCCTCTATTCGGCAGCAGGAAACTAACTATTAACCTTCCTGCAGTCCCAACTCTGGTCAGCTAGCTTTTTTGGGCAATGTTGAGCTTACTGATCTGAGCTGGTTGACCAACGGTGCATTTTCCCATTATGTCAGTGAGGAGTAACTCTGCTGATCCTGGTGCGACCGAGGTTCTGAAACCCAGAGGTGAGTATTATTGAAAGCCCCTCCGTGGCTAACTGTTAAACAGTTATCAACATCTATTAGCATCCCTCTGTGATATTCCATGTGTGAAGCTATCACATGATCCATCAAAGAACTCCAACCTTTACAAAGGCTGCACACCATGTAGAAATGATCCAAAAACTCCTGGCTAATCGGACGTTGCTTTGAGCTGGACCTGAGCCAGCTTTCTCCTCGGCGCACCCTTTGATGTTCACTGTGCAAGACTCTATTTTTGTTCTGTTATTGTTGTTTGGGTAGGACACTTGGGAGCACAGCCAATTGTTCACTTTGCCATTAATAATGAAATGGTCCTCCTCTGCAGCCTTTGTCTGCCTGTGGCTTGGGTTCAGTCCCTCCCTCAACCTCTTCCCTACACTTTTCCCCACCCAACCAGAAAAATTAAACCATATTAATTTTTAAAAATACATATAAATCAATAAATGCAAATATATCTGCAGGGTAAGCAGAATTAGGCCAACCGTGAAGCTCCTGATTTGATTTGATGATAACCAGTGACTATGAAATGACTGTGCTCATTGAATTTAACTTTGATTGGAACAGAAGAACAGCCAAGTCACTTCAAATCTGGTATAAAGAAACTTCTAAAGCTACCAGTTACAGGGTAGAGAGAGGAGGAAGAAAAGGGAGAAATCTTTCATCATTCCCAGGAAGAGTGCTTCATTTCCTGTATGGAAGAGCAGTGTGTGGCGGCAGAGGTTCTAATTGAGACGTTGCCAATGAGCGAGAGAGCATAATTAGTTTCCTCACTTGCTTGCTGACTACTTCCTCGCAGCCTGTGTAAATTATGTGGTTATTTAGTTGTCTCAGGCCTGATTAGGAGGGTTTTTTATTTCTGAATCTGAGAACCCATTTCATTATTCTCGTGTATGAAAGCAGCAGAAGAGCAAGTGGGATGCTTTACACATAAATAAAACAGTGGACGCAGCCACTCGTACGTAAATTATTCAAGAAAGTGTTTATTTCAGGAACTAATTCATGCATAAGGAATAAGGCTGAACTTTTAACATTGTGGTAAGTGGGGGAATGTATTGTGAACTTAGGAATTTCAGATTTTGGAACACTCAAATCTTTAACTCTTTCCTGGCATTCTGCAGTATAAAGTTCACGTGCACTTCTTCAATGCCGTGTAGCATCTCCTTTGCTGCAGTAGCAGTGAATCAGCTAAAATTGAGCTATTAATGTAATAATAATAATCATAATAATCTTTGTCACAAGTAGGCTGACATTAATGCCGCAAAGATGATACTGTGAAAATCCCCTAGTCGCCACATTCTGGTCCCTGTTCGGGTACACAGAGGGAGAATTCAGAATGTCCAAATTACCTAACAGCACGTCTTTCGGGACTTGTGGGAGGAAACCGGAGCACCCGGAGGAAACCCACACAGACACAGGGAGAACATGCAGACTCCGCACACACAGTGACCCAAGCGAGAATAGGGACCCTGGTGCTGTGAAGCAACAGTGCTAACCACTGAGCTACCGTGCCGCCTGTAATGTAAAACAGCTTTTAAGGTCATTCCGACCGTGTACATATTCAGCTGCCAGCAGGTTCTTTTGTGGGGCTGGTTTAGCACAAGTGGGCTAAAATGCTGACTTGTAATGCAGAACAAGGCCAGCAGCGCGGGTTCAATTCCCGTACTGGCCTCCCCGAACAGGCGCCGGAATGTGGCGACTAGGGGCTTTTCACAGTAACTTTGTTGAAGCCTACATGTGACAATAAGCGATTATTATTATTATTATTATTATTATTAGTCCAACTGGCATCATAGAATTATAGAATGATCCCATGTACATAACACTGATGAGCGTTGTTGTGTTATGTTATTGCTAGTAACATAAGCTGCCACTTGATGTAGACTCTGCTGAAAGATGCTCCAGAAGATAAGTTTAACGTATTTATTGAACGAGTAACAATGCTCTTAAATGAGTTCGATACTCTAATATTCAGCCTCTAGTAACTCAGTCTATTTTGCTAACTATACAAACTTGCTCTCGACCATGTGCTGGGGTGTGATGTTGCTGATAATCAACCCTGTCCTGCTCTCTTGGTTTCTGCCGGTGGAAGGGGCAGAGACTGTGTGCCTTGTCCTTTTTATATGGGTCGTGTAGTGCCCTCTTGTGCTAATGCCACCTCTGGGTGTCCTGATTACCCATTGGTTGTGTCCTGTTCTAATGACCCATTGGTTGCATGTCTGCATGTCATGACATCTTTGGTGCTCCCTCTAGTGGTTACTTAGTTGTAGTGTATTTACATTAACCCCTTGTGTATATACAGTGATGCATATCACTACAAGCGTCAGCTGATAAAAAGTCCCCGCAATCAAGTTGGCAAACCCAGATCTCCAACATCAGAAACTCAGTGATGAACTTTACAAATTAGTGCTCCCAGCGTTGTACTTGTGCCGACTGGAGTCCATTTTGGGAACTCGAGCACGGACCAAGTTTTTCAACCATGAAGATGAGTGATCAGAAAGTCATGTGAAAGAGGTTTTCAGCTGTGGGTGTTTACACACTGATCCAGTGCCAAGGGTCACCTTGATTAGAGAGTGGAATGGGCCAAGTATGATGCAGTCCAAAGAGTTCTTGCTGCTGCAGTTAGGCCATTTTTTCAGCCTCTGGAGAACAAATGGTTGAAGCTTTTCCTTATTGGCAGTGTGGACATGAGGAGAAATTATTTCACGTAGCGGGTGGTTAAAGTCTGGAACGCACTCCCTGAGAGTGTGATGGAGGCAGGTTCAACCAAGATATTCAAGAAAGAATTGAATTATTATCTGAAAAGGAAGAACGTGCAGAATTACGAGGAGAAGGCAGGGGAGTGGAAATGAAGCACTGGAAATCTTATCCTCGTGGATGAATAGTTAAGAGTCTTACCAGCAACACGGGCGGCACGGTGGCACAGCGGTTAGCACTGCTGCCTCACAGCGCCAGGGACCTGGGTTCAATTCCAGCCTTTCTCCCCATGCCTGCATGGGTTTCCTCCGGGTACTCTGATTTCCGCCCACAGTCCAAGAATGTGCAGGTTAGGTGGATTGGCCATGATCAATTACCCCTTAGTGTCCAAAGAGATGTGTAGGTTAGATTAAGGGTTTAATGGGATAGGACGGGGGAGTGAGCTTGGGTGAAGTACTCTTTCAGAGGGTCGGTGCAGACTCAAGGGGCCAAATGGACTCCTCCTGCACTGTAGGGATTCTATGACCTGTCTATACACATGTGCTGAGCTGGAAATCACATTCACGTTTCCCACTTGAAAATCCTCAAATGGCAGCTCTGTGTCTTTTCAGTGATCTGAACTCTTTGGTTGACGACAAGCTCTGCAGTTACCAGGGATGCATGCTTACTGAAAGTAAACTATCGCTTCAAAGTCTGTTTGTGTGGAAGGCCAGCTCAATCTGTTAAAAGGTTGGGCCCTGTGAGAAGTGCACTTCTCTGCCGCAAGCTAGAGAGGGGAGAGGATTTCAGGTTGTTCTCCTCCCTCTCACTGTCCAATGTGCTGCCTGCAATGCCCATGCTTGCTTATTTGCTGTTCTGAAAGTATTGGCAGGTCTCCGCTATCTTGCCCGAGTGGTCACTCATGAGCCTAAGTGATGGACTGGTGGACACCTACACATCTCCGCTTCTCTGAACCTCCCCCTAAAGACACTGCTTAAAACTTGCCTCATTGACCATCTTTTTGGTCACCTGTTCTACTCTTCCTGTTCTGTGGTTTGGTGTCAAGTTTTGTTGGATAAAGCTCCTTTTGAAGTGTTATCTGTAAAACAACTTTGAACTAAAAGTGTTTTGAATGTTTTATTTCATTCTCGCGCTATGTAAATGCATATTGTTGTTGGGAGAGGGGAATTTGGATTCACAGTCGAGCCTTACCCTGGTCTTACCTGACATCACACCTCTGTCCTTCCCAGCAAGGTTCACAGCACAGTGATCGGGAGTGGAGTCTCTAGTAAACAGAGGAGTACATTGGTCACAGGGACAGTGCTATATTATCTGATGGAAAACAAGGAGAAATGGTCTGATCATTTGGTAGACAATGTCTCTTTGAAAGGAAAACTACTGTCTAGTTTGTATTGCTTTTGCATTCAGATAATGTAACCATCACCATTTTGCCGCCAGGCACTTTAATTAAAGAGAGCCCGAGACCCTGAGGAAATTAGAAATTTCTTTAAGCTTTTTATCTTCTGCTGTTATCTGACTTTAAAAGAGGAACAACAGGTAATCTTTTCTGAGGAGTCCGGCCCTTAATTCAAAGTTGTTTACAAATAACACAGATCCTGCCTCATGGCAGATCTGAAGAGAATGACATGTCCAGAGGAGTTGAAGGTTATTACAATTGATCAACAGAAAATCCCAAAAGGGATGCTGTCTTCTCAGTTAAGAATGTCTTTTGCATTTGAAGATTCATTTGGGCATTATTTTTAACATACACGTCAAGTCAAATTAACACTCCTGCCTGCAGATATAAGTGGATCCCAGTTATGTTCAGGCAATCCACTTTTCTATCTTCATAGTCCACACCCTTGTCACATTGGAAGCTATTTGGAATATTGGGACTGTGGAGCTCACCTCTGAGTCAGAAGGTTGTGGGTTCAAGTCTCGCTCTTGAGCCTCACTGAATGCTGCACTGTCGGAAATGTGGGGCGCGATCCAACAGGGGAAAAAGACTGCTATCAAACGGGACCACACTCAGTTGCATTTCCTGCACTGAGGGGCTTCGCTCGCCCTCTCCCTCGACCCCACCCCCCCAAGCGACCCTCAGATGCCCCTGACACCCCAACTCACCTGTTGGGGGGGGCATTGGCTGAGTGTGGTACCATGAAATCCACTGCCTCCCTGTGGTGCTGCTGAGCAATGAAGATCAGCCGACCTCTGATTGGCTGGCAGCCCTCAGCAGACAGGAGGTCTGCCCCCCCCCCCCCCATTGTCCTTGATCACCCGTTGCTGTCCAGTTATGTGTTAATTGATTGGCTTCCCCCCAAAGAGACAATGTGGGACCTCGTTGTTTCCATAATACAACCAAAATCTCTCCGGTCTGCAGGCTGTGGGTTTGCCGCTTGCCCAGCCTTCTGTATGTGTTGACCTCTCCCAAGGAAAGATCACGACCTCAGACTCTATCCCGGATATCCTCCAAGTACATGGATGGACTTCAAAAGAAGATAGCGATGGACTTGGCTGTGATGCCCACTGTGGTTTAAAAGCTGACCCCACACACTGTAGGGGCTCAAAGGTGAAGGTCGCAGCAGAGAGAATAAAGGGTTGGAGAGCAGATACAATAAAGTATTGCTTTTCTGAAAGATAATATTACCATAGCAACAATGTCTGTAGCAGGATTTCTTCCTGATGAATGAATGTGGACTGCTCAGAAGATCTGCACACTGGGCGGCAGGGTGGCACAGTGGTTAGCACTGCTGCCTCACAGAGCCAGGGACCCACACTCTGTGTTGAGTTTGTACATTTTCAAGAGTCTGCTTGTGTTTCCTCCGGGTGCTCCGGTTTCCTCCCAAAATCCAAAGATGTGCAGGTTAGGTGGATTGACCATGCTAAATTGCCCCTTTGTGTCTAAAAGGATAGGTGGGGTATTGGGTTCTGGGGATAGAGTAGGGGCATGGTATCAGTAGGGTGCTTTTTCAGAGGGTTAGTGCTGTCTCAATGGGTCAAAAGGCCTCCTTCTGCACTGTACGAATTCTATGATTCTATTCAGCTTTGAAGATATAAGAAGAGCTTGTTAGGGCATCTTTAGATGAATCATAGAAGTTACAATGCAGAAGGAGGCCATTCGGCCCATCGAGTCTGCACCGGCTCTTGGAAAGAGCACCCTACCCAGACCCACACCTCCACCCTATCCCCATAACCCAGTAATCCCACCCAACACTTAGGGCAATTATGGACACTAAGGGCAATTTAGCATGGCCAATCCACCTCTCCCCCTGTCTGTGAAGAAACCATTAGTCTTATTTGGCCATGTAACCTTTCAGCCTGAGCATTGAGACCCCAATCCAGTTGGCCATCAGCCCCATAAGTTTAAATTTCCAGGTCATAGGATTCAATAACCGCACTGAAACAGTGGTAAGGTACTGCTGGTTACATATCTGTCTTAGCTGGTGGAACCAGTCAGAGGGCATGGGTTAAGAGCAATTGAGGTTCAAAGTTGATATGGGTAAGGAAAGAAAGAAATGGTGCATAATTATATCAGGCCTTTCATGAGCTCAAAGCATCTCAAAGCCTTTTCGAACCAATGAAGTATTTTCAAAACGTAGCCAAGGTGTAATTTCAGAATCATAAATTAGGAAACGCAGAAACCAATTTACTCAAGCAAGCTCCCACAAACAGCAATCTGATAATGAAGATCACTAAAATCAGAGATTTGTTTATTAAGGGTTAAGTATTGCCCAGGACACCTCCCTTGATGCCCTTCTGCATATACCAGACGTAGGAGCAGGAGTGTACCATGTGGCCCGTTGAGCTTACTCTGCCATTCAATAGAACCATTGATAATCCCAGTCTTCAACTCCAATTTGCCACCACTCCCAATATTGCTCAATTCCCCGAGAGGCCAAACGTCTGTCTATCTCAACCTTAAATGTACTTTCCAATGATCCACAACCCTCTCTGAGTGAAGAAATTTCTCACCATCTCTGTGCTCAATGTTTGGCTCTTTATCCTGTGACTGCCCCGACCAGCAGAAATAATCTCTCCGTGTCTGCCCCTTCGGAGTTTTGAAGGCTGCAATGAGATTGCCACTCATTCTTCCATCCCCAGAGAATATGAATCCAATTTGCTCAGCCTCCCATCCCAGGGACTAATATAGTGAGCCTTTGCTGTGCCGCCTCCAATGCAAGTTTATCCTTTCTTAAATGTGGAGACCAAAACTGTACAGGGTACTGCAGATGCAGTCTCACCAAAACCCTGTATAAATGTAGCAAGACTTATTTGATCTTGTACTCCAGTCTCCTTCCAATAAAGACCAACATGCCATTTGTCCTCCTAATTACTTTTTGCACCTGCCCATGAACGTTCTGCATTCTTTTTACAAGCACACCAAAGTCTCTTTTAAGACTAACACTCACAACTTTCACACCTTTAATAAAATATTGTGTTTTTTTTATTCTTATGACCAAAGTGAATAACTTCACACTTCTCTACATTATGCTCTGTCTGCCATATTTTTGCCCACCCACTTAAGCTGCCTGTATCTCTTTGCAGCCGTTCTGTGTCCTGTCCACAGCTTACCTTCTCGCCAAGTTTGGTATCGTTAGCAAATTTTGATACTTTACTCTCTGTCTCTTCATCTAAATCAGTAATATCGATTGTATATCTATATCAAGGATTGATCCTTGTGGCGCTCCACTATTCACTGCCCTCCACCTTGAAAAAACTCTTTTGAGATCCATTTTCTACTTTCTATCTGTTAACCAATCCTTCATCCATGCTAAAATATCACCCTCAACTCCATGTGCCCTTATCTTGTCTACTAACCTTTCATGTGACACCTTATCGAAAACCCAGGTGTGCTATGTCTACTGGTTCCCCATTATCTACCCGAAAAGTTCCATCCTCAAAAAAACTCCAAATTTGTCAAAACAAAACTCTTTGCCAATTTTATTGTCCCGGTCTATATGAAGGTTAAGGTCCAACACGTTATTGTAATTATTTTGTTACAAGCTTCAATAATTTCTTGTTGGCTGCTCCGCCCAACAGTATAACGACTGTTAAGGGCCCCAAAACTACTCCCGCTAGTGTTTTGTAATTCTTGCTATTCCTAATTTCTACCCAGACTGATTCTATTTCATGATCTTTTAAGGCTAGATCCCATCTAGCCTTTGAGGGGCACGGTAGCACAGTGGTTAGCATAATTGCTTCACAGCTCCAGGGTCCCAGCTTTGATACCCGGCTTGGGTCACTGTCTGTGCAGAGTCTGAACGTTCTTCCCGTGTCTGCGTGGGTTTCCCCCGGGTGCTCCGGTTTCCTCCCACAATCCAGTGATGTGCAGGTTAGGTGGATTGGCCATGATAAATTGCCCTTAGTGTCCAAAAAGGTTAGATGGGGTTACTGAATTATGAGTGCCAGGCTGGCATCCGGTTGTGCTGGTCCCAGGCTGGCAGTGCCAAGGTTCGCAGGTGGCATCAGTACCAGTGTGCCACTCTGCCTGGAGGCCGACCACCTGGGGCCTCCAATCGCCTGGGGAGCCCCCCCCAAGTGTTATTCTGCTGTTATGCGGCTAGGGGATTGGAGAATATAGCCCCATGTCTCTGTAATTTTAAAATAAATTTAGAGTACCCAGTTGTGATTTTCCAATTAAGGGGCAATTTAGCGTGGCCAATCCACCTACCCTGCACATCTTTGGGTTGGGGGGGCGAACCCCACGCAAACACGGGGAGAATGTGCAAACTCCACACGGACAGTGACCCAGAGCCGGGATCGAACCTGGGACCTCGGCGCCGTGAGGCAGCAATGCTAACCACTGCGCCACCATGCTGCCCTCCCATGTCTCAGTAATGACAATTAGATCTAAATCTCTGTTTGTGCCACTAATTCACCGATCTTATTGCAGATGCTTTGTGCATTTAAATAGCCCTTTTTATAGAATCATAGAATCCTTACAATACAGAAGGAGGCTATTTGGCCCATCGAGGGAGATGTCAGAGGTCGGTTCCTTACACAGAGAGTGATGGGTGCGTGGAATGCGCTGCCAGCTGGGGTGGTGGAGTCGAAGTCATTAGGGTCATTCGCGACATTTAAGCGACTCTTGGACAGGCACATGGACAGCAGTAAATTGAAGGGGTAGGTTAGGTGATCTTAGATTAGGATAAGTGGTCGGCACAACATCGTGGGCCAAAGGGCCTGTACTGTGCTTTACTGTTGTACGTTCTATGAGTCTGCACTGACCCTTTGAAAGAGCACCCTATCTTGGCCAATCCCGCACCCTATCCCAGTAACCCTACCGAACCTTTAGACACTAAGGAGCGATTTAGCATGGCCAATCCACTTAACCTGCACATCTTGTGACTGTGGGAGGAAACCAGAGAACCCGGAGGAAACCCACACAGACATGGGGAGAATGTGCAGACTCCACACAGTCACACGAGGTTGGAATTGAACCTGGGTCACTGGTGCTGTGAGGCAGCAGTGCTCACCATGTTATTCATTTCATTAATTTCATTTTTTTTTACTTCTGTTTCCTGCAATGGTACAATACCACCAATGGTACATTACCTTCCTGTCCCATTGTGCTTGTCTTTACCCACAGTGCTATACTGTTCTGATGCCTCAATTTTTCTCTTTGGATCTCCAAACCCCCATTCACCCGAACCCCAACCCCACAATTGGCCTAAAGTCTTGTCCACCTAGTTACATGACAAGGATACCCAGTTGAAGGGGAGCCTGAAAGAGCAACTTAAAGAAACGGCATTAATTTAATGTCTCATTCAAAACACGGCAGCTCTGTCGCTGCAGAACTTGCTGAGTGGCAAGCTGGAGTGTCAGCCTATATTTGGCACTCTTGTGTCTGGAATGAGATTAGGAGGCCGCAACTTCTAACTCAGAAGGTGCTACCACTGAACCACGACTGACACCTGTGGAGGTGGGTAAGTGGCTCCAATCACCCTCCAGTTGAACTCCATAGATCCATAAAATAAATCCTGTGCTCTCCTGATGTTATTACCAGGGGCAGGCTTGGCCTCTGTACAACTGCTAGTAAAGTTTTAACAGGATGTTCCACAGAACAGAGTCAAACATTTAAACAGTACAGCCTCATTCATATTTTCGCCAGTTTAATTGCACTTTAACTGGGGCCCAAGGACACTCGAAGTCCAGATCTTTGTATTTCCTTGCATTATACGTTAATCAGCATTGCATCATATTTGGAAATATTTTAAACAAGGAGGTTTGCACAGACGGTTCTCCTGTTCTATTTGTATCTTTTTAATTTCAGAACAGCCAACAACAGAAATGTAATGAGTGTTCTGCAATTCTCACTCAAACCATGAATTATCTTTTGAAAATACATTGAGGATTGACCTGGAGTCTCCAGGAATTAAAGAATGATCTCCTGGACATTACTGCAAAAGAAAAACGAGTCAATAAATGTTTTTAGCCAGTCTACCGCCCTCGTCACGCTTGACACATAGAACCATAGAATTTACAGTGCAGAAGGAGGCCATTCGGCCCATCGGATCTTCACCAGCCTTGGAAACAGCACTAAGCCCACACCTCCACCCTATCCCAGTAACCTCACCAACCTTTTTGAACATTAAGGGCAATTTAGCATGGCCAATCCACCTAACGTGTACATCTTTGGACTGTGGGAGGAAACCGGAGCACCCGGAGGAAACCCACGCAGACACGGGGAGAACGTGCAGACTCCGCACAGACAGCGACCCAAGCCGGGAGTCGAACCTGGGACCCTGGAGCTGTGAACCAACAGTGCTAACCATTGCACTACCATGCTGACACAGGTCGCGATGAGGCCGTTAAATCTCACTAGAGGCCTCTCTTTAACGCCCTTGTTACACCTCACAAGATCTACCGAGATCAAGTGTGCAGTCGGGTTCACTTAAACATATTTGCGCTGGAGTTACCCAAAGCATGGGATCTAACGCCCGTGCCTTGGAGACCCTGAGCGAGTACCATTTAGCACTGGTCTCCACCAATGTGGACCAGGCGCACTGGCACTTGGGGAGATCTCTCTGGCGATTGGGGGCCCTGAATTGTCCGGCTCTCGGCAGTATGGTTACCTGGCACCTCTGTGCCACCTGAGCACAGTGATGCCACCCAGGCACTGCCAGGGTGTCCAGGTGGCACTGGCAGTGGCACTGCAAGGCTGGCGGTGCCAAGGTGCCCGAGTGCCATCTTGCCCACGCAGGATTTTGGGCCTGGGGTACCCTGCCCTTATGAGGTAGGATGTGGGGGGGCTTAAGGACCCCCTCATTGGTAATTTGGGGAATTGGGGGGGGGGGGGGGAGGGATGGGGGAGGGGGATTGAGTTAAATGCCGTCCCAATCTCTTCCCAAACTGGCAAGTTCAGTTTGTTAGTGCAGGAATTGGATTAAATGCGGTCTCGGCGGGACGTTTTTTTGCCGAGGCCCAGAAATGACGCAGAGTCCCATTTAATAGCGGGGATATTCTCGGCCCTGCCAGCACCAGGAAACATCGGCTAAATGCACCCAACATGTGACTCTATTAAATCATGCCCTGGTTTTATTTCCATTAAATAGCACCCCCTGGGTTATTTTCATTTTTGTTGAGTAGTTTCATTTATTCGTTATTAAAATATTGCAGAAGGGGAATGAGGACTGTTGGCTGGATAGGGCAGTCTGAGGAGTGGTGAACCATGTGATGAAACCACTCAAATACCAACTGGTTCGAGTTGGCAACCCAAGGAGTAGTTCAACAGAAAATTAGGCCTGTGCATTTTTAAAGACTTGCTGTCAAACCAGGCCCTGCGTTGTCTTTTGTAAATGGCTCGAGTGGGTTTTTGTGGATTTTGATCCCAGTGTGGAGTCTCTTATTTCTTGCTCTTCCATGATACATTAAATGTAAAAAAAATGGTTCTCATTTTATAATGCGTGGCCTCCAGAGCACAGAGGGACAATAATAAAAACAAACAACACATTCAAAGAATAATTTATTGAATAACACAAAGAGGGCTGCTGGGGTTCCCTACATTGACTGCACTTCAAAAGTAATTCATTGGCTGTGAAAAACTTTGCAAAGTCTTGGGGCCATGAAAAATGACACATGCGTGTAAATTATTTCTTGCTTTCATCTTGAAGACATTACTGTTGCAACTGTCATAGGTGCTGGCATTGTACAAATACAACATTATCTTTCTTTCAGCAATAGACAAGTCGACAATTCTGTATAATTAAATGCATGTAAAGGCAGCTCTCCCAAGCTATATTAAGATGAACATTAATGCAGAGCAAAGAAATGAATGAACTTGCATTTGCATAGCACCGTTACAACCAAATAAGGACTTGTTTTTATAAAATGTGGTTCCGGTTGTAATGCAGAGACCTTAGCAGCCAATCGAGCATCATAAGATGCCGCACAGATCAATGTGATAAATGAACTTCAAATCTGTTAATCAGTTGGTTGAGGGATAAATATAGCCCAGGACACCAGGAGAACTTCCTTGCTCTTCTAAGCCTCGGACTTTGCTGGCGAGGTACTTGGGGCTCATGTTGCCCTTGGACTATAGTTTGACTTCTGCAGTGATCGGTCGTTGACCAGTGGCTAACTCTGCTGTACACTGAGGAGAAGCTGTGACAAAGTGATTGGCAATGAGAACACTGGGTCTGAGATCAAACCTGGCATGTATATTTTTTTACTCTGCCAGTTATTTTTGCCTCTCTTCTGAAGGAGATTTCTTATATTGGGGTACAGTTCCATAGCTCGTACCAGCTAATCTATACCTCAAAGAAGCAACCACGTTTTGTGGACCATTCTTAGATGGGCCTTTCTAATTGTGGAGGACATCATAACCAAGGTCAGTTCTGTTCTTGGTTGACAGCTCCAGATACATTATTCCACCAGTAATCAGAATGGGATAAGAGGAATCTTTCCCAGCCTCTAAGCCCAATTGATGAGTACTCAGGGTAATTCTAAATCAACACAAGTTAGGTATCAGTCCAAAGGAGTCGTTCCAGCAGTATCAAAGGGAGGTGTCCCCAGCGGGAGTATATTCTCGGATAGTTGAGGGAACAGACATTTACTGAGCCGTGCTACTCGCCCCTCTCCCTCAATCCTGAACACCGCTTCCTGGAATGAGGCCCTAGCTTACATACCCCACCTCCTCCCTCTCTTCCAGTGCGGAATGTACTGCCCAGTCCGGCCATGAGTACATTTGAGTTCCCTTCTTTAGATTGAAGATTAATAAAGGGGTTCAATTCCGGCCTCAGGTGACTGTCTGTGCGGAGTTTGCACGTTCTCCCCGTGTGTGCGTGGGTTTCCTCCGGATGCTCGGGTTTCCTCCCGCAGTCCAAAGATGTGCAAGTTAGGTGGATTGCCCATGATAAATTGCCCCTTAATGTCCAAAAAGGTTAGGTGGGGTTACTGGGTTATGGATATAGGGTGGAGGCGTGGGCTTAAGAAAGGTGCTGTTTCCAAGGGCCGGTGCAGACTCGATGGGCCGAATGGCCTACTTCTGCGCTGTAAATTCTACGATTTGATGAAATGGTATGCGGGACTTCCATGCTATCAAGATAAGCTTCCAGAGACCAGTGACTCGCAAAAATGCGCTTATCCGGAAGCTTCCCAATTTGCAACACCACCTCTAAATGAGGAATTGCCAGGAGAAAGTCATGGGAATTTACAACCCTGCTGCACAAGATGCCAACCAACCCGCCCCCCCGCCCCTCTACTTTTTGCTTTAATCCCAGTGTTACTGTACAAAAGTATGAGGCAAGGTCGCAGAGGTTAACCTGACTCCACAGCCATTGTTGATTTGCAGTCCCTGTGGGTAAATAATACCTTGTTCCAGGCTGCAATATTGAGTTAGGTCGAACTGACAGATAAGAGCTGGTTTAAGTAAGAAGGGTATGTACTTACCTTTTTTTTTAATAAACAGATGGCAATGAAGGACATAAAATTACAGTATAATGGCAGGCAAGAACCTTTTTGAAGGCATAATTGCTTTAATTATACCAATGCGAGCTTTCTCAGTGCAACGCTGAGTGACTTTGTTGAAAAGTATCCCATTATTGTGGCGTGAAAAGAAGGTGCCGCCTCTTCCCTCCCCTTCCCTCCATGCCGCAGGTGTGTTTATACTCCCTGGGCCCCTGGGTTGCAAGTTGCGATCCAAGGGGAAAGACTCACAACGAGATAAAAGAGCCCAGCTCGAGCTCCGGGAAAGGGGGACAGTGGTGGAGGAGCGGCGGCGGGGCGGGGAGGGGAGGGGGCGGGGGCGGGGAGGAGAGGAGGTTGCTTGCGGCTCACCACTTTGATCTCCAGCCAAGGAAACCTGGAATCTCGGGCCGGGCAACTGCTAATCTGTGGAAGTGGAGCCGGTCAAGAAGGTGGATTCAGGAGCTTACTTCTCTTGCACAGTAAACCCTCAAGAGAAAGTTGCATTGCATTGCAGCAGCCCCTTCCGAGCTGAGGGCTTGAGCTGCAGTGAGAGCATTCTGAGGGGCTGGGAAGGGTAGAGCAGATGCTGTTTGTTGCCAGTGCCTTTAGCCAGTTAACCCCTTCACCCATTTCTTGTTTCCTGACAAACTGACTGGAAGGCAGCCTGAGGAAGGGTATTCATTCAGCTCTTCACAGAACAAACGTGACATGGAAACAAGTTCTGTGAACAACAGTTCCATTATCTTAATCAGTGTGTTTCCAATTTTTGTTTTGAAGAAGCTATAATTCCGATGTTAATTGGAGCAGTCCATGCTATTCTGCAATGGTGTCTGGACTAGAGCCTGTAGGCTGCAAGTGACCCCTTTTGCCTTGGCGATCCTCAAAACCAAGGCAGCTCAGCTCTAATTATAATTATTAATTGCCGGCTTGCCTTGTTTGAAATTTGTGGGCCTGGGGGGATGGGCTGGCTCCTATAAGCCCTGTTGCCTTGCCCATGGGTAAATCCTGTCAAGGGTATAAAAATCTGTTAGCATCAGCAATCTGTCATGTGTGGATTAATGGGAAGGTCGATTGAAATTTGAACTCTGACCCCCACAGCTCCAAGGTATGAATCTTTGTGGTGCCTCAAGACAGAACGGTTGGCACACAAGGGCAACCTGGCCGTAAAAAAACAGCTTAAAACCAAATGATCAAAATCCAGCGCTGGAATTCCACTTGTGACGTACATCAGCGAAAGTCCTGCAGAAATGCTGGAGAAATTGAATAAACAGTCATTTACACCATTTCTCTGGAGGTTTTCCTTATTTTCTGCTGCAGTTAAGACCAGACAGTCAAGAACTCCATCACATTTACAGGCCTACACCTGGAGGCAAAATTAGTTCATGCGGTTTGATTTTTTTTGGCACTAATTAACTTGTTCAAAAATGTGGGTAACTTTTTTTTTGCTTTTTCCCATTTTGATCTATTTTCCATTGCCCACTAACTTTTTCTTTTACAGCACAGGGTCTTATGAGTTGAAGTCTTTTTCTATCTTGGGTCGTTCCCTATCCCTGTTCCGTTTAGCTCAAGAACAAATCGAGCACTTGCATTTGGATTTGGATTTGTTTATTGTCATGTGAACTGAGGTACACTGGAAAGTATTGTTCTGCGTGCAGCTCAGACAGATCATTTGGGACATGGAAGGAAAATACATAATCGGGCAAACATAAAAAACACAATGTAAATACAAAGGCACAGGTAACGGGTGAAGCATATAGGAGTGTATTACTCGGTAGAGAAGATGTGTCAAGAGATCAGATCAGTCCAATTGAAGGGTCGTATAAGAGTCTGGTAACAGTGGGGAAGAAGCTGTTTTTGAGTCTGTTCGTGCGTGTTCTCTGACTTTTGTATCTCCTACCCGATGGAAGAAGTTGGAAGAGTGAGTAAGCCGGGTGGGAGGGGTCTTTGATTATGTTGCCCGCTTTCCCAAGGCAGCGGGAGGTGTAGACAGAGCCAATGGATGGGAGGCGGGTTTGTGTGATGGACTGGGCTGTGTTCACGACTCTCTCTAGTTTTGTACAATCTTGGGCCAAGGAGTTGCCATATCAGACTGTGGTGCAGCCAGATAGGATGCTTTCTGTGGTGCATCTGTAAAAGTTGGTAAGAGTTAGTGTGGACATGCCGAATTTCCTTAGTTTCCTGAGGAAGTATAGGCGCTGTTGTGCTTTCTTGATCGTAACGTCGACGTGGGTGGACCAGGACAGATTTTTGGTGATGTGCACACCTAGGAATTTGAAGCTGTCAACCATCTCCATCTAGGCGCTGTTGATGTAGACAGGGGTGTGTACAATGCTTTGCTTCCATCTTTGGCCATCCATCCATGGGCCCTGGTGTGAAATGTGAGATCCCTTTGATAATGACACTCCTGGTGGGGACTTGAACGTGCCAATTTTGCATTGTGCTCTTGGCTTTTGCCATTGCAGTTGCCAGGTCTTATTTGATCAATCCCCATTTGTTAATTCTTTGAGGCAGCAAAATCAGATGAATGTGCGTGTATTTCAAGATCTGGCAAGAGCCACGGCCACTTAATTAGTCTGGCCTCTGACAAACTGGTTGCAAAACCCATTAATCGAAGCAAAAACAATACGGTGTTTTTTTCTTTTGAAGATGGTTGGTAATAATAATCTTTATTATGGACACTGGTAGACTTACATTAACACTGCAATGAAGTTACTGTGAAAATCCCCTAGTTGCCACACCCTGATGCCTGTTCGGGTATACTGAGGGAGAATTCAGAATGTCCAATTCACCTAACAGCAGGACTTGTGGGAGGAAACCGGAGCACCCGGAGGAAACCCACGCAGACACGGGGAGAAGGTGCACACTCCGCACAGACAGTGACCCAAGCAGGAATCGAACCTGGTGCTGTGAAGCAACAGTGCTAACCACTGTTCTACCGTGCCGCCCCAAAAATAAAATTCTGGTTGATCAAACATCCAAAATAAATTATGACTAAATATTATTGGGCACAAAATATGAAAGAAATCTTGCGACATGCAACCTACTGGCCCAACCCTAAACCCTTCAAATCAACCATCACAAACTTTCAGGAATTCACCAACTTCCCATCTCGAACTGAAACTAGGTTGGCCAATGTCACAAACATAGTTGTCCCCAGATCAATCATTTCTCCTGTTCCTCTCCTATCTTCAACGTCTTAACCGCCCCAAACACCCTGAGCATCTCTGTATCACTGTGCACGTCAGGGGTTATGCTGTCTCAGGGTTCCACACTGACACCTGTCCCTTCCAATGTCTTCCACTCTCATACCCATATAAAGTGCTTCTACTGTACATTTGGGGGACCCATTGTCTGCCTCTTCCCTCTCCTTTGGGTGGTGTCATTTAGAAGCATGGGAGTCAGTTTTTCGGTGCAGACTGACATCATTCGACTCAACCTGCCTGCCTCTTTTCTTTCTCCAGTCTTGCTAGCTCTCCTTTCAAATCTCTGTTCAACATTGAGGACCCATTTAACCCAAACTTTCTTTTAGTTAAATGCCAGCAAGATTCATTCAACCCTCTCCAGTTCCTGCTAATACTTGGACACCTCCAGTCTCAAGTCTAATTTGCCACCTCAGACTAAATCCAGAGGTGTGAAGCCCTGACTCTGATCAATTGCTAACTTTAAAATATCGTCCTCCCCAAAACCTTGACACTCCTCCCCCACTTCCAAAACCTTTACTAATATCTTTTGTTTCCCAATTCAAATTCTCTTCAGCTTTCCCAGCGGGTACCCACTAACTCGAAAACATCTCAAATCATCACAACTCATGTCCAAAGTTTATCACACTGCCATGGCTCACACTGCCATGGCTCACACTGCCTCAAAGTAAAAGCCAAGCCCCACTTTTGATATTTTCTGCTCTCCATTGATGTCAATATAGTCGAACATTGGGCGGGGTGTAAACCTGGTGTTCCCCCAATCCTGTGGGTTTTGCACCCAGTGAGCCAAGTTAAACTTGATCCTCACTGGCTTGTTTCATTTCAGTACCGTAACAATTCCTCAGTGTTGACTGAACTGAAAATAGTCTTTTGAGGGGTGAAAGTGAGAGAATAATGGAGATAAAGTAATTTATTCCTATGAAGAAATATAGAATAAATTTGAATATCAGTAAACCTTCCGAAATTCCTATCAAACACAAAGGAAGATGGTTGTGGTGGTTGGAGGTCAAACGTCTCAGTTCCAGCACATCACTGCAGGAGTTCCTCAGGTTAGTGTTCTGGGCCCAACCATCTTTAGCAACTTCTTCAATGATCTTTGTTCCATCGTAAGGCCAGAGGTGGGGATGTTCACTGACGACTGCTCAATGGTCAGCACCATTCGTGACTCTTCAGATACTGAAGCAGTCCATGTCCAAATACAGCAAGACCTACGCAATATCTGCAATCCTTGTCCTTCTAGATGGTATAGGTTGTGGGTTTAGAAGGTGCTGTATGAGAAGCCTTGGTGAATTCCTGCAGTGCATCTTGTTGATGGTACACACTGCTACTACTGTGAACCGGTGGTGGAGGGAATGAACATTTGTGGATGAGGTGCTAATCAATCGGGCTGTTTTGTCCTGGTGGTGGTGTTGAGCTTCTTAGTGATGTTGGAGCTGCATTCATCCAGTCAAGTGGAGAATATTCCACTACACTCCAGACGTGTGCCTTGTAGGGGGTGGACAGGCTTTGGGGGAGTAATTCACCCTCCTGACTCCCCAAAACCTGTCCACCCTCTACAAGGCACAAGTCAGGAGTGTGATGGAATACTCTCCACTTGCCTAGATGTGTGCAGCTCCAACACCACTCAATGGCCTCAACACCATCAGGAGATGAGTCACTCATTGCAGGATTCCTAGCCTCTGATCTGCTCATGTAGATACAGTATTTATATTGTAAGTCCAGTTCAGTTTCTGGTCAATGGTAACAGTGTGTACCATCTACAAGATACACTGCAGGAACTCTCCAAGACTCCTCAGACTGCATCTTTCAAACCTATGACCACTACCATCTAGAAGGGCAAGGGCAGCAGATAACTGGGAACATCACCGCCTGTAGGTTCCCCTCCAAGTCACTCACCATCCTGACTGGATTGGATTGGATTTGTTTATTGTCACGTGTACCGAGGTATAGTGAAAAGTATTTTTCTGTGAGCAGCTCAACAGATCATTAAGTACATGGGAAGAAAACGGAAGAAAAGAAAATACATAATAGGGCAACACAAGGTATACAATGTAACTACATAAGCACCGGCATCGGATGAAGCATACAGGGTGTAGTGTTCATGAGGTCAGTGCATAAAAGGGTCATTTAGGAGTCTGGTAACAGCGGGGAAGACGCTGTTTTTGAGTCTGTTCATGCGTGTTCTCAGACTTCTGTACCTCCTGCCCGATGGAAGAAGTTGGAAGACTGAGTAAGCCGGGTGGGAGGGGTCTTTGATTATGCTGCCTGCTTTCCCCAGGCAGCGGGAGGTGTAGATGGAGTCAATGGATGGGAGGCAGGTTCGTGTGATGGACTGGGCGGTGTTCACGACTCTCTGAAGTTTCTTGTGGTCGTGGGCCGAGCAGTTGCCATACCAGGCTGTGATGCAGCCAGATAGGATGCTTTCTATGGCGCATCTGTAAAAGTTGGTAAAGGTTAATGTGGACATGCCGAATTTCCTTAGTTTACTGAGGAAGTATAGGCGCTGTTGTGCCTTCTTGGTGGTAGCGTCGACGTGGGTGGACCAGGACAGATTTTTGGAGATGTGCGCCCCTAGGAATTTGGAACTGCTAACCATCTCCACCTCAGCCCCGTTGATGCTGACAGGGGTATGTACAGTACTTTGCTTCCTGAGTCAATGACCAGCTCTTTAGTTTTGCTGGCATTGAGGGAGAGATTGTTGTCGCTGCACCACTCCACTAGATTCTCTATCTCCCTCCTGTATTCTGACTCATCATTATTCGCGATCCGGTCCACTATAGTCGTATAATCAGCAAACTTGTAGATGGAGTTGTAACCAAATTGCGCCACGCAGTCGTGTGTGTATAGGGAGCAGAGTAGGGGACTAAGTACGCAGCCTTGTGGGGCCCTGGTATTGAGGACTATTGTGGAGGAGATGTTGTTGTTCATTCTTACTGATTGTGGTCTGTGGTCAGAAAATCGAGGATCCAGTTGCAGAGTGGGGAGCCAAGTCCTAGGTTTTGGAGCTTTGATATGAGCTTGGCTGGGATTATGGTGTTGAAGGCGGAGCTGTAGTCAATAAATAGGAGTCTGATGTAGGAGTGCTTGTTGTCGAGATGCTCTAGGGATGAGTGTAGGGACAGGGAAATGGCGTCTGCTGTGGACCGGTTGCAGCGGTATGCGAATTGCAGTGGATCAAGGCATTCTGGGAGTATGGAGGTGATGCGCTTCATGATCAACATCTCGAAGCACTTCATTACGACTGAAGTCCAGGCCACCGGACGGTAGTCATTGAGGCACGTTGCCTGGTTCGTCTTTGGCACCGGCAGGATGGTGGTCTTCTTGAAGCAGGTGGGGACCTCGGAGCGGAGTCAGGACAGACTTGAAAATATATCATCGTTCCTTCACTGTCGCTGTGTCAAAATCTAGAACTCTCTTCTCAACAGCATTGTGGGTGTGCCTACACCACATGGACTGCAGTGGTTCAAGAAGGCAGCTAGCTAACTGCCACCTTCTCAGGGCAATAAATGCTGACTTAACCAGAGATGCCCACATCTCATTAATCAATTTTTAAACATTTAGCGAGCACTTGAAAATCTATTGGACACAAGAACTTTTACTTTCTTTAAACCAAAAGACCCAACATATCCGAGCACCATGCCCACCCCACCAATACATTTTTTATTTTGGTACACTGCATTTTTGAATTACGGCAATATAAATCTCCCTTTAGAATTTGTTCTTTCCTGCTTACTAAATTCACCATAATTATTCAAAGGCTAATAAAAGCCAGCGAGACTTTCTGATACCCCACCAGCTGCGGCCTGATGTAGGTTCTGAGAAAGGACTGCAGCCTCTTTCCCTTTTGATAAAAAACCCACCTTATAGATCCTCCTCAGTGAGCCGGCTGCAGGCTCTCTTCCTCTTCCAGCTCCCAGTGCCTCAGTCCGGTCACGTTTCAGCAAGCAATGCTCCCAGCCCAAGCTTGCTGCATAAACACTTTCTGTTTGCTCCTTTTCATCTCGGGGATGGCAGGAGGTGCCCTGAAGTGTCTCTTGGAGCGGTGCTTTGAAGACCCAGCCTGTCTCCTTGCCAGAGAGAGAGAGAAAACCGGGAAAGCAACACAGGCACAAAATGAAACCCTGCTGCAACAATGGATCACAAAAGGAGACTCCGGGAAGAAAGTGGCATATTTCTCTCTTGTAGTTCCCATTTCCTCTCATGACTCAACACGAAGATGAGGATGTTCGTTAACTGCGGCAGAATGAACAGTTGGCAATATTTCATACCTCATGAGGCGGACATTAAAATGCAGACTATAAAACCTTGTCATACAAAATGACAAAGAACAAAAAAAAGTACAGCACAGGAACAGGCCCTTCGGCCCACCAAGCCCGTGCCAACCATGCTGCCCGACTAAACTACAATCTTCTACACTTCCTGGGTCCGTAGCCCTCTATTCCCATCCTATTCATGTATTTGTCGAGATGCCCCTTAAATGTCACTATCGTCCCTGCTTCCACCACCTCCCCCGGCAGCGAGTTCCAGGCACCCACTACCCTCTGTGTAAAAAACATGCCTCGTACATCGACTCTAAACCTTGCCCCTCGCACCTTAAACCTATGCCCCCTAGTAATTGACCCCTCTACCCTGGGGAAAAGCCTCTGACTATCCACTCTGTCTATGCCCCTCATAATTTTGTAGACCTCTATCAGGTTGCCCCTCAACCTCCGTTGTTCCAGTGAGAACAAAACAAGTTTATTCAACCGGTCCTCATAGCTAATGCCCTCCATAACAGGCAACATCCTGGTAAATCTCTTCTGCACCCTCTCTAAAGCCTCCATATCCTTCTGGTAGTGTGGCGACCAGAATTGAACACTATACTCCAAGTGTGGCCTAACTAAGGTTCTATACAGCTGCAACATGACTTGCCAATTCTTATACTCAATGCCCCGGCCAATGAAGGCAAGCATGCCGTATGCCTTTTTGACTACCTTCTCCATCTGTGTTGCCCCTTTCAGTGACCTGTGGACCTGTACACCTAGATCTCTCTGACTTTCAATATTCTTGAGGGTTCTACCATTCACTGTATATTCCCTACCTGCATTAGACCTTCCAAAATGCATTACCTCACATTTGTCCGGATTAAACTCCATCTGCCATCTCATCGCCCAAGTCTCCAAACGATCTAAATCCTGCTGTATCCTCTGACAGTCCTCATCGCAATCCGCAATTCCACCAACCTTTGTGTCGTCTTCAAACTTACTAATCAGACCAGTTACATCTTCCTCCAAATCATTTATATATACTACGAACAGCAAAGGTCCCAGCACTGATCCCTGCGGAACACCACTAGACACAGCCCTCCAATCAGAAAAGCACCCTTCCATTGCTACTCTCTGCCTTCTATGACCTAACCAGTTCTGTATCCACCTTGCCAGCTCACCCCTGATCCCGTGTGACTTCACCTTTTGTACCAGTCTACCATGAGGGACCTTGTCAAAGGTCTTACTGAAGTCCATATAGACAACATCCACTGCCCTACCTGCATCAATCATCTTTGTGACCTCTTCAAAAAACTCTATCAAGTTAGTGAGACCCGACCTCCCCTTCACAAAACCATGCTGCCTCTCACTAATACGTCCATTTGCTTCCAAATGGGAGTAGATCCTGTCTCGAAGAATTCTCTCCAGTAATCTCCCTACCCCTGACGTAAGGCTCACCGGCCTGTAGTTCCCTGGATTATCCTTGCTACCCTTCTGAAACAGAGGAACAACATTGGCTATTCTCCAGTCCTCCGGGACATCACCTGAAGACAGTGAGGATCCAAAGATTTCTGTCAAGGCCTCAACAATTTCCTCTCTAACCTCCTTCAGTATCCCATCCGGCCCTGGGGGCTTATCTACCTTTATACTTTTCAAGTCGCCCAACACCTCTTATTTTTGAATCTCAATGTGACCCGGGCTATCTACACACCCACCAATTCCTTCTCTTTGGTGAATACTGATGCAAAGTATTCATTTAGTACCTCGCCCATTTCCTCTGACTCCACACATAGATTCCCTTGCCTATCCATCAGTGGGCCAACCCTTTCCCTGGCTACCCTCTTGTTTTTTATGTATGTGTAAAAAGCCTTGGGATTTTCCTTAACCCTATTTGCCAATGACTTTTCGTGACCTCTTCTCGCCCTCCTGACTCCTTGCTTAAGTTCCTTCCTACTTTCCTTCTATTCCACACAGGCTTCATCTGTTCCCAGTCTTCTAGCCCTGACAAGTACCTCCTTTTTCTTTTTGACGAGGCCTACAGTATCTCTCGTTATCCAAGGTTCCTGAAATTTGCCGTATTTATCCTTCTTCCTCACAGGAACATGCCAGACCTGAATTCCTTTTAACTGACATTTGAAAGCCTCCCACATGTCAGCTGTTGATTTACCCTCCAACATCCGCCCCCAATCAAGGTTCGTCAGTTCCTGCCTAATATTGTTAAAATTAGCCTTCCTCCAATTTAGCACATTCACCCAAGGACCACTCTTATCCTTGTCCACCAGCACTTTAAAACTTACTGAATTGTGGTCACTGTTCCCGAAATGCTCCCCAACTGAAACTTCTACCGCCTGGCCGTGGTCATTCCCCAATACCAGGTCCAGGATAGCCCCTTCCCTAGTTGGACTGACTACATATTGTTTTAAGAAGCCCTCCTGGATGCTCCTTACAAACTCTGCCCCATCCAGGCCCCTAGCACTAAGTGATTCCCAGCCAATATTGGGAAAGTTGAAGTCTCCCATCACAACAACCCTGTTGTTTTTACTCGTTTCCAAAATCTGTCTACCTATCTGTTCCTCTATCTCCCACTGGCTGTTGGGAGGCCTGTAGTAAACCCCCAACATTGTGACTGCACCCTTCTTATTCCTGGGGCGTGATTCTCCGCAATCGGCGCGATGTCCACCGACAGGCGCCAAAAACGGTGCGAATCAGTCCAGCATCGCGCCGCCCCAAAGGTGCGGAATTCTCTGCATCTTGAGGGGCCGAGCCCTCACCTTGAGGGGCTAGGCCCGCGCCAGAGTGATTTCCGCCACGCCGGCTGGCGGGAAAGGCCTTTGGCGCCCCGCCAGCTGGCACGGAAATGACTTTGCCGTGCGACGCATGCGCGGGAGCGTCAGCGGCCGCTGACGGCATCCCCGCGCATGCACAGTGGAGGGGGTCTCTTCCGCCTCTGCCATAGTGAAGACCATGGCGAAGGCGGAAGGAAAAGAGTGCCCCCACGGCACAGGCACGCCCGCGGATCGGTGGGCCCCGATCGCGGGCCAGGCCACCGTGGGGGCACCCCCCGAGGCCAGATCGCCCCGCGCCCCCCCCAGGACCCCGGAGCCCACCCATGCCGCCTTGTCCCACCGTTCGAAATGTGGTTCAATCCACGCCGGCCGGCGTGGGTTGACAGCGGCGGAACTTCGGCCCATTGCGGACCGGAGAATCGCTGGGGGTGGGCCCGCCGACCGGCGCGATTTCCGCCGACCGGCGCGGTGCGATTTCCGCCCCCGCCGAATCTCTGGTGGCGGAGAATTCGGGACACGGCGGGGGCGGGATTCACGCCAACCCCCGGCGATTCTCCAACCGGCGGGGGGTCAGAGAATCGCGCCCCTAATCTCTACCCATGTAGCCTCGCTGCCCTCTGAGGTGTCGTCCCGTAACACAGCTGTGATATTTTCCCTAACCAGTAGCGCAACTTTGACCATTTTACATCCCCCTCTATCCCACCTGAAACATCTAAATCCTGGAACGTTGAGCTGCCAATCCTGTCCTTCCCTCAACCAGGTCTCTGCAATGGCAACAACATCATAGTTCCAAGTACTAATCCAAGCTCTAGGTTCATCTGCCTTACCCGTAATACCTCTTGCATGAAAACATATGCACTTCAGACCACCAGACCAGCTGTTTTCAGCAACATCTCCCTGTCTGCTCTTCCTCAGAGCCATACTGGCCCTATTCCCTAGTTCTCGGTCAATGCTTTCACCTTCTGACCTATTGCTCCGGTACCCACCCCCGTGCCATACTAATTTAAACCCTCCCGTGTGACACTAGCAAACCTCGCGGCCAGGATATTTATGCCACTCCAGTATAGATGCAACCCGTCCTTCTTATACAGGTCACACCTGCCCCGGAAGAGCTCCCAGTGGTCCAGATAACGGAAACCCTCCCTCCTACACCAGCTGTTTAGCCATGTGTTTAGCTGCTCTATCTTCCTATTTCTAGCCTGACTGGCACGTGGCACAGGGAGTAATCCCGAGATTACAACCCTCGAGGTCCTGTCTTTTAACTTTCTGCCTAGCTCCCTGAACTCCTGCTGCAGGACCTCATGCCCCTTCCTGCCTATGTCGTTAGTACAAATATGTACAAAGACCTCTGCCTGTTTGCCCTCCCCCTTCAGGATGCCCGCTACCCGTTCGGAGACATCCTGGACCCTGGCACCAGGGAGGCAACATACCATCCTGGAGTCTCTTTCACATCCACATCTGCCTATCTGCACCCCTGACTATAGAGTCCCCTGTGACTATTGCTCTTCTGCGCTTTGACCCTTCCTACTGAACATCAGAGCCAGCCGTGGTGCCACTGCTCTGGCTGCTGCTGTTTTCATTCATAGAATTTACAGTGCAGAAGGAGGCCATTCGGCCCATCGAGTCGGCACCGGCTCTTGGAAAGAGCACCCTACCCAAGGTCAACACCTCCACCCTATCCCCACAACCCAGCAACCCCACCCAACACTAAGGGCAATTTTGGACACTAAGGGCAATTTATCACGGCCAATCCACCTAACCAGCACATCTTTGGACTGTGGGAGCAAACCGGAGCACCCGGATGAAACCCACGCACACACGGGGAGGACATGCAGACTCCGCACAGACAGTGACCCAAGCCGGAATCGAACCTGGGACCCTGGAGCTGTGAAGTAATTGTGCTATCCACAATGCTCCCGTGCTGCCCTATCTGATAGGCTATCCCCCCCGACAGTATCCAAAGGGGTATCCCTATTTGAGAGGGGGACAACCACAGGGGATTCTTGCACTGCCTGCCTGCCCCTCCTGGTGGTCACCCATTTCTCTGCCTGCACCTTGGGTGTGATCACATTTATATAATTGCTATCTATGACGCTTTCCACCACTTGCATGCTCCTAAGTCCATCCAACTGCTGCACCAACCGAACTACGATGCTGGAAGCCTCCCGGACCTGCCACATCTCACAGTCAGAGCACTGCACCCCTCTAATTGACATAGCGTCAATTAATTAGTAAATTAAATTATTTAAATTTTTTTTTTAAAGTTACTGTTAACTATATGTTTTCTAGCACTAGATTTCTACGATAAATATGAAAGCTAAATTCAGTGCTCTCCGATCTCTGGCTTAGATACCCCTCTAAATTATAATTAAGTAATTATGTTTAATTAGTTTAACAATGCTTAATTTTTAAATTTAGTGTAGATTCCCAACCAGCCAATCAGGTCACAGCTTTACTGTGATGTCACTTCAGTTTCCCCCCACCCCACACAATTTGAAACGGTAATAAAAATAAAAATGAATAAAAATCACTTACCTTCCCAGGTTCTCAGGTGCTCTCTGGTTCTCTCCCTGCAGAATAAAAGTTACAGGCCAGAAGAAAGAGAGAGAACAAAACAGTAGGGAAAAAGCACCTTCTCCCACTCTGCACCGAATTACCTCACTGCACCAAATTACCAAGTTCCAATGCAGTTACGTGACTGCATTCTTGACTAGGTTCTTTCGTTAAGCTCCTCTTGTTGACTTCAAGGTTTCTCAGGCATCGGAGATACCTTCAGGTGCTTCACCTGAGTATTCTGATAGTGAGTGTGAACGGGAGTGGTGCAATCACAGCTGAAGCCTGTGCTGCCTTATCCACATTATTCATAGGCTCAGGTGGATCTGGGAGTGGTGGTGTGGGGTGCCAGGGGGCAGCACGGTTAGTCAACTGAATCGCAATCTGGAGCCTAATCTACAACCTTCAAGCCAAGAACACTGAGACCAATTGGTGCATCCCCATATGGCCAGGAGGATGGGTTCAATAACTGCACCAGAATAGCTCAAATCCAGGATCCCCCTTCTCCTGGTGGTACCCTCAGCTCGATAATTTCACTGATGCTAGTGGGGATTTTCCCCTGCAACATGACCACCCACTGCCGTTCCCATGAATGTGGAATGGGAATTAAGCACGGCCCCTCATCACTGCCAGCAATATCACATCATTTGTTTACTAGGCTCTTTGAACAACCAATTTGTAAAATATCCGGCAGTGAAGGTGTACTCCACACAAAGACACAAAGTTAAAATTGCTGCATAATTGTAGACTTGTCAAGTCTTGGTCCTCTCGATACCTTCAGTTTTGTTTATAACTTTTTTCTTCATGAAACAAGTGACCTGTTTGTACATGTCTAAACTTTTCAATAATAAACCCTGCTCGTTGGCTTCAATATCTGGCTTGCTCTTTGCGTTTGTGAAAGCATGCTCCAGATGTAGATGTATCAGGCATCTGTTGAGAAGCTTATAGATATTGAAGAGAAAAAAACATGTGACTCTTATTTTATGCAGTTTGAGTGTACAATACTGCAGGGGGCGAGGAAGAGAAGATCTGGTGGGGTGATTGGTGCGGTGGGCTATAACTTTTGAGTTGTATTGACTGCCATTATACATGGAACCTTGACAGCAGCAAGATCCCATAAAGTGAGTTGTTACTTTATCTTTATTGGTGATGCTAGTCAAGGGAGTGATTATTGACCACGACACTAGGGACATACTCTACTTCTCACTTGAGTAGGTGGATGAGATCTTAAAGCTTGACATTAAGACCCCCCGCCAGGGATAGGAACAGAGGTGGGTGGGAATGCTGCTTTCAAACTAGGAAGCCTTTAATGGGCCCTTCTGCTTTGAGAGTCCATTTATTGTCTTTAATTGGACGGCTATCCTATTCTCTGGCCATTAATTCGCTGCTCCAAGGGACGAAAAAATATCACCATGGGAGACTGTTTCCCACACAGTCTGAGCCGCATTTGAATCTGATGGTGGAGTTCAGATGCCCACAGAGAAAGTCCAGCTGAAAACTCCACTGAAGGACAGTTCCTCCAATGATGCAGCATTCACTCAGCACTGCATTGAATTGTTGGCCTGTATTAGTTACTCATGTGTTGACTTGGGCCCACAGCTTCTGACCTGAGGTGAGTGTGCTACCAGTTAACTCTTCTTTTCTAACCTAGTTGTAAAGCGTGGTCTGTGAGCAATTATTTCAACTTAACCATTGACTAATGGAGTTAAAATATAGTGTTGAGATTAATCCCTGTGCCCCCCGCCACGCCCCCCTGTTCCCCCCGTCCCCCGGCTCTTCCTGATAGGCCAGTGAGAAAATAACTCATGTGATGTGATGTGAAACCATTTAGACCTGACTGTCCCGTTGTTTGCTCTGAACTCCTGGCAGAGGACAAAATTCGGCTGAGTTGTGCCCCTTATCCTTCACAACCACTCACAATCACTACACTTCAGAAATTCTTTAAAGGAGGAATGTAGTTGTAGAATCTGCACAGAGTGATCACGCCCCATGACCTCTGCGGGGGCTATAAGAGTATTGCAGCACGAGGTAGCACTTTAATGGGGGAGCAATGACCATAGTTTTATGGCATTATGGTCAATGGGCAATGATGTGTTGGGTATGCCGGGTCTGCGAGGACTGCGTTTACTGCAGCAGTGAGGGAGACAGGCTTCCAACACTTGAAGAAATGCAACTCGATTTTATTGAACTCTTAACTATCATACATACTTTAACTGTGGGTTGACACTATGCTGACTTGACTGGAGACCTGAGGTTAACCTGACCAGACTATCTTACTACCACATGGTATATGTTCTAGTTGCTACTCACGGGCTCTGGCTGTCTCAGAGGCTGGATCCCAAGAGAGCGGGAAAACTAGTGCCCTCTGGCTTTATAATGGTCCTGTCCTGTCTGATGATTGGCTGCTGTGTTCTGTGTGTTCACTGGTCATCCTGTGTGTCAATTGTGGTGTTGGGTTCTCTGGTGCACAGATGAGCCAACACAGTTGTATGTGGTATAACTCTATTTTATTTTAACTCTTATATACAGTTCGTTCTGGATACTCTGCACGTGCTGTCTCCCTGAGTGTGTCGTGTAGCAGGTCTGTCATGGTCCTCGTCTCCAGCTAATACTGACCACCAGGTGTCGTGTTTGTGCTTTTATATCTTTCTGTGATTGGTTGTGGTGTTGTGTGTTCTGATTTGTCTGTTGGTGTGTCTATCACGATGTGTGTGTTTGAATATCATGACATCAATCACTGCCTGTCTGTGCACCATCATATACCTGTGTGTATATTATGACAGGCAGCAGACTAGGGGCAGTTTTGAGGGAAGGGGGTAATTTATTGTCAATTTAGCAGACTAAAGCTATGTCGGAAGTGGAAGTGTTGAAGTTCTGAAGTTGGCTGTCATCAGATAGGATCACTCCATCAACACTTTGCTCACCGACAATCAATTTTTAAAAATTATTATATATACATATTTCATAGTTAAAAATTAACTGTTGATAAGATGCATATTGAACCATCACATCTCTATTTGCAAACTGTGATAGACAACTCTTCACCATGATGATACAACTCCTTCACACATATGTAGATCATAGGATTCAGGCCTCGCAGCAGCCCTAAAACCCTCTATCCTTTACCAACAGCAGCACTTAAAACACTTGCCGCTAAAGCTCATAACTTAAAGGCACATTGTCGCCCTGGAATTTCTTAACTCAAACTGGAATTCTACATAAAGCATAAACGTCTAGCTTAACAGAAAACTGGTTATTGTTTATGCCTACACTTAGACCAGTCAAAGCACACAAAACTCAGATCAAGCTTGTGGCTCTGCACGAATGATGCTGTTGAAGTGTTTTCAAGTTGTGTCATCATTTTGAAACAAATTTATAAACCACTCACTGTGAAGAAAGTAACCGGCAAGATGCATACATGGCCATTCTGATCTTGTTAACTCCTTGCTGCTGTCCTTCCCGCTCCCCCTTCCCCCTCCCAAGAATGGCCTCTTGATAATCAAAAATTTCTCAATTGTCAGCCTTGACACAAAAATAACTTTGTTGCACTTAATTGTTTGAGGAAATTGAGGAGTGTGTGTTTGGGGAGGTGTGTGGGGGGAGTGGGGGGAGTGGGGGGGGGGGGGGTGTAGAACGGATGGGCCACAGTTTATATTAATGTAAGTGTTTGAGTCCAGCAATATTGTGGAGGCAGCCCAGAGGTCTAGTCACAATAGCCTGTCTTTTGCAACAGCAATGCCTTCATTTCTCAATCAATCAAAGTGATGAAAGATTGCTCTTTCTCAATCTTAATTGAAAAATATCCAGTGAACAATTTGAGGGACATGATCTAGTGGTCAATCACATGTCAATATATTTCTAGTACAATGTATGCTTGGAAAAGAGCAGCAAGCAAACATTCATTAACTTTGGAAACTTCCATTCAGCATTGGTTGGAACAAGTGAAGCTCTTAGAATCTGAACCTGGAAGCCGCTCCCCCCCCACCCTCCCGTCCTCCAAGTTCTATTTTCAAGAGTTTTATAGTTACAAAGATGCTAGTGATGCCACCTTGAAATTCCTTTTTTTTCCAAAATAATGTTTTATTGGGGTTTTCACAAAATATCAACAACAGAATGAAAAAGGAACCCAATAGAATTAAATTCAGAACAAAGTGAAACAACCCCCATGCCCCCCTCCCCCTATACATAAATAATAAATTAACACCCCGAGTTAACACAAAGCAAACATAGCAAATATATACACCCCCTCAGATTCCCCAGGGTAAACAAACAAAAATAAAATAGAACCCCCCCCCCTCCCGGGTTGCTGCTGCTGCTGACCATTGTCTACCGTTCTGCCAGGAAGTCCAAGAACGGTTGCCACCGCCTAAAGAACCCTTGTACCGATCCCCTTAAGGCGAATTTCACCCTCTCCCAGTCCCCTCACCCCCGACTCGGGCCTCCCCCTCCCCCACGGGGCCCCATCCCCCTACCGGCCATCCACCCCTACACCATTTACTTATCCCCCTCCACGAGCCCACCCAACAGACCCAACCTCATCCTTGTCCCGGTCATGTGTGCCCTGTGCAGCACCTTAAACTGTATGAGGCTGAGCCTCGCGCACGAAGAGGAAGAGATCACCCTCCCTAGGGCATCTGCCCACATCCCCTCTTCGATCTCCTCTCCCAACTCCTCCTCCCACTTACCTTTCAACTCCATCACCGAGGCCTCCTCCTCCTCCTGCATCACCTAGTAAGTTTCCCCACTCTAACCCACCCCCCAGAGAGCACCCTGTCCTGTACTGTGTGTGGCAGCAGCCGCGGGAATTCCACCACTTGCCACCTGGTAAACGCCCTTACCTGTAAATATCTAAAGGTGTTCCCCGGGGGGGAGCCCAGACCTCTCCTCCAGCTCACCCAGGCTCGCAAACTTCCCGTCGACACAAAGGTACCCAACCTTCTTGTCCCTGCCCTGTGCCACCCCGAAAACCCTCCATCTATTCTCCCTGGGACAAACCGGTGGTTCCCCCGTATTGGGGTCCACACCGAGGCCCCAACTTCCCCCCTGTGCCGCCTCCACTGCCCCCAGATTTTGAGGGTAGCCGCCACTACCGGGCTTGTGGTATACCTCATTGGAGGGAGCGGCAGCGGCGCCGTTGCCAGCGCCTCCAGACTCGTACCCTCACAAGACGCCGTTTCCAGCCTCTTCCATGCAGCCCCCTCCCCCTCCATCACCCACTTGCGCACCATCGCCGCATTAGCGGCCCATTAGTACCCACAGAGGTTGGGCAGCGCCACCCCCCCCCCCCCCCCACCCCCACCCCCCCCCATCCCTACTCCGCTCCAGCAACACCCTTCTCACCTTCGGAGTCCCTCGCGCCCACACAAACCCCGTTATGCTCCTGTTGACCCGCCTAAAGAAGGCATTCGGGCTAAACATGGGGAGGCAATGAACAGGAACAAAAATCTTGGGAGCACCATCATCTTAACTGACTGCACCCTACCCGCCAGGGACAGCGGCAACGCGTCCCACCTCTTGAACTCCTCCTCCATTTGCTCACCAGCCTCGTGTAATTAAGTCTATGCAGGGCCCCCCAGCTCCTGGCCACCTGGACCCCCAAATACCTGAAGCTCCTCTCCGCCCTTTTTAATGGAGCTCGCCAATCCCCCTCTCCTGGGCCCCTGGGTGAACCACGAACAACTCGCTCTTCCCCATGTTGAGCTTGTACCCTGAGAAATCCCCGAACTCCCTGAGGATCCTCATTACCTCCGGCATTCCCCCCACCGGGTCCGCCACATATAGCAGCAAGTCGTCCGCATAGAGCGACACCCTATGCTCCTCCCCACCCCGCACCAACCCCCTCCAGTTCCTCGACTCTCTCAGTGCCATAGCCAGGGGTTCAATCGTCAGTGCGAAGAGCAGGGGGAACAGGGGACACCCCTGCCTCGTCCCTCGATGCAACCGAAAGTACTCAGACCTCTTGTTCGTGGCCACACTCGCCATCGGGACTCGTACAACAGCCTAACCCACCTGACAAACCCCTCCCCAAACCCGAACCTCTTCAGCACCTCCCACAAGAACCCCCACTCTACCCTATCGAAGGCCTTCTCAGCGTCCATCGCCACCACTATCTCCGCCTCCCCCTCCCTCGCCGGCATCATAATAACGTTCAGGAGCCTCCGCACATTCACGTTCAACTGTCTCCCCTTCACGAACCCCGTCTGGTCTTCGTGGATCACCTGCGACACACAATCCTCAATTCTCATGGCTAAGACCTTCGCCAGCACCTTGGCATCTACATTTAACAACAAAATCGGCCTGTAAGACCCACATTGCAGGGGATCTTTGTCCCGCTTCAGGATCAAGGAGATCAGTGCCCGGGACATCATCTCTCCTCTCCTTGTGGGCCCTAATGGAGATCAGCTCTCTCCTAACCACCGCCTTCAGCGCCTCCCATACCATCCCCACTCGGACCTCCCCATTATCGTTAGCCTCCAGGTATCTCTCTATGCTTCCTCGGACCCGCTCGCTCACCTCCTCGTCCGCCAACAGCCCCACCTCCAAGCGCCACAACGGGCGCTGGTCCCTCTCCTCCCCCAGCTCTAGGTCTACCCAATGCGGGGCGTGATCCGAAATGGCTATCGCCGAGTACCCGGTATCCTCTACTCTCGCTATCAGCACCCTACTCATAATAAAAAAGTCGATCCGGGAATAAGCCTTCTGAACATGTGAGAAGAATGAAAATTCCCTAGCCCCCGGCCTTGCAAATCTCCAAGGGTCCACCCCTCCCATCTGGTCCATAAACCCCCTCAGCAACTTAGCTGCCGCCGGCTTCCTACCCGTCCTAGACCTGGAGCCATCCAGTGCCGGATCCAACACCGTGTTAAAGTCTCCCCCCATTATCAGGCCCCCCACTTCCAAGTCCGGGATCCGACCCAACATGCGCCACATGAAACCCGCATCGTTCCAGTTCGGGGCGTACATATTGACCAGCACCACCCTCTCCCCTTGCAGCTTACCACATACCATTACGTACCTGCCGCCATTGTCTGTCACAATGCTCGACGCCTCGAACGACACCCTCTTTCCCACCAAGATCACCCCTCCCTGATTTTTGGCATCCAGCCCCGAATGAAACACCTGACCTACCCACCCCTTCCTCAATCTTACCTGGTCTGCCACTTTCAGGTGTGTCTCCTCAAGCATGACCACATCCGCCTTCAGCCCCTTCAGGTGCACGAACACCCGGGCCCGCTTGACCGGCCCGTTCAGTCCCCTTACATTCCAGGTTATCAGCCGGATCAGGGGGCTACACGCCCCCCTCCCCCGCCGACTAGCCAAAGCCCCTCCTTGGCCAGCCACGCGCCCGCACTCCACTCCCGGCCTGTTCCCCACGACGGCAGACCCCCATCCCAACCCCCTCTACTCGCTCCAGCTCCCCCTTGACCATAGCAGCATCAACCCGGTCCAGTCCCCCCCCCCCCCCCCCCCCACCCCCCGTCCCCGCCCAGCTAGGACCCCTCCTAGCTGCTTTACTCCCTCCCATTACACTCCCGCAAGTCAGCTGACTCCTGCTGACCCCAGCTACTCCCGCCTCTCCTTCGACTCCTCCCATTGTGGGACATACCCTCCTCCTCCATTACCCATCCACAGGCTCTCCGCCTCCCCCTTCCATCCCAAGCACAGGAAACAACCCTGCGCTTTCCACCTGCCCGGCCCCGCCACCTCTGCCGCAGCTCCTTTTACATGCCCAGTCCCCTCACCCCCGGCTCAGGCCTCCCCCTCCCCCGCGGGGCCCCATCCCCCTACCGGCCATCCACCCCTACACCATTTACTTACCCCCCTCCACGAGCCCACCCAACAGACCCAACCAAAACAGTGCCCAACCCACCCTAACCAGCCTCACCGAACCAAAAAGAAATAAGAGCAAAGAACCTCCCCTCAAAGTGTAACACCCCAACAGCAATCCCCGACCACCCACCCCGACCCTCAGTTTGTGTCCAGCTTCTCGGCCTGGACAAAGGCCCACGCCTCCTCCGGAGACTCAAAATAATGGTGCCGGTCTTGTAGGTGACCCACAGTCACGCCGGCTGCAGCATGCCAAACTTCACCCCCTTCCTGTGCAGCACCGCCTTCGCCCGATTGTACCCAGCCCTCTTCTTCGCCACCTCCGCACTCCAGTCCTGGTATATTCGAACCTCCGCGTTCTCCCACCTGCTGCTCCTCTCTTTCTTGGCCCACCTGAGCACGCACTCCCAATCAGCGGACCGATGAAACCGCACCAGCACCACCCGCGGCCTTGGGCCTCCTCGCCAGCACTCTATGGGCCCTTTCCAGCTCCAGGGGCCCCTGGAAGGACCCCGCTCCCATCTGCGAGTTTAACATGGTGACCACATAGGCCCCCACGTCCGACCCCTCCAGCCCCTCCGGGAGGCCCAGAATCTGCAAATTTCTCCGCCTCGACCGATTCTCCATCTCCTCGAACCGTTCCTGCCATTTCTTGTGGAGCGCCTCGTGCGCCTCCACCTTTACCGCAAGGCCTAAGATCTCGTCCTCGTTGTCGGAGATCTTTTGTCGGACCTCGCGGATCGCCACCCTCTGGGCCGTCTGGGTCTCCAGCAGCTTGTCGATAGAAGCCTTCATCGGCTCCAGCAGGTCCGCTTTGATCTCCCAAAAGCAGCGCTGGATAACCTCCTGCTGCTCCTGCGCCCACTGCATCCACACTGCCTGGTCCCCGCCCGCCGCCATCTTGCTCTTCTTCCCTCGCACCTTCTTTGGGTTCACCACCACTTTTTTAGTCGCCCCGCTCCTGGTCCAAGCCATACACTGTCGGAGAACTATTGCAATCTCCTTCCTACACCGGGAAACGTCGGAAAAATGCCGTTGGGGGCCCTGAAAAGAGCCCAAAAGTCCATTTTTAGTGGGAACTGCCGAATGTGCGACTTAGCTCCGCATAGCCGCAACCGGAAGTCCACCTTGAAATTCCTGCCAGTGAGAGCAGTGTGATACATTTATACAGCCTTGCCATGCCATGTGGTGACAACTGCAAACATGCCACCATGGAGAAACCTTCGTCAGTGGGCATGAGGAGCAGAGGGAATGCCTCCCTCAGTTGCTGCAATTTGCTTGCCTAGTGGTCCATAGTACAGGAAACTGGCATACATTGAGAACATGCTTCCTGCCCATACTCTTGGCTCAGGTATGGGGAATGCCCAAAACATAGGCGAATTAAGATACTAGAAAATATTGCTGCCCCTTCTATGGTCTATTGGTTAAAGAAACAGAACTGCACTAAACCATTCCAACCAGAGGTTCGAGTTCAGTTCTCTTGTCAATGCTGAGTTACAAATAGCCTGTGGGACACTAGGGAAGCAGGGTTTCAAACGGAAAATGCTCCTGGTCATCAGTAATGCCCCCACACTGCCCCATCACTGCCCCTCACTTTGCCAGAAAGCATGGGCAACAGTTGAAAACAGGATCAGAAGGCATTCACTATCCAAGCTTTTGTATTCCAAATAGCCATCTGGGGTGCAGTGATGGAGGACTCCCATGGGACACAAGTGAAGAGAGGAACCTGGGGAGAAAGGAACTTGTGGGGAGTAGTGTGGAGGCATTCCGATTTCCTGTTGCGTTTAAGCAGCACTATTTCATAAGGGTCAGAAGGGGTGGGATCAGTGGCAGTGTGAGATGCTAAATACTCATCACTTTGCGCACCATATCAGCCATCGGTAAGCAGGCCCTAGTTCCCAGGCAGCTGTGACACAGATGTGGCTGTCACACTGTGGTGGCTTTCACGTCAGCAGGCGCAATAGTTTTGAGCACCGGAGAGCAAGATCATTGCTTTCTAAAGCAATCTCCCTTCTCTCACTGCCTCTTTTCCAGATATTTGAGTGGTAATAAACTATTGTGCAGGTCACACTCGGCAAGAAGCGTGGCAAGTGGGCCACAGGTGGTAGCAATTTATTCGGCACTATAAAAATACTTAACGCTGTAAATTATTTCCAATGTACTGCCCCCTATCTGACTTTTTTGAGCTTATGCAAATAATGAAATCAGGAATGGAACAAAAGGCAGAATGGGAAATGAGAAACCATATATTGTGTACGGTACTGCCACTGTGTACCAGCTCTTTAAATGCCGGATATTCCTTACAGCTCTTAAACTACACAAATTAGTACTCTCCTGCAATGACTGCTCACTTTTAAAGGGGCACTTTTCTTCAGGAAAAGCGTTGGGTCAACCCTTTTGTCCAGAGGAGGAGGGGGAAGGATTGTGTACTTTTTCATTCACATTAATTGAAAGAGAATTTACATAGCTTTTCATGGCTACAGGATGTTCCAAAGCACTTCACGTCCAATGAAATCCTTTTGAAGTGTAGTCACAGGAAATGCCGCAGCCAAATTGTGCACAGTAAGGTCCCACGAACAGCAATGACAACAAGATAATAATCTGTTTTAATGATCTTGGTTGACGGATAAATATTGTCCAGAACTCACCAGCTCTTCTTCAAACTAGTATCATGGGAAACATAGTGCCACAGCGCAAACCTTTAGCCAACTGAGGAAAAGAATATTCAAGGATCAGGATCTCAAACCCAAACAGAAGGTCAAGGTTTACTGGGAAGCAGTGATCCTCAGGGTCCTTTATGTCTCAGAAACTTTAACAGCCCACAGCAGGCACCTCAAAGCACTGCCTTCGCAAGATGCTCCAAATCCAGTGACATCCAATTCCCAGCATCAAGATGCTAATCACCCAAAACCTGCACTTTTGGGTGGGATATGTCATTCATATGCCTGTCACCAGACTCCGGATGCAAGTGTTCTACTCAGAACTCTGTTCCGACAGGAAACTGCCAAAAAGACAACAGAAACGCTTTTGGATAAAACCAGAAAATTCTGGAAAAACTCAGCAGGTCTGACAGCATCTCTGGAGTGAGAAACCGAGTTAATGTTTCGAGTCTATAAGGCGCTCCTTCAGAGACTCAAAACATTAGCTCTGTTTTTCTCTCCACGTATGCTGCCAGGCCTGCTGGGTTTTCCCAGTTTTTGTTTTCATTTCCGATTTCCAGCATCCACAGTATTTTACGTTTATTATAGAAACGTTTCAGGGATGTCCTCGAGTATCTCTGCAGGGGTCAAATAACTCATGGCCGTCCCTGACTTGTGACTGACCAAAATGGAGACGGCTCATTTGGGAAGGCACTGAAAACATAGAGAGTCTTTGTTGGGAACGTTCAGAGGCGAGGTTGAGATGTCAGAGGGAGCGCACAAACCTCTAAAACAACCCATCTACCCATCTCTTCAAGCACCACCTGCTCCACAAGTGGCTGAGTTCTGTAGATTGCACGTTAGACTTATCAACCGTCTCAGAAACCATCAAACCGGAGTAGAAGCAAATTCTCCTCGATCCCGGAGCACTGTCTAAGAAGACAAAGTGTTGTGGGAACTGTTAATGTCTGGAAGAGAAGGTGGGGTCTCATATTAACAACCCATCCAAAAGATGGCACCTCGGCAACAATGAAGCACACTTTCAATCCTGTACTAGAGAGTCAGCCTAGATGTTGTGCTCACGTCTCTGGATCTGAATCAGAGGCAAGTCATGGCTATTTTAGAGACAAATAGCAACGTCAGCTTTCTGAACTATTTGAGCTTTTGCTCATTGTGCCTCAAAAACCTTTTAAAAACCTTCCGCGAATATTGCATTGCCCTCAGTGAGCACTGGCTACTAAGATAGAATGAAACTGGGGAGGTCGCAACTGAAGGGTTAGGGAATTTGGCAGATTCACACATGTACACGGGTGCTTAATGATTCTAGTTTTGAGATCCGTTCCCGCAAATGCGAGTAAAAGGGAGGCTCCCACATCTCAGTTCTGGTCGCGGGGCATTTCACCCATATGGGCATTCATAATGCGAGGCTGGAAGCCAAATGGAAAACCGCTGGCACTCACTAAGGCTAGCGCTGTGGAAGATCCACTAGAAATAGGTCACCACACCTTATCCAACCTCTCTCTCGTCTTCTGTTGGCACACAGCCAATGGTACATGGCCTGCCCTCTGGATATCATTTGATATAAAAGTGCTCAGTTTCAATGCATGTTAGAAAGGCTTGGTTTGAAGAGAGGGAAAAGTGTGAATTGGACTGAGCTACTATCATGAGTGACATTTTAGTAGGCAAGGGGCTCGGTGAGACTGTTTGCCCTGCGGGCAGAGGACTAATAACGTTAGGCTGTCGCCTTTCCTTATTTGTCTCATACAAGCACGTCCAATGTGTGAAAACAATTCATAGCTTGGGTGGGAGGAGGATTCCTCACTTGGGATAATCAGTTGGTACACTTCTGGTAATTTGCTCGGATGATGCTTTGCCATCAGATTAAAAGGCCAATTCATAGTTCCAATAAAGAGTATACGCTGACTTTGATGTTGCTGAATTTGACTGGGGACAGGGGAAGGGGAAACCTTTTTAACATTGTGAGTTGAGGTGCAGCACTGTGGCGCAGTGGTTAGCACTGCTGCCTACGGCGCTGATGACCCACGTTCGATCCTGGCCGTAGGTCACTGTCCGTGTGGAGTTTGCACATTCGCCCTGTGTCTGCGTGCATCTCGCCCCCACAAGCCAAAGATGTGCAGGTTGAACACACTAAATTGCCCCTTAATTGGAAAATTCAATTGGGTACTCTAAATTTATAAAAGAAACACAGCGAGTTGAGGCTTGTTGAATTCGCTTTCAGGGTTGGCAGTTGAGGTAGAAACTGTGGCCCAGAATATCTTGCTGCCGCTGTGCTGTCAGAGCTTGACCAACGGGCATCCTCTTTTTATTGACGCGTGTATTGGGGTTTTCCGCCATAGGCAGCGCAATATCGGAATGGCCGAGGGAATTCTGGGCCCACATCCGCGTTCAATAAGGGATTGGATAGTTGGATGAAGGAAGAGGTGTTGACGGAATATGGGATGATTAGACTTATGTCCGTGCATGACAGGCAAAATGAAAAATGGACTGGTTAAACCAAGTGGCCTGTTTCCATGTGCCAACTTCCATATATTTCTATGTAATCTTGTTGTTAGTTTGTGTTCTTAATTTGAATTGCTGAATAACTTAACCTGATTGAGGGCTACATTGCCTTGCCAAGGGTGACAGAAAGGAACCGAGAAACAAGACCCTTCAATCCAGATCAGTATTTAAACTTTGACACAGAAAGAGTTAATGGCACCCATTTCCACTCCCACGTTTAATGCACCTACAAGAAACAATTGTGTAATTAAAGGCAGGTAATACAAACTGTAAAAATTAAAGACTTGAGGCTTTCATTCTTTCAGACCCAGGAGATGTGGAAGGAACTAATGCATTGGGCCTAGGATATGCCTGAAGGGCATAGTCTTCCCCAACACCCCCACCCAATCTCCACTCCACTCACCTCCTCTTCCCCTTTTGTAGTCACCCCCCTCCCCCCCGCACCAGAGGGATCGTCCTAATGGAGATTCTTTTCGCCCTTTACTTAAAGCCGTTAATTATTAACAGAGTTTGCAGACATCAAAAGGGGCAGAAATATGTTAGCTGTGCTCACTGGGCTGCGATGGAAACGCTTCGGTGATGAAACCTCCTCCCTCTCTCCTTTTGATCAGGAAGTTGATCATCAAAGTTTAAGGAGGTCAAGAAAAAGAATCAGACTGCAAAAATGCTTGGTGCAGCCTAATATGGAGGGGCCTTGTATTTGAGGCCTGGAGAAGTCTTTGCTGGCCTTTTATTGTCAAACACACGTGGGGGGGAGGGGGGGGGGGGGTAGAGTTGTCATGTGCCCAAGATTGTCCTGGAAACTCCAGAAATTGAAGGCTGATCAGACAGACTCTGCTGCGGGTAACCCAGGAGGAAACTCCCAAGATCATTTTTTAAAATGTCTTTGAAAACTTCCTTTTAATAGATTAGAGATGGGGGGTGGGGGGGGGGACCTAGCTGTTTGACTGGGGCAGGTCGACATGTGATGAAACCACTGTCATAGGTTCAACCAGAATTGGCAACCCCCCCGTTAAACCCCCAAGGTTGGTTACAAATTTGGGGCTTCTGGTCAAAAGTTTTCAGAACAAGGCTGCACCGCAAACCTTTTCACGACACCTTTGCAATGGCACTGACTGATAATGTCACTGTATCTCTGTAGGCTGGTTCGCGCAGTTGGGTTTAAAAGGGCCAGCATGATTCCAAATCTTGTAGAATGAGAGATGATCGCCATTTAGACTTGATTGGTAATATATGCTCAACTACTGCAGATGCTGGAATCTGAAACTAAGATAGAGGGTGCTGGAAAAGCTCAGCAGTTCCGGCAGCATCCTGAGGGAGAGAAGTCAGAGGTAATGGTTTGGTCCATATGGCTCTCCTTCAGAGCTAAAGAGAGGGGCATGTGCGATTATATAGAAGAGGCGGTGGAACAGCTGAAACAGTGATGAGTGGGAGCTGGGAGGCATTGCAACAAACATGTAGCAAAACTTAAGAACAAGTGACAGGTGGTCCAGTGGGGGAGGGGGAAGGGGGGAGAGTTTGTACAGGAGCAGAAAAAAATGTTTGGGATATCTAAAAAAAGAAAAGGTGGAGGAGAAAGGTTGCAGTCTAGTGCTGTTAACTCAATGTTGAATCACGTGGACGGAGGCCTTGCGGAGGGTGATCGCATCCTCGCCATGTGCGAGGTTTGTCCTCATCCAGTTTAAAGTGGTGCATAGGCCCCACATGATGGTGGCGAGGATGAACAGGTTCTTTGTGGGGTTGGAAGACAGGTGTGTGGGTGGTGCGCGGGGGAGCCCACGATTCACGTCCACATGTTCTGGGTGCGTCCAAGGCTGAGGGGGGTCTGGCAGGGGTTCTCGGATGTTATGCCCGAGGTTCTGGGTGTGGGTGTGGCGCCGAGTCCCGAATTGGTGATATTTGGTGTGTCAGAAGACCCGGAGTCCAGAAGGGCAGAGAGGCTGATGTATTGGCCTTTCCCTCCTTGATAGCCTGGAGACGGATTTTGTTGTGTTGGTGGGACTCGGAGCCACCGAAGGCAGGTGGGTGGGTGAACGACCTGGCAGAGTTCCTGAGGTTAGAGAAGATCAAGTTCACTCTGCGGGGGTCAGTAAAAGACCATAAGACAAAGGAGTAGAATTAGGCCACACGGAGGTGGAAACCATTCATTGGTTGCTTCAAGGATTGAGGGTTCAGCAAGGAGTGGGGTGGGTTGCAGGGGTGGGTATGGGGGTTAAAATGGGGAAGGCAGGACTTGATGGGATTTGGTATTGGGGTTGTTTGTGTTTGTTTGATTCGGTTGATGTGTTCTTCTGATATTTTGTGTACATATGAAAAAAAGCCTTGATTAAAAATATTGGTTTAAATAACTCAATGTCGAAGATGAGATGCTACTCTTCCAGCTGCTCTGGGCTTCACTGGAGCATTGCAGCAGGCCAAAGTACAGACAAGTGGGTATGAGAACAAGGTGCTGAGTTAAAATGGCACGCGACAGTCACCCAGTCAGTCATTAGTCTCTTATATAATCACACTTTTCCCTCTGTCCCGTTCTGGAGAAGGGTAATGCGGCCTCGCAATGTAAACTTCTGTTTCGTCCCCCTACGCAAGCTGCCAGACCTGCTGAGTGTTTCAGCTTTCTCTGTTTTTGTTCATAATAGTTCTTCTTTTGCTTCCCGTACCCCCAGTTCATGATGGATGGCAAGAGAATGTACGTTTTAATCCCTCAATGTCATCACCCTTCTCTATCTCTGTGGCCCACCTCTAGCCCTGAAGCCCTGTGAAACGCCTACACTCCTCCTTTGAAACCTCAAATGGCAGGATGCTTATTTGAATGCCTGTACCTCCTTGATATTTTTAAATCTGTTTTTTAAGTGTTGGTGGTTGAGGGGTGACTATTGGCCACAAATCACATTTTAATGGGGGCCACAATCTGTATTCATGCTCTCAGGTTGCACTATCGGCATCGCTAGGACCACTGATACTCACCAGTACTTCACTTTTCCATTGTCGTGCTCGGAATAATGTCCAGGCGCAAGATCTGAGAGGGTAAACTTTATCATACTCCTGTTCAAGTGGGCATGCTATACCGTAAAAAGGGGCATTGCACACCTCTAGAGTTTCACTCCGGATCCCAGTGATGATGGTCTGTTTGTGCTGCTGTTACACTAGATGTTAGGTTACTGTGTTTTCTGGGGACCAATCTGCCTCTCCCTACATTCACAGCACTAAATTGAAACTAGTAAAATCCAGCAAGCTGCTTTCATATGGAGCCAACTACCAGTGGCACCAAACTAAAACCTTGCTGGATTTGACAGGGCTGATCTTTCTGGAGGCTCCAAATGAAGGAAAGTAATCGGGAATCTTCTCAGCTGCAACCTTTGATCAACCGAAGAGTTTACTTTGGGAGCGGCACAGGTTGGAGTTGAGTTGAACAGTGGAAAAATGCAGTGGGGGAACACTGGGTATGGCCCCAGCACTGGGATGAGGGGGCCAGAGTTGACCGCATGAACAGTGGCAGCCAGCTCATACACTGCTTTTCTGGAATTGAAGCTCAACTGAAACCAGGATAGGAATGTCTTTATAGATCCAGGTACCTGCCCTGTTATCTTGAACCTCCTTCAGCCCTGCCAGAAATCTGCGGCTCCTCCAATCCTCACCTTTTCTGAATCACTGGTCGGCTACCTGGGCCCGAAGCGCTGGAACCTCCACCCTAAACCCCTCCGCCTCTCTCCTTTAAAACCTACCACTTTCACACAGGCTTTTGGTTACACGCCCTAAAATACCCTATGTGGCTCAGTGTAAAGTTTTGTCTAGTAATGGTCAAGTAAAGCACCTTGGAAGGTGTTAAGGGTGCAAGATAAATAGAGGTTGTTGTTAACACTGAGCAGCTGCACTTTACAATATCAGACATTAACTGTTTTGAGACAGGTCACCTGCTTGTGTGGAATGTCATGAAGGTGATAATCTCGCGGAGACATGAGTTCACTTTGTCCCACAAATGCAGGAGGTGGGTTGTCTTTACAGCAATGTTATGCAGTATGCAACTTGTATTCTGATGTCCTGGTTTCCGGCGATAAGAGTCAAACCAGTTATATGTGCATCTACTTTACTTTAGCAATTAGTATTGGAAGCCTTTTTAAAGATTTGTGCTGCTTGTGCACACTTCTATGTCGTCAGCTTCAAATGGGTTCAATGTACATTCTCAGTAGTCAATGTAGTCTAAATTGGAATCTGCGATGTGAGAGGGATTTCAGATGTAAAGAGGTTGGAGGGATTCTCGGTATTTAACATCAGCAGCAGTACCAGTAACAGCAGAGGTTTCTGTTGGCTCCTGATCTCGGGCAGTGTCCTACTCATAAGAGGGAACAGAGTGCCGCCTACTGGACAGCCAGCACTCTGCACCCTGAGCTCCGCACTCCCATTTGTCAGCATTGTTCCCTCGGCAAGAAGGATGATGGTTACGCTGCAAATAAATTCAAATCTAAAAGTACCACAATGGCCAAAAACATTTCTGTCCTACTGAGATCTGGCAGGGCCCAACGTAAAAGACAAAACAAATACTTTATCGGGTTGAAATTTCAATGTTCTGCAAGATTCCGATGACTTGAATGCCAAGGGTTTGTTTCCAATCTCGCACCCTCCAAGACTACATTTCTGAGGAGACGTGAGACACGGGAGCTGAACCTGTTTTAGCTCAAAAGGCTATGAGGGGCAGGTTTAGGGGCTGTAAGGCCTTCTTCTGCTTCTTTTCGTTATGTTCTGAATCAAAGACTCTGAGTTGAAACGGATTTTGATCGGGTGAATAGGGAAAGAATATTTCCTCATGTTCGACAGTCCGTGTTGAGTGGCGCGATTTAAAATTGAAAATAAAACCGGAAGAGACGTTCAGAAAAGTGGCTTGAAGCAGAGCTGTTTGAATGTAGAATGCATTGCCCGAAGCAAGTGGATGAAGTGGTAAAAACTGTCATATCATTCTCAGGAAAACTGGATCAAATCTTCAGGCAGAAGGTGATACAGGGATATTGGGAGAACAAGGGCAGGCATTAGGGGAGGCAGTGGCGTAGTGATGGTGGACTAGCAATCCACAGACCCAGGATAATGCTCTGGGGACTTGGGTTTGAATTCCACCAGGGCAGAGGATGACATTGGAATTCAATAAAAAGAATCTGGAATTACAAGTCAAAAGATGACCATGAAACTATTGTCAATTGTAAAAACCCATCTGGTTTATTAATGTCCTTTAGGGAAGGAAATCTGCCATCCTTACCTGGTCTGGCCTACATGTGCCTCCAGACCCACAGCAATGTGGTTGACTCTTAAATGTTCTCAGGGATGGGCAATAAATGCTGGCCCAGTCAGTGACGGTCACATCTCATAAATAAATAAAGAGAAAAAAACAGACCAGGAAAGAGGGAGTACAAGGAACTGAATGACCTTTCTAAGTCATAAACAACTTAAGTTCTGTGTTCAGTGCTTTGTAGCAAAATTGTAAACATGTCTTTTCCACTGATCATAGAATTTACAATGCAGAAGGGAGGCCATTCTCTTGTGAAGAGCACCCTACATAAGCCCACGCCTCCACCCTATCCCCGTAACCCAGTAACCCCAGCTAACCTTTTTTTTGGACACTCAGGGCAATTTATCATGGTCAGTCCATCTAACCTGCACATCTTTGGACTGTGGGAGGAAACCGGAGCACCCGGTGGAAACCCACACAGACAAGGGGAGAACGTTCAGAGTTTCAACTGTTCTACTGAACCTTTTGCATGTTAGGCAGGCTAGTAATCATCCAAATAGCAAGGGGTAGGAATTCCACTGAAATGCCTGTCAATCCATGCCTTCCCCCGTCAAAGTGAGTGAGTGGGATAATTGTAGATTGGGGGTCGAGTGAACTTTCACCCCCTTCTGAGGCAAGGTCTCCAGGGAACCCGACCACGGTTAGTCAGCCATCGCCCCGGCTTAGGGAACACTCGTTTGCACTGGGCTCCTCCAGCATTACGAATGGGGATATTTTTGAAGCCTCCTCCTCCAGTTGTATATTTACTTTGACACTGCCATTCATGACTGGATGTGGCAGGACTAAAGAGCTTTGATCTGATCTGTTGTTTGTGGGATAGCTTAGCCTTGTCTATAGTGTACTGCTTCCATTGTTTAGAATGCATGTAGATCTTGCTTTGCCAACCATAGGTACCTCATTTTTAGGTATGCCCGCTGCTACTCTTGGCATGTTTTTCAACATGCCTCCCCGAAGCAGGGTTGATCCCCTGGCTTGATGATATTGGTACAAGGAGGAATATGAGGTTACAGATTATTGATACAATTCTGCTGATGGCCCACTGTGTCTGATGGATGTCCAATTGTGACCTGCTAGATCTGATTCTCTCTCATCGCACAGTGGGAGTGCCACAAAACATGGCCATTTGCTCCATGTTCTTATTGTTTAAACCTTATGAAGGGTCCACCAGGCCAGGGATGGGAGAGAAGAGACAGAAAAGTTCCACATTGCGGGATCACTTCGGATGAAGAAAGCCCTTCCACTTGTTTTGATCTCATCCTTCAGAATAGTCATGCTGTCATCTTTTCATTACAGCTTCCAGCTGTTTTGAATCCTGTATTCCAAGCCTCACATGTCAGCCACCCTTGGTGGCCCGTGACCCATTACAGCGGTTGATCACTGCCTTTTATAAAGAAATCCTGCCTGTATACTACATATAATAGGCTTGCTCTTAAAACCATAGACCTACCTTGTGTGTCAGCTTTGGATTATTTTAATGTGTTGTCCAGGGTTAAATTCAATCCCATTGACATGGTGAATCCAGCTCCTGAAGTATCTTGTATACCTCTATGTGCTGCCCTGTTAGGCACGTCTTGTCAAGACTGGAGAGGCTTGTTATTCCAGTCATTTCTGACAGTCCGTCCCTCTCTAATTCCAGGATCAGCCTCCAAGCTCATTAAACTGAAACTTTGCAACGGAGAATGAAATCTGGGGGAATCGTGATTGTTTTGAGCCCGTAAAGCCAGCTGCCCCAAAAGCGTGTGTGGAATATTCCCATGTTGACCTGCTGACACCCAAGCCAGTTGAGCTGGGCTTTTGTATCTGGATTAAAAGTTGAAGGAAGCAATGCCGTTTTATTGCCCAGCTCATTCTTATCTGTTTGAAGTCAGAGACTGGAGAGCAGTTGTAGGGTGGTCCTCTGTGATTCCCTTTCTCTAGTGGCTTGCATGCCCTTACATTCTGGCTCCCATTCCATTTTGCTGTCAAGCCAATCCAACTAAAAGTCAAACTGGCCCCAGTTTGGTTGGGATAGGAAAAGAGGCGTGTGCCATGTGATGATCCTTCTAACTCTCTGGCATCAAAACTGAAAGGACCATTAAGTATCACTTCTTCTAGAAAATGCGAAAAAGGAGGAGAATAAAGAATTAAAAAAAAAAAAAGTATCACTTCTTCTGGGAATCGTACTGGGAATCGTACAGAAGTCTCCTTGGGTGAACTCCCAGGGATCCTCCCATGGTAAACTCCCTGTTCAACGGAAATTCCCTGCAAATTCCCTGGAACGGAAACCAACATCCATCAAGGCCAGGAACCAAAGACCAGTTCAAATCCATACTGAGTTAACGTATCACAGCCAGGATTGCAGTAGAAACAGCAGAGTTGCCATTCATGGCCTCTGGGGTTAGGGTGGGAGGGAAAGGTGAGTTGGTTTCGTAATTCTGATCACCACAGTTCTCCGAGATGGACGTTGTGTCTCCTCGTGTATGTGACAAGGGCCGATTGTGTTTGGCTCAGACGAGCCCTCTTTTTGTCCCAACTCATGGCTAATGGCGGCTTGCGTGAAGCCCACATCACAGCATGAGTTGGCAGTTTATGGAGAGGAATTAGAGGGGTTCGGGGTGGGCGTGGGCAGCCCTCCATGCAGTGTTTGGTCCTCGCATAATTTGAAGCAGAAACCGACTGGAAGAATGTCTGCCATGGGAATTTTGCAAAGCTGAACATGGGTTGCTGCAGTCAAAGGGTTAAAGCCTCACTTGGAATGTTGCTGGGTAAGTTTGTTCCTTTGAATGAAATAAACACCGCAATAAATCAATAAAGTTTACAGCAGCTGCATTATCACAGCTCAGTTCCCATTTAACAGCTCCAGTACACTGCACACCATCCATAAATTCGCTCCTCTATAGCTGTGAGGGACATGGCCTTCATGTCCAACTCTTTGATGTTCAGAAATATAAAGTGTCGACTCCCACCTTATTCTAAGAGGCCTCTGATGTTTCCTTCTTTTTTTGCAGTTGCTACAGCATCCAGCAACGGTCTCTTCTAAAAGAAATACTGCTTTTTGAGGGGGAATAACTTCATGCCTCTCTTCTTCACCCCCACCCCGCCACACACAATCTCCCAACTCCCATTTTACCTTCCCACCACTTTCTTCAGGGGAAGTCGGCCATTGTTTTGCGATTTTGGTGATGAGATAATAACCGGGTGCTCTTTATCCTCCATTAAAAGTAATAACAGGCAATGGTAGATGTGCATCAGTAAAGAAAAGGAAAGGTTGTGATATCTGAAGAATATCTGTGATATTTTACGAGAGGCACGCAAACTCTTTGGAGTGGCTCCTTTTCTTTTTACGAATACAGTTTTAAACATTTTCCCCCACCAGTCAGAAGGATTTCCTGGTCTTCGCCCCCCCCCCCCCCCCCACCCTCTCCCCCTCCCCACCACCACACACACACACACAATCCCACAGCTGCACACAGCCTGGCTGAGATCAGGAACTCGCACCGTGAAGGATCATCAAGAACAATCCACAAGCAAAGATTTCAGTTGCAACATTAATTGAGATTGCGGCATGATTCAGAGCATTAAGCCAAAGAGTTGTGAGCAATGTCGATGAAAGCGGGTTATCTGACATGGAAACTCAAAGCAAAACGGGTGGAAGTGTTGCATCAAATTGCCTTGAAGCTACATCATATCAGCCGGCCATTCGGTGTTTCGAATTCACCGAAATCTCCAGCTACTCGAGTTAGCTCATTGCACCTTCATACCCCGCACTCTGGTTCCGTCTATTCCTCTCCCTCATGTATGTAGGCAAAAAGATTTAATACATTTTAGGTAAGGTTTTTAGACATTGGGAACGCTTGTCCCCAGAGTCAACGGATATATGGAATCAAAGCTATAACAGTTAGTCCTGCACCAACAGTCCCCTCTGTTTAATATACCAGCCTCTCCGAACAGGTGCCGTAATGTGGCGACTAGGGGCTTTTCACAGTAACTTCATTGAAGCCAACTTGTGACAATAAGTGATTACTAATTAATATAGACATATTAAGATGAATGTGGTGCCTGCTAAACATGCATGTCAGTATGATCTGGAATTGAAAGCCTAACGATGACCATTAAATCATTGTCCATTGTTGTAAAAACCATCTGGCTCACTCCTGTCCGTTAGGGAAGGAAATCGGTTGTCCTTACCTGCTTTGGCCTACATGTGACTCCAGACCCACTGCAATATGGTTGACTCTTAAAAAATGCCCTCAGAAATGGCCCAGCAAGCCACTCAGTTTAAGGGAATTAGGAATGGACAATAAATGCTGGCCCAGCTCACATCCAATGAATGAATTTTTAACAATAACAAGCACTTTCATTAATCCTCCTAAGCCTACCGATATGGGATTCCTCGACCAATAAACATAAGCAAGCTGCAAGCAGTTGATTTAAAAACAGTACATCGAATTACATTATTTTGGCCAGAATAATTTGGTTCAATTTCTGTTCAGATGATGACATCTTTTTATGTTTCTGAAGAGTATCTCACTCACTCATTACAGCCCCAATACAACACGGAGCAACAAGGTATTTGGAAACAACCATAAATTAAGATAACGCTCTTTAAAGTCAGCTGCCAAAGCTTTTTACTTTAACTCAAAAGCAGCTGTTACGTGCTTCATTTTCTTGGAGGGTTGATTGAAAAAAGAAATAATTTGGATAAGGGAAAAGACTAAAAAACATCCTGCTTGTGATTAAAGCTGAAGCACTCTAGGTTTTCCTGTGAACTCAGCATGTAGGATCGAAGATTCCTGATGAGTGAGCACCATTGTTGCTGGAAATGGACCACTTAGAGTACTTGGAGCAACTCTGAAATTAGCTTTAATGTAAGTGGATAAATGGTAGTTACTTTTTGGATGTGGTTTCCTGATTTACACTAGTACATTTTAAGCGATGGACAACCATTGTCATAAAGAGAAGCATGCATTTACGTGACACCTTTCACAACTGCAAGGCGACTTTGTTTGTTCTGCCAAGTTTTACTGCTGGTCGTCCTGCCAGTGACAGCAATGTAATAAAGCAACATAAAATTACACTTGGCTTATATTGGAACCAACAGGCTGACTAGATAAGGCCTATTTGTCATTTTGCTAATGGATGGCATGGTGGCATAGCGGTTAGCACTGCTGCCTCACAGCGCCAGGGACCTGGGTTCGATTCCGAACTTGGGTGACTGTGTGGGATCAATCATAGAATCCCTACAGTGCAGAAGGATGCCATTCGGCCCATCGCATCTGCACCTACCCTCTGAAAGAACACCCTAATCAGGCTCCCACCCTACCCCTGCAATCACGTAACTCCACTTAACGCGCACATCTCTGAACACTAAGGGGCAACTTAGCATGGCCAAGCTACCTAACTTGCACATTTTTGGACAGTGGAAGGAAACTGGAGCCCCTGGAGGAAACACACGCAGACATGGGGAGAAAGTGCAAACTCCACACAGTCAACCACGGCCAAAATTGAACGTGGGTCCCTGGCGCTGTGTGACAGCAGTGCTAGCCACTGTGCCACCATGCCGCCCCATGCTTTTTGCACTTTCTCCGTGGGTTTCCACCGGGTGCTCCGATTTCCTTCCACAATCCAAAAATATGTAGGTTAGGTGGATTGGCCATGTTAAGTTGCCCTTGGTGTCCAAAGGATGTGTCGGTTAGGTGGGGTTACGGGGATAGGGCAGGAGAGTGGGTCTAGGTGGGGTGCTTGTTCAGAGGTTTGGTGCAGACTCAATGGGCTGAATGACCTCCTTCTGCATTGTAGTAATTCTATAGTTCTTCTATAGTTGCTGAATGATGTGCCCCAACAGTCCCTGCAAACAACCTCCGCCCACTGGTATTGCAACCTACTTCTGAAGGTGGGTCGGCAGTATTTCCACCCTATTCGATAAAAAGGGTCTAGATGAACATTTGGTTAGCAACCAGGCTGCAGGTTACATGGAAAGGTACAGACGGAACTCGCGAAATGCTAGGTGGAACCCAAAGTTCCCTAAACTGCTGGGTGTATGAAAGGGCTATAACGAGGACTGCAACTGGTGCAGGAGATATATTGGTGAATACGGTCCATTGGAATTTTAATTGGCTTTTCTTTGGAGAGGAGACAGCAAGGAAACATTTTCTTCAGGAAGTTTAATAAGTTCCTTAAACCCCAAGATAAGGGAGAATTTGGAATGCAGTGCAGCAGGGGTGGGACTGATGGGACAAAGATTGTATTCGGCGTGAGAAAATGAGAGTTCTCAACCAAGGAAAAAAAGAGATAGTGAGGTATAATTCTTTCTCCCGTTGACTCTTCTGGGTCCCATGTTGCTAGAAATAAACCATCAATCCCTCTGGAGAGCAGATACATGCAAAGGGCCATCACAAATAACCAGGATGGCTGAGGCTGGGAAAACATTCTTCTGACAATTTCATCTGAACAGGAAGGAGTATTTCCACAGGCATTTTCAAATAACATGGTGCATGCTCTGTGTTGAATTAGAAGGCGCGATGGCATTCGAATTACAAGTGTACACACTTAGTGGGACCTACCCGCATGATACCTTGAGAAAACCACCAATACTTTCCTTCATTTTATGATGCCATTTTGATATGACCAGACTGAGTGGTGCCTTGTCTTGTCAGAATCTGTGAGCAGATTTTTTTGATTTTTCAAATGCTTAATGCCCGATGACAAGCCTGTTTGAGATAAGCAGCCCCACTAGGATGTCTTAGCTTTTATAGGAGGAAACAGTTCTTTCCATAGTTCTGGGGAGTTGCAGACCTCACACTGAAATGGTTTCTAGACTTTAGAGTAACTGTGAAAAAAAAACAAATTCCAGTGTTTGATGAGCAAAAGATGTCACAAACCAATGGTTTATCCTTGGCTGCAGTTCAATGCTGATTAAATACTTTTATCTTTGAGCTTCCCATATTCTCACTTGGTACATGCAGTGCGCAGTGTGAAATTGAGTCAGAGACTGGACCTATCCTGGGTTTATACTGAACTAGTTGATCTAGTTGAACTGAGGACGGCATGGTGGCATAGTGGTTTTCATTGCTGCCTCCCAATTCCGGCCATGGGTGGCTGTGTGGAGTTTGCACGTTCTCCCCATGTCTGCGTAGGTTTCCTCCCACAGTCCTAAGATGTGCAGGTGAGGTGCATTGGTCATACTAAAATTGCCCCTGAGTGTAGAAAGATGTGCCGGTTAGATGGGGTTACGGGGATAGAGCAGGGAGTGGGTCGAGCTCGGGGGCTGTTTCAGAGGGTCGGTGCAGACCTGATGAGCTCAATGGCCTCCTTCTGCAAGAATTCTTTGGTTCTGTGGGTTCTATCTCAGCCAACACACATTGGCCACAGTATCCCATTGATAAGGGGGGTGGGGGGCGAGGAGCATTAAACAGGGGCCTGAATTTTCCAGTCCTTCCCACCGGCAGCATCTTCCGGTGCTGCCGAAGTCGAGGGATATTCGAGTGCCATTGTGGAACCCGCCTTAGCGAGGCTGGAAATTGCCTGCAAATGTCTTCCACTCTGCCTACTATCGAGTGAAACCCAATGAAAGGAAAATTTAATAAAATTTGGAACGTTTCTCAGAACCATACCAAAGCACTTTGTAAAATGTATTGCTGTGATGTGTTATTGCATAGACAAATGTATATTTGTGTAAACATGAAGACATGATTGGATTTCCTCAATGTCACTTCTTGTCGAGGTACACAGGAGGATGGAAAGGAATCAGAGGGCTATTGGTTTCCATGGGATCAGAAGCCAGCAGAAACCTAAAAGGGGCAACGCTTGGTGGGAGGATGAGGGTAGGAATAGGGCACCAATTTGTCCCACGGGCCAGCAGAGTTAAAGTTCACAATCTCCATTCTGCCAACCAGGCATGTTTTTAAATGTAAATGTTGATCATATGTAGAATAACTGAACATGGGGGTCTAGTGTTCCCTCACAGAAAGGAGAAAGAAGATGGATTGCAAAGTACCCCGGTACCCTTATTGTGTGTGTGTCCTGGCATCCAGTTTCAAAGCACCATTCAGAAGACCAGCCAACAGATCACTCACTTAGCTATTCCACCGTGCATGATCTGTGTTACAGGGCAGGCAGTGAGAAACATTCATGTTCAAAATCATGAGGGGGCTGGACAGAGTAGATTAGGAGAAATTGTTCTCCCTCGTAAAAGGATCAAGAACAAGAGGGCACAGATTCAACTCGAGTTGCAAAAGAACCAATTGTGATGTGAGAAAAAATCCTTTTCACACAACGAGTGGTTTGGGTCTGGAATGCGCTGCCTGGAATTGTGGTGGAGGCAGGTTGAATCGAGGCATGGAAGAGGACATCGGATGATTACCTGAATAGAAACAATGTGCAGGGGTACGGGGAAAAGTCAGGGTGAATGGCACTAAGTCAAGGTGCTCATTTGGAGAGCCGGTGCAGACACAACGGGTCAAATGGCCTCCTTCCAGGGGCTGGTTTAGCACAGGGCTAAAGAGCTGGCTTTTAAAGCAGACCAAGTAGGGCCAGCAGCACGGTTCGATTCCCGTACCAGCCTCCCGGAACAGGCGCCGGAATGTGGCGACTTGGGGCTTTTCACAGTAACTTCATTTGAAGACTACTTGTGACAAGAAGCGATTTTCATTTTTCTGAGACGTAACAATTCTGATTTAATGACGGTGTGTTCCTGTTAAAACCCCAACATTGTATCACATTGGTAATAGATTGCACCACATTTAATCCTCCATTCTACTGAACCAACTCGAGATGTGTGAACTACTTGGGAAGGCCAGTGGGAGAGGGAAAGGGCATAATTATTTACCTTCTGCAACCTGTATTCCCTGAAAAGTGCTCTTGCCTAGTAAAATATTACTGAGTGTGCTCTGCATTGTATTGGAGAAAACAATATCACTTATGTTGCTGACTGTAGTTAAACTGTTTTTGTTTGTTTAAAATGCTCTTTGTGCTTAAGAATCTTGCACTTGTCTTTGCAGGCTAAGCGGGCAGTCCAGAGAGGAGCAACAGCTGTCATCTTTGATGTATCTGAAAACCCGGATGCCATCGACCAGGTATGGAGTAGATTCTCAGTGTAGACCACCTGTACAGAGTTTACCAGGCCATTATAGAGCCTGGACAGTGGTACCAATTGTTCTGTCACTATGGACTTTGTGCAGTATTGTGAAACGGATACAAGAGAATCAGCAGCATCTTCTACAACTCTGGTTACTTACATTCCTATTGAAGTGAAAATCTACCTGTCATAACATACACCAGTACATTATGGTGCAGACACACACACACACACTGATTGACATGCAGTGGAACCAATCAGCATACACAACACCGCAGCCAATCACCAGTGAGAGCACACGCACTATAAAGACAGGGGACAGGAGAGTTCCCGCTCATTCTAGTGGCAGCCAGCTCGGAGCACATTGCTCACAGCCTGCAACACAGACATTCACCATGTGCTGAGTGCATCACCTGGTTAGGACTAGGCAAGGGTCAACAGTTAAAGCTGGTATTGCATTTACCCACAGTTCAAGTATGTTAATATAGTTAACCTAATAATAAAATAGAGTTGCACCACTTCCAGTGTTGGTGACCTGTTTGTGATCCAGAACACCCAACACATCATGGTACAAGGAGTGGTTGCATACTAGCAATTCTGAGACCCACCTGCAACTAATCAGCATTCCGGCATCCTGAAGTATGGAGAACATCAACCCGCCGCCGCCGCTCCGCATCGCCGGCAATCTCGGGGTCAATTGGAAGATTTTAAAACAGCGCTTCCAGCTCTTCCTCGAAGCCACGGACAGGGAGAACGCCTCGGATACCAGGAAGATTGCTCTGCTCCTCTCCACGGCCGGGCAACACGCCATCCACATCTTCAACTCCCTCACATTCGCAGATGACGAGGACAAGACAAAGTACAAGAAGGTTCTCCTCAAACTCGATACCCACTTCAGCATAGAGGTCAATGAAAGCTTTGAAAGATACCTGTTCCAGCAGCGCTTGCAGGGTAAGGACGGGCCTTTCCAATCCTTTTTAACACACCTCCGCATCCTTGCGCAGTCCTGCGGCTACGGGCCCACCTCCGACTCCATGATATGCGACCAGATCGTATTTGGTGTTCTGTCGGACCCCCTGCGTCAGCAGCTTCTCAAAATTAAGCAACTCACCCTAGCGGCTGCCATCGAGACCTGTGTCCTGCATGAAAATGCCACCAGCCGGTACTCCCACATACAGGCGGCTGAAACGGCGGTGCAAGGTCCCCACGAGGCAGAACGGGTCCAAACAATTGAACACCTCCAAGGCTGCAGCCTGGATGAGGGCGGCCATTTCGCGCGCTTTTCGCGGCCTCCCGCGCTAGTACCCGCCAAACGAGGGGACGGTGACGTGGAGGAACGTGATGCGAGGCGCGCACCATGCAGGACCGCACCGCGCATGCGCGGTGGCGCAACGAGCGTACTGACGTCACGATGTGCGGCAACTGTGGCTCCGCTCATTTAAAGCGGCAATGTCCTGCAAAATCGCGACAATGCCTACGATGTGGCAGACTTGGCCACTATGCTGCCTGCTGTCGAGCAGCTCAACCTGCCAATTCACATCGCTTCAGCCAGCCTCGCAGGAACGTTCGGGTAATTCAACCCACGTTCACCGAGTCCGATTCCGACTTCCCGCAGATCAGTGACACCGACGACCCGAGGGAGCCTTTTCGAGTCGCTGTTATAACAAAGAACAGGCTGTCACCGAATCAAAACCACCAGCCGCTGTCGGTGCACAGCATTGATCCAGACGACGAGTGGTGTGCCACCCTGATGGTCAACCGATCCCAGATACGATTCCGCCTGGACACTGGTGCTTCCGCTAATCTCCTAGCATGGTCAGACTTTCAGACCCTTGGGGTTAAACCAACCATTCTTCCGTCGACCTGCCAACTAGTGGACTACAATGGCAATATCATTCCTGCTACCGGTTCATGCCAACTCGAAGTGACGCACAACTCGCGAAAAGCCATCCTTCCCTTCGAGATCGTGGGCTCCTCGAAGGACTCTCTGCTAGGTGCACAGGCGTGCAAACTCCTAAACCTCTTTCAATGAGTACACTCTCTCTCTCCAGAGGACACGTCTGCCTTCCAGGATGCGGACTTCAGGGCGCAACTCAATGCCATCATCGACCAGCACCGCAATGTTTTCGAAGGCATGGGCATGCTTCCATACACTTACAAAATCCTGCTCAAACAAGCCTGTGGTTCATGCACCTCGCAGAGTCCCAGCACCCCTCAAGGACTGCCTCAAGCAGCAGCTGCAGGACCTCCAGGACCAAGGACTGCTCTCCAGAGTGACGGAACCAACCGACTGGGTCAGTTCCATGGTGTGCGTAAAGAAGCCTTCCGGCGAGCTCCGGATCTGCATTGACCCAAAGGATCTGAATCGCAACATAATGAGGGAGCATTACCCTATCCCCAAGCGCGAGGAGATCACGTGCGAGATGGCTCGGGCCAACATCTTCACCAAACTTGACGCCTCGGAAGGATTCTGGCAAATTCAACTAGACAGGTCCAGCAGAAAGCTGTGTACCTTTAATACCCCGTTTGGCAGATATTGCTACAACAGGATGCCGTTTGGGATTATATCGGCATCAGAAGCATTCCACCGGATCATGGAGCAACTGATGGAGGGCATTGAGGGTGTGCGCGTCTATCTATGTTGATTACATCATCATTTGGTCGACCACCCCGCAGGAGCATATCAGTCGCCTCCAGCGCGTTTTCAAATGAATACGGGGCCAAGGCCTTCGCCTCAACAGAGCCAAATGTTCCTTCGGCCAGACGGAACTCAAGTTCCTAGGGGACCACATCTCCCGGTTGGGTGTGCGGCCGGATGTGGACAAGGTGGCAGCCATCACGGCCATGCAGAAGCCAGCGGATAAGAAGGCGGTCCTCTGATTTTTGGGCATGGCCAACTTCCTGGGGAAGTTCATCCCCAACCTCGCCTCCCATACCACAGCTCTCCGGAACCTGGTCAGGAAGACGACAGACTTCCAATGGCTTCCCGCCCACGAGCGCGAATGGGAGGAGCTTAAGACCAAGCATATCCGGTATTGGCATTTTTGATCCCATGAAGGAAACAAAAATTTCAACGGATGCCAGCCAATCCGGCATTGGGGAGGTGCTCCTGCAACGCGATGAGGCCTCATCATGGGCCCCCGTTGCGTCACGTGCCGTGACCCGCACGGAACTGCGCTACACGCAGATCGAAGAGGAGTGCCTGGGCCTGTTGACTGGGGTCGACAAATTTCATGATTACGTGTACGGCCTCCCCCAATTCACTGTCGAGACCGACCATCGCCCGCTGGTCAACATTATACAAAAAGACCTGAATGATATGACCCGTCGCCTCCAGCGCATTCTGTTTAAACTTCGGTGGTACGATTTCCAGCTCCTACATACCCCGGGCAAGGACCTGATCATAGCCGACGCTCTGTCCAGGGCAGTCAACACCCCGTGTGACCCAGAGGGGTTCGTCTGCCAGGTTGACGCCCATGTGGCCTTCACGGCCTCCAATCTGCCGGCCACGGATGAACGCCTTATCCACATTCGCCGCGAGACTGCGGCTGACCCCCTACTACAGCATGTCATGCGCCACATGACAGACAGGTGGCTCAAGGGCCAATGCCCGCAGTTCTACAATATCAGAGACCATCTGGCAGTAGTCGGTGGTGTCCTCCTGAAGCTGGACCACATCGTGATCCCGCACAGCATGCGCCAGCTCGTTTTGGAACAGCTACACGAGGGCCATCTTGGCGTGGAGAAGTGCCGACTAAGGGCCTGAGAGGCTGTGTACTGGCCCGGCATCAATGAGGACATCGCCAACACAGTGCTCAACTGTCCCACCTGTCAGCGGTTCCAGCCGGCCCAACCACGTGAGACCCTACAGCCCCATGAGTTGGTCACGTCCCCTTGGTCTAAGGTAGGCGTTGACCTGTTCCATGCGCTCGGCAGGGACTATGTTCTGATCGTAGACTATTGTTCGAACTACCCGGAGGTCGTACGCCTGCACGACATCTCATCATCGGCGGTCATCCGTGCCTGCAAGGAGACCTTTGCTCATCACGGCATTCCACTCACTGTGATGTCGGACAATGGCCCCTGCTTCGCGAGCCAGGAATGGTCCAACTTTGCCAGCAGGTACAGCTTTGTGCATGTGACATCCAGTCCCCAACCCAATGGCAAAGCGGAAAAGGGTGCCCACATCATCAAACGGCTCCTCTGCAAGGCTGCCGTTGCAGGATCCGACTTCTACCTCGCCTTGCTGGCCTATCGTTCGGCCCCACTCTCCACGGGCCTGTCGCCAGCCCAGCTGCTCATGGGTCGCACCCTCAGGACCACGGTGCCGTCCATTCACGTCCCAGACCTCGACCACGTTCCGGTCCTTCAGCGGATGCAACAGTCTCGTGCACAACACAAGGCGGCGCATGACGCTCGGGCGACTGATCTCCCTGCTCTGGCGCCGGATGACAACGTCCGCATCCATCTTCCGGAGGGTGGCTGGTCTGCAACTGCTGTGGTTCTTCGGCAGGTGTCTCCCTGCTCGTTCCTGGTTCGTCTGCCAGATGGTTCCATTCGCCACCGCAATCGGCGTGCCCTTCGTCTCGTTCCACGCTCGCTACGTGATCCTCCACCGGTGCCACGCCCTCCTGTTGTCCCCAACCTGGACAATGTGGAGATTCAAATACTCTGCATCCTCCTCACTCTGCCGTGGCCCAGCCCGTTCCTCAGCCAGTGGCTCCTGACCCACCATTGAGGCGGTCAACCAGAATTCGTCGCCCACCTCAGAGACTTGACTTATGAGTTTTACAATGTTGGACTCTTTGATCTGTTCTGTTATCCTGTTTCATCGTTCCAGTAGTTTGCATATAATGTTCATTTCGTTGTTGGTGTGACACCCTATTTCTCTGCAACAGGCACCTTCCCGTATAAATAGATTAGCCTCATGTACATAGTCATGTAAATAACATGCACACACATAGTAAGGTACATTCACTACATGATATTTATTGTCACGCAGGCACATGTTCTTTGTATAAAAGGACGGATGTCATAATATACACCAGTATATTATGGTGCAGACACACACACACACACTGATGGACATGCAGTGGGACCAATCAGCATACACAACACCGCAGCCAATCACCAGTGAGAGCACACGCACTATAAAGACAGGGGACAGGAGAGTTCCCGTTCATTCTAGTAGCAGCCAGCTCGGAGCACAGGGCTCACAGCCTGCAACACAGACATTCACCATGTGCTGAGTGCATCACCTGGTTAGGACTAGGCAAGGGTCAACAGTTAAAGCTGGTATTGCATTTACCCACATTTCAAGTATGTTAATATAGTTAACCTTATAATAAAATAGAGTTGCACCACTTCCAGTGTTGGTGACCTGTTTGTGATCCAGAACAGCCAACACATCGCTACCTTAATATGGAATGGTAATATGGGGCGAAATTCTCCGGAAACGGCGCGATGTCCGCCGACTGGCGCCCAAAACGGCGCAAATCAGTCGGGCATCGCGTCACCCCAAAGGTGCGGAATGCTCCGCATCTTTGGGGCGAAGCACCAACCTTAAGGGGCTAGGCCTGCGCCGGACGAATCTCCGCCCCACCAGCTGGCGGAAAAGGCCTTTGGTGCCCCGCCAGCTGGCGCGGAAATGACATCTCCGGGCGGCGCATGCGCGGGAGCGTCAGCGGCCGCTGACGGCATTCCCGCGCATGCGCAGTGGAGGGAGTCTCTTCCGCCTCCGCCATGGTGGAGACCGTGGTGAAGGCGGAAGGGAAAGAGTGCCCCCACGGCACAGGCCCGCCCGCGGATCGGTGGGCCCCGATCGCGGGCCAGGCCACCGTGGGGGCACCCCCTGGGGCCAGATCGCCCCGCGCCCCCCCCCCCCCAGGACCCTGGAGCCCGCCCGCGCCGCCTTGTCCCGTCGGTAAGGATGTGGTTTAATCTATGCCGGCGGGACAGGCATTTTAGCGGCAGGACTTCGGCCCATCCGGGACGGAGAATCGCAGGGGGGGGGGGGTGCCAACCGGCGCGGCGCTATTCCCGCCCCCGCCGAATATCCGGTGGCGGAGAATTCGGCAACCGGCGGGGGCGGGAACCACGCCAGCCCCCGGTGATTCTCCGACCCGGCGGGGGGGTCGGAGAATCTCGCCCACGGTTTTACAAGAAACGCCAGAGGACGAGTGTATTGATAGAATCAGAACATTGCAGCGCAGAAAAGAGTCCATTTGGCCTATAGCCACTGCTAGTTCTGAAGCTGTCTACTCCAGTAACGGGCAACCTAGGCTCGTGAGTGGGCCTCCTGAGTGACCCCAGTGGGCCGCAAGATTGAAATCAGGCTTCTTCACTAACCATAATGCTCAAATAAGGTTAAATACATTTAATACACACCGAGTTATAGAAAATGCTAAGATAATCATTCATGTATTAATAGAACCGTCATCAGCTTCAAGTGGTAAAAGCAAATGAAATATTTACGCTTTGATTGGATGCAGAGGGAGCGCGTGACTCTCACAATCATTGTTGTGTACAATTAGCCCACACCTCACTTTGCATGCCCTTACTTTGCATACTTATCACTTCATTCATACTGGTAGGAAAAAAGCCATGCGGATGGAAACCAGTGCAATCTGGCAACCCAACGTAATCTGGCAACCCAGCATGTGGGCAACAGTCAACATAATGTCTTGTGTGCCACACTCAGAAGCCTGATGGACCACAGGTGGTTACCGGGCAGCAGGCTGCCCACCACTGGTCAGCTCTAATCTTATTCCCCGTATCTTTGGGGACAGTGACCACAATTCGGTGACGTTTACGTTAATGATGGAAAGGGATAAGTATACACCGCAGGGCAAGAGTTATAGCTGGGGGAAGGGCAATTATGATGCCATTAGACGTGACTTGGGGGGATAAGGTGGAGAAGTAGGCTGCAAGTGTTGGGCACACTGGATAAGTGGGGCTTGTTCAAGGATCAGCTACTGTGTGTTCTTGATAAGTATGTACCAGTCAGGCAGGGAGGAAGGTGTCGCGCGAGGGAACCGTGGTTTACCAAGGAAGTGGAATCTCTTGTTAAGAGGAAGAAGGAGGCCTATGTGAAGATGAGGTGTGAAGTTTCAGTTGGGGTGATGGATAGTTACGAGGTAGCGAGGAAGCATCTAAAGAGAGAGCTAAGACGAGCAAGGAGGGGACATGAGAAGTATTTGGCAGGAAGGATCAAGGAAAACCCAAAAGCTTTCTATAGGTATGTCAGGAATAAGCGAATGACTAGAGAAAGAGTAGGACCAGTCAAGGACAGGGATGGGAAATTGTGTGTGGAGTCTGAAGAGATAGGCGAGATACTAAATGAATATTTTTCGTCAGTATTCACTCAGGAAAAAGATAATGTTGTGGAGGAGAATGCTGAGCCCCAGGCTAATAGAATAGATGGCATTGAGGTACGTAGGGAAGAGGTGTTGGCAATTCTGGACAGGCTTAAAATAGATAAGTCCCCAGGACCTGATGGGATTTATCCTAGGATTCTCTGGGAGGCCAGGGAAGAGATTGCTGGACCTTTGGCTTTGATTTTTATGTCATCATTGGCTACAGGAATAGTGCCAGAGGACTGGAGGACAGCAAATGTGGTCCCTTTGTTCAAAAAGGGGAGCAGAGACAACCCCGGCAACTATAGACCGGTGAGCCTCACGTCTGTAGTGGGTAAAGTCTTGGAGGGGATTATAAGAGACAAGATTTATAATCATCTAGATAGGAATAATATGATCAGGGATAGTCAGCATGGCTTTGTGAAGGGTAGGTCATGCCTCACAAACCTTATCGAGTTCTTTGAGAAGGTGACTGAACAGGTAGATGAGGGTAGAGCAGTTGATGTGGTGTATATGGATTTCAGCAAAACGTTTGATAAGGTTCCCCACGGTAGGCTGTTGCAGAAAATACGGAGGCTGGGGATTGAGGGTGATTTAGAGATGTGGATCAGAAATTGGCTAGCTGAAAGAAGACAGAGGGTGGTGGTTGATGGGAAATGTTCAGAATGGAGTACAGTCACAAGTGGAGTACCACAAGGATCTGTTCTGGGGCCGTTGCTGTTTGTCATTTTTATCAATGACCTAGAGGAAGGCGCAGAAGGGTGGGTGAGTAAATTTGCAGACGATACTAAAGTCGGTGGTGTTGTCGATAGTGTGGAAGGATGTAGCAGGTTACAGAGGGATATAGATAAGCTGCAGAGCTGGGCTGAAAGGTGGCAAATGGAGTTTAATGTAGAGAAGTGTGAGGTGATTCACTTTGGAAGGAATAACAGGAATGCGGAATATTTGGCTAATGGTAAAGTTCTTGAAAGTGTGGATGAGCAGAGGGATCTAGGTGTCCATGTACATAGATCCCTGAAAGTTGCCACCCAGGTTGATAGGGTTGTGAAGAAGGCCAATGGAGTGTTGGCCTTTATTGGTAGAGGGATTGAGTTCCGGAGTCGGGAGGTCATGTTGCAGCTGTACAGAACTCTGGTACGGCCGCATTTGGAGTATTGCGTACAGTTCTGGTCACCGCATTATAGGAAGGACGTGGAGGCTTTGGAGCGGGTGCAGAGGAGATTTACCAGGATGTTGCCTGTTATGGAGGGAAAATCTTATGAGGAAAGGCTGATGGACTTGAGGTTGTTTTCGTTGGAGAGAAGAAGGTTAAGAGGAGACTTAATAGAGGCATACAAAATGATCAGGGGGTTGGATAGGGTGGACAGTGAGAGCCTTCTCCCGCGGAAGGAAATGGCTGGCACGAGGGGACAAAACTTTAAACTGAGGGGTAATAGATATAGGACAGAGGTCAGAGGTAGGTTCTTTACGCAAAGAGTAGTGAGGCCGTGGAATGCCCTACCTGCTACAGTAGTGAACTCGCCAACATTGAGGGCATTTAAAAGTTTATTGGATAAACATATGGATGATAATGGCATAGTGTAGGTTAGATGGCTTTTGTTTCGGTGCAACATCGTGGGCCGAAGGGCCTGTACTGCGCTGTATTGTTCTATGTTCTATGTTCTATATCCCTTATATTACTGCTTTTTCATATGTTTCTCCAGCTACCTTGTAAATTATCTTACAGTCTCCTACTCAATAGTCACTCGTAGTAAATAATCCCATGTTCAAATATTCCCTTGTGGGAGGGAAAAGACAATCATGTTTAGTGATAACCCTGACTTTATATTCTGTTGTCAATGCTGGCCATTGAAAACTACCTTTCTCTATTCACCTTTATCATGTCACTATATGTAGCAACCAGAGGAATTCTTACGCAAAGGAACAGAGATGATCTTTAAATTATTTTTCTTTCTGTCTTTCTGGTTCTGGAGGTGCTGTTCTACGTTTTTGCCTTGTGCACAAAATATTTGATTTTATCCTGCCCCAATCCCTCACTGTTTAAGTCATGTTGGATTTCAAGTGTGGCATTGTGAATCTCTCTGGGAGGAGGTGATCGTAAAAAAACCCATAATAAATTGCAGTCCTCCTCCCCAAAGAACCTCCCCGATAGCAGCTCCTACCACTAACCTTGTTTAGAATTCCCAACACAATAAAAGCTAGGGTTCAATTTGGAGACCTTTTTGGTTTGCTTGGCTCAGGAACAACAGTAGACACTTTGGAACCTCTGGCATTCTATTAGGGCATGGTTAATCTGTATCTTAACTCAATTTCCCTGATTTGGTTCCCAAACCCTCGATAGTGGTACCCTACAGAAATTTTGCAATCTCTAATTTAAAATCTTGATTCCCCCCCACCATCCCCGCCATCAACCCACATCAGCTTCGGGGGGGAAACGATTAAGATATTCAACACCCTTTGTGTGAAGAAGCGCCTTTTGACACCACCCCTAAGGAGCCTAGCTCTAATTTGAAGGTTATGCCTCTTTGTTCTGGAGTCCACTAATTCCAGAGGAAGTGATTTCTCTTTCTATCCATCTTCTGAACGCCTTTGATATCTGAAGAATCTCAAATAAATCGTCCCTTTATATCCATGAGAAGGAACGCAAGCCTAGTCAACGTCTAACCGGCCTAGTCAACACCAGCTGGCCTAGTCAATGTCTAACTGGCCTAGTCAATGCCTAATCGTTTTAGCCCAGGTAACTTTCTGGCAAATGCTTCACTGGGAAGTGCTTCACTGATTTAATTCATTCAGAACAGAGTTTTATCTTTTAAATCTTTGGGTAATTTTGAAAAGTCTTAGTTTATAAAGAATTACTTTCATACAGCCTCGGCCTATTTAGAAAGTTGTGCACACACTGCTTATTTATTTATCATCTTTGAAGTTGTAAAGCCAAGTACAAACAGCACTGTCAATATCTTGCTTCCTTATTGCCAATATTAGTTTAAATTAACTCTTCAGACTGCAGGTTGTCATGGTCGGCACCCAAGAGGAAAGCATCGTCAAGAAGTCCCATGGAGCCACTTCTGATTATTTTGCGCATGATACATACAAAGCAATGAACATTGGGAGTCTCTTGCTGCAAGGTGTCAAATGTATTAACAAATGGGGAAAAAAGCCTCTCATCACAAAACGAGTTTCTTCTGATCTGAAACTGGGGACTTTGGGGCCTATTGAAGGATCCACCAATTTAAGCGCATCTGTACCCTAGCAACAGCACACATTGTTCGTTTCATGGAATAATACTCTTGAGGCTACAAAAAACACATCCCCTGACTTACTATGCCATTGGAACCCTGCAAATTAAAGCACAGATTAGCATCAACCAACTCATAACACACACAAGAGTTTTTCAACTCCACAAGGGAATAATAACCTTGCTGTCACCCCACTCGCATGCCCACCCCCTCAACCCAGAGTGTTATGCAGAGATTGACCCCTTTTTCAAAGAATTTTATTGTTGAGATGAAATTAAAATTGTGCAATCCTTTGAAAATGCAGAGCTTCAGTAAAGGATTATTTAAGGGTGCTGGATTTTATTGAAGCTCCTTTTCTCCAAAGGAATATTGCATATTCAGAGGTGTGCATCATGTCTGGCTATACTTTCTTCCGTTTGCCCATAGCAGCAAATAACGCAAGCATGAAAACAGGAACAAAGGAACAGGAGTAGGCCGTTCAACCACTTGAGTCTATTCTGCCTTTCAGTATGATTATGGCTGATCTACATATTATCTCCAATTATTTCTATAACCTTAAATGTCCTTAGATTGCTGGAGACCCACTAAAGACGAGATGGATTAGCCTCCCCGCAGTGTGTTTCTTGGCGGCGGGAGGTGGCCTGCCATTGGCCGGTGGTGAGATCCTCTGGTCCCGCTGCTGCCAATGAGACTTCTCATTGAATCCACCCTATGCCACCAGGAAACCCACGATGGGGGTACTTCATCAGCAGGACCTGATGATCCCGCCTGAGTGAACAGCTGAAAGATCTCGCCAAGGGTCCGTCAGTCAGGATAAAGATGGCAGATTTAACAGGATAAATATGGGCAAGCGCTCATGGAAAGGTTGCCTTGAATCCAAATTGACAACAAGGCAGATATAAAAGCTGCTTAATTTCCTGTCTAATGTGACATTTTAGGTCTGATTTCATGACCAGGGTCCTTGCCTGATGTGGATAAATACTAGAAGGAGAAAAAACTTGCATTTACCTGGGGAAAGAGCTGGAGGACTGGGACAAACTGGATTGCTCTTTGAAAGAACCAAACAGATTCTGTGGGCTGAATGGCCTCCTGTGCTGTCCAATTCTATGATTCTGCAAGTATCAAGGCCTCTTGAAATGAAAAATGAAATGACAATCGCTTATTGTCACAAGTAGGCTTCAAATTAAGTTGTGAAAAGCCCCTAGTCGCCACTTTCCGGTGCCTATTCGGGGAGGCTGGTACGGGAATTGAACCGTGCTGCAGGCCTGCCTTGGTCTGCTTTCAAAGCCAGCGATTTAGCCCTGTGTTATTTCCAGCCCCTTATTTCTGAAGAGTGATTGTCAGTAAATGTTTGGTACATTTCACATTCCAGAACATCAGAGGGAGTGGTGTGGCAAGCACTGAAAGCTTTTTGCTGACTTCTAGGGTTCTCACACGGCAACTGCTCCCAGACTGATGGCAATCAGCATAACAGGGAGAAGTGAGGCTATGCTAAGCAGGACAAGCTGCTGGAAGAGCAAGTGGGAGGATGGGAAGACGACAAGTCTTCACTTTTCACTGTACCTCGGTACACGTGACAATAAACAAATCCAATCCAAATGGTCATATCCGCAGAGTGTTTCAAGGGAACAGATCCTTTAGTGCATGAATGCTGTGATACCATGATGGCAGCAGCCTGAACTTCCACCGCAGCAGCTACCCTAGTGGATGGATGCCGTAATGGAAAATTAAGACTTCGGCCAATCAAACACTGCATTATGGTTGGTCCCAGAAATGTTCTCATGCAGTTAAGCACTCCATGCTCATGGATTTTGCAAACAGGCTTTGTGGCAGGCTTCCTAATCCACCAAATATTTCTTTTTTGTAAATCTAGCAGCCTTCTTCTGGAGGTGACCCATTAAAAGTCCTCGGTTGAGTCATCTGCAGCAGAACCCGAGTGCAACCTCACCCTCCAGTGTGCTGGCATCTGCATTATCCTTGACCCTTGGTCCTGGCTGCAGCTCACACATGCCCAGTGTTGCACCACTTGAAGACCCTGCATTTACGCTCGCCTCTCCGCTACATGCCACGTTAGTTTCTGAGCTTGCACCTCGAATGAAAACCAAAATGACTGCGTGTTTCTTCTTGATGGTCCTCTGTTGCCTAGCCAGGTTGCACCTCTGAGTATTTGAAAGGTAAAAGGCACAAAGCAGGGTTGTGGTGAGGGGCGGGAAAGAAAGAAACTCATATTTACAGCTTGAAAGTCAGATAAGATTGTGAAATGAGGCCGGGGGGTGGGGGGGGGGGGGGGGGGGGGGTTGCGTGGGACGTGAGAAGAACGATAATGTACAAGAATGGGTTCATCTTCAGTGGTTTCCGCCCTTCTCCTGCCCATGGCCTTGCCAATGAGAGGCCCAATACTGGGCAGCACTTTCTCCTTCATGGGTATCAGGCCATGTGCACAAGGCTGCCCTTCTCCTGTAAGTCTCTGCTGCACAAAGCTGTGCTCCATCTTGTTCTAGAAGAGAGAGGGAGTGTGTCAGTGAGTGTAGTGCAATCGGTTAGTTGACGTGGTTAAATAACTGGCAGCTGGACACAAGCTGCACAGACTTCAACAAATCAGGAGGTATGTAAAAGAGGGTGCTAACTTGCGATCATTCGTCCGACATCATCGCACAGGGTCAACCTCTGGATGAATGCTCTACTGCTATTGCTCAAAGGAAGAACTGACCCAACATCATGATTGGGGTAAATTAGTTATAGTAATCTAGTAGCTGAATTTTATGTATCCATCAACGAAAAGCAGAACAAACTTGAGATGTTCTTTGTTGTAGCCGTAAAGAGAGCGAATCTGAGACGGCACAGGTTGATTTTGGATAACAAAGTGCAAGCGGTTTATTTACAAGATGCTCCTCAAACAAGGGTCAGTGGTGACCTCCACAAAAGCCCACAAAATGTTCTGATGGCGTCGTTGCTTGACATGTGACATTACACCAGCCAATGTTGTTACTCTGATACATGACAAAACTGTACAAGTGAATCCAAGTTATTTATAATATTAAACCGAGGGAATGAAGGGTGGCCCTCAAAATTAGGTTCTCTACCAGGATCTGGACCAATGTTTCTGCTCCCGGCTGAAGCAGAAGTGGCTAAATCGCTTCTGAACTTTTTTGCCCCCTAATTGTCGCTGCTCTTCTCCCAAAACAAACCCATGCAGGGGTACAGTTCGCCAAGCGCTGGCCCATACTCGGTAACTCACTGAAATGGCTTTCCTCAAGCCTGAACCTGAGCAATGTGGCATCCTGACGGAAAATTTGAGGTAGCGTCACTGTCACAGTCCTCGCCTGGTGTCCGCATGTAGCAAGGCTTACTGAACAGCGAGACAGAGCTGGAGAACAACGAGGGCCATCCCTGACTAAATTTTCTTGGCTCCACCACGTGACACTAGGACCGACTGCTCCCAAACCCAGCACCGAGCAGGGATCGAGGCAAGGGATCTTATCGCTGTTTTTAGCTTCCAGAAGTACTTCACAATTTGAAGATTCTTGACTGGTTTTTACATAAAATGAACGCCCCAGAAAGCAAACATCTATTACATTTGCAAACCTTTCCCTTTTGTGTTTCTTAAAGATATTAAATAGGAATGTGCAGCACTGAAAAGAGGCTAGAGCTGTCTGCCCCGCCAATCACAAAAGATGAAAGAAAAGACCAAACACTACTCTTGTCTCTCAGACCCCCTCGATCTCTGTCCTGGAATGTACAGGGCTGCAAGAAACCCTGGAGTCTGCACATTCCTCTGTACACTTCTTTAGCTTCTTTGTAAGTCCCAGCATTGAAAAGCCCTCCACCCCTCCAGGTAAACACTGGTATTGCTGTCTGGGCAGGAATGGTAAACGTTGAAGGGAACAGTTTGAACTAGTCAAAGTCTCAGGGCTAAATCTACAATGAGCAATTGAAAATTAATACAAGATTTATAGCTGGGCCCAAGGACTGTCATTAACTCCAGAGCTTCTTTGGTGTTGCGGATGGGAAAAGTGCATTAAGTTGCGATGAAAGGGAAGTGATACATAAGGCTCATTGGTTTTGTTACTATGTTAATACATAACTGGTCACTATAGAATGTCGATTGCTGAAATTTAAGTCAGTTTACACAGGATTTCAAAGATTCAGCCTTTCTTTGTGAAGGCCAATTGAATTCCTCTAAATGGGCAAGTGTATTGTCGGCTCCTTATGCATTGGCTCATACACTTTAAACTGAGTTAGGGGAATGCTCAGAATATGCGTTTTGAATATCGAGAGTACACCGTGTGAATATTAGTGTGTTTCTGCTACTCCGTGCTAAAACCTATATAAAATCGTTTACAGAGAATCTGTGGTGGGAAGGGTGCGTGAGGGGGCATCTGGCCACCCAGCTGAAGTCTCCCCATCAGTGGCTGGAGCACGAGCTAAGGTACGACAGCAAGTGAGGAAATGCTATTTTCAGGGCATTTATCTGGAGCAGTAGCTGTGAACATCCGCCTCACCCTCCTCTTAGCTGTACACAAAATATTTATGCAGCAGAATATGTGGACTCCACATATCCGCTTCCACTGAAGGTGTGAAGTGCATTGGCCAACACGCAGTGGCAGGTTTCACAGTGACTCAGAGTCCACCTAAATAGCTCCTCAGATGGCAACAAATACCACTGAATTACAGAAAAGGTATTCTCCAGTAACTAATTCACACAACTGAAAACCCCACAGCAAGTTGGTACATTACGGCGCAGTCTCTCTTTTATAATACCCCCGCTGACGATTAATTCTCCGTGAAGAAGTCAACGAATGGCTGCCACCTCCGGGCGAACCCTGACAGCGATCCTCTCAGGGCGAACTTAATTTTCTCCAGCCCGAGAAAGCTCGCCATGTCCGAAAGCCATACTTCAGACTTCGGGGGCTTTGAGTCCCTCCATGCCACCAGTATTCGTCGCCGTGCTACCAGGGAAGCAAAGGCCAAGACGTCGGCCTCTTTCTCCTCCTGGACTCCCGGGTCCTCCGAAACCCCAAACATTGTCACCTCAGGACTCATTGCTACCCTAGTTTTCAATACCCGGGACATGACGTCCGCGAATCCGTGCCAGTAAGTACCCCCTTAATTTAGGACACGCCCAGAACATGTGTACATGGTTCGCTGGTCCTCCGGCACATCTAGCACATTTGTCCTCCAGCCCAAAGAATTTGCTCATCCGGGCCACCGTCATGTGGGCCCGATGTACGACCTTGAACTGGATCAGACTGAGCCTCGCGCATGTTGCAGTCGTGTTTACTCTACTCATAGCGTCTGCCCATATGCCGTCCTCTATCTCCCCCACGAGCTCCTCCTCCCACTTAAGCTTCAATTCTTTGGTCTGTGCCTCCTCTGCTCCCATTAGTTCTTTATAAATGTCGGAAACTCTCCCCTCTCCCACCTCTCCTTTGGAAACTACTCTGTCCTGGATCCCCCTTGGTGGGAGGCGTGGGAAGGATGGTACCAATTTGCGTACGAAATCCCAAGTACCTGAAATCATTCCCTCTCGCCAGCCCGAACTTCTCCTCCAACACCCTCATGCTCGGAAAGCTCCCTTCCAGGAACAGATCGCCCATCCTTGCAATCCCCGCCCTCCGCCATAATTGGAACCCACCGTCCATATTCCCCGGGGCAAATCGGTGGTTAACGTAGATTGGGGACAAAACCGATGCTCTCACTTCCCCTATATGCCTCCTCCACTGGCCCCAGATCCATAGAGCCGCCACCACTATAGGGCTGGTGGAGTACTGCGCCGGCGGGAGCGGCAGAGGCACCATAACCAGGGCTGCCAAACTGGTGCCTTTGCACGAAGCAGCCTCCATCCGCTCCCAAACCAAACCCGTACCCAACATCCATTTCCTTACCATGGCTATGTTGGCTGTCCAGTAGTAGTTGCTAAAGTTCGGCAACGCCAGCCCCCCATCCCCTCGGTTCCTCTCGAGATCGCCTTCCTCACCCGTGTGGACTTTCCCGCCCAAACAAATCCCAGGATAATTTTATCTAGCCTCTTAAAAAAGGACCGCAGAATAAAAATGGGGAGACACTGAAATATGAACAAGAATCTCGGGAGAATCGACATCTTCACCGTCTGCACTCTCCCCGCCAATGACAGCGGGTGCGCATCCCATCTCCGGAACTCGTCCCTCACTTGCTCCACCAACCGGGACAAGTTTAGCTTATGCAACTTACCCCAGTCTCACTCTACTTGTATCCCCAAATATCTGAAGCTTTCCCCTACCAGCCTGAACGGCAGCCACTCAGCCTACTCTCCTGTCCTCTCACCTGCACTACCCGCATCTCGCTCTTTGCCATGTTCAATTTATATCCTGAGAACCGACCAAATTCCCTCAGGGTTTCCATGATTCCGTCCATCCCCGCCATTGGGTCTGGCACGTATAACAGCAGGTCATCCGCATATAACAAGACTTTATGTTCCACACCCCCCGGACCAGCCCTTTCCAGTCCCTTGAAGCTCTCAGAGCAATTGCCAGCGGCTCGATAGCCAGCGCAAACAGCAGTGGGGAGAGGGGGCATCCCTGTCTAGTCCCGCGGTGCAGTCTGAAGTGGTCAGATGTCGTCCTCACACTAACCTCTGGGGCCTGATATAGCAGCCTAGCCCAGTCAATGAATCCCACCCCGAACCCAAAACGTCCCAGCACCTCCCATAAATAGTCCCACTCAACCTGGTCGAAAGCGTTTTCGGCATCCATTGCTACCACTACCTCTGCCTCCCTGCCCTCCGGGGGCATCATAATCACATTGAGCAGCCTCCTTAGATTGGCCACCAGTTGCCTGCCCTTTACGAACCCGATTTGGTCTCTGCAATCGCGTCCAGTCCACAGTCCTCAATTCTAGACGCCAAGATCTTGGCCAGTAACTTAGGGTCTACGTTAATCAAAGAGATCGGCCGATAGGACCCACATGCCTCTGGGTCTTTATCCCGTTTCAGTATAAGCGAGATAGTGGCCTGCGACATCGTCGGGGGTAAGACCCCTCTGTCTCTTGCCTCGTTGAACACCCTGACCATCACTGGCCCCACTATCTTGGAGAACTTTTTATAAAACTCCACCAGGTATCTGTCCAGCCCCGGGGCTTTACCCGACTGCATGACCTTCAGGCCCCCCAGTACTTCTTCGGTCCTGATCGGGGCCCCCAGCTGGTCTACCAACCCCCTCCTACTCTTGGGAAGGTCAGTCCGTCCAAAAAGCACCTCATCCTCTCCGGTCCCGTGGGGGGTTCCGAGGTGTACAGCTTGCTATAGAAGTCCCTAAACACCTTGTTCAGTCCTACCGGGTCCCCCACCAGGTTTCCCTCCCCGTCGACTACCTTTCCTATTTCCCTAGCCGCTTCTCTCTTTCTTAGTTGTTGTGCAAGCATTCTGCTGGCCTTCTCCCCATGCTCGTATATTGCACCCTTTGCCCTTCTAAGCTGATCTATGGCCTTCCCTGGAGACAACACCCCAAACTCGATCTGCAGCCTCTGTCGTTTCCTAAGTAACTCTGGCCTCGGGGACTCCGCATAGCTCCTGTCCGTCCGTAAAGTTTCCCTAACCAATTGGTCCATTTCTGCCCTGTCTGTCCTGTCCCTATGGGTTCAGATTGAAATCAGCTCCCCTCTCACCACTGCCTTCAGCGCCTCCCAGAGCACCGCTCCTGAGACTTCTCCAGTACCATTTACCTGCAGGTAATTATGCATGCATTTCCTCAGCCTCTCACACACCGCCTCGTCCGGCAGCAGCCCAATTACAGCGCATTCTCAGTAGAAACGTAGCCTTATTTTGTCAAAAGCTTGAATAAAATAAAGATTTAAGAATGGGTCACAATAAAGATGAAAGAAGTTTGGATAAAATAACGTTTTAAAAATGGGGCGAATTAGCTTAGAATAAAGGAAAATAGATAAGTGAAGTGGGAAACAATGGACTGATATAATTTTAGGTGTTAAAGCTGCAGAAGAATTAAGTTTAAAGTGGAGACATGAGGATACAATCTACATGTACGTGCAAAAAGCCTGGATTTTAAAGTGTGTCGTTGAAGTACGAGATCAAAAGGGAAATATGGTATATCAGTAGCTGTGTAGATCTCTACTGACAGGAGATGTGGAAAGGAGAATGAAGAGGAAAAGCCTGAAAAGCAGTTATGATCACAGCCACGCCCAGCTGGAAAGCGGAATTCTAGGCTAAAAGCTGCTGATTTGAAAATCTCTAAGAAACATTGGGCGTCATTCTCCGACCCCCCGCCGGGTTGGAGAATCACCGGGGGATGCCGTGAATCCCGCCCCCGCCGGTTGCCGAAGTCTCCGGTACCGGATATTCGGCGGGGGCAGGAATCGGGCCGCGCCAGTTGGCGGGCCCCCCCGCTCGATTCTCCGGCCCGGAGATAAATTCCCTGTCCCGCCTTCGTGGATTAAACCACCTTTTGAACGGCGGGACAAGGCGGCGTGGGTGGGCTCCGTGGTCCTGGGGGGGCCGCGGGGCGATCTGGCCCCGGGGGGTGCCCCCACGGTGGCCTGGCCCGTGATCAGGGCCCACCGATCCGCGGGCGGGCCTGTGCCGTGGGGGCACTCTTTCCCTTCCGTCTCCGCCACGGTCTCCACCATGGCGGAGGCGGAAGAGACTCCCTCCACTGCGCATGCGTGGGAAACTGTCAGCGGCCGCTGTCGCTCCCGCTCATGCGCCACCCCGAGATGTCATTTCCGCGGAAATTCCTCCGGCATCGGCCTAGCCCCTCAATGTTGGGGCTCGGCCCCCAAAGATGCGGAGCATTCCGCACCTTTGGGGCGGCGCGATGCCTGTCTGATTGGCGCCGTTTTGGCGCCAGTCAGCGGACATCGCGCCGTTTCGGGAGAATTTCGCCCATTATGCTGAACCAAAGAATGTTTCCTAAATATAAAGATAATCTGGGGTGGTAACTATTTGTTGAATTCTCCAGAGGGGTGGATTTTCAATTGGCTGACGCCGCGATCGGGATTGCCAATCAGGCGAGAACGGAGCGTCCCCCAAAAAGCGTGGTTGGCGCCGGGCATCTAAGTGCTTTCTGCTGTGAAAAGAGAAAGTGAAACCATTTAGCTCGTTTTGATGTGGTGAGGAGCTGTCAATCATGGCAAGAGTGTTTATAAACATTGTGGTTAGCATCAAAGCAGGGTAATGGGGTTGCATTCATGTGTGAAGAAAAGATAAGCAATCCACCAAGCACCTGTCTCTGGACTAGTAAAACTGTCAATCACTGGCTAGTGAAATGTATTACTGTGTGAAATTGAATGGGAGTTTTGTATTTCAAAGGCTATGAAGGGATTTGAAGCCCTTTCAGGTGTACGTGGCTTTCAAGGACGCCTCTGACATCGGTAACATCTGCTTTAAACACTTTTGTCAAAGGCAGCAGATGTTAGGGAAGGGTAAGTGAAAATGCAGTGACATTTCACTGTTTTGCCTGGACTGTTCTTCAGCTTTAAGGCAGGGGTTGTTGAGGGGGATCTCTGAAGGGAGGGCGGGGTCACTGAGGGAGGGCTGATTTGGGTGGGGGGCTTGGGGAAGGGGGTGGGTCACCGTCATATGTCCGTGTGGTGCGGGTGGCTATAGTTATATTGTATAGGATGATTGTTTTAAGACAAGGGACATTTCTCAGAGTACAGAAACGTAAATAATAATTCCAGAATATAGGGCGCGATTCTCCGAAATGGAGACTAAGTGTCCGCGCCATCGTGAAACACGACGGCGCGAAACGGCGTGGGGACAACCGATACTGGCCCCACAGGGGGCCAGCACAGCGCTGGAGTGGTTCAGGCCGCTCCAGCCTCCCTTCCTGGCGCCAAATGGCCGCCGCGCCAACCCGCGCATGCGCGGGGGACTTCTTCAACATGGCGTGGGGGTTCAGGGGCCGGCCGCGCAACAAAGTAGGCTCGGAGGGAAGAGGCTGGCCCACCGATCGGTGGGCCCCAATTGCGGGCCAGACCCCATCAGAGGCCCCCCCTGGGGATGGAGCCCCCCTCCCCCCACACAGGCTACCCCCGACCCTTCGCGCAGAGTTGCCGCCAGCAGCGACCAGGGGTGAACGGCGTCGGCGGGACTCTGCCGTTTCCGCGCGGCTGCTTGGCCCATTCGGGCTGGAGAATCGGTAGCCTGACCGCGGACAGCGGCCCGCGACCTGTGCCGCACCAAACGCGCCGGCACAAATGGCACCGATTCTCCGCACCACGGTGAATCGCGCGCCAGCGTCGGGGCGGCGTGGCGCGGTTGCGGCGATTCTCTGGTCCAGCGCGGGGCTGGGAGAATCGTGCCCATAGTGGGCGGGATTCTCCGTTCTCCAACGCCGAAATCGCATTCGGCGATCGGCCGCACGTGTTTTCGGAGCAGGACGGGTCCGGGAGCTGCCAGCCAGGTCGGGAGCGAGGTCCCAGAGGCGGACTTCCTGGGGAAGACAAGGAGACGTCCGTGAGGTGTTTGGTTGGTCATGGTACAGAGCAGTGACCGGATGGAGTGGAGGGCATCCGGAGGACCTCCTGCCAGCGGGAGACCGGGAGATTCCTGGACCGCAGGACCAGTAGGACGGTCTTCCAGAACGTTCCGTTCTCCCTCTCTACCTGTCCGTTTCCCCGGGGGTTGTAACTGGTCGTCCTGCTCGAGGCAATGCCCTTGCTGAGCAGGAATTGACGCAGTTCGCCACTCATAAAGGAGGACCCCCTGTCACTGTGTATGTAAGCGGGGAAACTGAACAGCGTAAAGATACTATGGAGGGCTTTTATGACGGTGGTTGCGGTCATGTCAGGGCAGGGGATGGCGAATGGGAACTGGGAGTTCTCGTCAATCACGTTCAGGAAGTACGTGTTGCGGTCGGTGGAGAGGAGGGGGCCTTTGAAATCCAGACTGAGGCGTTCAAAGGGACAGGAAGCCTTTATCAGGTGCGCTTTCTCTGGCCTGTAGATGTGCGGCTTGCACTCCGCGCAGATTTGGCAATTCCTGGTGGCTGTCCTGACTTCCTCGATGGAGTAGGGCAGGTTGCGGGTCTTGATGAAGTGGAAAAATCGAGTGACCCCCGTGTGGCAGAGGTCCTCATAGAGAACTCGGATGCGGTCCACTTGTGCGTTGGCACATGTGCCGCGGGATAGGGCATCAGGACACTCGTTTAGCTTCCCGGGGCGAGACAAGATCTCATAGTTGTCGGTGGAGAGTTCGATCCTCCACCGTAAGATCTTGTCGTTTTTTATCTTGCCCCGCTGTGCATTATCGAACATGAAAGCAACTGACCGTTGGTCAGTGAGGAGAGTGAATCTCCTGCCGGCCAGGTAATGCCTCCAATGTCACACAGCTTCTACTATGGCCTGGGCCTCCTTTTCGACTGAGGAATGGAGGATTTTGGAGGCGTGGAGGGTGCGTGAGAAGAAGGCCACGGGTCTGCCCGCTTGGTTGAGGGTGGCCGCCAGAGCTACGTCGGACGCGGCGCACTCGACCTGGAAGGGCAGGGACTCGTCGATGGCGTGCATCGTGGCCTTTGCAATGTCTGCTTTGATGCGGCTGAAGACCTGACGGGCCTCTATTGACAGGGGAAAAACTGTGGATTGGATCAGTGGACGGGCCTTGTCCGCATAGTTGGAGACCCAACTCGGGAAAAAAAACCTAGGCAGCGCTTCAGGGCCTTGGAGCAGTGCGTGAGGGGGAACTCCATAAGGGGGCGCATGCGTTCAGGGTTGGGGCCTATAACTCCATTACGCACTGTGCAGCCGAGGATGGCTAGGCGATCGGTGCTAAACACGCATTTATCTTTGTTATACGTGAGGTTAAGGATTTTTGCGGTCACGAGGAATTTTCGGAGGTTGGTGTCGTGGTCCTGCTGGTCATGGCTGCAGATGGTGACATTATCGAGATACGGGAATGTGGCCCGTAAACCGTACCGGTTAACCATTCGGTCCATCTCTCGTTGGAAGACCGAGACCCCATTAGTGACACTGAAGGGAACCCTTAAGAAGTCGTAGAGCCACCCATCTGCTTCGAAGGCAGTATATTTGCGGTCACTAGTACGGATGGGGTACTGGTGGTTGGCGGACTTAAGATCCACCGTGGAAAAGATCTTGTATTGCACGATCCTGTTGACCAGTTTGGATATGCGGGGGAGAGGGTACGCTTCAAGCTGCATAAACCTGTTGATGGTCTGTCTGTAGTCGATGACCATCCTATGCTTCTCCCCGGTCTTTACAACCACTACTTGAGCTCTCCAGGGGCTGTTGCTAGCCTCAATGACACCTTCCCTCAGTAACCGTTAGACTTCTGACCTAATAAAGATCCGGTCCTGGGCACTGTACCATCTGTTCCTGGTGGCGACTGGTTTGGAATCCGGGGTGAGGTTCACAAACAGGGAAGGCGGATCGACCTTGAGGATCGCGAGGCTGCAGACAGTGAGGGGGGGTATAGGGCCGCCAAATTTGAAAGTTAGACTTTGGAGGTTGCACTGAAAGTCCAACCCTAGGAGTGTGGCCGCGCAGAGGTGGGGAAGGACGTAGAGTCGGTAGTTTTTGAACTCCCTTCCCTGGACCGTGAGGTTAGCTACACAAAACCCCTTGATCTCGACTGAGTGAGATCTGGAGGCCAGGGAGATTTTTTGATTAACGGGGTGGACGGGGAGAGAACAGCGTCTTACCGTGTCGGGGTGTATGAAGCTCTCTGTGCTCCCAGAGTCGATTAGGCAGGACGTTTCATGCCCATTGATAAGCACCGTCGTCGTAGCAGTCGAGAGTGTTCGGGGCCGAGACTGGTCCAGGGTCAGCGAGGCTACTCGTGGCAGCAGATGAATGTTTTCTTCGGCCGGTATGTGGTCAGCCGAACTGGGGTCCTGGGAGTCCATCCAAGATGGCGGCGCCCATTGGTCGCACATGGCTGGGGTGCACAAAATGGCGGCGCCCATCCATCGCACGTGGCATCCGCGGGACAAGATAGCGGCGCCCGGAGGTCGCACGTGGCCCTGGAGGAGGAAGATGGCGGCACCCGCTGGCCGCACGGGGACCGTGGAGAGGGTTATGGTGGCGGTCTGTATTCGTCACCGGAGACCGCAGCGACAGCCCGAGCCTGGCACACCGCCACAAAGTGGCCCTTTTTACCGCATCCTTTGCAGGTAGATGAACGGGCCGGACAGCGCTGTCGGAAGAGCTTGGCTTGCCCGCAAAAATAGCAGCGGGCCCCCCCGGGGTTGCCAGGCCATCTTGCAGCACAAGCTTGTGGAGGGATGGGATATGCCTCGGGGTCGGCCGCGGGGGGTTCTACGCTGCCCAGGGGGCTGCCGCGCGGTCGGGGACGTAGGTGCGGGCGTTTCGGGAGGCCACATCCAGGGAGCCGGCAAGGGCCCGTGCCTCCTTGAGGCCTAGTGTCTCTTTCTCCAGCAATTGCTGGCGGATTTGGGAGGACAGCATACCTGCAACGAAAGCGTCCCGGATCAAAAGTTCTGTGTGGTCGTTCGCCGAAACTTGCGGGCAGCTGTAATTTCTCCCCAACACCAGGAGCACACTGTAAAATTCTTCCAGTGATTCTCCAGGGATTTGTCGCCTCATCACTAATAGATGTCGGGTGTAGACTGGTTTACAGGGCGAATATAATGTCCTTTCAGCAGCTCCATTGCTGCATCGAAATCGTCCGCGTCCTTGATGAGGGTGTAGATTTTTGGGCTCACCCTCGAGTGCAGAACCTGTAGTTTCTGTTCTCCCGTGTGGGTGTTTTCGACCGTTCCGAGATAGCCATTGAAGCACGCCAGCCAGTGCTTGAAGGATGCCGCTGAGTTTGCCACGTGGGGGCTGAGTTGCAGACACTCCGGCTTGATTCGGAGCTTCATTCTTTAATCTAGCGTTTTAAATTGATGCACGATCAATAGCCCCAGAAACGAGATTGGAGACAATTGAAGGCTTTAATACGCTAGATGTTTCCCCCAGCAGTGCAGGTACAGAAGAAAGCTGCTGGGGCGGCACGGGCTCTTATACCCCGCCTTGCAGGGCGGAGCTAACATACAAGCTTAACCAATGGGAACAAGTACATTCTCCACCAATGGTATTCCGGCATTACCAGGTACCGTAATCCTCCTAACACAGATTACCACAGAGGGAGTAAGTTTCAAGAAGATGTGTGTGGAAAGTGTTTTACGCAGAGGGTAGTAGTGGGTGCCTGGAACGCTTTGACAGCGGAGGTGGTAGAGGTAGGCACGATAGCATAATTTAAGATGCATCTAGGCAGATATATGAACGGATGGGGAACAGAGGGAAGTAGATCCTTGGAAAATAGGCAACAGGTTTCGATAAAGGATCTGGATCGGCGCAGGCTGGGAGGGCCGAACGGCCTGTTCCTGTGCTGTAATTTTCTTTGTTCTTTGTTCTTTGTTTTTTTCTCCCACAGGTAATTCCACTCCACCCGATCAAAAGCCTTCCCGCATCCATCGCTATCACCACCTCCACCTCCCCTCCTTCTGAGGGCATCATAATAACATTCAAAAGCCCTCGAACATTGGCCTTGAGTTGCCTGCCCTTTACAAATCCCGTCTAGTCTTCCCTTATCACCCCCGGGACTCAGTCCTCTATCCTTGTGGCCAGTATCTTAGCCAGCAGTTTGGCGTCCACATTCAGGAGAGAAATTGGCCTGTATAACCCACATTGTTCCGGATCCTTCTCCCGTTTCAGAATCAATGAAATTGAGGCCTGAGACATTGTTGGGAGGAGTACTCCCTTCTCTCTTGCTTCATTAAATGTCCTCACCAGCAGTGGGCTCAATATCTCTGAAAACCTCTTATAGAATTCCACCGGGTAGCCGTCAGGCCCCGGGGCCTTGCCTGACTGCATGCCCTCCAGCCCCTTGATTATTTCCTCAATCTCAATTGGGGCTCCCAGCCCTTCTACTAGATCCTGATCTATCCTCAGAAACCTCAACTGATCCAAAAACTGCCTCATCCCCTCCGCCCCAGCCGGGGGTTCCGACTCATATAATTTACTATTGAAGCCCTTAAACACCTCATTCACCCCTGCTGAGTCCAGGGCAGTATTACCGCCTCTACTCTTTACTTTACCTTTTCTCCCTGGCCGCCTCCCTTTTCCTGAGCTGGTGCGCCATTACTCTGCTTGCCTTTTCCCCGTACTCATAAATCGCCCCCCTTGCCTTCCTCAACTGTTCCACCGCTTTCCCTGTGTTCGACAGCCCAAACTCCGCCTGTAACCTCCGCCACTCCCTCAGTGGCCCCGCGTCCAGGGCCTCCGAGTATCTCCTGTCCACCTGGCTCCTCCACTACCCTCTCCCTCTCAGCCCGTTCCGCCTTTTCCCTGTGGGCCCGTAGCGAGATTAATTCCCTTCTTACCACTGCCTTCAGTGATTCCCATACCGTCGCTGAGGAAACCTCCTCCCGTATCATTTATTTCCAGGTAGTTCTGGATGGCCTTGTTAACCCGCCCACAGAGCGCTTCATCCGCTAGCAACCACACATCCAGTCTCCACAGCAGGCATTGCCCTCTCTCCACACTAACCTGTAGATCCACCCAATGCGGGGCATGAACCGACACTATGATTGCCGAGTACTCCGTATCCACCACCGGTGGGTATCCACCACCGGTGGGTAACACTGAGTATTAGTTCCCTACTCAGAACAAAAAAGTCGATGCGAGAGTATACCTTGTGGCATGTGAGAAAAAGGAAAACCCTTTCGTCCTTGGCCATGCAAACCTCCTTGGGTCTACTCCCCCCATCTGTTCCATAAGCCCCTTCAATTCCTTTGCCGCAGCCGGCTTCCTCCCTGTACTGGATTTTGACCGGTCCAATTCCGGATCAGTGACTGTGTTAAAGTCTCCTCCCATGATCAGGTTATGTGACCCTAAGTCTGGGATCCTACCTAAAACCCGCCTCATAAGTTCCACATCGTCCCAATTCGGACCATATATGTTCACGAGTACCACCCACACCCCCTCCAGGTTCCTACTCACAATTATGTACCTACCCCACTTGTCTGACACGATTCTCCCTGCCTCGAATGCCACTCGTTTGTTGATCAAGGTCGCTACCGCCCTGGTCTTTGAGTCCAGCCCGCAGTGGAATACTTAGCTCACCCACCCCTTTCTCAATCTCGTCTGGTCTGTAACCTTTAGGAGTGTCTCTTGTAGCATTGCCACGTCCGCCTTCAGCCCCCTCAAATGCGCAAACATGCGCGCCCTCTTGACCGGCCCATTCAGCCCTCTAACGTACCATGTAATCAGCTTGGTCGGGGTGCTTCCAGTGCCCCCCCCCTCCCTCTGCCGACTCGCCATCACTCATTTTAGGCCAGCCTCTAGCTCGTGCCCTCTGCCTCCTCGAGCCCTCCCTTGGGCATTCGCTGGTCCCGCCCTCCTATTTGTCCCGTAGTAACAGTTCCTCCCCTGTCAGCAAAGCAGCTCCCTCCCCCCTCTCCTTCCCCCCCTAGCAACAACACTAGAAACCCAACCCCCCCCAGTCAAGCTCCAGCTTAACACCTGCTCACCCCGCACTGCGCTTCCGAGACTCAGCTGACCTATGCTGACTTGATAGCGCCCGTCCCTGGCACCAAGCAGTCTGTCTCCCCATTGTTCTCTCCACTCTCCCCCCCACTTGGCCAAACATATTAAGAGCATCACATTCCCCAGTAAACAAACATCAGAAAAAAAACAGTGAAGAAACAGCCTCTTGAGAAAAAAAACACCCAAAAAACAGAACCAACCCCAAAGCCCATCCCCCCCCTCTAACCAACTCCCTGCAAGACAAAGTTACCTTTAGCCATCCAAACAGCCCCTTATTACACATAGCACTGCTTATACTTATACAACCCAGCTAAACAATTCGCCGCCACAGTACTTCTCCAAGGCTTCAGTGTCTTTTAATTCACCTCCAGCCTCTTTTCTTTAATAAAAGTCCATACTTTGTCTGTTGTTTCAAAGTAGAAGTCCCGTTCCTCATGTGTGAGCCACAGACAGGCTGGGTACAGCATCCCAAACTTCACCCCCTTCTTAAGGAGGCCGTCTTTGCCCGATTAAATCCAGCTCGCCTCTTGGCCAGATCCGCGCCCAGGTCCTGATAAATGCGCAGCTCACAATTATCCCACTTGCTGCTCCGTTTCTTCTTGGCCCACCGCAGAACGTGTTCCTTGTCCAGGAATCGGTGAAAGCGTACCACTATCGCCCTGGGCGGCTCATTCGCTCGGAGCTTCTTCGCGAGGGCTCTGTGCACTCTATCCACTTCCAGGGGCCGAGGGAACGCCTCAGCCCCCATCAACTTCTCCAACATGTCCGTCACATCAGTTCTCGCATCCGATCCCTCACTGCCCTCAGGGAGGCCGACAATTCTTTTTTTTTTATAAATAATATTTTATTGAAAATTTTTGGTCAACCAACACAGTACATTGTACATCCTTTACACAACATTGTAACAATACAGATAATAATGACCTTTTTAAATTTAAACAAAAACAACAACAAATCAATAAATATTAAATAACAAAAAATAAAAACTAGCCCTAATTGGCAACTGCCTTGTCTCAGGCCACACCCCCCCCCCATCCCCCCCCATCCCTCCCCCCCCCCCCCCCCCCCCCCCCAAGTCCTGGGCCGCTGCTGCTGCCTTCTTTGTTCTCCCCTATCTATCTTTCCGCAAGATATTCGACGAACGGTTGCCACCGCCTAGTAAACCCTTGAGCCGACCCCCTTAGGACGAACTTAATCCGCTCTAACTTTATGAACCCCGCCATATCATTTATCCAGGTCTCCACCCCCGGGGGCTTGGCTTCTTTCCACATTAGCAATATTCTGCGCCGGGCTACTAGGGACGCAAAGGCCAAAACATCGGCCTCTTTCGCCTCCTGCACTCCCGGCTCTTGTGCAACCCCAAATATAGCCAACCCCCAGCTTGGTTCGACCCGGACTCCTACTACTTTCGAAAGCACCTTTGTCACCCCCATCCAAAACCCCTGTAGTGCCGGGCATGACCAAAACATATGGGTATGATTCGCTGGGCTTCTCGAGCACCTCGCACACCTATCCTCCACCCCAAAAAATTTACTGAGCCGTGTTCCAGTCATATGTGCCCTGTGTAATACCTTAAACTGAATCAGGCTTAGCCTGGCGCACGAGGACGACGAGTTTACCCTGTTTAGGGCATCTGCCCACATCCCCTCCTCAATCTCCTCCCCTAGCTCTTCTTCCCATTTCCCTTTTAGTTCGTCCATCATAGTCTCCCCTTCGTCTCTCATTTCCCTATATATATCCGACACCTTACCGTCCCCCACCCATTTCTTTGAGATGACTCTGTCCTGCACCTCTTGTGTCGGGAGCTGCGGGAATTCCCTCACCTGTTGCCTCGCAAAAGCCCTCAATTGCATGTACCTGAATGCATTCCCTTGGGGCAACCCATATTTCTCGGTCAGCGCTCCCAGACTCGCAAACTTCCCATCCACAAATAGATCTTTCAATTGCGTTATACCTGCTCTTTGCCACATTCCATATCCCCCATCCATTCCCCCCGGGGCAAACCTATGGTTGTTTCTTATCGGGGACCCCCCCAGTGCTCCGGTCTTTCCCCTATGTCGTCTCCACTGTCCCCAAATCTTCAGTGTAGCTACCACCACCGGACTCGTGGTATAGTTCCTTGGTGAGAACGGCAATGGGGCTGTCACCATAGCCTGCAGGCTGGTCCCCCTACAGGACGCCCTCTCTAATCTCTTCCACGCCGCTCCTTCCTCCTCTCCCATCCACTTACTCACCATTGAAATATTAGCGGCCCAATAATACTCACTTAGGCTCGGTAGTGCCAGCCCCCCCCTATCCCTACTACGCTGTAAGAATCCCTTCCTCACTCTCGGAGTCTTCCCAGCCCAAACAAAACCCATGATACTCTTTTCTATCCTTTTGAAAAAAGCCTTCGTGATCACCACCGGGAGACACTGAAACACAAAGAGGGGAGGCCGACAATTCTAACATTCTGTCTCCTGGACCTGTTCTCCAGGTCCTCCAGCTTCTCCTGCATTCTTTTCTGGCGGTCGTTCATCATCTCCACCTTCGTCTCCAGCACGGTTATGTACTCCTCGTGCTCAGACACCTATTTCTCGACTTCCTAGATCACTCTCCTGTGGGTCTCCTGAATCTGAACAACCCGGTCAATCAAAGCCTTAATTGGGTCCAGCTTGTCCTTCTTGAGCTTAGCGAAGCAATCTTCAAAAACTTCCACCAGCTGCCCCGTCGACCACTGTGCCGTCTCCTCGCGGCCCTTGCTCTCCGTCATGCTTTCCCGCGTTGCCGGCTCTGCTTGCGTCTTCCTTGTAGGACTTTGTCTTCTCACACAGCCACTTCTGGTCCAATTCTCCATACACTGGAGGGGGATTTCCCCTCACTGTCTCACTCTTCACCGATTTATCCCATAAAATCCGGAAAGAAACGGGGGAAAAAGGTCCAAAAGTCCATCACAGGCGGGAGCTATCAAATGTGCGACCTACTCCTCCATGGCCGCCACCGGAAGTCCTTTGAAGCAATCCTGACTGTCGCACACCTTAGAAGGGAGCACAGGAATTCATACTTATGGATTGAAGTCGTCAGAATAACTTTCAGTTGGCAATAGAACTTGGGTAAGAATGGCACTGGAGGGAGGGAGAATGGGAGAAACTGGAAGGAGGAAAGGAAAGAGAACAGATGCCAGGAATGATGTAATGTGATCAGATGATGGAAGTTAGCGGGGTTTTTGGGGGAGAGGGCGGTGTTGAGTGGAGAGGGAAGCTCCCAATTTGAATGTGTGGGGAATGACTGGACGCTTTTGAATGATACCAGACTTGGGGAGAAGAGAGATTGGTTGTATTCAAAGGGGAAGAGGTAGATGAGTACGACGGTGATGTGGAGGAGTTAGAGATGGGGCGAGTGTCGCCGCAGATGGGTGGGGAGTAGGATAGTGTTTGGTTCATTTGTGGGTGGGAAATGATGGACTGGGGGTAATTCAATGTCAGATCGTGACCTTTGACGTAACCTTTGCAGGCGGAGCAAACTGATGGTCTGTAGAAACCCAATTGACAATAAGTTCCATTTAATGTAAACAATCTCACAGTTCTGAAATCTGAAATTGCTGAACGTAAGCAGAATGCGCCGCTCTTAATATAGAAACTCAAAAGTCTCCCAGACATTCCTTGGAATTACACCACCAACTTCCATCCATGTTTTTATCTTCGCCAACATCGGAGTAAGGAATATGGAGTTCCTCTCTCAAATTTTTAAGTACACACATAATTGTTCTGGAGTCTTCAGGAATCAAAAACTAATTTTTAATTCACAATTGCCAGCAAACTTGGAGAAAAATCACAGGGCAATAAAAAAAAATTTGTGTGCCCCCTGAAAAAGTTCCTGTCGTGTTTTGTTAGATAGTTAAAAAAAAATTGGCAATGGGATAAAAATCTGCTTGACCGACAGTCGAGAATCATTCAATTGGTGCACTGCAAGCATCAACAATAACATGAGTGTGGGGGCAGGGTTGTTGGAGGTCATGTAATTAAACCTCCAGGAGTACATCCAACATGAGTTGGCAACCTTAAGTGCAAAGCCTGAAGAGGTACATATCATAAGCTTATAGTCAAGGCTATTGGTCAGTCGTCAGTTTAAGTGCGGTCAGTATTAGCTCACCTTCTAGTTTGATGTGAATGGCATTCCAAACTGAACACATCCTGATAATATTACTCCTCAATCCAAGGAAATAAATGGATGAATGTCTCAACTAAAATAATCGAGAATTTCAGAATCACATTCACACTCATTCTATTCGATCCCATGGAGTCATTTGGGGCCTGGAATTTCAGGATGCATTTACACCACAATTGTCGAGCCAATGCTACATATATGGCAACACCCTAGTTGCATTGTAGACAATTCCTTGAATAGAGGTTTATGCTGATAGTGGTTGACTGAAGGAGACTGAGAGGAAGGTTATGGGGAGCATCAACCTTGGCAGCAACCTGTTGTGGTAAATGGTCTTTTTCTGTGCTGTCAATCCCAAATAGTTCTATGTTGACCATACTGATGTTGCTATATTCTGTTTTGCAGTTGAATCAAGGCTCAGAAGACCCACTGAAACGGCCTGTTGTTTATGTCAAAGGCATTGATGCAGTGAGATTAATGAACATTGTTAACAAGCAGAAGGTGGCACGAGCACGAATCCAACATCGTCCACCACGGGTAAGGGTAAATACAACACCCGAATTTCCATCATTGTATTCCTCTTCAGTGCTGCCAATTCTGCCTGAATCTGAATGAGGAGTTCTCTGGGTGCAAGGTGCCGATGAAAATAATTCCACATCTCCAATCAAGGCACCATTGCATATCAGAATTAAAAACAAACATTGTCTCAATCAGTGTGCACATTAGTTCGCAGGGGGAAAAACTGTCAAGTCTGCATTTTCTGTACAGCATTAAACTTGCCCCATCACACACTTTGCCCTATCTATTTTATCCCACATAAATACTGCCTGACTCACAAAACTACAGAATCATCTCCACCCCCACAGCTCCAACTTGGGCCTGTGACTGCCCACATTCAAAGCAGTAGCATCCTCCCTTCCCCTCCTCAACACCACACCTTGGCATACAGTATTGTATAGACAGCACAAATTCAATTTAATTCTCTACACTTCATTGCCCTTATGGAAACTTGTTGTGGATTCAATTGCTTGTGCATAGCCAACGAGGAAGAAGAGATTACATAGCCGTGTCACAACAGTGCAGCAACAAGAACATAGCCAATGAGAATAAAAAAGATAAAGATAGAGAAAAAGAGTCTGAAGTCTTCATACTCCCTCCCCAACACAGGTACATTTGTTAACTATACCTAAATTGCTGGTACGGCTGTATCCTCCAAACTGTCTTCTGTACCAGGCATCACCAGCATATTGAGGAGAATGGAGCCGAGGCAAATATGGGGCTTTAGGAAGCTGTCAGATCGCAGCAAGTCACAATTCATCAGCAGTGCTTGGCATCCTTAATATCCTGCTATCCCTGCGCTACCAAAAAGCTCCAGGCCAAGGAGATTGCTCACTTTTGCTGGCCCAATCTGCTCTTGGACTGAGATATTCCAGCCCAAAAGCCCCTTGCTGAACAGCTTCAACGCAGTACCTCTGATCTCCTAGGCCACACGCTCACATGCCCAGTGTTAGCTGAAGAACCAATCTGGGAAACGGGGGATGAATGGTGCATTTTACACCCTTGAACTGCAGTTGATTTTCACAGTAACTTCATTGCAGTGTTAATGTAAGCCTACTTGTGACAATAATGAAGATTATTGTAGATTATGCAGCCAAGTCGAACCGGGCTGTCCCAGCTCAACTGCCCACTGCACCAGGACTCCATTTCCCCACCCGTGGAGCCATTTTTCAAACTGTCTTCATCTTGTTGTTATGTAGAGCTGGATTGCAATGACACTTACAGCACATATTGTTCTGATACCCTGGGCTAGTGTGCAGTCAATTCCTGCCCCACTTGACCCAGAGTTGCAAACGTTTGAATTAACCAATAATTCTTAGAAAATTACCCAAAGTCTTTGGCCCTTGGCTGCCCAATAATTACATTCACCAGGTTTGTAAATTTAAACACACGTACGTTTTATTTATAACAAGAACTACAATGAAATATGCAGCAAAAACAACTGGTTAACTATTATCTAATTCCTAATCCCCACTTTGACTTTCCCCGATCCTGTATATATACACATACATACACACAAGACAGACAACCACAGGAGGAGGAGGGGGGTGAAAATAATAAGGATGAAAGTAAAAAGATAAAGTCTTTGTTTCAGATGGTTGCTCCTAGCACCTTTCTCCTCTTCAAACTTTGCTTTCAGTTCAAGGTTTTCACTCAAGATTCATTCAGATCATTGTAGGTCCTCTGTAGGGGCCGGTTAAGCTCAGTTGGCTGGATAGCTAGTTGATGATGCAGAGCGAGGCCAACAGCATGGATTCAATCCCTGTACCAGCTGTGGATATTCATGAAGGCCCATCTTCTCAGCCTTGCCCCTTACCTTGCCTTAGGTGTGGTTATCCTCAGGTTAAATTACCACTAGTCAACTGTCCCCTTTAAGGAGGAAAGCAGCCTATGGTCATCTAGGACTATGGTGACTACTTTATTATCGATTCAGAAATACAGTAACTCACAGCCATTCAGGAGAGAGGGAGAAGTAGAGGAGGTCCTTCCCCTGAGTGCCAGGATTCGAACTCTGCTTTCCACAGATCTCTGGAAATCATCCCACTCAGGCAAGATCCAATCACCACCTGTTACCGGGCAGAATACCACCTTTCGGCCAATTCTTTGGCCACCAGCCAATCAGTCCAACCGAGTCCCACCCCATCACTCGGGTGCTGAGTGGTCTGGGTCTTGCTGTCCAAAGCTAGCAGCACCATTTACTATGTTGCAACTTCTTGAATTCCTCCTTCTCCCTGCTGCTTCACTTAAAGATACATGTCCATTAGCATCCATGGATCAAAAATGATAACAGCGAAAATAAAGAAAGGGGAAATAAGGGATTCAACAGGATGGATCCTTACACTATAAAAACACTCATTAAATGATGGGCACTAGTGACTTCCTCGGGTGAAAATGACTTGCAAGGTATCAAAACTGTTTGGTGTTTTGCTGCTGGCTTAAACATTTAAAGGTGGCCACTTATAGTGCTATGGAGGGTTTGTGTGTGTATCAATTCAGTTTCTTAACTCTTCCTTAGAACACGGGTTTCCTGTGGTTACTGTAGATTGGAGACAATTATAAAGGTGCCAAGAAAGATTTCCAATATTTACTTTGTTCCTCAAATGAGTAAATCGGTGACTATTAGACGCACCAAAGAAATTCATCAGGAATATACAGAAACATGATTGATAAAGTTCACCAGAGTCCCATTCAACTTTCTTTTTTGTGGGTCCCACCGTTTCTTCTCTAAAGAAATAACTGGGGATAAACGTTTGATTTTTGCTTAAGTGTCATCACGAAAGGTGAACATTTTGAAGCTAAAGATTGAAGTATTGAGACAAAGTCAGTCGTAAGGTATCCTGTAACCCGCAAAGGGGTGGCGGGGGTACGGTGAGGGGATTACAGGACCAAATTGTGGATCACAATGACCATTTTGCATTGCGTTTCTTCAGATGTTGGAGCCTTACAGGCCACATTAAATAGATGAGGTAAGAGAATAAGGTCCCTCGATATTCAGCTAACACCCTCAACTTATGAGAAATGACAGCTCATTAATCTTACCAGTTCCTATTGTGAATTATTTATAGTTCAATGCTTTTGTAAGAATGCTTTTACTCAGATTTAATTTCATGCCTTTTGTGATTCCAACTTTGCCAATAGCTGTGTCAGAATTGAGCTTACAGCTTTCTTACTTTTTTCAATGCTAGCCTTTTGGCTCCATTCTTTATTTCTGACAAAAAAATTCTTTTGGTTTGGATTACTCTGCTTTATGCCTTTTTTTTTCGTCTGGGAGATGTTTTTCATTCTTTCCATAGAAGGGATCATTTCACCTTTCTCTTTCCCTCCGAAACGGGAGGTTTGAAAATATTTGTGCACTGGTTTTATTTCTTTGTCTGCTGTTGCTGAGGCGCTGGTTTTGCCTCTGTACTGTTTTGCCACAGGCTTAACTCCAGGCTTGATTGATCAGTTAAATTAAAGATCAAAAGAATATTTTCACTGGGTAGTGGCACCGTACCACCAACTGGCTATAGGCTACAGTCAGGACTCTTCCTGGTCACAACTTTAAAATAATAAATGCAGAGGGTTTTTTTAATGTCAAAATGTAATTATGTCCATGGCTTAAAATTGTTTAATCAACTATAGCAGAAAGTATCTAGATTTAGGCTGTCTCCTGAGATCTCAAATCGTGAATGCAAGCTATTGTAATGCACTTAGTTGATCCAATTTACGTTGACAAACGCTTGTTCGTTTACAGCTCTTATCTAAACCACTTTGAGCATTCGAAAAAGGTGCAGTACCCCATCATTTTTCCAAGGCCACAGCTCATAACCTGCAAATGATATAATTCTACAAAATGGAGTTGAATGCTGCCACCCAGGTGTGATAGTGAGCAACGCTTCATACAATGTTGCATCGAGGGGGACCGTGGAGTATGGTGGACGAGAATACCGTCCTTTCCATTTCGAGATCTGATTTTGGAATCCAGCTTAGAGTTACCTTCTTTCTCATCCCTGTACAGGCAGCTCAGAAACGTTTGAATGGTTTGAACCCAACTCGAAATTGGGCTTTAATCTGCTGGGAAAGCTGGCTGCAACTCAAAGACATAATTGGCAAACCTGCCCAAAGGGGATCACCAAGGTAGCTGGTGTGGCAATAAAGAAAGTCACACAATGCTGTTCTGAGACTCAAATCGAGACACATGGTCGAGACAGAACAAGGAAGCTTCATTCTGATAGGAACCCATGAAGTACCTGGCCTGGGCGGGGGGAAGCAATGTCACCATTGGTGTCCTGAACTTCAAGAATGTAAGTCCATAAAATCAAAAAAAAAACATTAAACATGGACTTCAGTAAAGCCTTTGACAAGGTACCTCATGGTAGACTGGTACAAAAGGTGAAGTCACATGGGATCAGAGGAAAGCTGGCAAGTTGGATACAGAACTGGCTTGGGCACAGAAGACAGAGGGTAGCAGTCGAAGGGTACTTTTCAGAATGGAAGACTGTGAATAACGGTGTTCCACAGGGATCAGTTCTGACGTCTTTGTTGTTCGTGGTGTTTATAAATGATTTGAAGGAAATGTAGCTGGTCTTATTAGTATGTTTGCAGACGATACAAAAATTGGTGGAGTTGCGTTTAGTGAAGAGGACTGTTAGCGGATACAGCAGGATATAAACTGGTTGGAGTCTTGGGTGGAGAAATACCAGATGGAGTTTAATCCGGACAAGTGTGAGGTAATGCACTTTGGAAGGTCCAATGTATGTAGGAATTACACAATAAATGGTAAAACTCTTGCGAGTACTGACAGGCAGGGAGATGTGGGCGTGCATTTCCACCGATCACTGAAAGTGGCAACGCATGGGGATAAGGTGGTCAAGAAGGTATACGGAATGCTGGCCTTCATCGGTCGGGGCATTGAATATAAAAATTGGCAAGTCATGTTGCAGCTGTACAAGACCTTAGTTCGACCTCATTTGGAATATTGTGTACAACTCTGGTCAGCACACTACCAGAAGAATGTGGATGCTTTGGAGAGGGGACAGAAGCGGTTTACTGGGATGTTGCCTGGTATGGAGGGCATTAGCTATGAGGAGAGGTTAGATAAACTCGGTCTGTTCTCACTGGAACAACTGAGGTTGAGAGGCAACCTGATAGAGGTCTACAAGATTATGAGTGGCATGGACAGAGTGGATAGTCAGATGCTCTTTCCTAGGATAGGAGACTCAAGTACGAGGTGACATAGGTTTAAAGTGCATGGGGAAAAGTTTAGAACTGATGTGCGAGGAAAGGTTTTTATACAGAGGGTGGTAAATATATGGAACGCGCTGCCTGGGGAGGTGGTGGGATCAGATACGATAGTGGCATTTAAGGGACATCTGGACAAATATATGAATAGGGTGAGAATGGAAGATACGGACTCCGTAAGTGCAGACAGTTTTAGTTTAGGCAGGTCCCATAGTTGGCACAGACTTGGATGGCCGAAGGGCCTGTTCTTGTGCTGTTTTGTTCATTGTTCTTTTGAGTCCTGAAATGGGGTCATAGTTTGAGGTTATGGGGTAAACCTTTTAGGATTGAGGTGAGGAGAACATTTTTCACCTAGAGAGTGGTGAAACTGTGGAATTCGCTACCACATAAAGTAGTTGTGGCCAAAGCATTGTGTAATTTCAAGAAGGAATTAGATATAGCTCTTGGGGTTAAAGGGATCAAGGGATATGGGGAGAAGGTGGGATCAGAATATTGAATTTGATGATCAGCCATGATCATAATGAATGGCGGAGCAGGCTCGAAGGGCCGAATGGCCTCCTCCTGCTCCTATTTTCCAAGTTTGTTTCTGTGTATCAGGGAAACTAGTTTTAAATTGAAACAAATTCCATGTGAAATTGGACCGAAAAGAATTAAAAGTATACAACATGACCGACCGTTAGCGGTTCTCATATATATCGAGACTGTCCCAGCTTGGCTATGTTTAGCGTTATTATGTGTCATTTTAACCAACTTCCATTTAATAGCCCGACAGGTTTTGTATCTATCAATGTGTCCCAAAAGTTAAACAACTGGAAGATGAAGCAGTATATTCACAAAGAAAGGATAATTGCAGCTTTTCATCTTAGTCTTTGGAGAATAGAAATTAAACATTCATCAGAGTGAAAACTACAAACACATCCCATTTAAATCTGGAAGCAAAGTGTTTGTATTATGGATAGCCAATTTTGGAATGATGGAGCCTATGGCAACAGTCCAAATGTATTAAATTCTGTGCCACTGCACAAGAGTGAAGGTTAGGAATAAAACTGAATAAGGCTGTGTTAAGGGTTGGGAGAGATATTGGGCTCCATTTTCCATGCCCCCGCCGATTGTGTCAGTCAAAAAAGGCGGGTTTTCAGGAGCCTTCCAAAATGGGCCCGACGCTACGAAAATACTGTGGGACAGGAAAAGCAAAATTCACTTCAGGCTCAGTGACCGATGTTAGTGGACAAGTGTGCAGGGTCGCAACCTGAGCTGTTCCTTACCTGTGAAATGGCCATATGGAAATGTCATGGGGGTCAGGAGGGCACAGCAAATGCAAAATTCTAGCAAAAAGAAACCATGGGCGGGCGGGGCTCGGCCGGAGAATCCCCGCGACCGGGGCGAATTACGCCACGCCACCCTGACGCCGGGACGTGATTCTCCGCAGAGCGGGGAATCGATGCCATTGGCGCCGGCATGATCGGCGCGGCGCCAGAGTGGCCCCCCCTGCCGATTCTCGGCCCGGGATGGGCCGAGCGGCCGTCGCACAAATCCTGAGTCCCCCCGGTGCCGTTCTAACTTGCTCTCAGCCGGCGGGACCTCGGCGTGGAAGGGTCCGGGGGCGGGCTGTGGGGGGTGAGGGGGGGGATCAACCCCGGGGGGGGGCCTCCATTGTAGCCTGGCCCGCAATCGGGGCCCACCGATTGGTGGGCCGTCTCTCGGGCTGGGGGCCTCCTTTCTTCCACGCCGGCCCCTTTAGCCCTATGCCATGTTGCGTTGGGGCCGGCGCAGAGAAGGGAGCCACTGCGCATGCGCGCGTTGGCGCCGGTGACACTGCGCATGCACGGACCCCAGTTAACGGCGGGATCAGCAGCTGGAGCGGCATGGGCCACTCCAGTGCTGTGCTGGCCCCCTGGAGGGGCCAGAATTGCTGATCCTGAGGCCGTGTTGACGCCTTCGAGATACGCGACAGTGTTTCCGATGGCGTCAACCCTCAGCCTCAGGATCAGTAATTCCACCCCATGTTTTTTGCCATTCCTGACCCCGTTCCAGCCTCCACATGGGGAGGTGAAAATCTGGCCCAATGTTTCAGGTCTGTCTGTGACCTTGCTATCATCGGGTGTGCCGCAATTTACTGAGCAGAGACCGAATGTCAACTGCCTAACACTGCCTTCTACCTCCTCATTTGGAAAGTTTGGATTCACCGACTCCCCGCTGGGTCGGAGAAGCGCTGGTGGGCTGCGTGAACCCCGCCGGCTGCCGAATTCTCTGGCGCCGGACTTTTGGCGGGGGCGGGAATCACGCCGCGCCGGTCGGGGGCCGTTGGCAGCGGCCCCCCGACGATTCATTAGCCCATGATGGGCCGAGTGGCCACCCGTTTTCGGCCGGTCCTGCCGGCGTAAATCACAACAGGTCCTTACCGGCGGGACCTGGCTTCACGGGTAGCCTGCAGAGTCCTCGGGGGTGGCCGGGGAGGATCTGGCCCCAGGGGGGTGAACCCACCGTGGCCTGGCCCGTGATCAGAGCCCACCGATCCGCGGGCGGGCCTGTGCCGTGGGGGCACTCTTTCCCTCCGCAACGGCCACTGTCAACCTCCGCCATGGCCGGTGCGGAGAAGAACCCCCCTGCGCATGCGCTGGGATGACGCCAGCACACGCTGGCGCTCCCCGCATTCGCCAACTCGCTCCGGCTGGCGGAGGCCCTTCGGTGCCAGTTGGCGTGCCGCCAAGCCCTTCCACGCCGGCTTACGCGGTGCCAAACACTCCGCCACCGGCCTAGCCCCTGAAGGTGCAGAGGATTCCGCACCTTCGGGGCAGCTTGACGCCGGAGTGGTTCACGCCACTCCTCGGCGCCGGAGTGGCCCGTCCCGCCGGTTCGCAGAGAATCCCGCCGCTCCGCTGCTATACATTCAGCTCTTTTTCTCCTGTCCGCTGCACTGTTTTGTTAAAGGTAAAATGGCTGAACAAAATGGAATGGCCAAGAAAGCCCAGCCGCACTTGTCACTGCCAATACCTTCTCTGTTTAAACGCTGCAACAGTCCAGTGACAAACCATCTGAACCTACTTAGCAGCCACAGTCAAAGCCCATCTTCTTCTGGACTCGAGACAGTTTAAGGCCATGCTTGTTAACCAGATTAGAAAAAGAAATAAATTTAGAGTACCCACTTCTTTTTTCTCCAATTAAGGGACAATTTAGCATTGCCAATTCACCTACCCTGCACATCTTTTTGAGTTGTGGGGGTGACACCCATGCAGGCACGGGGAGAATATGCAACCTCCATATGGACAGTGACCCAGAACCGGGATCGAACCTGGGTCCTCGCCGCCATGAGGCAGTGGTGCTAACCACTGTGCCGCTCATTAGCAAGATTGAAAAGAGTGGGCTACTTCCAAGTTCCACGCACTGCACAGACGGGTTGCCGGGATGTCTGTTGCGAATAGAACTGGAACGACACAAAGACTCACTGTCAGGGATCATACATCTTGCAGCGAGCCACGCATCAACAATTCTGGATCAGCCATAAAAGGCTCATAGTTATTGTCAGTTGATTATCCAGTAGCACACCCTCCAAAAAATGTTGTTGCTTCAAACTCCCTTGTTAATCACCAATGGCTAGATCAGGACTGCTGGAATCTCTCTTGCCTCCGATCCTTTCACCGATGTTGCCTTCCGTTCTTCCCCCCCCCCCCCCCCCCCCCCCCCCCGCCCGGTCCCAGCCTCTGAACTTGTTTAAAACTTGACACCTCTCTTAATTTTCTCTAGTTCTAATGAAAGGTCATCACATTGAAAAGTTCACTCTGTTACACTTTCCACATAAGCTGACTGACTTGTTGTACATTTTCATACTTCTAATTCCTATTTCCAGGATCCCTTGCATTATGTTTTTGTGTCTGCTGGAATATGCACGGGGTGTGGAACGTCTGCGACCGCCCCATTGGCACCCAGTGTCGTCTCTATATGCCACCCTCCCAAATTCACAAAGCACCCATTGTTTTATGCAGTGTTCGGAGCTGCACCTTTGTCCCTGTGAAACGCCTTGGGGCAGTTCGCTATGTCAAAGATAGTACACAAATGAAAATTGTTTGCTCATAAAAAATATACCATAAAGCCCTACCTCCACCTCGAGTGAAAATGCCAGGCTTTTCTAATAACTTGACTACGACATTCCTGACAGAATAAGAAGCAGTCATTTTTCAAACCTGGCCCATCTCCACACATAGTAGCCACCACCAATGCACCCCCCCCCCCCCCCCCCCCCCGCACCCCGACCACCAGCACTGCCGGCCCACGATTGCTCGTAGAGATGGATCAGTTGCTACAGTGAACCACATACGTCAGTCTGCTCCCCCAAAGGAAAAAACATATCCCACCCGCGACCTGCGGACATTTGTCACAACCAAACCTGACCCTGTCCTCCCCCAATTAAGTCACGAGACCACCTCCAGCGAGGGTCACTGGATAGCGATCAGCAGCAGGAACCTAGCATCCTTAGCCAAAGGGATACCGAACTCAGTTGTAGCAACCCCACAGAGCGATCAGCTAACTCAGCACAGACCAGAGATTGAACCCAGGGACCATGATTTAGTTTAAGTGAACTTCAAAGGAAATCCATTGGGCTTCGGACGCTTATGCATAATATCATATTTAACATTCCTATGGAGGCTTGGGCACAGATTAATCGACAGCTGGTATTTATAAAACTCTGCAAGCCAGCTGAAAGGCAATTAGTTGAAAATCATATTACCAGAGGTTCTCTTATCTCTCAATTATCTACAAACACTTTGGACACCACACAGCATTAGCTTTTCTTGTGTTTCTGATGACATGGTCTTTCTGCGGCAACTATAAAGAAAACACAAGGTGAGTGATCAGATAGAGAGCAGCTCCGATGCAAATGAGGCTGCAGTGTCTGGATGTATCAAACATAGATCTGATGAACAGCCAGTTCACTGTAAGGGAGGGGGTCAGTGGTCTGCCAGGAAACAATTAAAGGTTGGAAATAAAAACAGAAAATGCTGAAAAAACTCGGCAGGTCTGGCAGCATCTGTGGAGAGAAAAATAGAGTTAACGTTTTGAGTCCAACATGATTCTTCTTCAGACAGAGCTAAAGAAGAAGGACACGAAAAGGGTTTTATGCTGTTGAAAAAGGGGAAAGGTGGTAGGTGGGGCAAAAAAGACGGTCGCGGTTAAGAAGGCAGGAGAGATAATGACAAAAATGACATGAAACCAGAAAACGGGTTTGGTAATGATAGTATAGCTTTGGTCCTTTTCTGACTGATCACCCATTTCAGTTGCCATTTGGGGACATTTTCTCAATTCTTTCATGAGATGTGGGGAAAGGCCAGCGTTTCTTACTGAGTCTCAATCGCTCTTGAACTTTGGCCCTTGGCCTTTTGAGAAGGCAGTTAAGAGTCATCACATCGCTGTGGTCTAGAGCAGTGTTCTTCAAACCTTTGATGTGGAGATGCCGGCGTTGGACTGGGGTGAGCACAATACGAAGTCTTACAACACCAGGTTAAAGTCCAACAGGTTTGTTTCGATGTCACTAGCTATCAGAGCGCTGCTCCTTCCTCAGGTGAAACCTTTGTTCTGGGGACCCATTTTTACCAACCGGCCGACCTTCGCGACCCACGCCGGCCGACCTTCGCGACCCACGCCGGCCGACCTTCGTGACCCACGCCGGCCGACCTGCGTGACCCACCATTTTCTCTTATCTTGTTTGCTGCTGACAAAATGGAGGAAATGGTTTTGGGTCCCTTTGGCCCTCGTACACGCTCCTCCAGTGGAACCTGTTGGATGAACGTGAAGCCTTCTGGTGTCGGAAAGTATGGAGTCTCCATCTGTTCAAAGTTCTGCATTTTTTCCTGTAAAATTTTATCAAATAAATCACCCCCCCCGATCTTGTAACAAAAAAAATTAATGAATAAAATAAAAATTAAATGAATAAAATAAATGAATAAAACCCCCATGAACTTGTAAAACAAAAGCTGCGACTATTTAAATAAATAAGCAGCCGCACTGCGCATGCGTGCCCGATCATCGGCGTGCATGCACATAGTTTTGCGCATGCGCACCGATGATCTGGCATGCATGCACAGCGCGGCTGCATTTTTTTTACATGTTCGCCGCCATTTTGAAGGCCGCTTGCAGCCGGCGTTATTAACAGCCGGCTACTGCGTGATCGAGAACGCCACGACGGACAGCTCCGCGACCCTCCCGACCCACCCGCGGGTCACGGCCCCGAGTTTGACAATGCCTGGTCTAGAGTCACATCTAGCCCAGGTGAGGGCTGCAGATTTCCTTGCTAAAGATCTTTAGCGAGCTGGATGGTTCTTTACTACACTTGATAGTTTAATGCTCACCATCATGGCAGTAGTTTTAAATTCCAGATGTATTCAGTAAATTTAAATTTCACCAGCTGCCTTGGTGGGATTTTGATCCATGTCCCCTGGCCCATTAGCCTGGGTTTCAGGATTATTAGCGCAGTTACAATTATCATTACCCACCATCTCCCCCAACACAGCTAGCTAGCTTACCAATTGGTGTCAAAATCTTGTTGCTTGTCTGTTGACCACATTTAGATGAAAATGGTCATTTAGATGAAAATGGTCTTTAACTATTCTTCAGGCATAACCTGGCAGAAATGAGATGGTCACATTGAATTTGACCAAATAGTGAGTTTTCCAAATCTCCTAGAATGATTTATTTATGTGACGATGGCTTTTAGACCATTCAGGAGGCCCTTTTAAGACAACAACTTTGGCCACATTAACTCTGCAGACTCTCCACCTTACAGATTGATGCCCCAGCTGGGAAAACAATCCTGCAGATTAGTCCCGCAACAACTTGCTTTACAGAACCATTATCAGCCAATATCCCAGATTCCTTTGCAGTGATTATGGCAAGACAAATATGAGGACAAACTGTATCCCTGGGAATCCTACACATTGAGAGCTCACATATGTTCAGAGTCAGTTAAAACAAAGTGTTGCTAATTTCCATCTTATATACTGTTCAACCACTCCGCACCCACACCCACAAATGATAAATCAGCACTCCCCTATATTGAGCATTACTTGGAGGGCATACAATGTACACAGTGACTCTAACCAAACTAGTTGAGTCCTGGAAAACACAGCTGCCAGACTGGGACTGCATCAGATGGTGAGCGAACCAGAACAAGGAATGAAGTACTTGACCACCTCTTCATCACCTTACCTGTCAAAATATGTCTGTCCACAATAGCATAGGTAGAAATAGACCTTGTAAAGACAAATTTGTCTCCCCACCACGAACATATTTTCCATTATGTAGTGTGACACTATCACCCTATTAAGTAGGGCAGACAAAGGATACATCAAGCGACCCAAGACTGGGCATCCTTGAGGCGCTGTGGGTCATTAGCAGCAGCAGCATTGTATCCCGCCACATTTACAAGGCAATTTACAGGAGTGTGATGGAAAATGCACTACTTGATTAGATAGATGCAGCCAGAACAGCATTCAAGAAACTCAACAGATACTGAATGAATAATTTGTTAAATGAACAGCCCCATATCCACTGCCTCCAGTATCGGCTTGACAACAACTTGCATTGATATACTGCCTTCAACATTGTAAAACGCCTGGCTGCAACATGTATGATGATCAAGATGAACTGAATTCAGTCAGGGCATTTGGTTTCTACCATCAAGAACAAAAATATTATGGGAACTTTCCCATCTGGTCACACACCATCCTTCCTTGGACATATATCCCATCATCATGACAGTTGGAACAACATTATGGAAGGTGCTATCACCACAAGGGCAGCAATGGTTCAAGGAGAATGCTCACAACCACCTTCTCAAGACATTCCAGGATGGGCAATAAATTTCGCCTTTTCAGCATTACCCACATCCCAAGAAAGAAAACAAAAGACTCCATTGTGTGAATAGCTGAGAGTGGATGTTGCTAATTTTTCAGTCATTTCTCAGTTCTCCATGCAATGTGTGCAACTATCTGGCCTTTGATCATTATTCTCCTCTGCTGGTCCCTGTTGATTTCAGTTATGCTCTAATTACAGACCCCTATTGTTGTAGTGCCGACTTCGCCTTTCTGGTCGGTCTTTTACCTCAGCTGTATCTGCATTGTGCTTTTCAGAGACAAATCAAGATCAGAAATAAGACCAGAACTGGCACTGGTCGCCTCAGAAATGAGAACACAAAGTAGCATTTGTTTGAAAAGCAATTGCTCCAATATTGACCACACAAGTTGCACAAGCTTACCAACTTTCCACAGTTGGCCCACAGATGGAGTTGTCATGTTCATTCCACCATGACTGAAGAATAATAATTTCGTCAAAGGTTTTGCAAACACTTGATAGCCTCCCATCACCCTTCCCCTGCCGCCGCCACCCGCCTTCCCCTACCCCCAACCAATCCCCCACCATGATGCAAAAATGAACAAACCCCAAGTGGGATTGGAAGAAATTTGCTTCTTCCAGTACCAAAGCTTGGAAGCTGCCTGGCATAAACGTCCAGCAAAGTCAGTTTTCATCTACGTTGACCAGCTCCCTTTTATGGAAAGCTGGATAATCAACTAGTTGACAATGGGCGCTGAAGATTATCACAGCAAATACATACACAGATGATTAAATGTACTACTGATGGGCCCACGCTGCTGCCACTATGGGAATGGCATCTGTGGAATGTGACTCGTTATGGCTGAGAAATGTAGGCTGCGGCATTATATTGATATCCTGCAGTTTAGCGGGATTAGTTTTGGGATTTGAGGGAAATCAATACATCTCTTTTTCATTCTCATGAGGGGATTACAGAAAAAGTTAATGAAAAAATTTGGCAATTAATTTTCCATTCATTTATAATCAACGGTGTAAATTATATCATAACATATAATTAGACCAAAACGCCATAAACAACCTATGTCCTGTCACTTTTCTTACCATGAACAAGAAAAGGCCTACAGCTTTTATTCATGGAGGAGGCACCACTTTAGTTAGATATAGTCAATCTGACAAATTGGGCAAAATACAGTTGTGTGTTCCATTATGAACAGGAATTGCCATTATTTGAATGAAATCTGTTGCCTTTATCGTCTAGCCACCCGAGTTGAAGGACGCTGCACTGTGACAAAGAGTTTCAGAAAATAAAATGTGGAAGACTGCTGCACTGATATCACTGAAGTATCCTGTGCCTTTGACCTAAATTTTTGTTCCTTTTGCTGATAGTCAAAAAAAAAACCTCCTCGATGATGTCTCCAGTCCTCCAGGAACCAACTAAACAGAAGTGTAACTGAAAAATTAATTTGACACTTTGCCTGCCAAAGCTTTTTGCGAAATTAAAATCCATAGGGGCTGACATAAATGATGAGTTCATGACAAGAGAATGCCTTTGAAATATGCTTCTCAGTATGATGAATAACGCTGGCTGAGGCTTCACTGTGTGGATAGGCCTCCACCTGCTGGCCAATGTAATTCTACATCATTCTCTTCTGTTAAATAGTTCAATGTTGTTAAGCATTTGTGTGGCTAGATTTTTTAAAAATACTTGCTTCTATATATGGCCACTTTTACTCTTCAAAGCTGCACCGAACGTACTTTATTAATTATCTTTTCTATTTATAACTCAAGACTGGAGTTTTCTTGTTTGTTTGAATAGGTTGAAGGCCAACTAGTGACCACTGCACTGATTGATCCTTTCAACGGTGCATTCTTATGATGCAATGCTTGTTTCATTGAGCGGCCCACCCTAGAAAATATTTTTTTGTTGCTTTTCTCCCCATTGAATGGGCTGACTTGAATGTTATCATCTCGCCATAATATGATACGGCAGAAAAAAATACGGCCCATATGTGTGCCTCCTAGATTCTTGCTTGGTCCCCATCACCGTTAACTTTCACCTTAAAGGGCGGCACGGTAGCACAGTGGTTATCACTGTTGCTTCACAGCTCCGGGGTCCCAGGTTCGATTCCCGGCTTGGGTCACTGTCGGTGCGGAGTCTGCACGTTCTCCCTGTGTCTGCGTGGGTTTCCTCCGGGTGCTCCGGTTTCCTCCCACAAGTCCCGAAAGATGTGCTGTTAGGTAATTTGGACATTCTGAATTCTCCCTCTGTGTACCCGAACAGGCGCCGGAATGTGGTGTTGCAGTGTTAATGTAAGCCTACTTGTGACAATAAAGATTATTGTATAAAAAACTTTCCTCTTTTTCTTTCAATCTAATTTCGATCTAATTTCCTTTTAATAAGAGTTTGCAGGCTCCATGTCAGTAGAGGATTTTGGCATCCGTTGCCCAATCTCCAGAGTATTGTCCATGTGATGGGAGTGATGCTTGACCAGGCTTTCCAGCTACAAAAAAGGGTGTGTGGAGCGCAACAGATTAGCCTGGTTCCACACAACCCAAAGATAAGCAAGGTAGGTGGATTGAACACGCTAAATTGCCCCCTAATTTGAAAAAACGAATTGGGTACTCTAAATTTATTTTTTTTAAATTATTAATGAGTCTAGGATTGTAGTCATTAAAAAAAATCAAGTAATTGGATTTAAATTCCCCCAGCTGATGTAACAGGATTTGAATGAATGATTAATCTGGGATGCTAGCCCAGTAACATTACCATTATGTGACCGGCCTCTTGAGGGGGCACAAGAGCCTTAGCTGGTTTTGTTCCCCTTAATAATACATTAGCAGTGGTGACCAATGGTCAGATTTGCAACATTCCTGGTCTGTTGGTTCAGTTCCATATTGGGCCGTGCATTCACTAACAGCCAGAAAGGCAGTCAGCATTGGAATATTGCTCTCTGCACGATGAAATCCCATCATTGAGCACCACACATCCATTCAGAAATCATTTGTGGGAGTCATTCATTAAAGGACTAAGTGAATGATGGACCATTTTCGAAAGGTAATTCTGTTGTTTCTGTGTTGAGAAGGGAGCCAAAAGTGGCTGTATCTAGAAATTCCATATATACATATGCAAAAAAATCAATGCAGACGTTTGCCGCTCCCTGAGAAATGATAAGAATGCAGGGGGTAATTTTCAACTTCACTGCCTATCATCGGTGACTTAACATGTTATATTCTCTTTGTTATTACATGAAATTAGGGATTTCCAGGACTCTAAGAATTCCTTTGGATCATATTCCATAACTATTCTCACCCTGAAATATTAACGGTTTCTCTCTCCAATGACGCTGCTAAGTATTTCTAATATTTTCTGTTCTTATTTCAGATTTCCAGCCTCTGCAGTATTTTGCTTTTGTAAAGTAAAGTCACTGTAGCCCAGATGAACATAGGTCACTTGTCCCTTTGAGGGGGAGAGCTAACTGGTGGTGAGGGTCACTACACCTCAGGCGAGGGGCAAAACAGAGAAGGTGGTGCCTTCATGAATAGCCTCAGCTGGAACATGAAATGAACCTGCACAGTTGACGTCACTCCGCATCACAAACCAGCCTTCCAGCCAACTGCGCTAACTGTATTGGGGAACCTAATAGTTATATTGTCTGTGCACTGACCATGACTGGGCAGCAACTAGTGATGGGAGAGGGAATCAGCAACTTCACAACACAGAAAGCATATTAGCACAGCATTAAGGACTTGCGTGACAGCAAAGGTGAAGCGTTTTGGACAATGCTCACTATTTGTTTTGTGCCACACCATTTATGACAATTTCTGTGGCTGAAACTGCTTACTTTTACAATATTATAGTTCTGTCAACAATCCGTGTAATTAACAGCAGTGATTAAAATTTTTCTTCCCTTCTGCCTCACCAGCAGCCCACGGAATACTTTGACATGGGGATCTTCTTGGCTTTCTTTGTGGTGGTGTCTCTCGTCTGTCTGGTTCTACTCATTAAGATCAAACTCAAACAACGCAGGAGTCAGGTAAGAGACAAACTTTTTTAATGCACTAATTCGGCTCAATCAGAACAGATTATAATGACTTTGGAAACTCCCAAACCTGGATAATCACAACTTCTGCAATGTAGCATAAACTCAAGCTTAGAAAGTTGCAAATGATCAGGCAGTTTTGATTGAACCACTTTATAAAGAAGGTAAATATACTTAACATGGCGGTAAAATTGGATAGTGTCAATAAGTTCAAGCATGGATCTGGACAGATATTTGGAGGATAAAGGGATTGAGGGAATTGCGATTTGGAGGAGTACATGTGGGAGGTGTACCTTTGACTTTGGGCATTAATGTAAAACAGATGAGGTTAGAATAGCTCAGAATAGACATTCTGCATGTCTCCTCAAATTTATTTCTATTAACTACAACAGAAGTGAACATCAGGAGAGACATATTACAGGCAGCTGATCCATTTTGCCCAATTTATGCTATTGTCCCCGACCCCCATGTTTTTCTCTGAACTTTGGTACTGGCAGCCATTTGATTGCTAATTTAATAGATTTGAGAATTGCTTTGGGCACAGACATTAAAATTGCTGAAATATTCATGGGCTAAAACCGTAACACAACACCAAGAGTAAAAACCTATCGTTAACCATCCAAAGAAACACATACAATTGTAGTTGTTGGTCTTGACCTTAGAAAGAATCCTTACCTCCTTCCTTCATAAATGCAATAACTGATTCAAAGTTTAGCTTTACTGGGGTAAATATGTCTGTTTGCCTGCAGTGTCAAAAAGAGTGATGCAAAGGGCCTGAGGGGAATCTTGCATCACCATTACATAAGTAAGCATGTAATTCACACACATGCATGATACATTATACGTTTCTTCGCTGTTTTGTATATGTTTGCAGTGCGTCTATTATGGCAGCTATGCATCTCTATAAAGCAGTGTTTTTCAAACTCTTTTTCCCCGGGACCCACTTTGCCAGCCAACCAACCTTCGCGACACACACCGGCTGGCTTTCGAGACCCATGCCGGCTGACCGTTGCAACCCAAGCAACGCTCGCTTACCTTTAATGTGCAAGGGGAGCGTGCTTGGCCCCCATGATCTCACGCCAATCAGGTTCACAGAAGGAGAGGGCAAAGCGCATACAGGGTGCAGAGTTCAGCCAGTTCCTTTGTGCCGTCTTCATCTTTGTGAGAACGGAAAACCCAACCTCACACATGCAGGTCATTGTGAAGGGGAATAGCAACAAAATGCTTGTTTTACTCAGCACTGAATACTCGTGGGAGATGCTACCCCAGAATGCTGACAGCCTCGTGGAATTTTGGTGTGTGTAGTGTGCTGTCACAGGTCATGTGCAGCAGCTTAGTCTTTTCATTGGAGTCAGCTTTAAGTTAGTAACTGACTCTGGGGTCTCAATCTCAAAATAAATGTTTCACCCAACTTCAAAACATGAAATGTCTCCTCTCATTTTTGCCTGCATCCTTATTTGCATAGGCACAATTTACTAAACCATACTTCAAGAAATCATCTTTATACTGCTTTATTCCTGAGTTAAGTTTATTCTTTGTAGGTTATTTACCAGAGGCCCGGGAGCTCTGTACATAGCTAACATTAGCACTGCTCTGTCCTGCCATGGACTCTCTTGAGCAGCACTCTCCAGCAGATTCAGATGTGAGATCCTGGCCAGTAGGTACACTGCGTATTTGTGTTCCTGGACATCTCTTCCTTGTAACAATACAATCCATCTTCACAGTGCTCATGACTTTCTTACTAGCAGCTAGAAAATTGAAGAAGCTCTCCACTGTGATTTTGTACCAAAGGCAGGTATATACAGGATGCTTGACGTCAAGTGTACGTGCAGGGTGCGTGACCTGCTCACTGCTGTCACTTCTGGCCAAAAGACTGCACACAGCTTCATTTTGTTCTCATTTAAAAGGTGTCAGCGGCCACCATTCTCAATTTAATGTTGGTAGCAGCCATTGGGCGCATCTCACACAATTGTGACCACTATGGGAACACTGCGACCGATCGCTCCACGATCCTCCCGACACTCGCCCCTGACCCACCAGTGGGTTGCGACCCATACTTTGTAAAACCCTGCGATAAAGTGAGCTGACAGCTCACTTCAATTCTGAGAACAAATGCTTCACTTTATGAAGTTGGACACAGAACATTTCACTGCAGGGATTCGAACTGGAGAAAACAAACCTTTTAAGAAAGAACAGGGGCGGGATTCTCTGTTTCCCGATGCCGATTTCGTAATCAGCGATCTGGCGGAGAATCCCTTTTTAATGGTGAAATCGGGGGCGGTGCCTATTTTCATAGGCCCCGCCCCCTCCAAAACAGCATCATCGAGGAGCACGCCTCAGGACGTCACCTGAAGGCCCTTCCCCCGATGCTCCACCCCGTTGGGCCGAGTTCCAAACCATGCGGTTGACTGATGATCTCAGCAGTCGGGAACCCGGCGTGGCGGCTGCGGACTGTGTGCACCACCGCCAACAGTCAGGCTGGAGCCGTGCTGCTGTCCGGGGGGTCTGGTGGGGGGTGGTCCGGGGTAGCGAGGGGGTGTCCAGGAGGGCAATGTCTGGCAGATCGGGTCCACGCACGACCGGCACCATGTTGTATGGCGTGATCACTGCAGGTCTTCACTGTGCGCATGCGCGGCCACGGACCAGGCAATTCTCCAGGCGTTTATATCGGGCAGGCCGTTTGTTTTACGTGGCATGGCTGCTAGCCCCTCACCGGTCGGAGGATCGGCTGGGACCGCACCGATCTTTCACACGTAAAATACCACGGATTCTCCGGACATAGCCCCTAAATCGGAGAATCCAGCCCTAGGTTTACGATTCTGTTGCAAGTAGTAGATTTAAATTTATTTTCTCCAAGTCAAATCGTTACAGTGAGATTTTCTGTGTCCTGGAAATAAGGCCATTCGAGGCTAAAGCATGTTTGCCACTATGGAGCTGTTGTTGCTCCCTGACTTTAGGCAGGGGAGTGTAGAGCTGCCGCAGTTAACCTTGCTGTCCCTGGCTTGGGAGTAGTGGAAACAACTACTAATTGGTATTCAGTGGGGGTCAGTTAGCTCAGTTGGCTGGACAGCTGGCTCGTAATGTGGAGAGATGCCAAAAGTGTAGGTTCGATTCCCAGACCGGCTGAGGTAATTCTCAAACTTCCCCTCGCCTGAGGTGTGGTGACCCTCAGGTTAAATCATCACCAGTCAACTCTCACAGGGGGAGAGCAGCCTATGGTCCTCTGGGATTGTGGCAACATTTATATTTATGGTATTCCGTGACTCGTCTACCCCTGCCACTGCTGGAAGTGTGGAAATGTACATGTGTGGACATCGGGTAGTGAGCAGTGTGAACACTGGTGTTACGTATATCGATAGCTAAAAGCACTTTAACATCTGTGATTATGGCTGACACAAGATTAAGGGCACTTAATAGTCATCTTTTATTGTCACAAGTAGGCTTACATTAACACTGTAATGAAGTTATTGTGAAAAGCCCCTAGTCGCCACATTCCGGCATCTGTTCGGGTACACAGAGAGAGAATTCAGAATGTCCAAATTACCTAACAGCACTTCTTTTAGGACCTGTGGGAGGAAACTGGAGCACCCGTAGGAAACCCACGCAGACATGGGGAGAATGTGCAGATTCCACACAGTGACCCAAGCTGGGAATTGAACCTGGGACCCTGGAGCTGTGAAGCAACAGTGCTACCCACTATGCTACCGTGCTGCCCTTGGGCAAGGTAACCTTGCATCTCTGGTCCCTCTAGATTGTGCCCCAGCAAGGGTGCAGTTGGTGGAATACCTGATGCATGAAAGACTAGTTATAAACACGTGCTGTGGTTAAATATCTATTAGTGCAAAAACTAAATGCCGCCTGACAGCAAATTATTGTCAACAAAGATCAGCAGCTTTGTTTAAAATGGCAAATGAAGGGTTAAGGCCTTTGACAGCACCAGAGTTGAATGGGAAGAAAAGGTGATGCAGATGAGGTAATAATGTTAAGAGCTCGGGTTTTCAAAGTCTCTAGATTGGAGGAGCATTCGGAAAATCCAAGGATGAAGAAGTTCTGCTCTATTTTGAGCTTATGGCATAGGAAATATCTGCAACAAAGCTTGGCTGGTGTAATTCATTCAAATGTTTCTATCTTGCTACAGAGCTCTATGAATAGAATGGCAATCCAAGCCCTCGAGAAGATGGAGACAAGAAAATTCAAATCAAAAGGCAAAGTTCCTCGAGAAGGCAGCTGTGGTGCTTCAGACACGATTAGTAGCAGCTCCACCTCAGACTGTGCTATCTGCTTGGAGAGATACGTTGATGGAGAGGTGGAGAAACATTTTCTTATTTAAAACTGTTTTTGTTTGATTCAGACAGTTTGAGAAATGCTGGCTTCATTACATTTGGTGTTATCACGCTGTGCTCCCTTGGGATTCAGGGGTCTGTATATGTTCATGGGCCCAGGATGCCACATTCACAGAGGCACTGCCATCAGATGTCCAACAACAATATTTTAGTCCTGAGCACATGGTGAGATCTGAGAAACAAGTTTGATGGCGGCTCCTGTACCTGTGTAAAATGGTGTGATTATTCCAAACTTCTGGGAACCACAAGACAGGAGCTTGATTAGCATCAGGATCTTTCAAAGGAAAAATTGTGTGGACTTTTTTTATGATCAAAATGTAGCAACTATGGAAGTTCTTCATTTTCAGTTAGTTTGCCAGAAAATTTTAGAATCTAAAGAGGGCCCAAGTTTTTTTTCATATATAGAAAATAATTTTATTAACTGTTCATGTGAATCAAGGTCCAGTATCAATTGTGCCAAGCTTTTCCTGCTATTTATCTGATGTGAGTGTGAGTCCCAAGGAACAATGGCAATATTGCATTGCGTTTATGTATTGATTGCTGTTGATGGTACGCTTGGACTTCATGCCATGACTTTGAAAGTCGTATAATTTGACAATCAATATTCTGTCCTCAGTTGCTACACATGCTCACAAGTCAGTGCAGCTTGTGCGGCAGGTTTTCCATCTTGGGTCAGAGGTCAATGTTAGGCATATAGCCATACCAATCGGGGAATGATCATGTGACGGGGCTTCAGCAGTACTATGGGTTGGAAGAACAAAACGAGATGAATAGAACAAATTATAGAAATCAAAGAGGACCAGGTGAGGGTCCCCAGCTATTTTTCTTTCACGGCATACAGCCGTGGGAAATGCATTCACTGAAACCTCTGAACTCAAAATGAAACCTTCGGCTTGCAAATTTTAAACAAAGAGTAAACAAGGGACAGAAACACATGGAGGGGAGGACATCCAGCGTGGGTGTGCAGCTAAGATCATTTGCATGCGAGCTATGGTCTGTGACCTAGAAAGTCAGCTGTACAAGAGGTTTATCAGCTATTGAGTAGTGTGAGCTGCTTGCTATATCTTCTCATTGTGGAAAGGGGCGGTGGCGGAAGGAACAGAATTTGTTATCTTTTGTGTCAACTTTTGTTTGTCTGGATGGGAGGATTGAAGTCGGCCAGGATGCAATTCTAACTTCCTCCATTCTTTGGGCACTTATCAGTTCCATTTCCTTGCCCTGAAACATAATTTGATTTGATCCTGGAAAATTTCCTTTTTTAAGAATTATTTAGCGGTGACATTTTTTACTCCAGATTTCCAGGAAGCCAAAAAATGTATTCCATTCGTATTTCTCCACAAGTACTTTCTCAAGTCATGAATGTGATAAGAAGCACTTTAGTATTGTACTTCCAGTTATCGTTCTTAAATTCCATGATCATAAGACCAGAAACTGGAGCAGAAGTAGGCCATTTGGCCCATCAAGTCTGCTCTGCCATTTAATGAGATCATATCTGATCTGATAATCCTCAACTCCATTTATCCTCACAACGCTTGATTCCCTTACTGATTCAGAATCTGTCTCTCTCAGCCTTGAACATACTTAACCACCCAGCCTCTACAGACCTCAGCTGGAAAGAATTTCACAGATTCTCCACCCACTGAGAGATGAAATGCCTTCTCATCCCGGTCCGAAATGGGCGACCCCTTACTCTGAGATTACGTCCCCTGGTCCTAGACTCTCCCACAAGAGGAAACATCCTCTCAGCATCTACCCTGTCAAGACCTGTGAGAACCATGTTTGTCTCAATTTGGTCATCCCTCATTCTCCTAACTCCAATGAGTACAGGCCCAACCTACTCCATCTCCCCTCATAAGAAAATCCCCCCATACCTGGGATCAACCTCATGAACTTTCTCTCGACTGCCTCCAATGCCAGTATATCTTTCCTTAGTTAAGGGGACCAAAGGTGTTCACAGTTTCCTAATTGTGGTCACTGCATGGACAGAGGTTCCCATCTTTCTTAATTGGTCAAACGTTGGCACTTGTTAGCACTTTGAATTTTATGTTTTAAAACATCTCCTGGCCTCTTTTGTAAATGACGACATTCTTGTTGGCAGGAACTGCGAGTGATCCCGTGCACACACCGGTTCCACAAGAAGTGTGTGGATCCCTGGCTTCTCCAGCATCATACCTGTCCACACTGCAGACATAATATCATCGGTAAGTCCCTCCTCATTAAAACCTAGCCGAACTTCATGGGCAGTTCCAATCGGGTCGGGGCTTGACTGTCTCGCAATTCGAGCCTTGAATTTCTAACAATAAAATAAAGAAAACAAGAGGTCAAAAACTGACAGGAGGGGAAACCCGGCAACAGTGAGAAGGGCCGGGATTCTCCCCTACCCGGCGGGAGGGAGTGGCATGAATCACTCCGGTGTCGGGCCGCCCCAAAGGTGCGGATTTCTCCACTCCTTTAGGGGCCAAGCCCTCACCTTGAGGGGCTAGGCCCGCGCTAGAGTGGTTGGTGCGCCGCCGGCCGGCGGGAAAGGCCTTTGGCGCTATGCTAGTCGGGGCCGAAGGGACTCCGCCGGCCGGCGGAAGTCCGCACATGCGCGGGAGCTGACGTCATCCCCGCGCATGCGCGGGGGGGGGGGGGTCACTTCTGCATTGGCCATCACGGAGGCTATGGCCGAGGCGGAAGGAAAAGAGTGCCCTCACGGCACAGGCCCGCCCGCGGATCGGTGGGCCCAATCGCGGGCCAGGCCACCGTGGGGGCACCCCCGGGGCCAGATCACCCCGGAGCCTGCCCGCGCCGCTAGTCCCGCCGGTAAGGTAGGTGGTTTGATTCACGCCGGCGGGACTTGCATGGCAGCAGCGGGACTTCGACACATCACGGGCCGGAGAATTGGTGGGGGATGGGGCCCGCCGACTGGCGCGGCCGATTCCCGCCCCTGCCGAATTTTCGGTGCCGGAGAATTCGGCGGCCGGCGGGGGCGGGATTCACGCCAACCCCCGGCATTTCTCCGACCAGGCGGGGGGTTGAGAATCCCCCCCTTGGTCTGTCTACGAAGAACCTCCTTCCTCTGACCTTGGCAGGAATTTTGGGGCGAGGAACAAGGTACACTTTAGGTTCAATGATCTGGTAGGCATTTGCAGTTCCGAGGGTGTGCTCAGCAAGGTAGACAGACTGGAAAATGCGGCTTTGTGTGGTAGAGTCGGTTTAGGAGGGTGGATGTTGTTTGGTAACCATGCAGCATCCCACCTTTGGGGATGCAGAATTGACGGGAGAACCTCAGGCTGGCACACCTAGTCTGACCAGACAGAACAGTGACCAAGGATCTGGCTCGGAGTTAATAGACCCGAGGACACTCCCAGACTAGAATTTACACTGGTGACCTTGTTTGGAGCGGATGAAGGCTCCACACCTCACACGTCATCAAGAACTCTCGACAATGGGCAGTGACCCAGCATTTCAAACGGTGGGATTTTCCAACCTCGCCCACCCATGGGATCTTCTGGTCCTGCCACAAGTCAATGGGCTAACTGGGCCACCGAATCACCCATAGCTGGTCCCACCACAGCGGAGCCAGAAAATCCCGGTCAATGTGTGACCCTTCAGCTCTAGTTAAAGTGAAAGGGCAACAGAGCAGAGGAGCACCTGAATATTTAACACCATGCATTTGAAATGCTTCAGGCAAAATCATCTTTGCACACACCGAAAAAGAAGACCAGAAAGTACATTGTTAGAATGCTACTGGTTAACCACAGACAGGCAGGAAATACCTCTCCTGTTAAAAGTCCTCATTCAACTAAATGCCGTACACATCATCTATTTTAAAACAAAGTAACAGTACAGCCTAATAACTGGTGATTCAGCAGAATTAACATGTCTGCTTTATTCACTTGTACGCATGAGACCGGGATTAGGCCACAATTGGGGAACCTTTTTAGTGCCACATCCGAATGCTATCCCTGATCCTTCACTGTTTCCGACATGCCAGCTTTCCATTCTCTGGTACCTATCCTTCAACACAGTAGACACAAACGTATCACAATATTTAATTTGTTCCAAATGACAAAAGGAGAATTTGCGCTGGGCCTGACTCGGCCAGTTCATAAACTTCCAAGAACCTCACTGAAATTCAATCAGTGACAAATGTGATCAATAAATTGGAATTATTTTGACCAGTTTTCCAGAGAAAGGTTTTGAGAAAAGAGCGAAAGTGTGGGGTTGGACTTTCATCCATGAGGTGGGTAGCGGAAGGCGGGAAAATTTGCGGTCTGCCCGCCTCGGAGAAAGTGCCCACAAGGACATGGGGCGTCATTCGCCGACCCCCCGCCGGGTCGGAGAATGGCCGTTGGCCGCCGTGTATCCCGCCCACGCCCCCACCGAAGTCTCCGGTACCGGAGATTGGGCGGGGGCGGGAATCGGGCCACGCTGGTTGGCGGGACCCCCCGCACAATTCTCCAGCCCGGATGGGCCGAAGTCCCGCCCAGATATTGCCTGTCCCGCCGGCGTAAATCAAAGCTGGTATTTACCGGTGGGACCAGGCGGCGTGGGCGGGCTCCGGGGTCCTGGGGCGCGGAGCGATCTGACCCCGGGGGGTGCCCCCACGGTGGCCTGGCCCACGATCGGGGCCCACCGATCCGCGGGCGGGCCTGTGCCGTGGGGGCACTCTTTCCCTTCCGCCTCCGCCACGGCCTCCACCATGGCGGAGGCGGAAGAGACTCTCCCCACTGCGCATGCGCGGGAAACTGTCGGCGGCCGCTGACGCTCCCGCGCATGCGCCGCATTTCCGCGCCAGCTGGCGGGGCAACAAACACCATTTCCGCCAGCTGGCGGGGCGGAAATCCCTCCGCGCCGGCCTAGCCCCTCAATGTTGGGGCTCGGCCCCCAAAGATGCGGAGCATTCCGCACCTTTGGGCCGGCGCGATGCCCGTCTGATTGGCGCCATTTTTGGCGCCAATCGGCGGACATCGCGCCGTTGGGGGAGAATTTCGCCCATGATTTTCATTGTGAGCGCACGGTGGATGCAGGCTGGAGTTGGACCAGCTGACCTGGGAAAAAGTTTGGAGGCAGCCACAGGGACTAGCAGATGCGGAGGTGGGCTGAGGAAAAAGTTATCAATGAAGGACTTTTTTAAAGCTTTGTTTACACATCCTACTGACAGTATTGGGTATAATGATTCTATTTTGCTCTAGCATGACGGGCCATAGGGGTTGTTATGGGACCATAGCTTGGTATCCCAATTAAAGGAAAAGATAGGTCCCCAGCCCTCACACCATCATCCAACCCCCCCTCCCCTCACCACCACCACCACACCAAGCTATGCCCCCAAACATCCCTATGACCTCTTGTGCCCTCATGCCAAACTGTTGGACATCCATACCCATTGACCCACTGTACAATATATAAATCCAATTAACCCTATAGCGAAAATAGGATGTTAAAGAAACTTTTCAAAAGTCATTTATAATTTTTATTATTGTCACAAGTTGGCTGACATTAACACCGCAATTAAGTTACTGTGAAATATTGATAACTTCCAATTTTCTGGAACAAAAACTTATTTTTACTGCAGCCAAATAAAAGTGTTGGTCATCCTGGCTATTTAAACTATCACGAGTTGAAACTGCTAGCACTTGACATCTCTTCCACCTCTAAATAAACATAATGAAAGTCATAGCGGAGATTGGAGAGCCAGAGTTATAATTAAGCAACGCTTTCTGTAGAACTCAGGTGCTTCAAAACGCGAATGGATTTCTGGTATCTTAGCCAGTCCTCCATTTTGTACTCTTCGGTGAGAGTCCAGGGGCGAAATGCTCCCCCAACGGCGCGATGTCCGCCGACTGGCGCCCAAATCAACACCAATCAGACGGGCATCGCGCCGCCCCAAAGGTGCTCTTTGGCGGCCTAGCCCCAACATTGAGGGGCTAGGCCGGCACCGGAGGGATTTCCGCCCCGCCAGCTGGCGGAAATGGCGTTTGTTGCCCCGCCAGCTGGCGCGGAAATGCGGCGCATGCGCGGGAGCGTCAGCGGCCGCTGAAAGTTTCCCGCGCATGCGCAGTGGGGAGAGTCACTTCTGCCTCCGCCATGGTGGAGGCCGTGGCGGAGGCGGAAGGGAAAGAGTGCCCCCACGGCACAGGCCCGCCCGCGGATCGGTGGGCCCCGATCGCGGGCCAGGCCACCGTGGGTGCACCCCCCGGGGTCAGATCGCCCCGCGCCCCCCCCAGGACCCCGGAGCCCGCCCACGCCGCCTGGTCCCGCCGGTAAATACCAGGTTTAATTTACGCCGGCGGGAGAGGCAATTTCTGGGCGGGACTTCGGCCCATCCGGGCCGGAGAATTGAGCGGGGGGTCCCGCCAACCGGCGCGGCCCGATTCCCGCCCCCGCCCAATCTCCGGTACCGGAGACTTCGGCGGGGGCGGGATTCACGGCGGCCAACGGCCATTCTCCTACCCGGCGGGGAGTCGGAGAATGACGCCCCAGATATCCAATAGAGCTCCAAAACACAAGAATCCAGAAAGAAAAACATTGTTTTATTGACAACCATGGTCCTCTGATCTCTTCTATCAATTTCGCAAAGTTTATTTACACAGGTTAAAGAGGTTTCAAGTGCTTGCAGTTTCTACTTTTGATAATTCAAATTGATCTACATGATTGACACTTTTATTTCATAGAATCATAGAATTTACAGTGCAGAAGGAGGCCATTCAACCCATCAAGTCTGTACTGGCCCTTGGAAAGAGCACCCTGCCCAGGCCCACACCTCCACCCTATCCCTGTAACCCAGTAACCCCACCCAACCTTTTTGGACACTAAGGGCAATTTAGCATGTCCAATCCACCTAATGTGCACATCTTTGGCCAATGGGAGGAAACTGGAGCACCCGGAGGAAACCCACGCAGGCACAGGGAGAAAGTGCAGACTCTGCACAGACAGTGACCCAAGCCGGGAATCAAATCTGGGACCATGGACCTGTGAAACAACTGTGCTAACCACTGTGCTACCGTAGCTGAAGGAAAAAGGAGGAGACATAGCGGGGTATTTGGGGAAAGGGGCACATCTCAGCATGGGAGGCCCCAATGCTGGAGGCATGAGGAGAACTTATTGAACTTTCTAAAGGTCTCCTTGTGCAGACTTTGGTGCATGACACCTCTGAGGAACAGTGAACCATATTATTTTGTAAACCTAGCTAGACTCCATGATAATTGTGGGGGACTAGGACATGCCTATCATTGCAATGCAGCTGGTCAGTTGGGAGTGCAAGGTGCAGACACACGACATGAACCAGCCCGCACCCTTAAAGGGCACTCCCAAAAATTAGAATCCCCAGGTGTGAGATCGGTAAGCTGCCATTTTAAAGGGCTCTCAAGTCATCCCAACTCAGTGAAAATCGAGCCAATAAAGCACTCGGACAAATAAGGAATTTATGCTGCTGGTATATTTCCCAACAACCAATTCAGTTGTTTACCTCAGCAATCATCCGATGTCTCAGGCTCATTGTTTTGCAAAGTTTCGGTTCATTATAGATCATGAAAGTTACATATCAAATAGCCGAGACTAGGGCTGGGATTGTCCGATCCGCCCCCGTGAATGGTTTTCCCGCAACAAATAAGGCCCAGCATTGGCTGATCTTGACAAAGATACTGGGCGGGAGAGACCCCCCCCCCCCCTTCCGCCAATGTCTACAGCATTTTGCTTGGCTCACTCATGCTGTGGCTGTGGACCACACTGTGGGGGGGGGGGGGATTGTCTGCTGTGAGATCCGCCATTGGGAGGGGGCCAGGAAATCCCACCCTTGAGCTCCATATGAGCAGTCAGGTCTATAAAGGGCCGTGATGTCAGATTTTAATGCTGAGATTTGCCCATACAAGCTTTGGCCAACTTCAGAAGGCAAATGGAGCAAAATACTTAGAAGTTACTTTGCTTTATTTCATTAAGATGACTCAACCATGTGGGGAAGTGCAGCGTATTTACTATTTCTTCTCATCACACGAGGTCAAATCTGTTTGTATCTGTGCATTCGCTCACTGTGAATTGAAGTCAGCTCAACATTATTATGGCTGGGGTTTACTGCGCCCCCCCACACCCGTCATAGGTGTTTAGGCAGTGCAGGCAGCTCACCATTGGCCGCAGGCAAGACCTTCCTGTCCTGCCGAAGCCAAAGCACCACTTCTGTTGCTTGTTGGCAGTGCCGTCAGGGAACCCGCTGCAGGGGGCGGGGGGTGGGTGGCAGTTGGCGGTTTTCTTCGGCGGACTGCAAAGTCCCACCCGCGTGAAGAGCCAGAAAAAATCCAGGCCTGTGCTTTTAGTTTCACCAAGGTCTCTTTAAAGAGACTGAAGAAGCATTTTGTGAACGCCAATAAGGTCTATTTCAGATCACAAGGAATTGCTATTGCTAAACCTGAGTTACACAGTCATATAGTTAGGTATTGGGTAATAATAAAGCCCCCCCAAAGCAAGAACTTCGGTGAAGTTTATTTTGGGCAGTAGTGCATTGCTGGTGAATATGGAAAGCCGCTTTTTTTACACCTTGCCCGACTTCCATGTCCGCTGGATTGTTGTCACTGTTGTAATGTTGTGAAACACGGCAGGCTATTTACATTGACAAGGCCCTGCAAAACTTAGGAAATCAGAAGCACAAAGGGACTTGGGAGTCCTTGTTCAAGATTCTCTTAAGGTTAACGTGCAGGTGCAGTCGGCAGTTAGGAAGGCAAATGCAGTGTTAGCATTCATGTCGAGAGGGTTAGAATACAAGAGCAGGGATGTATTTCTGAAGCTGTATAGGGCTCTGGTCAGATCCCATTTGGAGTATTGTGATCAGTTTTGGGCCCTGTATGTAAGGAAGGATGTGCTGGCCTTGGAGATGGTCCAGAGGAGGTTCACAAGAATGATCCCTGGAATGAAGAGCTTGTCATATGAGGAACTGTTGAGGACTCTAGGTCTGTACACATTGGAGTTTAAAAGGATGTGGGGGGATCTTATTGAAACTTGCAGGATACTGTGAGGCCTGGATAGAGTGGGCGTGGAGAGGATGTTTCCACTTGTAGGAAAAACTAGAAGCAGAGAACACAATCTCAGACTAAAGGAACGATCCTTTAAAACAGAGATGAGGAGGAATTTCTTCAGCCAGAGGGTGGTGAATCTGTGGAACTCTGCCGCAGAAGGCTGTGGAGGCCAAATCACTGAGTGTCTTTAAGACAGAGATAGATAGGTTCTTGATTAATAAGGGGATCAGGGGTTATGGGAGAAGGCAGGAGAATGGGGATGAAAAAATTATCAGCCATGATTGAATGGCGGAGCAGACTCGATGGGCCAAGTGCTCCTATGTGTCATGGTCTTATGTTCTTAAGTGGGACAGGTTTAGTGGTGTTGGTTCAGGGATATATTTTGGGCAGGATACTGGGCTTTGATTCAATGTCTCAACTGAAAGACAACAGCTCCAATAGTGCAGCACGCCCTCCATACTAAATTGACGTGTCTGACTGAGTGACGTTTTATACACCAGGTGCACTGTGGGGTGCAGGAGGGGGTGAGGGCTGAGTCCAATATTCTGCACCCACTAGCTGTGACATTATGCCCAACGCATGACGAAGAGGAGAGATATTTGTCCATGACACACCCAATATTAGCACCAGGGAAATGGATCATTGTCATCCTATAGTTAGTCAAAGGGCAGGGTTGCTGGCCCTGCACATAGCTGGGATTTGCCGGCGCTGCCACGTGTTAATGGACCATTGGCTGACCCCCTCCACCGTAGCGGGTCCTGCTACAGCAGGGCTGGTAAATCCCCGCCAGAGATTCATTTAGAGCATACAAGGAGGCCATTCGGCCAATCCTGACCAGCAGAAGCCGTGAGAAGCCCAAAAGACACTCCTCCCTTACCACCACTCCCAAAATATATATATTTTAAAAATCACCACAAGCACAACCTGCAAGAAATACAATCTGTGTCTGAACGGCAATATTAAAGCAGAGACACAACTGACAAGAGAAAGCCATACACCAGATCGTATCAGCACAGGTAATTGAGGTTCAACCCTATACTGATTTCTGCCTTGTTAAACATTACTTACGCCTTCTTTCTCTCCGCAGAGCGAAAGAAAGAAAGCAGTGGCCCCATCTGCGTAGAGGCCGACAGCCAAGGACGCAGCCGGCAGCGGGTGGTGCTTCCCGTACACTATCCCGGGCGTGTTCACAGGACCAGCCAACTGACTACGTATCCCACCAGGACGAGTATGGACCCACGTGGGAATCCCGTCACTGTGCTCACTGTGGACCAGCACAGTGAGCAGGGACTGTACCCCGCACAGTCAAGTGCCTATGTCAGGAGTTACCCACCTGTTCACAGTTTGACTGCCCACCATTGTAACTTAGAACATCGGGCCTACCCACAGACTCATAATTTCAGGAGGCCTAAATTTAGTGGGCGAAACTATCCAAGGGCTACTTGTTTTTCTCAGTACGAAACTATGTATCAACATTATTACATTCAAGGACTAAGCTACCCACAGACAGAGTCCCAGACAGGGATTATTAATCATAAGGGGCCCTCCCGTCCATTTCAGACCAACGGGAGCATGCTATATCCCACAGTGGTTCACATCCCCCCGTCCTCCCACCTGGATGGAGCTAGCACCTCGAGCTTCAGCTGTTACCATGGTCACCGGTCGGTGTGCAGTGGTTACCTGGCTGACTGCCCTGGCAGTGACAGCAGTAGCAGCAGCAGCAGCTCAGGGCAGTGCCAATGCTCCTCCAGCGACTCCATGCTGGACTGCACCGAGGTCAGTAACCAGGGCGTCTATGGCAGCTGCTCGACCTTCCGCAGCTCCCTGAGCAGCGACTACGACCCTTATATCTACCGGAGCCGGAGCCCCTGCAGAACCGGCGAGTCGGGTTTGGGGCGGGGTGCGGGCCTGCTGATGGTGGGACCGCAGGAGGATGAGCTTCCGGCGTACCGCTGCACCTCTCCCGGTGGTGACAGCAGGCTGCTGCCGGCCCCACCCCCAGGGGACCAACTTTCAAACTGTAGCATGGACATGAACTATAGCAGCAATTCCTCACTGGAGTACAAGGATTCGAATGCTACTACCTCAGAAGGTAGGCCCGAGTGCTCTTCTGGGTCTCCTGTGGACAGTAACAGCTGGCGTGGACGTGAGTCATCGGGGTCAGCAGAAGCAGTGCCTGAGCAGGCTTGTGCCTGTTGCTTCGAAATCCATCCCTTGGACTGCAAAGAGGTTGATGACAGCAAAACGGACAGTCACTTTTCATTGTTGAATGTGCCCTGTTGTAACAAGTGTGGGAGAGGTTCTGACTCTCGGACTGCGCCACAGATATTATACAGTATTAACGCAGGCTCCCTCTGTCGAACCAGTGCGGGAAAATACGAGGGCCTGTCCTGCTGCTTTTACGAGGAGAAACAGGTTCATCACGGCAGCAGCTGTTTCACTGAGGACTACGCAGTGAGCGTGCAGTACACCCTGGCCGACGAGGCTCTTCACAACCGCCTGCAGGGCCCCGCTACCCCCGGCTGCTGCGAGCTGAGCCAGCGCATCCCCATCATCCCCGAGGACACGGACAGCGACCTGGCCGTGGCGGAAGACTGTGAGGCCACCAGGCTGTGCGGGCCAGAGGCTGCACCTTCAGAGCCAGAGGGCACGGCACAGGAGCGGAGGGGGCAAGTTGTTTGCTCGTCACCTTTCAGCAGCCCCCCGGAGCAAACGGATGCATTTCAGGACATTTGCTCCGGGTTGCATGAGTCCACCATGAAACGTAACTCGGCAGGTAAGCAACATTCACACACTGCTCCTTATGTAGAGTTGATTGGCAGGGGGTGCATGGAGGACAGGATGCTGGATTTTCAGAGTCAGACTAACTCCAGAGGCAATTGCAAATGGAAGTGGGGCGGGGGGACCCCAGTCCCATTTCTGGAAGGAGTGGGGGGTGGGGAGAGGCCCACACGTGGAGAATCCACTCTCAGCCGGGCCAATCTGAAATTAGTGCTGAGTTCAAACAGGTCACATTTTCCCTGTTCCACGGGCCTTCCCCTGAAACGTGGAAGTCACAAATTAACGGAGGAGGTGTCAATGCTCATGAAGGATAGATAATTTATATCAATGTTTAAACTTTGGAATCGAAAACACAGAGCAGAATTTTACGGGCCCATGCCGGCAGGTTTGCAGGGGTGGGCAGAGGGCACCTGTAAAATTCCTCAGGTACAAAATTCCTACCTGCCTGCTCCGTCACCTGTGTGAAATTGTATGGTGGTGGTGGGGGGGAGGGGAGAGGAGGGTGTGTGTGATGGGCAGCCTGCCCATCCTCTCCCCTGAAGTGGCCACTTCCCCCTCAGCTACAATTATGGCACCAGGAAGATAAGAGTGGGAGTTTCCCACCACCCATTCCTCCCCCAACCAAACCCCTACCCCCTACACCCGCACCCCCCCCCCCCAAACCTCCCCATGCCCCCATTTCCTCACCCAGCCTTTCCAAGCAAGGGGTTGGGAATGAAGCGAAGAAGACTACTTTGACTAGACAGCAGTGGAGGAAAGTGCTGGATTGAATTTGAGGTGGGGGGTGAGGTTAAGGGAGACTATGCCGGGATGGATTTGCGAGGGTTGGAAAGGGGGTGAGGGTGCTAAAATGAATGGGCCACAATGCTCAAGTGTCAACCAGGGTGACAATGCTGACGTGAGAGAGTGAGTATCAAGGCCAATTTTGAATAACTGTTAGTTCATTGAAACATCACTTTGTTCTTAGATTAAAGATCAGGGGCTGGATTCTCCGCCCCGCCGGGCCACATTTCCGTTTCACCCCGCCAGTGGGATGCTCCGTTACGCCGGCTGGTCAGTGGGGTTTCCCATTGTGGGACAACCCTACGCTGTCGGGAAACCTCCGGGCTGCCAACAAAACGGAGCATCCCACCGGCAGAGAATGCAGCCCCATATCAGTTGTGAGATACAAAAGTGCTTAAAGTTTAACAGCAACATTTTTGATGTTTTAAAACCTCAACGTTTTCCAGGCGAGCAGACACACTTTCCTGCAGAGACACAGCACCAACCTTATCCCTTTCACTTTTGTATTTTCCTCCTTTGGCTGAAATGCTGGCCACATGTGAGCTGAAGATATAAAAGGCCATGCAACCGTTTGATTTCATGCTATCGTAGGTTAATTTTCAGAGTGTTGACCTTTCAAGGCAACCAGTCAACTTTGCTATTTCGCAAGATTGGCTACATGACATCTCTGTGGTTAAGGGGTTGAACAAGCTCTACGCAGACACTGGAAACGTCCAAGGACATGGTTAGTCTTTAGCCTGCATCTGTGCATTATTCCAAACCACTGAAATCTATGCTTCTCATTAAATATTCTTTCCATCTCTCACTGGTTTACTTTAACCTCTCTTGAAGTTGTTGACCATTTACTGGGTGTAGTAATGTAGATATTGGCTACCCAGTGTCACCTTGCCTGAAGGGCCATTAATCCGATCTGTAGAAACCCGACAATGCAGAAGGGTGGCCATTCGGCCCATCGAGTCTGAACCGACCATCTGAAAGAGCACCCTACCTCGGGCAACACACCCACCTTATCCCCGTAACCCAACATCTCCTTTTTTGGACACTAAGTGGCAATTTTAGCATAGCCAATCCACCTAACTGGTACATCTTTGGACTGTGGGAGGAGACCGGAGCACCCAGAGGAAACCCACAGGGAGAACGTACAAACTCCGCACAGGCAGTCACCCGAGGCTGGAATTGAACCCGGGTTCCTGCCGCTGTGAGGCAGCAGTGCTAACCACTGTGCCACCATGCCACCCACCTGTGCCTCAGTTGTCTGTGTAGGAAGGTTAATGCACTACAGGAAGAGTCACAGCTGATCCTAGTCCTGTCTTTGCCTTTGTGTGGGCACTTCAGGTAGCATAGCAATAAGGGCCTGTGATCCCACTGACCTTTCCATCTATGACCCTGAGATACCGAGGCCGCTTGTCTCAATGAGATTAGTTAGCTCCGAAAATGGGTGTCTGGTCATCAGATCCTATCACAATACAATGAGCATCAGCTCCATTATCTGCTTGGCCATTCAGAGGTGAACAGTCATGAGTTGGCAACTTGCAAATGCCTGATACTTGCGCGTACTTGCAGACAATGGCAGGAGACAGGCCTGGTAGCCTGGTGTTTATCGTGCTGGATGAGAAACCCAAGGCTGGGCTTTTGAAATTGAATTTAATAAATCGGGTGAGGTTGCTGGATTGTCATTGAAATTTACTTGGTCCACTAATGTCCTTCAGGGAGGTGAACTTGTTACCTCTCCTTCGTTAGGTCTACCTGTTACTCAATTCCAATCTCTTGCGGATGACTTCCAATAACGTCAGAGCAATGAGGGATGTGCAACAAATACTGCCTTTCCAGTGTCAGGCACATTGCAAGATCACATCTATTGAAAGGTCTGTGTGGTGCATTAGGGCATTACGACTCCTGGGCCAGGGAAGCACAAGGTCAAACTGGGAAAAGACCAACTTAAGTCTGATGCCAAGAAGTCATTCTTTAAATAAATAGTGAGAAAAGCAAGAGGAGGCTTCTGGGTGGGATAGAGAATGCAAAAGCCATGGAATATTTCAGGGAGGAGTTGGTTGCTGTTAGGGTGTGGGGAAGGGGACAGATGGTGAATATATCTCGAAACGTATTTCTGGACAATGAGCTAGAATGGACCAATCACCTCTCTTACCCACATCTATCTTGTGATGGTCCTTTCACTTTTGAGTCTATCATCAGTAGAATGGAAGTCTCCTGACTCTGGCTACCATTCAACACAGTAACCAGTTGATAATCTTATTTCCACAACAAATACTCTTTTATTGATTCCTGAGATGTGGGAGTCGCTGGCTGGGTCAGCATTTATTTCCCACCCCTTATTGCCCTTGAACTGAGGGCATTTTAAGAGTCAACCACATTGCTGTGGATCTGGAGTCACTTGTAGGTCAGACCAGGTAAGGATGTTGGATTTCCTCCCCTCGAGGACATAGTGAACCAGATGGGGGGTTTACAGCAATCGATGATAGTTTCATGGTCATCGTTAGACTTCAAATTCCAGATTTTTATTGAATTCAAATTTCACCACCTGCAGTGGTGGGATTCGAAACTGGATCTCTGGAATACGCTTCCAATGACAATACCACGAGGCCACTACCTCCCCAATTCATGCATTAATTGGCACTAATTCAGCAGCTTTATACCAGGGGCTTTTCACAGTAACATCACTGCAGTGATAATGTAAGCCTACTTGTGACAATAAAGATTACTATTATAATCTGTTAGAAGTGGCAAGTGTACACAGTAACCATGTATATCCCTCCAAAGCTAAGATGGATGTGCAGTCTAGAAAGAGCCTTGCTTCTCCCCTCACTTTAAATTACCTTATGTTCACTTCCCAGACAATGACCTCTCTTAACCTGCCTGCCAAACTCAAAACAGACAGTACCTTTAAAAAATGAAAAATGAGTTGCTGTGACATTTTTCTGTAAAAGGATAAAGCATTGCAAGGAAAGTAATATTATTCTTCAAAGGCTGGACATTAAACATTAACAACCTGATCTACTTCAAGCGGAGATTTAGGGCAGGATTCTCCGCGAACCGGCGGGACAGCCACTCCGGCGCCGAGGGGTGGCGTGAACCATTCCTGCGTCGGGCCGTCCCGAAGGTGCGGAATCCTCCGCGCCTTCAGGGGCTAGGCCGGCGGCGGAGTGTTTGGCGCCACGCCAGCCGGCGCGGAAGGGCTTGGCACCACGGCAACCGGAGCTGAAGGGCCTCTGCCGGCCGCCGTGAGTTGGCGCATGTGCGGGAGCGCCAGCGTGTGTTGGCGTCATCCCAGCGCATGCGCAGGGGGGTTCTTTTCCACACTGGCCATGGCGGAGGTTGACAGCGGCTGGTGCGGAGGGAAAGAATGCCCCGACCGCACAGGCCCGCCCGTGGATCAATGGACCCGATCGCCGGCCAGGCCACCGTGGGGGCACCTCCCGGGGCCAGATCCCCCCGCGCCCCCCCGAGGACACTGCAGGCCGCCCGTGGAGCCAGGCCCCGCCGGTAAGGACCTGTTGTTATTTACGCCGGCGGGACCGGGTGAAAAACGGGCGGCTACTCGGCCCATCGCGGGCTGGAGAATCAGCGGGGGCGGCCGCTGCCAACGGCTCCCGACCGGCGCAGCGCGATTCCCGCCCCCGCCAAAACCACGGGGCTGGAGAATTCGGCAGCCGGCGGGGGCGGGATTCACGCCGCCCCCTGGCGATTCTCCGGCCCGGCGGGGGGTCGGAGAATCCCGCCCTTAATGTTTTGGAGTGCTTTTGACTCTTAAAGCTGGACGGCTCCACGTCAGTGATCCCGCCACCAGCCACAAATTCAAACCTGATTCACTGGCCCCAATTTTGAAGGGTGGGTAAGGGCAAGAAAGGTACTGCCCTCACTGGCCCTGTGCCAGGCAATGGAGCTGGTGAATCAGGAAATGTTGGGATTCCCCACTGAGCATAAGAATTAGGCCTTCCCACAAATAATTCCGGCTCCCACTTGAACCTAACCCAAATTCCCTCCCCACAAGATAGGCCTTCTGGTTAATGCGAGGGAGGGAGTCCCAGGATTTTAATCCAGTGACATTGAAGGAATGTCAGGATGTTGGTCACTTGGAAGGGAACCCCCGGTGGTAGTGTTCCCAGGTATCAGCTACCCTTGTCCTTCTAGATAGTGGTGGTTGTGGGTTTGGAAGGCAATGCCTAATTAAATGGAGGGTGGGAAGAATCACTGCCTTCATTTTACGTATTTTAGCCAAGTTTTCTCCAGGCTTAGCAGGAGAAGGAGGTAAAACCGGTTAATTTTAAAATGCTTTCTTATAAGATATAGGAGCAGAATTAGACCATTCGGCCCATCACCCATCTGCTCCGCCATTTGTTCATGGCTGATATGTTTCTCATCCTCATTCTCCTGCTTTCTCCCCAGAACCCCATATCCCCTTATTAATCAAGAACTTGGGCTGGATTCTCCAAAAATCGGGCCATGTCCCCAAGCCGCGTAAAAGCGCTGCCGTTTCACCCCCCAGTTTCCTGCAAAAAATAAAGAGCGATTCACTTACCTTCAGGGGGCTGGCAGGGACCCAGAGTAATTCACGCAGCTTTGGCTGTGGATACGGGCCCCCGCACTTCCGGTTCAGAGTCCTCGCGTGCGCATGGTGGCGGCCTCCAGAAGCCATGCCGAGCGCCATGGCGGACGCAGATCGCGGACCATCACAAAGAAACAAGGTCCCCCCGATCAGCCCCGCGCCCCTGCATCGAACCGGCCCGATCTGCCCCGGCCGCCCACAAGGCCCCCCCCCCCCCCGTGCTGGATTCCCCGGCCCCCACCAGGGCGGCCGCGGACTGAGCCCGCAGCCACCACACGAGGTTCCCGATGAGCCATACGTGGTTAGAACCATGCCGTCAGGAACTCGGCCTGCTGGGAGTGGAGAATCGCTGGGAGGGCCTCTGGCAATGGCCCCCGTTGTAAATTGCGGATGAGCGATTCTCGTCGGAGCGGCGCCGGGCCCGATTCGGTCAGTAACTTTGATTCTCCGCCCCAGTGCCAAATGCGATTTTGGCGCGGTGCTAAGGAGAATCCAGCCCCTATCTATAATCTTGTTATCTGGATATCAGTGTGAAATACAGCCGAATTACGATCAATTTGCCCCTCCTTCCCCCCATTGCAGTTTCTTCTCTCATCCCATAAGTATTAAGGTGTCTGTCATCTCTTGCTGAGGTGGTTCCATAGGAGCTGGCAGTCCTCGAGTCCCTCACCCAAATGGATGTTCTTCATGTGTGAGGCAGACAGTGCATGTTGCCAGTCTGTTCTACCATGAAGAGGTGAGGGGAAGGTGAGACATTTACCGTTTCTTACAAGTGTCACAGAGATAGCAATCCAAAGGAATTGATAACTTTCTCCTCCCTAACCAATGGGCAGAGGTCTCATGGCGCATTGGTAGTGTCCCTTCTTCTAAGCCAGAAGCTCTGGGTTATAACCCCACTTCCGAACTTGATGGCCATGGAAGGTGCAATCAAGAGGTTGATTATCAGCCTGTAAATTCCTTCGATACACCAGGTGGGAGCTGTAAAAAGTGCAAGGGTTTTCTGGTCAGCCATATTGCAGAAGGAAATGGCCATCCACAGCAGCACTTTGCCTGGCATTATCATGGACCGATCCAATGGAAGTCCATGGTTGCCACTATCCTCTTAGGGCCTGGTACCTGGAAGGGATATTGGAAGAACCAATGGACACCAAATCCCAACCATGGCCTGAATTGAAGAATCTTGTTTTAATAACTCACTCGAGATTTCTTTTGTGATCTTTTGAATGGGATTAAATCACTCTGACACAGGATTGAATTTTAACATGAGAAAATAATTTCTGAAAACAGCCGTTTAAGGGCGATTTATTTGAATATTTGAGCAGCAACTCCAGTTCTTTACTCCTGCCCTAGTGACTTCTGTGCTATTCATTTTATGAAGATGCATTTCAAACAATAACCATGCGTAAAGTAAGTCTGATCTCAGCCTTGTGACTAAAGGGGGGTCATTGATCATAAAGTCGCCATCGTCCCAGAAGACCGTAGGCCGCTTTCCACTTTGAGGGGGAGAGCGTATGATGGTGATGTAACCTGAGGGTCACCACACCTCAGGTGAGGGGCAAGGTTGAGAAGGCGGACCTTCATGAATAACCTCAGCTGGTACGGGAATTGAACCCAAGCTGTTGACTTCGGTCTGCATTGAACCAGCTGCCCAGCCAACTGAGGCAAACCAGCCCCGTGTGGATCATAAGCTATATATGAATCATCCTGCAGCCCTCTAGTGCACCATCTAGTGGAATAGCATTGATGAAGACTTATGAGTTACCCAGATGATTTATTATACATTTCAAATGGTCATTTGGGTAACGAGTTAATTGCCCTCAGAAAAATACGATTGATTTATCAAACAGTTTGAGTAATATTTTGTAACTATCCACAATCCTGGGAGCAGTGATGAAATGCAGTAAGAAGCAAAGTTTGTTGTCTCCCGATGTTACACTGACTACACTTCAAAAGCAATCTATTGGCCGCAAAATGCTCTGGAACATTTAAACCAGAAGATTTCCTTTGGCCCCAAACAGCGTGAAAACCAGTTCAAAGAGGAACAGAAGCTAGAATAATATCGATGAATTAACCCAGAATATGTGCAGCGTCTCTCAAGATGCCAGCACCTGCTATTTTTAAGTCCTCATAAATAACGAGCAGTGGCGTGCCTGAAACCCAAAATGCACTTCACTTTTTAATTTACTGCTGTCTAGACACATTGGGACTTTTGGTATAAAGCAGGTCTCTAGTACGCTTTCTGTGAACATCCTCAGTGTCAGATTTAAGGCTTGGCAGAATGATAAAGAAAACTTGAGAGCCTCGGCGATGTTGCCTTTTAACAGGATAATAGTATACTGAAGCAGACACATCAATAAAAGCTAAAGGATCTTTAATTTTAGCACAGATTCAGCTGGTTTGCACCAATGCTACAGGGGGAAAATAATATTTTAATATGCAGCATGTGCTTGATGTGACGTGTTAGACCAACAATTTATTCAAAGTTAAATTATTTTCTTCCCTTATTTGTTCTTGGGATGTGGAGCACTGGTAATGCAATATTTATTGCCAGTTCTAATTGTTTTACAACTTCACTAAGTAACGTGGAAGCAGACTCACTTGTCGGGCTGACTGGGACTTTAGAACAATCCATTAGCACTCACGTACTAGAACCAGTCCACAAGTGAGCAGATGTATTGAGATCAATTGCACATCTTGGGATTTGAACTCATGACCTTTGGGTCACGAGGCTAGTGCCATAGCCCTAAGGCTACCATGCCCTGAAGATCCTAGCCTGTGAGTACAGCTTATAAAACGCCACGAGTGCTGGAAAGGGCATTGAGAAACAAAGAGATGTTAACAGCGAGATATTAACAGTGATATATTTACGTGGGAGAGATCAAGGGAAGAATTTGGTGGCTCACTACAAAGGAATGAACACAACAGGTTGGGGGAGAAGGATCTGTGATACAGTAAACATACACGGGTCCAGGCTGGAGTGAGCTTGATGGGCGAATAGTGCTTCACTGCAGACTTTCAAACACATTGCCGAAGATCAAACAATAACCAGGAGAGAATTATGAGTTGAATCTGAACTGTTAATCTTTTATGATGGCTCGGTGATTTTATCCAGCGACTAACTGAGTCATACCAAAAGTTATAGCAAGTTGAAGCTCTGATCTGTTTAAAGTTGACTAATATCAGTCAGGTCAGTCACAGGGCTCTAAAGTTGGTCTTAGGGCCCCCAAGCTAAGGGGAGAAAATTGGAGAAGGTCATTGTTCTTGATTGCTATCCAACCAACCCTTCCAGAAGCGATCTTGGGTTAAGGATCAAGTTCAGCTTTGACTTCCCTGATATTGAACAAATTCCTGTCACTCACCATTGCATTCAGGCAATGGGCACTGAACATTTTGTGGGTGACCAATTGGAACCACATCATATAGCGAGTAGCGAGAACTGAGAGAGATACAATTGGTACAGAAAATTAGCAAAAAAAAATCAAAGCCTTTCAGCAGAGCTAGCCAGAGGTTCTATCTGGCCTGCCAACCTGCTTCCTCCATCAGATATTCATCTTGTTTACTGTGTCCAGATTCTGTGGGTATCAGCTGCCCTTTGGTACCTTGCCAAGTGGCCTGTCTTCATGCGGGACACGGACCAGCACCCGCATTGCACTGATATGCAAGCATGGATGGGCACTTTACAGCCAGATAAACAGCAGAAATCATTTCCTTCTCCACTCTCTCTTTATTCTAAGCCAGAATAGAAGATCTTCCCGGTATGGATGTCCCAATTCCATAGTAGGACCTGTCAACGGATCCATTGTGGAAGGCATGGGGTTGGGGGGTGGGGGGGGGGGGGTGGGGTGGAATCACTATTCTGGGTAGGGGGTCATTACAAGTTCTACCATTACAAGGGAGCCATTACAAGTTCTCAGCTATTATAGTGCTGGTCACTCCTGTAAGCGGTGTAAGCATCTTTCAGGCAGGAATATGCCTGCACTGGCCAATATCATTGAGCAGAACTGTTCCAACACAAATACCGATTAGAACTTTCTGTGGTGCATTGTCAGAAAACCCGCAACACCGGACCATTCGAGTTCCAACAAGTCAAACTTGTCTCCTCTTTTATTGCCACCGTGACTTTCTTTGTACAAAATTGTGATACCAAGCAGCACATCACCAGTGCATCAAGCGTGCCTTGGACAACATTTATCTCTCAAACTAAGATCACTGAAAAGCAGATGAATCTGGGCATTTTTGTTATTGCTGTGTGGTGGGGCAATGTGGCTGCCGGGTTCGCTCACATGACAATAGTGAATGCAATTCAAAAGTCATTGATTGGCTGTGCAGGGCTTTGGAATGCAGAGGGTGCTTTATAAATGCAAGTTCTGAAGTCTACGATTCAGAAGTTTTGTGACAAGATGTTGCACTGTGCAGGATCTATTGGCACGATTACAATCCAACCAATTGTGTCGCGTGACACCCTTGAAATTACCACAATAATTTTAAGGATCATGCCATGTTATCCTTTGGCTTTGACATTGGACATTAGCACGCACTTCGCTTAATGCTCCATCATTATCACTACTTGTCTATTGTTTTTGACAACTGCCAGGAAAATTAAGTTGAAAACTAAATTATCTGTTTTGGCTAAAAGAAACTGCAGCAGGGTGTCAGCTCGTGACCTGCTGATCACATTCAAAGTTGGGTAGCACTATCGCCCCCTATGAATGAACAGTACATTTAATGTCGTTAATACTTTTGGGACGGTGGGTTATCACCGGCTCTGTTTTGCGTGGCAGTGCTCAGCACATTTGTGAAACATTAGTGTTTAGTGAACTCTCTGCTTTTGAAGATTGGAGCCTGTAATTGGGAACAGAGCTAAGATTGCCCTTGAGCAGTCTGGAAAGAAGAGCTAGTCAAGTTAAATATGTATTTATTTTATTTAAATCAAGAAAAAATGTTAACTTATGAATGGAGCCAAAGTAGAGCAACAGCTCATTAATATACCGCAGTTGGCTTTAAATAAACAACACATGAAACATGATGCACATTAATCCTATTGTATAGAACCATTCGCTACCATCGCATCACATTTGGTATTTCTCCAGTTTTATTCCCTCTCTCTTTCCCAAAGGTGCCAACTCTGCTGCAATGTTGTAGCACCGGTGCCAATAACCCCCTCGTATTTCAATCTTCAAAGGTGAATCTCAGCCTTCATTGCCAACAAGTTCTGTGACAGTGAGGGGGAGGGAATCACAGCCAAATTGGATCCATAATCGGCCACATGCGTTTTTCAGCAATAGCCATCAAGCAGCGAGCAGGGGCGAGGGCCCTTGGGCTCATGTTGCCCCTCTCTATCCCAGGGAGTTTGAGTTGCATGTGTAGTGTTCGCAGCACCATTCCAACAGAGATCAGCATGGGCTCAGATCAGCCAAATTTAACTGTGCGCAGAATTGTAACTACAAACTGGTCTTTTTGTCACTTGGCCCCGGCCATATTTCTGTTGTAGAATATTTTTACAGTTCAAAAGCGACATTGTATGACAGACAATGATAATTGAACCTAAACTTTCGAAATGAAGGAATTCACTTAATGTGCCTGAATTTTAAATCTGAATTTGGTTGTGGGGTTTGTTGACACATTCTTCCTCAGTAATCCTGTTTTTCTTTTGTTTTTCCCTAGGGTCCAGATCATCTCTAATTCTGAAACAGGACTGTTCCACTGAGCAGGACATCTGATTTTTTAAATAAATATATATGTGTATATAAGTACGGAGATACGGGAAGCGATCAATAAGACTCCAAACTCAGTCCCTGTGCGACTGTTTTAGCTTTGACAAAACACACAAAAGTGGTAATGTGGAGGAAAACACCAAATCTGATGCATCTTCCCACAACTCAGTGCGTGCTTCTTGTCTTGTGATTTTTTGAGACCACGTTCTGCTGTTATTTAAAACCCTGCTGCCCTTCATCGCAAGGCAACGATACTACTGTTGTCCAGGAACGTCAGGAATAAACTTTGATCCATAGTCCGAGGGATTTTTGAGCCTTCCGCATGCTCAGGGTTATGGCCGCCTTAGTAAGAGAGCAATACGAATCATAAGAGAAGTGGGGGAAAGGGGGATGGGGGGAGGATGTGGGGAAAGGCGGGGGGGAGTTGGGGGGGAAAGTGGGTAAGGGATGGGAAATGAAGCAACAGCCCTAGTATGGCTGTGACTGAATGTTGTTCTCTGTGTCACCACAGGAGAAGCAGATTGGCTATAACAAGCACTCATGGCAACCATGGGACAAGTAGAGTGACACTGCAACAATTGAGTGCATGTTTTGTACATCCATTTTGAAAGGCACCAAGGTAGAGTTTTATGTACACAATAATGCCTTTACTGCCTGATGATCCATGCAAAGTAACAATTTTGTTGGGTACTTAAGGCACTATTTTACATTTGTAGCACTTAAAAAGATATGTCTGAAATTTCTTGTAAAGAATTATAAAATGGTCAAGAGTTCTCTCCGTCATTACCATTTTTTCTAATGTGTTAAAAGGCTAGAAATTGTCTGTGTATATTCTGTATATGTATAGTGGCACATTTCATTTATGGAAATATGTTCTCAGAATATTTATTTACTAATATATTTATCTTAAGCCATGTCTTATGTGGAGAGTGTATGACATTATGAAATAATCATTGGAAAATCACTAACGTGGGACCTTGTAAATACATGATAATTGCACACAAAGATTAAATATTCTCTGACCAAAAACTGATTTTAAATTTTAGTACTATACAGTTTTGTAACAAAATATGTACAAATGTCTGTGAAAAATACAGTTTTATCAAGTAAAACTTTCCTGATGCTTTCTTGTTGTGACTCTTCATTGTTTTATTCTATCGAATCCCTGCAGTTCAGAGGGAGGCCACTTGGCCCATTGAATCTGCAGCAACCCTCCAAAAGAGTACCCGACCCAGGCCCACTCACCGGTCCTATCCCCGAAACCCCACCTAACCTGCACATTTTTGGACAGAAAGGAAACTGCTGGAAACCCACACAGACATGGGGAGAAAGTGCAAACTCCACACAGACAGCCACCCAAGGCCGGAATCGAAGCCGGGCCCCTGGCGCTGTGAGGCAGCCGTGCTAACCACTGTGCCGCTAGTTATTTATCTGAGGTCACAAATGGGTGTGATTTCTGCTCTGCAATTCTGTAGCTAAATTGTCGATGTGTTTCACGTGTTGACCATGGCTTAGGCGGTAGCACTCCTGCCTCTGAATCGGAAGATTCAGCATACCAAGTCCCACCCCAGGACCTGGAAATTTAAACTGACATTCCAGCACAATGTGGAGGGGGGGTCTTGAGGTCATGAATAGTATACATCAATGTCTTTCTTTTAATCAATGGATATTACTTGAGCAGCTTTGCTACAGCTGGCAAAGCAGAAAGTTCTCCCTCTCAGGATTTCAACCTCGTCTCAAAGGTAACACTCTCACCGTTGACACTTCAGGACAGTACTGAGGACATGCTTCACAGTCGGAAATCCCATCTTATAGAAGAGATGCTAAACTATGGCCCTGTTGTCCTCTCAGATCAACGTCGAAAGACCTCGCTGTACTATTCTGAAAAGTAAGAAGTCTTACAACACCAGGTTAAAGTCCAACAGGTTTGTTTCAAACTGAAGGAGCAGCGCTCCGAAAGCTAGCGATTTGAAACAAACCTGTTGGACTTTAACCTGGTGTTGTAAGACGTCTTACTGTGCTCACCCCAGTCCAACGCCGGCATCTCCACATCATATTCTGAAAAGAGCATGGGAGTTCTTGTCCAGATTCTTGGCCAATATTGATATTTTCTATGTAGGAAGGTGGGCTAGAGCAGAGAAGCCAAGTTACTCTTGCTGTATTCTTCCTCTGCTTGTTGCTGTCAATAAACAAGAGTAGCGAGTATGAGTAGACGAGCAGTGCAATGGCAAAAGGAGAAGAAAGAACATGTACATTTGGTGTTACAAAATGAAGCACAGCGGGCAGGGCTGGAAAAACAGTCAACAACTGGGGCAGGAGGATTTCATCGCAACCCTGAGGCAACTCTGTGACTATCGGCACACACCCAGATAGCTCTGAAATGGAAGATTTACAGAACATACAGGTAGGCACTGCTTTCTGATGGTGTAGCTTTCCAAAGGTCCGTAGTATATATAGGGCATGATTCAACAGACTTGAAACTAAGGACGAGATCGTCCGGCCACGCTGTGCCAGAAAAGCATCTTGCCGCACGCGGTGCAGCGTGGCCCACGAAAGCTGGGAGACCCCGTTCCTGGGATCTACCTGGCTCGCAATGCCTTATGAGACGTTACAAGGGAAATCCCGCCAACAATGGGCGGGATAAGTGATGCACGATCAATGACCACTAAAGCGAGTTTGTAGTCCAACTGAAGGCATTAATAAGCTAGATGTTTCCCCCAGCAGCTCAGGTACAGAATGAGGGCTGCTGGGGCGGCATGGGTTCTTATACCCCGCCTATCAGGGCGGAGCTATCATACACTCGAACCAATAGCAAGTATACAGTTTCCACCCATGGTGCTTTAGCCTATCAGGTACCGTAATACCTATAATACCACAATAAGTTTTTGGAAAATCTGCATATTAGAGTGAGGCAGTAAGCCTTACTCTAATGTGCAGTTTCCCATGAAACCTGAGGCTTTGGGATTCAAACCATTCGTCTCAGAGACCTCGGGTGAGCGCCGTTTGGTACTGGTCCCTACAAATAGGAACCAGATGGAACGGCTCTTGTGGGGTTCTCCAAGGGGATCAGAGGCCCCCAGCTGCATGCACTTTGAACAAGATGGTGCCCTGGCACTGCTGGTGCCACCTGGGTCCCTGGCAGTGCCAGGTTGGTACCCAGATGGTGCTGCTAGCTGGCATGGGTGGTGCCAGGTTGGGATTGTCAAGGTGCCAAGCTGGCAATTTTTGCATGTGCGCGATCAGGCTGGGGGACCACCCCATGTTGTGTTTGGGCTGAGGATGATCAGGATTTTTTTTGTGGGACATTAGGGCAGCATTTAAAAATGGCGTCCCGATCTCTCGTTACAATGGGGAGTTCCGGCGAGCGGAGTTCCCTGTTGTAAAAAGCGGGACTATGTGTGGCCTCGGCTGCGCGTTCCCCCTTCTGGCTCCTTATTCAAAGCGAGTCGCGTTGAATAGCCATGCATTTCTTGGCACTGCGAGTGCCGGGAAACACGTGGCTCCTCGCTTGGGAACTTTGTTCCCTTTTGGGAAGATCGCACCCAAAGCCCGCTTTCAGGCATGTTTGGCGGGGTGTTTCTCAGCAGCTGCAGTGCCAAGATTCAGCCCGCTATTCACCGGCACTTTGCCGTTTTTTGGGCCTCAGGAGTTTCTCCCAACTGAGACCACACTTCAGTCAATTTCCTGCACTGGCAAGCTGAGCTCGCCAGCAGGACCGGCTCCTCGTACATCGGACGTCATTTTGACCGGCTGCCCTGATCTTTGTAACCCCCGCCCAACACACCTTTCAAGACCCCCCCCCCGCCAACCTACTCGTAGTCCCTGGAACCGCTCGCCTAATGGGCAAGTCCACCCTGTGGTGAGAGTTGATGAAGAGTTTCCCTTACTGCTCTACCGGCCTGCTCCTACTGGCCTTTCCTCAACTCCACATATGTATTCACATTTAGTGCTCATGATTCCCTTTCTTCAATAAAACTTCCAGTTGGTTTCTGTTCCACTGTTACTATCTCTAACCATGCTGGGGAAACAATGTTCAATGGTACCCACTTCCTTTTAATGAATATGAAGGTGATTTCTACCTATCGCTTCTCTACCTTTGGTGGCTATGGTATTAAATTAATGCACATCCTGGCGGAAAAAAACAGCCAGGGCTGGATTCTCCGATTTTGGGGCTATGTCTGGAGGATCCGTGGTGTTTTATGTGGGAAAAATCGGCACCAACCCCTCACAGATGCTGCTACCGATGAGGGGCTAGCAGCCGCACCACGTAAAGCGCACAGCCTTCCCGATAAAAACAACTGGATCATTGTTGGGTCCGTGGCTGCGCATGCATACGGCGATGACCTGCAGCGGGCGCGACGTACAACATGGCGCCGGCTGTGTGCGGACCCGACCTGCCAGCTAGTGTCACCCTCGACATCCCTGTGCCACCTCCTGGTCACCCCCACCAGTCCCGCCAGCCCTCGCCGAAGTCCCCCCGGCCAGCTGCACGGCTCCTGCTTGACTGTTGGTGGCGCTGGTCCGCAGCCGCCACACTGAATCCTGACCGCTGAGACCATGAGTCAACCGCGCGGTCGGGAACTCGGCCCATCGGGGGTTGGAGCATCGGATGAGGGCCTACAGGTAACAAATGTCCTGAGGCCGTCATAACGACGTGCGGTGTGCTCCTCGATGACGCCGTTTTGGAGGGGGTGGAGCATCCAAAATCTGCCCTTGATTCCATCGTAAAAAGGGGTTCACCGCCCAATGGCCAATTACGAAGAGAATCCCGCCCCCAGTCTTTAAGATCTCCACCAGCACTTAGCGAAAGTAGTGTTAATAGGAATGTGACAGAATCGAAGTGGAGTCAGTATACTTACTGCCCAGTTGTGGCCATTGATCGATCTATTGATCGATCTCTGCTACTTGCAGAGGTGTATCACTGGCAGCTGGCGTGCTTGCCGATTTCAAGATGTAGGTCTTCTCGCCCTTTTAATATGCACTTTGGGGTCCTATTATGTACAGAGTTGTTATTTGAGAAAGAAAAAAAAACAAAGACTTGCATTTGTGTAGCACTTTACATGATCACCAGACTTCTCAAAGTGTCTTACAACCAATGAAACACTTTTGAACTACAGTCAGACTTGCAGCTAATGGAGCAGCAATTTTCAGCACAAGCCCCAGAAACAGCAATTGTGGTTATAGCCAGTTTTTCTTTCTTAGTGACACTGATTGAGGGATAAACATTGGCCTGAACACCAGGCCAACCACCTCAGCAATCTGAGTATGGTCAAACATTGGTTACATTATGTGCAAATTTTTCTGGGCCTCAATATATAAACACGAATAAAGCCATAGGGAGCGCACAGCGTAGGTTCATTAGATTGATGCCATGGATCACAAACTGAGGGAAATTTGAGATGCCAATCTAGACTTTTCGCTTACATTCATATAGGGGCTTTACAAAAAGGGTCCTGGACCTTTATGATTGATTTGAAGGTGGCATTCAGATCCTGGCAAGTAGGAATTGAGAGCTGGAAATCAGAAACACAAAGGGACTTGGGAGTCCTTGTTCCCGATTCTCTTAATGTTAATGTGCAGGTTCAGTCAGCAGTTAGGAAGGCAAATGCAATGTTAACATTCATGTCAAGAGGGCTAGAATACAAGAGCAGGGATGTACTTCTGAGGCTGTATAAGGCTCTGGTCAGACCCCATTTGGAGTATTGTGAGCAGTTTTGGGCCCCGCATCTAAGGAAGGATATGCTGGCCTTGGAAAGGGTTCACAAGAATGATCTCTGGAATGAACAGCTTGTCGTATGAGGAAGGGTTGAGGACTCTGGGTCTGTACTCGTTGGAGTTTAGAAGGATGAGGGGGGATCTTACTGAAACTTACAGGATGCTGCGAGGCCTGGATAGACTGGACGTGGAGAGGATGTTTCCACTTGTAGGAAAAACTAGAACCAGAGAACACAATCTCAGACTAAAGGGATGATCCTTTAAAACAGAGATGAGGAGGAATTTCTTCAGCCAGAGGGTGGTGAATCTGTGGAACTCTGCCGCAGAAGGCTGTGGAGGCCAAATCACTGAGTGTCTTTAAGGCAGAGATAGATAGGTTTTTGATTAATAAGGGGATCAGGGGTTATGGAGAGAAGGCAGGAGAATGGGGATGAGAAAAATATCAGCCACGATTGAATGCGGAGCAGACTCGATGGGCCGAGTGGCCTAATTCTGCTCCTATGTCTTATGGTCTTATGGTGTCTAGAATACTTCAGGAAAGGATGCTCCAATGTAAATACAAGCTGAGGGTTAAAAAAAAAGTTCAAACCTGTATATCAGCTTTCACATCATGTCCCAAGGTCCTTCACAGCCAATTAATTATTTTATAATGCATCTACTGTTTTAATCTAAGGAGACGTGGCAGCCAATTTGTGCACATATCATCCCACAAACTGCAATGAATCAAAAGACCAATCTTTTTTATTTGTGTTGGTTGACGGGATGAATTTTAGCCAGGACACTGGAAGAAGTTTCCTTCTCTTTGATCAGCGTCATAAAAGTTTTTACATTCAACTGACAGGGCATGGCGGCAGAGTGTAAATAGGAGAAGTTAAGGGAAGGAAAAGACAGACCTTTCTGTATTGTTCAGTAAATAAACACGGCCAACAATGTACATAATAATTGTTTATAAATTTTGAAAATGGCAATACATTTTTAAAAATGTAAATGTAGGACCCCAACGAGCCATGGTTAACACCTATTTAAAGAGATGGGTTAAAGGCTGTCTATTATGACCCTGCATCAACATAACATGAATGTTTCTGCTCTTTTTGTACATTATTTTGTCAAATAAATTTGCTTGCTATTTTAAATGGAAAACAAGGTTGGATGTGATGCGCTGTTACTTTTGAACACACAAGATAAATCTTATGAAAACATTAAATAAGTGCAATAGTTTGAAAGCAACTAACCAGACATTGTTCATTATCTGAAAGTTTACTTGGGTCTCAAACCAAGGATAGATAGTCCTCAATGAACTGAGTTGGAATTCACTCATGACATTCATATAAGTTACAAGAGCTGAGGTAACATGATTAAAAGGCTCCAAAGATGCAAAACTGTAACACTCCACCTACCGGAAGGGCAGCAGAAACCCAGCAGAGCAGACGCAGGTCCAAGGAAATTCCCCACCCTATTCTTTGATAAAACCCCTAAGCTGTGGAGGATTAGAGAGGGAATAGAAAGCTACGCGATCAAAGCAATCATCTGCTGTCGATTAACAGAGAGCTTTGCATGGAAAACAATTTTTGAAATAGGTTCCAGCTCCAGTACAAATAGTACCAGGCATCTCTCATTGAATGAATGAAAAGGCAGACTTTCAATTATGCGGCATGTTATGGCCTCTCTCAGAAAAGTTCCAAAGTGGCTCACATTCAAATAATGAATTGAAAGTACTGTCGCTATCATACCTACACCGCAAGCATTTTGAGAACAGCAAGGTCCCAGAAACAAACAATTGGCTCATTAGTCTGGTCGGGAAATTAATCTGCTGAGAATAGAAGAGCTAAATCTTGCTGGGATCCATATATAAGTAGCGAAGTAGTGAAGACCCCAGCAGAAACTTGACAACGCTGCCCTCCCATTCTGCCATTTCCTATACATTCAGCCACTGACCTTCCCCAGAGTCTTTCAGCTCTCCTCCAGAAAGCGTGAAGGAAACTGCCGCTTCACCTGCCCACCGCCAGTTCATAGAATAGTTAAAGTTCAGAGGGGGGCCACATACCCATCTGAGCCTTTCCCTCTCCCAGGCCGTGGGCTACCTTCTTCTGGCAGGGACAATATAGGAAGTATGAAGCATAACGGTGTCTCATTCCAATGAGTGCTGCATTGGAATTGTCAAAATGAATTAAGATATTTGTAGTCAGACACTGGTGAAGAAGATCGATAGCAAAATGTCTGTAAGGCAATGGATAAAATGGGGTTCGGATGGGAGACAAGTTAATGGGGAACTGGTAAGGTGAGGTAAAACATAGGAGCAGAAGTAGGCCATTCAGCCCTTCAAATCTGCTCCGCCATTTAATGAGATCATGACTGATCAGACAATCCTCAACTCCACTTTCCCACCTTGTCCCCATAACCCTTAATTTCCTTACTGAGTAAAAATCTGTCTATCTCACCTTTGAACATACTTAACGGCCTAGCCTCTACAGCCCTCTGCGGTAAAGAATTCCGCAGATTTATAGATCATTTCAGGATGATTCAAGAATCAGGGTCCAATGGTTGGGGTAGTGGGGGAGTCAACACGCACATTAATATTTCAAGTATATATGTTTGCATTGCCTATCCGCAGTGGCCATGTGATACTAAACAGTTGACGGAGGGAATCCCAGAGATGGCACCTGCAATGTGTGACATCTCCCTCCATGATTTTACTCAAAGAACTCTTTGTGCTATTCCCCAGCAAACTTCCCCTCTTTTTCCTGACTTACTGCAGGATTGTTTCCAGTTCCCAACACTAAAGCTGGTTGGGCAGTTTCCCATTGAATTATGCCTTTGATGTTATTTGAAACCTCCCGATAGTTTCACGTTCTGTTCATAAGACCATAAGACATAGAAGCAGAATTAGGCCACTCCACAGCCTTCTGCGGCAAAGAGTTCCACAGATCCACCAGCCTCTGGCTGAAGAAATTCCTCCTCTCTGTTTTAAAGGATCGTCCCTTTCGTCTCAGATTGTGTCTTCTGGTTCTACTTCTTTCTACAAGTGGAGAAGTCCTTTGCATGTCCATTCTATCCAGGCCTCACAGTATCCTGTAAGTTTCAATGAAATCCACATTGCATTCCATCTGCCACTTCATTGCCCACTCTTCTTACCTGTCCAAGTCCTTCTGCAGCCCCCCTGCTTCCTCAAAACTACCTGTCCCTCTACATATCTTTGTATCATCTGCAAACTTAGCAACAGTGCCTTCAGTTCCTTCTTCCAGATCATTAATGTATATTGTGAAAAGTTGTGGTCCCAGCACCAACCCCTGAGGCACACCACTAGTCACCGGCTACAACCTGAAAAAGACCCCTTTATCCCCACTGTCAGCCTTCTGCCAGTCAGCCAATCCTCTATCCATGCTGGGATCTTCCCCTTAACACCATGAGGTCTTAACTTATTCAACAGTCTCCTTGTCGAAGGCCTTCCGGAAATCTAAATAAATCACGTCCACTGGTTCTGCTTTGTTTAACTTCCTTGTTACCTCCTCAAAGAACTCTAACAGATTTGTCACACATGACCTCCCCTTGATGAAGCCGTGCTGACTCAGTCCTATTCTATCATGCACTTCCAAGTACTCCGCGATCTCATCTTTAATAATGGATTCTAAATTCTTACCAATGACCGAAGTCAGGCTAACCGGCCTATAACTTCCCATCTTCTGCCTCCCTCCCTTCTTAAACAGCGGTGTTACATTAGCCACTTTCAAGTCCTCTAGGACCCTTCTTGCCTCCAGTGATTCCTGAAAGACAACCACCAATGCCTCCACAATTTCCTCAGCTATCTCTTTTAGAACCCTGGAGTGTAGTCCATCCGGGCCAGGTGATTTATCTACCTTCAGACCTTTCCGTTTCCCCAGAGCCTTCTCCTTAGTGATGGCCACTACACTCACCTCTGCCCCCTGGTTCTCCTGGAGCTCTGGCATCACACTGGTGTCTTCCATCATGAAGACTGATGCAAAGTAATTGTTCAGTTCCTCCACCATTTCTTTGTTTCTTATTATTACTTCTCTAGCCTCATCTTCCAGTAGTCCAATGTCTATTTTTGCCTCTCTCTTACCTTTTATATATTGAAAAAAACTCTTCCTATCTTCTTTTATATTACTAGCTAGCTTGCACTCATACTTCATCTTTTCCCTCCTTATTGCCTTTTCGATTGTCCTCTGCTCGCTTTTGAAGGCTTCCCAATCCTCTGGCTTCCCACAAATGCTCGCCACTTTGTATGCTTTTTCTTTTGTTTTTATGCTGTCCTTGACTTTCCTCGTCCGCCACGGATGCCTCATCCTCCCCTCAGCATGTTTCCTCTTCCTTGGGGTGAATTTCTGCTGTGTCTCCGAATAACCCCCAAAAACCCCTAATATTGCTGTTCCACTGTCTTCCCTGCTCAGCTCCTTTTCAAATCAACTCAGGCCAGCTCCTCCCTCATGTCTTTGTAGTTACCCTTATTTAATTGTAATACCGTTAAATCTGACTCCAGCTTCTCCCTCTCAAACTGCAGGGTAAATTCCATCATATTGTGGTCACTGCTCCCTCAGGGTTCCTTCACCTTATGATCCCTAATCAAGTCTGCCTCATTCCACATCACCAAATCCAGAATTGCCTGTTCCCTCGTAGGCTCTGTCACAAGCTGCTCCAAAAAAACATCTCTTCGACATTCCACAAATTCCGTTTCTTGGGATCCACTACCAACCTGATTTTCCCAGTCCACCTGCATATTGAAGTCCCCTATGATTATCGTGATATTGTTATTTTTACATGCCTTTTCTATCTCCTGATTTATTTTCTGCCCTACATCCTGACTACTGCTAGGGGGCCTGTACATAACTCCCATCAGGGTCTTTTTACCTTTGCAATCCCTCAACTCTACCCACAGAGATCCTGAACGGGATTCTCCGACCCCCCCCGCCGGGCCGGAGATTCATCGGGGGGGGGGGGGCAGTGGGGTGGCGTGAATCACGGCCGTTGGCAGCGGCCCCCCCGGCGATTCTCCGGCCCGCGATGGGCCGAGTGGCCACCCGTTTTCGCCGGGACCCGCCGGCGTACCAGCGGGACCTGGCTCTGCGGGCGGCCTGCGGAGTCCTCGGGGGGGCAGGGGGGGATCTGGCCCCAGAGGGGTGCTCCCACGGTGGGCTGGCCCGCGATCAGGGCCCACCGATCTGCCGGCTGGCCAGTGCCGTGGTACACTCTATCCCTGTCCGCCATGGCCGGAGCGGAGAAGAACCCACCTGCGCATGCACTGGGATGACGCCAGCACACGCTCCCGTGCATGCGCCAACTCGTGCCTGCCAGCAGAGGCCCTTCGGCGGCGGTTGGCGCAGCGCCAAGCACTTCGGTGCTGGCCTATCCGCTGAGGTGCGGAGGATTCAATGCCACTCCTCGGCGCCAGTAGGGCCCGCCCCACCGGTTGGCAGCGAATTCCACCCCCCATGCCATCTGATGGCCGGGGGCACGCGAGAATCGTGCCCCGACGCCGGCTTCCCCATTTTACGGGGCCGATTCTCGGGCGCCTGCGGGATTCCCGCCGCATCGGTCAGGGGCCGTTGACAGCGGCCCTCCCGGCGATTTTCCAGGCCCTGATGGGCTGAGTGGCTGACGAGTTTGGCCGAGTTCCGCCGGCGTGGGTTACTCAGGTCCCACACGGCAGGACATGGAAGGTGAGTTTGCGGGGGCCATCCTGGAGGGGAGAGCGGGGAGTCCGACCGCAGGGGGGCCCCCACGGTGGCCTTGCCCGCAATTGGGGCCTACCCGATCGGCGGGCGGGCTGGTTCCTTGGGGGCCTATTTTACTCCGTGCCGGGCCCCTGTAGGGCTCCGCCATATTGCCTGAGGGCTGGTGCGGAGAGGGGACTCACGCCGGCCGTTTTGCACCAGTTAGAGCTGCGGGGACCACTCCGGCGCCAACCTCGCCCCTTAGGAAGGGGAGCATTCCCTATTATCGGGGTCCGTTGATGCCGGAGTGGATGGCGCCGCTTTTCACGCCGGCGTATGTCATAGCCCCATTATTGGGGAATCCCGCCCCCTATATCTCTCCTTGCTATTGATTTAACTTCAATCCTTACTAGCAATGCAATCCCGCCCCCTGGGTTTAGAACCCAGCCCTCGATCCACTTGCAGCCACGTCTCTGTGATGCCCGCAATATCGTACCGGCCAATTTCAATATGCGCAACAAGATCATTTACCTTGTTCCGTATACTGCGTGCATTAAGGTACAACACCCTCAGTCCTGCATAGACCACCTCCCTTCTCATACTCGTCACCTTTTTTGCTCTGCCTGAGAGTGATGTTGTTCTCTGATTTTTGTTCTCTATTTCCCCTTCAGTTATTACCCCTTCTAAGTTCATGCTCTGGTTCCCACCCCCCTGCCATACTAGTTTAAATCCTCCCGAGTGACACTCGCAAACCTCGCAGCCAGGATATCGGTGCCCCTCCAGTTTAGATGTAACCCATCCTTCTTGTACAGGTCCCACCTGCCCCGGATGAGGTCCCAGTGCTCCAGAAATTTGAAACCCTCCCTCCTCTACCACCAGTTTAGCCACGTATTTAGCTGCACTATCCTCCTATTTCTAGTCTCACTGGCACGTGGTGTCGAAGAAACCAAGGAGTGCCAGAGAATCCATGGGATTAGTCTAACTATGAAGACAGAGAGATGGCAGGAGAAAAATAACTCGCTAGCTTTTTCCAGGAAGCAAACTCAGTCCTGGAGATGAGCAACACGTTTGTGAACTTTGTTGCCTGGGAGACATTAAAGGATCACAGGCTTGTTCTAATCTCGAGTCAGTAAAGGCAACTCAAGTGAGATGGGTCTGGGCTTACAGACTGACTGGGATAATAAAAACAGATGAGTTACCCACTGACTGAGGAATATATTTTCAAGTGAGCATCATACCATTAGATTTTTTTATTCAACGATGTTTCAGTACATCACTTATGCAGCTGCGGTTCACTCCTTCAGTGGGATTACCGATTACAATTGAAATCTCCCTTCTGAAGCTATGTCCAGTGACCCTTGCAGTAAGTGAACATGGCTTCACTTTTGTCCCCAAATCAGGAGCAAAGAGCCGGGAGAATTCCTGGCTCCCGGAATCTGACTCGTACAAATGTCTGACGGAATATCGAATTTTGGGGGATTGGCTATATTAGGAGTCATGGGCAGACGACCTCTGAAACCGGTGAGGGGTTGGAGGCATAGGTTGGGCAATTCAGCTACAGATAAAATGAGGGTCCTTGAGAAGGCCCATTTGAGAGGCTGGTCGCCCATGGTGAAGTTCTTTTGCTTCGGAAGAGATGTCTTTGACTTCTCAGGTGGGAGAGAGTTCTGTTCTCCCAACTGTCAGCTGATCCTGGAACATAATGGCCCATCATGGGTTTTCCCTGGTATTAGAATGTCATTGTTGCTGCCTATTCACAGTGTACTGTGCTGAAGTACTGAAGCACTGAAAGCATGGGGTGGATTCACAAAACACACCCGCGAAGATTGCAGCGTCTTTGCACCACTAGCTGGTACAGATATTTTGCAGTCATGTAGCTCGCTGCCAAGACACAGTGGATGAATGATGAACAGTGCCATGTTCAGTATTCCATCCATTTGCCCTCGTGCCACTCATCTTTCAGGATGTACCCACACTGTTGACCCTTGGCCAGGTCCATCACAGTCGCACACTCTCACAGCATAACAGTGTAACTAAGAGTGGGGAAACCAGAATGGCAATCAGTGGTCATAGAATCATAGAATTTACAGTGCAGAAGGAGGCCATTCGGCCCATCGAGTCTGCACCAGCCCTTACAAAGAGCACCCCACCGAAGCCCATGCATCTACCCTATCCCAGCAACCCCCACTTAACATTTTTTGGACACTAAGGGCAATTTAGCGTGGCCAATCCACCTAACCCGCACATCTTTGGACTGTGGGAGGAAATCGGAGCACCCGGAGGAAACCCACACAGATACGGGGAGAACGTGCAGACTCCGCACAGACAGTGACCCAGCTGGGAATCGAACCTGGGACTCTAGAGCTGTGAAGCAACTATGCTAACCACTATGCTACCGTGCTGCCCAGACTCGGAGTACAGCATGCTACATTGGAGTCACAGTCGCAACACACATGGCACAAAGCATTTGTATTGAGCCATTTTCTCTATTACATCTTACAAGTAATCATTGATGATATGGTGAAAATGGATAGTGCATGTAAGCACACAAAAGTGAATGGGAGCATTGTAATCTGAATGACACATGGCCCTTTTTGCCTTACATTTGTATTGATAGAATGTCACACAGAGGGGATGTGAGAGGATGGGTCTACCTGCCCCATGTTTTTCTGATCATGACCTTCACAAATTGGTGGCAGATGTCCAGGAGAGGAGATCAGTCCTCTACCCCCCACCTGCAACCACCAAGAAGACCTGGATCCAAACTGTGGCAGCAGGCCATCAGCACTCATGGATTCGGTGCAGGAAAAGGTACAATGACCATGGGAAGGGTCATATCTATGTGCTGTAGCTAAGATGGAAGGCCTGACACATCCCGCTGTTTCAGCATTCAGGCTTGTATGTGTTGTTTGTTCATGTAGGTGTACACAAAACAGATGTGAATGAGCACTGTGATGCACCATGAAGAGAACTATTGCAGCATGCACCATGTCAGGCTAACGGAAAAATTATTCTATCATTGCAGTCGAAAAGGGTGAAGAATGCTAAGGAATTGGGCCGTGCTGGGGGTGGGTCAGCCTGGGCTGAGAAGGATTCCCTCAGTTGAACAAATAGCCTTTGAGATTCGAAGAGTGCCGGAACAGCTGTTTGTTGGTGAATGTTAATAAAAGTCATGATGTGGAGATGCCGGCGTTGGACTGGGGTGAGCACAGTACGAAGTCTTACAACAACAGGTTAAAGTCCAACAGGTTTGTTTCGATGTCACTAGCTTTCGGAGCGCTGCTCCTTCCTCAGGTGAATGAAGAGGTCTGTTCCAGAAACACATATATAGACAAATTCAAAGATGCCAAACAATGCTAGGAATGCGAGCATTAGCAGGTGATTAAATCTTTACAGATCCAGAGATGGGTAACCCCAGGTTAAAGAGGTGTGAATTGTCTCAAGCCAGGACAGTTGGTAGGATTTTGCAGGCCAGATGGTGGGGGATGAATGTAATGTGACATGAATCCCAGGTCCCGGTTGAGGCCGCACTCATGTGTGCGGAACTTGGCTATAAGTTTCTGCTCGGCGATTCTGCGTTGTCGCGGGTCCTGAAGGCCGCCTTGGAGAACGCTTACCCGGAGATCAGAGGCTGAATGCCCTTGACTGCTGAAGTGTTCCCCGACTGGAAGGGAACATTCCTGCCTGGTGATTGTTGCGCGATGTCCGTTCATTCGTTGTCGCAGCGTCTGCATGGTCTCGCCAATGTACCACGCTTCGGGACATCCTTTCCTGCAGCGTATGAGGTAGACAAAGTTGGCCGAGTCGCACGAGTATGTACCGCGTACCTGGTGGGTGGTGTTCTCATGTGTAATAGTGGTATCCATGTCGATGATCTGGCACGTCTTGCAGAGATTACCATGACAGGGTTGTGTGGTGTCGTGGTCACTGTTCTGAAGACTGGGTAGTTTGCTGCAAACAATGGTTCATTTGAGGTTGCGCGGTTGTTTGAAGGCAAGTAGTGGGGGTGTGGGGATGACCTTGGCAAGATGTTCATCGTCATCAATGACGTGTTGAAGGCTGTGAAGAAGATGACGTCGTTTCTCCGCTCCGGGGAAGTACTGGACGACGAAGGGTATTCTGTCGGTTGTGTCCCATGTTTGTCTTCTGAGGAGGTCGGTCCGGTTTTTCGCTGTGGCGCGTTGGAACTGTCGATCGATGAGTCGAGTGCCATAATCCCATTCGTACGAGGGCATCTTTCAATGTCTGTAGATGTCTGTTACGCTCCTCCTCGTCTGAGCAGATCCTGTGTATACGGAGTGCTTGTCCATAGGGGATGGCTTCTTTAATGTGTTTAGGGTGGAAGCTGGAGAAGTGGAGCATCATGAGGTTATCCGTGGGTTTGCGGTAAAGCGAAGTGCTGAGGTGACCGTCCTTGATGGAGACGAGTGTGTCCAAGAATGCAACTGATTTTGGAGAGTAGTCCATGGTGAGTCTGATGGTTGGATGGAACTTATTAATGTCATTGTGTAGTCGTTTCAGTGAACAGACCTCTTCATTCACCTGAGGAAGGAGCAGCGCTCCGAAAGCTAGTGACATCAAAACAAACCTGTTAATAAAAGTGAGGTTAAAATCATCATGGAACATGTTGGTAATGGTGTAGGCCATGCAACAGGATTCTCCGTTCCTGAGACTAAGTGTTGACGGCAGGGCAGGATTTGTGGACTTCCACAACAGCAGAACTGGTGCCAAACCTGAACCGATTCAGCGACTGTTAAGAGGCTACCACTGGTGCCCCATGGAACACAATCGATTCCAATGAGAAACGGTGCCGGATTCTCCGGATTCGTGATTGACACTCAGGAGGCTGACAGGCTGCAGCCGCATATAAACACTGCACCAATCACACACAGCGTCCCAGCCAACAAGATGGCACTCGTTGCGCTGGAGCACACCCATATGGCTGATGGGTCGGCGGGGGCCAGAGGGCACCTGAGGGGGTGCCATGGGGGGACACCCTTATGACGCGTGGCCCTACGTTCACTGTGGGCAGTCAGCGGCGTGTGCAGCTGCATGGCTGCCTTGCAGGCTGCGGCAATGGTGCCCGTTCACCCTGATCCCACAGCCCACCTCCTGGCCATCCCCCGCTACTCCCCGGCCAGCGGCACAACTGTCAGCAAACTATGGTGATGATGGACACTTTCCGTACCCCATCTCTCTCCCACATCAGCCATGCCGCCTGTTTCACGATTTTTGAAAGCACAAATAAACCTCGCCGTCAGGAATTTGGTCCATTGGAGGCGGAGAATCGCGAAGGCCCCGGATAATACCAGGTCAGGCTGATAATGTTTTAGAAATAAATTTAGAATACTCATTTCTTTTTTCCAATTAAGGGACAATTTACCCTGGCCAAACAACCTACCCGGCACATCTTTTCTGGGCTGTGGGGATGAGACCCATGCAGACACAGGGAGAATGTGCAAACTCCATACGGACAGTGGTCCGGGGCCGGGAATCGAACCTGAGTCCTCGGCGCCATGAGGCAGCAGTGCTAATCACCGTGCTGCCCTCAGGTCAATCCACCAATGATACGGCAACGGCGTTTACTGTACATGAGTTCTGGAAGGTATTGATGCTGCTGTCGAGGCGACGGAGAATTGTAATTTGGCGTGAAACCAGCACACCCGCCACGATTTCGGCTTTGGAACAGATTCCCCGTCCATTCGCATTTCCCAATTCTGCCGTTGGCCGCTGGACAATCCCGCCCATCAACTCAACTCACTGAGCACAAGGAGACGTTTGCCTCTGAGGGTGTGCAAGGATGGGTTCACATCATATTGGCAGCGCCGAGCATGATGAGCGTACATCGGAGAGAGCTTTCACAATGAGAAGAGCCAAACCTAAACAATGCCTTTTGTATTTCACACAGATCCCAGCCCAGCTCTCCCACACCGCTCCCCAGGCCAGATCACCCCTTGGACATCACAAGCAGAAAGAGATGTCCGAGGTGGCAGTGTCACATGTGACTAATCCGCACTGCACCAACGCAGACACCAGAGCAATGTAGCGCATTGTGACACAGGGCGAAAATCATCGCACTGTTGCAGGAGGGGGTGTCCGAGTCAGAGATAATTGTACACAGACCTCCTGGGAGGAGGGAGGAAAGTCACAATGATGCTCCAGTGGGCAAGAACGTGGAACTTTAGGAGTCATCTTTTGGAGAACAGTATTTGTCCATTCAGGAGCAGATGTGTGAACTTCTGGCTGAGTTCCCAGAGGATCACCATCATCATTGTTCCGGGGGCTCAGCCGCACGAGGTTTGACGTGGGATTGGCCTATCTCGTGGAGAGACACATTCAACAGCACTCGCGAGTGAATGCAGGAGCGCTGACTTGGTCAGAAAAGGGTGCAGGCCAGATTCCTCATTTACTCCACATGTGCCAGTGGCTATGGCTGCCCATGCAGACCCTGCAGTCTAAAGATGGCATCCGATGGGTGCCTGCACTACCAAGGCCAGCCACCATGCTCCTTATTGCCATATTGACCAAGAAGTGGGCAACCTGCCTCCAACTTCTGCAAGGGAAAACAGGGCTCACATTGTAGGACTGTGCATGAGCACAGCTGCCTCAGCTTGAGCACTAATGGGTTCACCGTGGTTACACCTTCCACACTGAATATAGCGCATTTGAGAACGTTTTGAAAATATTTACATACACTCGTAGATGACTCAGTGTGCGTTTGTACATTATCGAACTCCAAATAAATGGCATCGTTATAAAATACATTCTTCGGTACCGCCCAGTGCCTCAGTCAGGCTGAGTGACCGAATGGAACTTTTATATCTTGAGAAGGTCAGGTATACCAAGAGGGGGTCGGTGGAAGGGTTCTACTTGAGGTGGCAGTCTTTCATTTCCCTTTTCAGGGATTTGGTCACCGTCAGTTGCTGGAGGGTGTAGTGTTAAGTTTTGTTTGTTCATGGGGGGGTCAATGTGGTGGGTTTATTTTGAAATGTTGTTTGCTGAATGTTACTGTTTTGTTTTACCTTGTTATAATGAAAAGCCTTTCTGGGAAAAAAAATTCTTATAAAAGGACTTTATTATAGTGATTATCTGAGGTCCATCTTGAGGTGAAGTCATCAGGAGCAAGGGTATAACCATATTTGTGATTCTTTGGATGACATCTTCCCTCTCTGCTGTCTCTAATGTTCAATGGCTCAAGCTCTGAGATACCCCTTGTATCGTTCATTGTCTAGGCTTTAAGGGAGGCTCAGTGATTATATTCGACCGATAGTTGCTGGGCAGCAGGGATAATGCAAGTATACATTCTGGGTGCAAGACACTGCCACGCATTAGAATCATAGAACCAGAGAAAAGATACAGCACATAAGGGGACCATTTGGCCCATCTTGACCATGTTGACCCAAAGACACCCAGTTGCCCTTTCTAATCACATCTTCCTGCACATGGTCCATAGTCCTGCAGCTTACAGCATTCAATATGCAGATCCAGGTGCTTTATGTGAGTTTTGGGTCTCTGCTTTCACCACCAACTCAGGCAGCAAATTCCAGACACCCAACAGCCTCTGCATAAAACAGTTTATCCCCTCTAATCCTTCTACCATTTTGAACCCTCTGCCAAGGGAAACAGGTTCCTCCTGTTTACTCTTATCTTGACCCCTCACAATTTTGCATACCTCAACATCTCACCCCTCGGCCTTCGCTTTTCCAAGGAAAACAACCCCAACCTCTCCATTCTCTCCTTGTAGCTACAATTCTCCAGCCCTGGCATAATTCTAGTAAATCTTCTCTGCACTTTCTCCAGAGCAATTACGTCCTTCCTGTAATGTGGGTGACCAGAACTGCGCATACTTTTATATTCTATATCTCTGCCAATGAAGGAGAGCATTCCATTTGCCTTCTTTACAAGTTTATCTATCTGTACTGCTACCTTTAGGGACCTGTGAAGGCCAAGATCTCCTACTTCATCTACTCCTCTCAGTCTATCCCATTTATTGTGTACTCCTTTATTATTCAGGTCAGTCCCTTTTACTGTTTGACCTCCCTAAATGCATTACCTCACACTTATCCGAGTTGAACTCCATCTGCCACTTTCCTGCCCACTCCGTCAACCCAGATATATCATTTTGGAGCTTACAGCTATCCTCTACACTATCCATTACACAAATGGACCTCAGATAATCACTATAATAAAGTCCTTTTGTGTCGTCTGCAAATTTCCCAATCGTGTCCCCCATGTTCAAGTCCAAATTATGAATATATAAAACAAACAGCAGGGGTCCCAACACTGAGCCTTGTGGAACACCATAAGACCATAAGACATAGGAGAAGAATTAGGCCACTCAGCCCATCGTGTCTGCTCCGCCATTCAATCATGGCTGATATTTTCTCATCTCCATTCTCCTGCCTTGTCCCCATAACCCCTGATCCCCTTATTAATCAAGAAACACCACTTGAAACAACTTTCCATTCGCAAGGGCAGCCATTCACCATTAATCTTTGTTTCCTGTTACAAAGCTAACTTTGGATCCAGTTTTTCACATTACCCAGTATCCCATGGGCTTTTACTGTTTTGACCAGTCTGCCATGTGGGACCTTGTCAAATACCTGACTCAAATCCATGTAGACAACATCCACTACACTACCCTCATCGGTCCTCCTTGCCACTTCCTCAATGAATTCAATCAAATTTGCAAGGCATGATCTCCCCTTAGCAAAGCCAAGCTGACTATCCCTGACTAATCTATGCCTTTCTAAGTGACAGTATATCTGATCTCTCAGGATTAATTCTAACTATTTGCCTGCTGCCGAAGTAAGACTAACAGGCCTAGAATTGTTTGGGCTTCCTTTTGTACCCTTTTAAAACACCAGAACCACATTTGCAATCCTCCAGTCCTCTGGCACTCCCCCTGTGTTTGGTGAAGATCGGAAAATAATCCTCAGAACATCTGCTTTTTCCTCCATGACCTCCTTCGAAAGAAGCCCTGGCGAGTTATCCACTTTCATGGATTCCAACACCGTTAACACTCCCTCTCTTGTTATGATTATTTTCATAGAATTTATAGTGCAGAAGGAGGCCATTCGGCCCATCGTGTCTGCACCGGCTTTTGGAAAGAGCACCCTACTTAAGCCCACACCTCCACCCTATCCCCATAATCCCACCTAACCTTTTTTTGGACATTAAGGGCAATTTATCATGGCCAATCCACCCAACCTGCACATCTTTGGACTGTGGGAGGAAACCAGGGCTCCCGGGGGAAACCTACGCAGACAATGGAAGACCATGCAGACTCCGCACAGACAGTGACCCAAGCCGGGAATCAAACCTGGGACCCTGGAGCTGTGAAGCAACTGTGCGAACCACTGTGATACCGTGCTGCCCAGTATTTCTGATTGACATGCTTGGGCTAGCTACTATATCCGCCTCATTCCTTTCCTTTGTGAATGCGGAGACAAAAAAATCGTTTGAATCTTTTCCCAAATCCCCTGCATCTTCACACAAGTTCCCTTCTTCATCTCTGCGAGGTCCCACTTTTCCCTGAACTATATTTTTGCTTTTTCTGTTCTGGTAAAACATTTTTGTGTTTTCCTTAATCTTGCTTGCTAATATTTTTTCAATGCCCTCTCCTTAATTTCCTTATTTCCTTTTTTACTTGATATCTGTACTTTCCATAGTCCTCGAGGCTTTCTGCAGTGTTCAGGTTTTTGTGACTATCATACACTTTCTTTTTCTGTTGAATCTTCCCCTATATTTTTCTAAATGACCATGACAGTACGGGTGAAGCATACAAGAGTGTAGTATTAATCAGGTCAGTCCATAAAAGGGTCGTTTAGGAGTCTGGTAACAGCGAGGAAGAAGCTGTTTTGAATCTGTTCATGCGTATTCTCAGACTTTTGTATCTCCTGCCCGATGAAAGAAGTTGGAAGAGTGAGTAAACCGGGTGGGAGGAGTTGTTGATAATGCTGCCCACTTTCCCCAGGCAGCGGGAGGTGTAGATGGAGTCAATGGATGGGAGGCAGGTTTGTGTGATGGACTGGGCTGTGTTCATGACTCTCTGAAGTTTCTTGCGGTCCTGGGCCAAGCAGTTGCCATACCAGGCTGTGATGCAGCCAGATAGAATGCTTTCGATCGTGCATCTGTAAAAGTTGGTCAGAGTCAGTGTGGACATGCCAAATTTCCATAGTTTCCTGAGGAAGTGTAGGTGCTGTTGTGCTTTCTTGGTGGTAGCATCGACGTGGGTGGACCAGGACAGATTTTTGGTGATGTGCACCCTCGGAATTTGAAGCTGTTAAACATCTCCACCTCGGCCCTGTTGATGCAGACAGGCATGTGTACAGTACTTTGCTTCCTGAAGCACGGCAGCACGGTAGCCTTGTGGATAGCACAATTGCATCACAGCTACAGGGTCCCAGGTTCGATTCCAGCTTGGGTCACTGTCTGTGCGGAGTCTGCACATCTTCCTCGTGTGTGCGTGGGTTTCCTCCGGGTGCTCCGGTTTCCTCCCACAGTCCAAAGATGTGCAGGTTAGGTGGATTGGCCATGATAAATTGCCCTTAAGTGTCCAAAATTGCCCTTAGTGTTGGGTGGGGTTACTGGGTTATGGGGATAGGGTGGCGGTGTTGACCTTGGGTAGGGTGCTCTTTCCAAGAGCCGGTGCAGACTCGATGGGCCGAATGGCCTCCTTCCACACTGTAAATTCTATGATAATCTATGAAGTCAATGATCAACTCTTTAGTTTTGCTGGCATTGAGGGTTAGATTGTTCTCGTTGCACCACTCCACTAGGTTCTCTATCTCCCTCCTGTATTCTGATTCATCGTTATTCGAGATCCAACCCACTATGGTTGTGTCATCAGCAAACTTGCAGATGGAGTTGGAACCACATTTTGCCACGCAGTCGTCTGTGTACAGGGCGTACAGTAGAGAGAAAAGTATGCAGCCTTGCGGGGCCCCGGTATTGAGGACTATTGAGGAGGAGGTGTTGTTGTTTATTCTTACTGATTGTGGTCTGTGGGTCAGAAAGTCAAGGATCCAGTTGCAGAGTGGGGAGCCAAGTCCTAGGTTTTGGGGCCTTGCTATGAGCTTGGCTGGGATTATGGTGTTGAAGGCTGTAATCAATCAATAGGAGTCTGATGTAGGAATCCTTCTTGTCGAGATGCTCTGGGAATGAGTGTAGGGCCAGGGAGATGGCGTCTGCTGTGGACAGGTTGAGGCGGTATGCGAATTGCAGTGGATCAAGGCATTCTGGGAGTATGGAGTTGATGCCCTTCATGACCAACCTCTCGAAGCGCTTTATTACGATTGATGTCAGGTCCACTGGACAGTAGTCAATGAGGCACGTTGCCTGGTTCTTCTTTGGCACCGGCATGATGGTGGTCTTCTTGAAGCAGGTGGGGACCTCGGAGCGGATTAGGAACAGGTTGAAGATATCTGCAAACTCATCTGCCAGCTGGTCCGCGCAGGATCTGAGTGCACAACCAGGTTCCCATCCGTCCCGTCACCTTCCGAGGGCTCACTTTCAGGAAGGCCGATCTGACTTCGGAAGCTGTGACGGTGGGTATGGGTGTGTTTTGGGCTGCTGTGGCACTCGACAGCGGATCAATGGATTCCTGCTCGAACTGAGCATAGAATGCATTGAGTTCATCGGGAAGGGATGCGCTGCTCCGGAGATACTGCTTGGCTTCGCTTTGTAGCCCATTATATTGTTTAGGCCTTGCCACAACCAACGAGAGTCTGTAATGCTAATCTGTGACTCCAGCTTGGTCTGATATTCTCTCTTGGCATCCGGATGGCTTTGCAGAGGTTGTACCTGAATTTCTCGTATCGGTCAGGGTTGCCTGACTTGAAAGCCTCAGACCAGTCCTTCAGTAGGGAGTCAATCTCCTGATTAAGCCATGGTTTCCAGTTGGGCAACATATGTATTGCTTTCTTTGGCATGCAGTCGTCCACACATTTGCTGATGGAGTCTGTAACAGAGGTGGCATACTCATTTAAATTGGCCAGTGAGTTATTAAAAGAAAATTCCTGGACACAGTATATTAATTTTTCACCCTCAATGCCCCTTATATTGTTTGAAACCCAGTTGATATTCGGGTAGTTAAAGTCTCCTGCCATTATGGGCAGCACGGTAGCACAAGTGGATAACACTGTGGCTTCACAGTGCCAGGGTTCCAGGTTCAATTCCCCACTGAGTCACTGAGTGTGCGGAGTCTGCTTCGGTTTCCTCTCACAGTCCAAAGACGTGTAGGATATGTGGATTGACCATGCTAAAGTGCCCTTAGTGACCAAAAAGGTTAGATGGGGCTATTGGGTTACGGGAATAGGGTGAAAGTGAGGGCTTAAGTGGATCGGTGCAGACTCGATGGGCCGGATGGCCTCCTTCTGTGTTATATGTTCTATTATTGTCCTCCTATTCTTACAGGCAGAAATCTGTCTACTTATATGTTCTTCTATCTCATTATTTGGGGCATTGGCCTAGGTGCTGGCATCTCAGCTCAATACGCCGTGTATGCTCCAGGAAATATTTCTCATCTTCTCTGTTCACCACTTTGGCATACTTTACCTTGCAGGAGGCAGAGGTTGTAACTGAGTCAAACTGATTGATGGTGATTCTCTCCCTTGTGGGGATGGGCACTCTCCTGAGTAATTGTGACATCAATGTAAAATGTTGCTTACTTGGAAGGTGTCCACCAGGTACTGGCTGAAGGTTAGTTTGAGATAAAAGGACCTTATGTGAATCAATTTTGCGCAAGGACACTCCTGCACAGTCAGCCCTGACTACACAACCATGGGCTGGGTTCTCCGCAGAATCATGTTAGGCGCGGGGGCGGAGAATCAAATTTCACAACGGAATTGGGCCCGGCGCCACTCCGGCGATTCTCCGGGCCCCGAATTCAGCGCGTTCGCAAATTACGCCGCGCGGCTGGGGTGCCATTGCCAGAGGCCAGCGGAGCAAACCTCTGCTCCTGACCGGCCGAGTTCCTGATGGCGTGGAGCTAACATGCTATGGCTGGTCTGGACTCACGTGTGGCGGTTGCGGACTCAGTCCGTGGCCTTATGGGCGGCTGGGGGAGAGATCGGGCCGGAAGGATCCTCGGGCTAGCGGCCGATTGGGGGGGCCTACAGCTTTCAGATGCCTCCGCAGTTTGAGTCCGCCATGGCGCTTGGCACGGCCGCTTGAGGCCGCCTTCGTGCGCATCCTCGGACTCGGAACCGGAAGTGCGGGAGCTCGTATCCACAGCCGAAGCTGCGTGAAGCACTCCAGGTCCCTGCTCGCCCCCTGAAGGTCAGTGAATCGGCTGGTATTTTCTTCAGGAAACTCGGGAGTGCAATGCTTGTTTGTGTCTTTATGCCGGCGTGGGCCCATAGCCCCATTTTGCGAGAATCCAGTCCCCGGTCTACCAGCGGGTCTGCCGTTGGCGGACTCACCACACATTTCAAAATCGTCCAAATAGACAGGGGCTTCTTCTCCTCCTCATCTTCTGCATCCTCCTCAGAGGTTGGAGCTCTCCCCATGCCATGGCCATCATCGATTTCGAGACCATCCGCTGTGCAACGTTGTGCAGCATGCAACACACTGGTACCATTCCTGATACCCTTTCTGGGATAGAGCTCCACCTGAGCGATGGTGGCACCTGAAGAGCATTTTTGAAATGCCAGTGGCCTGCGCGAGTGTACTCCTGTCACAACATGTCTGTTGTTGTGGGTGTACTCGGCCTCAGTTTGAGGAGCCATAAAGTGGGCCATTAGCCAAGTTCTTGACAACTAGAAACCAACCACAGATCTGTGAAGGTGACTGGAATAGCCGAGAGAGTTGGGAACTCCTTAGTATGACTACCCAGTTGTGGCAGCTACCAGGGAACCTTGCAAACACATGAAGGAAAACCTTGTTGTGGTCACAAACCACCTACACATTGATTGAGCGGAAGAACCTCAGGTTGCCAGAGGTGTCTGTTTGTTGAGCAAGGGCCGTTGTGGCAACATGGGTACAATCATTAACAACCTGCACCTGAAGGAAGCCTACTAATTGGGCGCAAGCCATAGCTCTCTGCTTCTGAGATGCCAAATCTATAAGGAAATTAATGTACTTGGCCACAAGGGCAAACAGAGCATTAATTACAGCATTAAAGCAACTGGGTGTTGTCGACTGGGGATAAATGAGCCTGGAAAGAGCCCGAGGCATAAACATTGAGAGTGATGGTGATCTTTGCAGCCACTGGCAGAGTGTGGGAGCGCTGGATGGATTGTGGGTTGAGTTGTTGTTGGACCATGTGACACATGTCTGTCCGCACCTCACAGCATAGCCTCTGTCATCTTTGGTTCTTCATAACATTGAGGTAGGATGTCTTTGGTCTGTATCCCTTTCCCACAGGGTAGTGCCTGTAATGATATGTATATAGGCATGACACTAAAGGGTTAATTATTACATCTCAGTTTAATGTAAACACTAGAGGGCACCACCACTTCCCAGTATAAATATCAAAGCTCAGGGAATCTTGGGTAGTGTTAGCAGAGGAGAGAGAGAGATCGCAATTCAAGGACTAGTTAGGTTAGGGAGAATTAGCACGTGGACTTCATTAGTTAATACTTAATCATAGATTATAGTTTAACAGACTTCATCACACCATCAGATCACTCTGGCTCACGAGGCAAAGAGTAATGACATACTACCACAAAGTGTAATATAACAGAACCTCGTTGTCCTGCCTCTCTCAGTCCTCCTTGCTGTTGGATGTGGCGCTTTCTTTTCTTCCTGACCCTCTTCCCTCCCTCTGAACTCTGGCTGCTCATGCTGACTGGCTTTTATGCCATCTCAGTGCAAGGATGCTATGCCAATTTTGTACCTTCCTTCCTCTTTCATTGTCCCCTTTCCCATTATTCCTCCCTCTCCGCCCCCACCCCCACCCCACTCCTCACTATGTACTTATCTTTCTTCCCTCTAAATGCATCATTCATTTTCCTTTACGAATGGTTCAAATGTTCTTCCCTATCTTTGTTCAGTCAGATACAACACTATGAAATTCACTCTGTGAGAGCTCAGCCAATTGTCTGCCATTCATGTGTGGACATTGAAAGGGATGGTCAATGAGCTATTTGACACTGGTGAGTCCAGCAGCCACACATATTCACATCTAGCGTTCGTCACTGGATGATGGTCAGGGAAAGGAGTCCTACCCAGTCATTGCAGGTCGGTTGTGGCAGGTAACAGTGTGCCAGCCATCTAACTTGGCAGAGACCAGCAACACGTCAAGGGCCATCTCGGTCCATGTAGTTCCTCTTTGGAAAATCTCATTGCATCATTAGAGGAAGCAGTTAAACATATTTAGAAAGCAGTAACAGATTGCAAATCAATCTGACATCAGTCAAGGTCGAACTTTTAAGAAGAGAGACTGCCATTGAGAATAAATGAGAGTTTACAGAATCCCTTATTCCTAATCTCCATCCAGTCTCCCCTGTTGGAACATTAGACAATGATAGGATTGGCCTTCCCTCCAATATCCCTCACAGTCAAATCAAAAGGACAACCACACTTTAATAAAATGTCTTTCATTTCCTCAGAATGATCCAATGTATTCAGAATTAACAAAATCATTTTGAAGTCTGGTCACTTTTATAGCAAGAATGTTCATTTTAAATGTTTTTCTTTGACTTCAGGTGAAACAGAATGTTCTGGATAGGGGGGGATAGAAGTCATACTAAACCACTGTCCAGAGATAGGGCCTTGCGATCTGCTTGTCATGGGGAAAGAAGCCCAAATTGACACCTATTGAAAATCGAGGGCGCGATTGTCTGAAAAATTTCCAAGTGCTGTAGCGAGTGGGAATTGCCACGAGTTTCCCAGCCCTCGGCCCAGCGAGGCCGGCAACATTATTCAATGTTAATTAGTCCACTTGACGAGGCCTCATGGGTTTCCCGCCTTGAATGCCAGCTCGCCAGCTGATTCGCCGGGACCGCGCTCGCCAGCCCCCCCCCGCTTAAGCTGCACTTGCTCAGCCAACCCCAGCCAGCGCCCAACAATGGCGCAGAGGAGACCTGCCCCAAGATTCGGGGATGCTGACCTGGGGAGGCTCCTCGATGCGGTGGAGGCCATGAGGAGTGCCCTGTTTCCCCGGGGGTCCCGATGGGTGAGTCACAGGGCAGCCAGTGCTGCCTGGGACGAGGTGGCGGCAGCAGTCAGCTCGGGCAGTGTGACCAGGAGGACCGGCCTCCAGTGTCGGAAGAAGGTGAATGACCTACACCGGGCAGCACGGGTGAGTTGACACCAATGTCCCACCCCCTAACCCGCCAAGGAAGCATCTTCACAGGCGACCCCCCAACCCACCTCCATCCCCCTCCCCCTTCAGCACTCAATCCACCCACCCTTTCAACCCTCCCTCCACCACAACCTTCCCTTCACACCCGCCCTCACAACTGTGAACCATGCGTGTGGCTAACGATGCCCTCTCTGTATCCCCTCAGGAAAAGCTCTCCCATAACTGGCGGGAGAGGGCCCAGACTGGCGGTCGGGTGCCAGACTTGAGAATCCTCATCTCCTTTGAGGAGCGGGCCCTGGAGATGACTGGGGTGACCGACGACAGGGTGGTCACCAACGCGGAGGCTGGCGGACGCCGCAGTGCTAAGGGCCACCGGGCCCCATCGGAGGACCTGTCAAATGTGAGTAGTGATTGCCTTACTGACTGACCCATCTCTCCCACTGACCACATCTCCATTGTCCCGCAGGTCCAGCAGCCAACAGCGTCAGCACATCCCGGATGACCCCCTCTCCTGACTCCGAGGAGAATATCTTGGAGGATAGCTCCGAGGATGCAACTGTTATAGCCGAGGCACAGCTGTCACCTCACCCGCCATCAGCGCAGATACACACACCTTAGTGGGAAATGTTAGTGGTCAGGCTTCTTTGGTGAGCACCACACTGCTGCTGATGTACATCTGGTGGAGGCAGGAACCCCCAGGAGAGAAAGCAGTTGGAGGTCTGCTGGATCCCTGGACCCAACTGGGTCCCAGCCTGATGCTGAGCCTCTGGAACAGAGCTACCGGGGGCTGATGGAAACAATAGGGAGCGGCCAGGACGCTCAGAAGGAGATGTCAGCGTCACTCCAGCAGATTCATAGTCGACTGGAGGAGTTCTACAGAAGATGGCGCCGGCAATGGCTGCCACCGAGGCCAACACTGGCGACTGCAGTGGAGAGCCTGGTGCACGACATCGGCACCATTAGTGAAGGTGTCCAAAGGGTCACACAGTTGGTGATGGCCATGACTGAGGGTGTCGGCAGTATGTCTGCTACACTGGGGGGTGACACCCAGTACCAAGCCGACCTTTAATGGGATTCTGCGGAACATGTCCCGCTCTCAGATGGGAATAGCCAAGGTGCTGCACTGCTCGTCCCAGGTACAGGTGGGCATGGCTGAGGCACTGCAGAGTATGGCCTGGTCACTGGGGGATGTGTCCTGGCCACTGAGGAGCATCGCCGAAGACGTCGACATGATGGTGAGGCTGTGGGGAATCAGCAGGGCTGGCAGAGCCAGATGATGCAGGGGTAGCCGGGGCTCAAACGAACTACCCCTCCATCCCATGGTAAAGCCCAGGAACCTCATGGGCACTGACAGGTAGGAGAGTGCCAACATGGGCACGTCCCATGGGGCGGCGATGGTGGTCACCAGCACTCCCGGGTGCCATCCCCCTGACGAGGCTGCGTCTCGGGGTCAGCACACGGGACAGGGCTGTGCATGTGCTGTTGACAAGTGAGCCAGGGCCCTCTGGCCCCAGAACCCCCATAGGATGCCCGCCAGGGCATCGATGGCCATGGGACGAGGTAAGCATCTGGCTGCATCCTGGGAAAACAGCAAGACGTAATGGTAGACCTAAGAGGGCCAGGCACGTCGAGCATCACTGAGGGAACCGGGATAGGGGGGAGGGGTTAGGTAGGGGGTGGGGAGGGGGTAGAGTTGGGGGCCGCGGTGTTGGGGGGGGGGGGGCGGCACTATCGGGAATGGGGTATTGTACGGCACATTAAACAACTCTTTGCACAGCCATTATAATGCCTCAGTCACTTTTTTCTGCAATATGGGTTGACCCCTGGACCTTTGCCCTTCTCTCCAGGCAATCCCCCCTCTCTGCAGCCCCCGCCCACCGTCCGGCCGTGGCCATGTCCCAGGAGTTTGTGGTGTTCTTTGTGGTTCTAATCCGAGGATGGTTGGGGTAGTGTTCACAAAGACTACAACTAGCTTTTATATTGAACAAAGCTAAAGATTTATTTACACTACTTAATTGGATTTGACACTTACTCCCATATAATAAACAGTTGATAATAAACATATAATCCACACTCATCTACTACTAATCTCTACACTAATACAATAATTATGATCTGCTCTCATTCACAATATCTTTCCTACAGCCTGTCTTCTAGCCTTCTCCTCAACACTCTCCCAGAAGGCTAAGAATCGATATTTTATGTAGTTCTACATCTAGCTCCCTCTAGTGGTTGATTTGGACATGACATTAACCCTTACAGTTCTGTACATTTATCATAATGTCACAGAGCTGTGTCCCATCCCCTGGGTTCTACGATGTAGGCTGCTGTATGTGTGGTGTTGTCTCCCACACAGTTTCCAGGCATCAGAATGCTAGGCAATGACTCCCACATGCTATCTGGCCCGCCTATCCACAGGAACCCACTGGCATGTGTCAAGTGCTCACTTAACCACGATTGCCAATTCCTTATTCGTGATGCCTTCAGCCGCGCAACCAAAGGCCTCAGCACTTGATGGGGGTATGGGTGATCGGTGGGGCAGACGGGCAGGGACAGGAGTTGCCCCCAGAATGGGGTTGGTATCTAGGGGTTGGCATGGTGGGTGCTGTGATGATTGCCCCCCCCAGTTGCCCCCACAGTGCCTCCCCCTACCCTCCCATGCTGGCCCACCCCTGCGGAGGGCCTCTGAGCCTGGAGCTCATTGTCCAAGCTCCACCCTAGGCCAAGGTAGGTGCGTTTATAATACAGTCAAGCAGGCTGAGTGTGTCAAACATGAAAATCCTTCCAAACATGCCAATGGCCTGTGGTAAGAGCGGGAGAGACGCTTGGTCAACCATGCTTGTTTCCCCCCTCAAGCTCTCTGGCAACAGGCTAACGACTTGTTCCGGGAATTACTAGCTATGGAAATGGACAGAAGTCAGCCTTAGTGCACCACTAGGTGTGGGAAGAGAATATGAATGGGACTACCCCTTAATTCTCATAGAATTTACAGTGCAGAAGGAGGCCATTCAGCCCATCGAGTCGGCACCGGCTCTTGGAAAGAGCACCCTACCCAAGGTCAACACCTCCACCCTATCCCCATAACCCAATAACCCCACCCAATACTAAGGGTAATTTTGGACACTAAGGGCAATTTATCATGGCCAATCCACCTAACCTGCACATCTTTGGACTGTAGGAGGAAACCGGAGCACCCGGAGGAAACCCACGCACACACGGGGAGGATGTGCAGACTCCGCACAGACAGTGACCCAAGCCAGAATCGAACCTGGGACCCTGGAGCTGTGAAGCAATTGTGCTATCCACAAGGCTACCGTGCTGCCCCGTGCTGCCCCTTAAGAAAAAGGATTCACCATAATATTACACTCTAATACTAACTTTTACCTAACACTGGTAGAATGTTATCGGAATAAATAATCATTCTCACATCCATCAAGGGAATATGACGGGGATTTCTTGCACTGTCCTGAGATAACAGGCACTGCTGTAACTGTATGAATGATGAACGTGAATTGCGAATCTCTGACTTCAATTGCACTCATCGTCCATGTGGTTTTTTTTTCTTGCCGTCTGACCTGGATACAACTCTTGATCTTCCTGCTTGATAACATCAGCTTCTATTTCCATATCTATCCTATGTACATTCAAGGATTTTCAGGTGTCTAAACTTGCTTGAGACCCACCATGACCACAAACTGGTGCATGGCTACGACCTGGAGCCTTACCACAAAATGCAGCATTAGTGATTCCTCTATTCTGACATGCCACCCGGATATGACCGACTTTCCCACAGGCGTTGGCTGGAATTGGGGGAACTTGAATGGTTGCTGGCTACCATGGCAATGGTAGAATCTGATTCTGAGACTGTGAACTTGGATGCTGTGGCATGGGTCCCCCTGAAAACTGGTGTTGCTCCCCTGCTGGCTCACAACATGAACTCTTGCAATTTGCAACTGTCTCTTTCTGCCACGGGGCCAGAGGCCTCATCGCAGGCCGCCTTCCTATCAACTTGTCTCTGAGGTTTATTTCCAAGTTCCGACCACATCCGTGTGGTGAGAAAGGTTCTTTAATTCGAGAATGTGATCTGTAATAGTCTCACTTGGCAACTGCTTCCTTTGATGGAATGCAACTCTCAGTGCAATTTATTTTGTAGTTGTGTCATAATATGAGTCTAGGATCTCATGAGCTTCAACAAATTCCATAGCACCGGGGTCTCTCAACCAACATTGGTTAGACATAACCTCAAAACCATCTGCCCCCATCATGGTGAGGAAAGCATTTGCTTTCTTGTCATCCTCTATTTTATTGCACTCATCGCAGCCATGTGTGTAATTACAACTAGTCCTTTTTGTTCGGGTTGGATTCCTCCATTACACCCAAATGTGCCTTCAGTGTCATTTTTTTCAGTTATGCACCATACTGACTCACTGTGTACCAGAATACGATGTGCATACAAAAACAATCTTTCGAATTGCTCAAACATCCTAAAAAAGTTAGCAGCTTCAAAAAATGTGACGCAATCTTCTTCAGTCCTTAATTTCTCTCGAAAATACAAAATAGAATTTTATCCGATCATCATTGTCAGCTTTCTGTTGTGTTTTGCACTGGGTAAGAGTAACACTTGCCTGGATTAGTGCAGCTGCAACAGCGTGGTGCAGCACAGTGGTTAGCACTGCTGCCTCACATCGCCAGGGACCCGGGTTCAATTCCGGCCTTGGGTGACTGCCTGGATAGGATGCTCTTTCGGGGGGATCGGTGCAGACTCAATGGGCCGAATGACCTCCTTCTGCACTATAGGGATTCTATGAACACTTTAGAAGCTCCACACCATCCAGGCAAAGCAGCCCACCTGAGTGACATCCCATTAACAAACATTTACTCCATCCACCAGTGACAGCCGTGTGTACCATCTACAAGATGCACTGCAGCAACGCACCAAGGCTCTTTAGGTAGCACCTTCCAAAGCCTTAACTGCTATCATCTAGAAGGACAAGGGCGGCAGACACATGGGAACCCCACCACCTGGATGTTCCCCTCCAAGTCACTCACCATCCTGACTTGGAAATATATTGCCAATCCTTCACTAAATGTAGCAGTTAAAGAAGGAAGCTCATCAGCAAGAATAATAAGGGCTGGGCAATAAATGCTGGCATAGCCACTGACACCCACATCTCATGGATGAATATCAAAGTAAACTAACTTGTATCCCACTGTTTTGACTAAACAGATCAACCTTCTATTAGCTTTGTTGACTGCTGTTCTGCATTGTTTTGACCTGTTTAGTGACAAATCTATTTATTTCCTAAGTCTTTTCAAATGCTTCCTCAGCTAGTTCAACACTAAACACGTATATGAGTTGACCATTTTTCATTCCTATTTGTAGAACTTTACATTTGCCTGTATTAAAATATATCTCACATTTGTCTTCCGATTTACATACTTTGTTCAGCTCAACCTGTAATTTCTAAACTATCAGTTTAGATCGCAGTGCCCCGCTAACTTTTGTCTAATCTGCAAATCTAGCAGTTTGCATTGAGTTTCTGAGTTCAAACCATTAACACAATTTGCACGAGTAGCGAACAACACCAATCTCTGGACAATCCCACTGGGTACTTCCCCCCCCCCCATCCCAACATAGCTCCTTTGTTGCAGGAGTTCCTAGGAGTAGTGTCGTAGGCCAAACCATCTTTCATCAATGGCCTTCCCTCCATGATAAGGTCAGAGGTGGGGGTGTCCTCGGATGGTTGCATACTATCCATCACTCGTGACTCCTCAGATGCTGAAGTAGTCTGCGTCCATATTCAGCAAGACAGGATTCAGGCTTAGGCTCATAAGGGACAAGTGACATATGAGCAAAGGGTGCCACATTGGTACAGTGGTTAGCACTGCTACCAGCAGTGCCAGAGACCTAGGTTCGATTCCGGCTTTGGGTTACGGTCTTTGTGGAGTTAGCACTTTCTCCCTGTGTCTGCATGTGTATCCTTCGGGTGCTGCGATTTCCTCCCACAGTCCAATGATGGGCAGGTTAGATGGATTGGCCACGCTTGGTGTCCAAGGGATGTGTAGGTTAGGTGGGATTGCTGGGATAGGGCAGGGGAGTGGGCCTAGATAGGGTGCTCTTTCAGAGGGTTGGTGAGACTCAGTGGGCCAAATGGTTTCTATTTGCACTGTAGGGATTACATGGAACACAGTGCCAGGCAATGACCATCTCCAACCAGAGGGAATCTAACCATCTCCCCATAACATTCAATAGCATTACCATCGCTGAATCTGCCACTATCAACATCCCCGGAGGGTTTTCATTGAGCAGAAACTGAACCGGATCAGCCACATCAATACTGTGGCTACAAGGGTAAGTCAGAGGCTGGGAATTCTGTGGTGAGTAACTCACTGCCCGAATCCCCAAAGCCTGTCCACATCTGCAAAGCCCCAATCCGGAGTGTGATAAAACACTCCCCACTTGCCTGCATGGGAGCAGCAACAACACTCAGGAAGCTCGACACCATCCAGGATCTTAAACATTGACTCCCTCCACCATTGATGCACAGTGGCAGCCATGTGTACCATCTGCAAGATGCACTGCAGCAACTCACCCAGGCTCCTTAGGCAGCACCTTCCAAACCCATAACCACAACCACCTAGCAGACATATGGGAACACCACCACCTGCAAGTTTTCCTCCAAGTCATTCACCTTCCTCAATTGGAAATAATCACTGTTCATTCACTGTCGCCTGGTCAAAATCCTGGAACTCCCTCCCTGACATTTTTGATTTTAAAAATGAATTTACGGGATGTGGGCGTCGCTGGCTTGGCCAGCATTTATTGCCCAGCTCTAGTTGCCCTTCAGGAGGTGGTGGCGAGTTGCCTTCGTGAACCGCTGCAGTCTCTGAGGTGTAGGTACACCCACTGTGCTGTTAGGGAAGGAGCTCCAGGATGTTGTCCCAGCGACAGCGAAGGAGAGGTGATATATTTCCAAGTCAGGGTGATGAGTGACTTGGAGGGAAACCTCCAGGTGGTGGGGTTCCCAGGTATCTGCTGCTCTTGTCATTTTAGATGGTAGTGGTCGTGGGTTTGGAAGGTGTTGTCTCAGGAGCCTTGGTAAATTACTGCAGTGCATCTTGTACATGGTACACACGGCCGCCACTGTTCGTCGGTGGTGGAAGGTTTGAATGTTTGTGTGTGAAAGGGGTAACAATCAAACGGGGTGCTTTGTCCTGGATGGTGTTGAGTTTCTTGAGTATTGTTGGAGCTGCACTCATCCAGACAAGTGGAGAGTATTCCACGACACTCCTGACTTGTGCCTTATAGATGGGCAGGCTTTGGGGGATCCAGAGGTGTGTTACTCACTGTAGGATTCCTAGTCTTTGACCTGCTCTGGTAGCCACAGTATTAATGTAGCTAGTCCAGTTCAGTTTATGATCAATGGTATGCCCAAGGATGTTGATTGTGGTGGATTCAGCGATGGTAATGCCATTGAATCTCAAGGGGCGACAATTAGATCCTCTTTTGTAGGCGATGGGCATTGCCTGGCACTTGTGTGGCGCGAATGTAACTTACCACTTGTCAGCCCAAGACTGGATATTATCCAGGTCTTGCTGCATTTGGACATGGATTGCTTCAGTGTGTGAGGAGCAGTGAATGGTGCTGAACATTGTGCAGTCATCCGCAAACATCCCTGTGGTGTTGGGTGCTCTGGTGCACAGATGAGCCAACACAGTTGTATGTGGTACAACTCTATTTTATTATAACTCTTATAATACAGTTCGTTCTGGATACTCTGTACGTGCTGTCTCCCTGAGTGTCTTTGGCAATAGCTCTGTCCTGGTTCTCCTCTGCAGCTCTTACTAACCACCAGGGGTCGTGTCTGTGCTTTTATATCTTTCTGTCATTGGTTGTGGTGTTGTGTGTTCTGATTTGTCTGTTGGTGTGTCTATCATGATGTGTGTGTTTGAATATCATGACATCCCCCCTTTTTACAAAGACAAGTGCCTACGTGGTTATAAATATAATTGTGTCGTGAGTGCATCTAAGAGTGTGCGTTTGTGTTGTGTACAGCGTGTGTTTATGACGTAACTATTTACATGGGGCGATGTCGGGTGCGTCACACTAACAAGGTTGTACCATAACAAAACTTGGATGTGAGAGAAAAAAAAAACTTGAACATTGGTCCGGTCAGACGATATCTGGAACAATAAACAACAACAGGTTATAATACAGAAGTGTTTGACTTTTTGAACGTATTAACAGCGTTATAAGTCCAGTCTAATGGGTGACCGCCTCAAGAATGGGCTGGTCCTCAAGCCGGTTCAGCTGTGGAGATTTGGGGTCACACTGGTTCACCTTGGACTGTTGGAGGTGATGCTGTTGCCGAAGTCTCTACTTTACCATTTGTTGTACTTCATGCAGTGCTTGGTTTTTTTCATTCTTGCAAATATAACATTCAACATCTTTGTTAGTGGTGCCCTGGCTGTGGTTTGGTTCTGGTGGCGATGGAAGGGGCATGATCCGTGGCATCTCCACGAAGTCATCCTTGGGAACCAGTGGAGGATCCGGCGTGTGCGTACGGTGCAGTTGCGAGCGTGGAAGGCGGCACAAAGCCCGCTGATTGCGCCTACGCACCAATCCATCCGCCCTGCATGCCAGGAACAAGGTGGAGTCTGTTTTCTTTTTATGTTTGTGGTGGACGGCATCTTGTAGCCGATGGGTCGTTGCCATCGAAGTAGCACCATCACTAATATCATGCAAGGCGATGACTGTGCCAGATGTGGAAGTTGGCCAAGACCGTGTACGCTGGTTCCGGCCACCTGCAGTGCCGGAAGGGCGACTCCGCAGAGAAACGTCGAAGCATGTCGCCTTGGAGAGAGAATTGTTGCTCGTATCAACGTCTGGCGATGGCGCGAGTTGGTGTGTCCATCTTGGACCGCCGGTGCTGGTTGCCACTGCCGACCCAGTGGGACTGCCACGCGATCCATTCCCTGTCGCCGTGGCATCTGCCGTCACCCTGAGCGTGCCATCACCGAGGCCGCGACACCGCCCGTCCGGAGCAAGGTCTGGCGTGCGCAGATCAGAGTCGGCGCTTGGCTGCTCCCCATCTGGAGTCCGGTCTGCCTTCCGTCGATGCCCCCCGTCCGGAGTCCCAACAGGTTCACTGGAGGCAGCCGAGATTCCCTGAAGCTGCACTTCTGGAGTCGGAACATGCAGGAATGCACCAACCAGTGGAGAGGCTCGAGCCATCGAGGGTGGAAGCGGTGCGCCGCCACCGCAGTCGTCAGTGGTCCCACCGTGATCGTTGAGTGCCTCGGTACGCACTAGGCGAGGTCTGTCACCTTGCACCTTTTGCATGGGAAGTAGGATGCTGTCGTCACTCGTCTCACATCCCGTGGATAGATCGTCATTAGCAGCTTGCTGTTCACTAGGGTTGGGTAGATTGTCAGAGTTTTCATCTGGCGGTGCACACCATGTCGGTGGACTGTCATTGTCTTGCCATTGTCCTTCATTTGGGCTTTTCTTCTTTGGAACTTTAAATCTTCCCCCAGACATTGCAGAACCTTGTTTGTTACCCCCAAATTCTCCCATATGTATGGTCTCGAATACAGGATCCACTGTTTCTATCGACATTATACCATTTTCCAAAGAACATTCCGTTTCACTTTTCTTCTCAGGTACCTCATATGTAACTTTGTTTAATGTACATGCCTTCATGGTCTCTGGGTCTGATTTTGCTGGGACTGGCATGGTCACAGTCTCTCTTTTACTGTTCTCAATTGCCCACATTATACTCCCCATACATAACTGCTTAATCACTGGGGTTAGTGTGGTACAATGGATAATCGGGTCGACCTTATCTGCATCTTCACCATTAGTGGAAAGCACACTTGGTTCACTTGAAACTGCGTGGGTTTTAAATTCGTTATCTGGCTACTCGATGTCGGTGTCCTCAGGATTCTTGCTCCAATGTTCTGCTCAATAATCAGTGGAGTGTGTATAGGTTCAATGCAATTAATGTTCCCCTCCAGGTTTGAAGAGTCATTACTGACGAACTGCTGGTCTCCGAAGTTGGGATTTTGCGGCATTGTGTTGAAGGGAGACATTTGTCCCTGCTGTAGATATGATTCAGGTTGTGTTATTTCCATTACCTGAGGATCAATGTCTTGTCCATTTTTTCGATCCGTACTAAAACACTGGCAATTCTCAGTCTGCTCCTTGCAAGCTAAACATTCAATTAATTTCGTTAGCAAATCCTCAGCATCCTTCTGTGGCCGTGCTGCATTATTAATCTCTGTTCGGCTACAATGATCCTGAAGGTCAGCGCATAAACCTTTTTTCTTCGGGCTTGGACGAGGCGATTCCTTTGGCTTGTCTTCAGTTGGGCTTGAACAGTCTTCAGCGCTGTGCCCTTTATTGTAGCATGAGAGACCGTCATGGTCATGCTGCTGTGTAGTGGAGCATGGTAGGCTGTTATAGCCTTCTTGCTGTTCACGGGAGCATGGCAGACTTGCATCGTCTGCCGCTGGTTGGTCAGGAGAGGTTGCTAGACCCTCATGGTCTTGTTCCTGCAAGGACTGCGCTCTGGAGTCTTGCGTTCCTTCCATCGTGGAGTCCGTCCACGAGCTCTCTGTGGAGGCTTGTGACACTGGAGTCACTTCTTGTTCGTGCAAGGACTGCGCTCTGGAGCCTTGCGTTGCTTCTATCGTGGAGGCTGTCCACGAGCTCTCTGTGGAGAATTGTGACACTGGAGTCACTTCTTGTTCGTGCAAGGACTGCGCTCTGGAGTCTTGCGTTGCTTCTATCGTGGAGGCTGTCCACGAGCTTGCTGTGGAAGCTTGTGACACTGGAGTCACTTCTGGTTCATGCGAGGACTGCACTCTGGAGTCTTGCATGTCGTCTTTCATAGAGTCGGGAACGTTGAGCGGGACGTGGACCACGCTCTGTGTGTCAGCAGGGCACTCTCCGTGTGCTTGCACCGCTCCCTGTCTGTTAATGTCAGGCTGCAGCATCATCCGGTACTGATAAGTTGGAACGTCATATCTGCTGGGTTGAAGATCCTCAAATCCGAAAAATGAATCCGCATCTGCGTCGGATTCAATGTGGGGGCCGCCAATGTGCAACACGAAAGGTTCGTCCGAGTCATAGTCATATAGGACCACGGAGCTATCATTGGGCTCGCGAGGTCCGGAAACACTGTAAAAATCGTCATCGAAGTATTCAAGGTCGGAATCATCGGCTTGTGCGTAGGTAACTGCTTGTCGGAGGGTTCTTCGGAGGTAAAATTCATCTCCTGGGTCAATTTGCGGCACTGTGCTGTCATTCCAGGTGAAGGAAGGTTGTTTTACAGCTTTAACAGATTTTTGTTTTTTTGATTTGGGACGTTTCCCTTTTAAATTGGATTTGGGACATTTCCTTTTTAAATTGATCCAGTCTTGGGCCTCTGACATCCTGACGCTCGGTATGTAGCACGTAGGAAGCGACTGCGCATGCTCAGATCGCTGTTCCTTTACCGATGGCCGTTTTCTTAACTGCGCATGCGCACCATATTGCGCATGCGCAAACGAAACTTCCGGTTCTGCGCACTTCTCGCGCAACTGTGCTAGCGTTATACCTTTAGCAAGATGGCCGCCGACCTCGACCCAGCCTTTTCTCAGGCCCGGGATTTCGGGCTCCGGGATCCCAGCCACGAGGTGAGTACTGCAGCTTTTCTTACCTTTAAGTCCCCATTGGATTGCGTATTCTTCACAGTACTTGGCGAATTTGCCCATGACTGCCTGGTAATCGTGCCTTTGCTGCCTCCTGAAGAACCTGAACCTTCTGAACATTGCTCTTGCCCTTGCACCGGCGACGACGAGGAGAAATTCAATTTTTTCCTTATCATCCAGGTCCTTGAGTTCAGCTGCCGCCAGGAACAACTCGAACATTTGCCGGAATCGCCGCCAGTTTTCGTGGAGGTCGCCGTCGCACTGGAGCGCCTGCGGAACCGGGAGCTCGTACATCATGCCTGGGCACTGCTGGTTGTCTGTGTACACTGAGGTATGCCGGCAGGTATCGATCCACTCCTGTACCATGTGGTGTTGGGTGCTCTGGTGCACAGATGAGCCAACACAGTTGTATGTGGTACAACTCTATTTTATTATAACTCTTATAATACAGTTCGTTCTGGATACTCTGCACGTGCTGTCTCCCTGAGTGTCTTTGGCAATAGCTCTGTCCTGGTTCTCCTCTGCAGCTCTTACTAACCACCAGGGGTCGTGTCTGTGCTTTTATATCTTTCTGTCATTGGTTGTGGTGTTGTGTGTTCTGATTTGTCTGTTGGTGTGTCTATCATGATGTGTGTGTTTGAATATCATGACAATCCCCACTTCTGACTTTATGATGGAAGAGAGGTCATTGATGAAGCAGCTGAAGATGGCTGGGCCTAGGACACCACCCTGTGGGTGGTCCTACAACACATGGAGTGCAGCGGTTCAAGAAGACAGCTCACCACCACCTTCTCGAGGGCAATTAGGGTTAGACAATAATTGCTGGCCGAGACAGAGACACCCACATCCCAGATCCTACAGTTTTCTATTCCCCAGCCAGGCTTCTTAAAATCCAATTCCTCGATGTACTTAAAATTCCCAAAGCCTTGAGTTTATCTAAAGCCTTTTATGGCAAACAAATACTTCTGAAAGTCAAGATACAACATAATGGGCAGGATTCTCATTTACTTCACGTCAGTGGGATTCTCCAGTCCCTCTGCACTAAATCGGAGTTTTGGCTAAGCACCAAAATCCCCATTCTTGCTCGCAGCGGTAGTGGAGTGCATTAGGGATCCTAACATCCCGCCCAATGTAAGGCTTCCCATATTCCATCCAAATGGTGCTTCTTCCGAAGTGACTGAGATTTTGCAGTGTGCGTATCAGCAATCATGTTGTCAACAAACCATGATGCTACTTGCCATCTGGTTTCTGGCTCATTTACAAACTCAAGCTTAAAATGAGCTCCCCCTCTTGTAGTTTTGGATCACAAATGGAATACATTACATTTGGCAGTTTGGGTTTTTCCAAAGTAATAAAGGTAAAGTCGCCAGAGTCCCAGATGACAATAGGCTGCTTTCCCCTTTGAGGGGGAGAGCTGACTGGTGGTGGTTTAACCTGTGGATCACCACACCTCAGGCGAGGGGCAAGGCCTTCATGAATAACCGCAGCCGGTCCAGGAAATGAACCCACGCTGCTGGCTTCGCTCTGCACCACAAACCAACTGTCCAGCCAACTGAGCTAACCCCAGCTGATTCACAAAATGTCTTTTAAGGAAGGAAATCTACCATCCTTACTTGGTCTGGCCTACATCTGATTCCAGATCCACAGCAATGTGGTTGACTCTTAACTACTTTTTTTGTGGGTGGGGGGGGGGGGAGGAGGGGGTGAGAGGCATTGTGTGTGCGGGGAGAGGGGCAGTGTGTGTGGGGGAGGGGCAGTGTGTGTGGGGGGAGGGGCAGTGTGTGTGGGGGGAGGGGCAGTGTGTGTGTGAGGAGGGGCAGTGTTTGTGGGGCGGGCAGTGTTTGTGGGGGGGTCGAGGCATTGTGTGTGCAGAGAGAAGGGCAGTGTGTGGGGGAGTGGCAGTGTTTGTGTGTGGGGGGTAGGGACAGTGAATGTGTGTGGGTGGAGAGGCAGTCTGTGTGTGTGTGGGGGGGCTGTGTGTGTGTGGAGGGGCAGTCTGTGTGTGGGTGGGGGGGGTACAGTGTTTGTGTGTGTGTGGGAGGGGCAGTGTGTGTATGTGTGGTAGTCACACTAGTGGCATATTATATGTATTACAGCACTGCCCGTATATTAGGGGTATAACGGTTAATCCCTGCCTGCTGGCTCCGCCCAGCAGGCGGCGTATAAAAGTGTGTGCTCTCCAATGATGCAGCCATTCTGGTTCCAGCTACAGGAGGCACAACATCTTGCTCAATAAAGCCTCGATTGTTCCACCATTCTCGTCTTGTGGTAACTGACGGTGCATCAATTTATTGAGCAAGATGTTTTAAACGATGGATCTCTGCATCAAGCCTGATCGCCAGCAGCTGAGCCCTCAAGCAGACAACGTTACGTCCACCTTTGACCACTGGCTAGCCTGCTTCGAAAGCTACCTCAGAACAGACGCTGAAGAACCCTCGGACTCGCAGAAGCTCCAAGTCCTCTATTCACGGGTGAGCCCTGACATTTTTCCCCTCATCTAGGATGCGCCCACCTACTCCGAAGCGATGGAGCTCCTGAAGGAACATTACATTTGACCGATGAACCAAGTGTACGTCAGGCACCTCCTGGCCATGAGACAGCAATTCCCCGACGAGACTCTGGACGATTTCTGGCGTGCCCTGCACATCCTAGGTAGGAACTGTGACTGGCAGGCAGTTTCAGCAGTCCAGCACACAGAACCTTTAATTAGAGACGCTTACGTCACGGGCATGAAGTCTGCATACGTCCGCCAGCGGCTACTGGAAAGTGGTACGCTCGATCTTGCGGGAACTAGGCAGCTCGCTAATTCATTAGAAGTGGCCTCCCGTAACGTCCAGTCCTACGCCCCCGACCTCGCGGCACCCTCGTGGGCATCGTGGGCCCCACCAGCTGCCGACTCCAGCTCACCGCAAGCCTGCGCCGCGCGGCAGCCAGCCAACCCTGGGGGCCCCAAGTGCTATTTTTGCGGGCAAAACAAACACCCCAGGCAGCGCTGCCCAGCGCAGAGCGCGACCTGCAACGGGTGTGGGAAGAAAGGACACTTCGCTGCTGTTTGCGAGGCACGGTTGGTCACCGCTGTTTCCAGGCCTGGCGTTCCTACACCCCCCACGTACGACCCTGGGGCGCCACCATTTTCCCCTTCGCAAGCCACGTGCGGCCCGTAGGCGCCACCATCTTTGATGCCGCCCGCCATGTGCGCCCCATGGGCGCCGCCATCTTCGGCGCCATTTTGGACCGCGACTCAGGACCCCTGCCCATCTGGCCGTTCATCACCTGCCGCTACCTCAGCCACTGCTGACCAGCCCGGGACCTCCCAGCATCTGCCGCAGCTCGCCTCTATCATCCTGGAATAGTCCCGGCCCCACAACCTTGCGACCGCGACGACGACGGTGAAGATCGATCGACACAAGAAGACCTGCCTCTTTGACTCCGGGATCACAGAGAGCTTCATCCACCCCACTACGGTAAGGCGATGCTCCCTCCCGGTACACACCGTCACCCAGAAAATCTCCCTGGCCTCCAGATCCCATTCCGTGGAAATCCGGGGGTACTGCATTGCGACCCTCACCGTCCAAGGCGTAGAGTTCAGCAACCTCCGGCTCTGCGTCCTCCCCCACCTCTGCGCTGCCCTGTTACTCGGCCTGGATTTTCAGTGCCATCTCCAAAGCCTAACTTCAAAATTCGGCGGACCCCTACCCCCCTCACAGTCTGCAACCTCACGACCCTTAAGGTCGATCCACCTTCCCTGTTTGCGAACCTCACCCCAAATTGTAATCCCGCTGCCACAAGGAGCAGATGGTACATCGCCCAGGACAGGACCTTCATCAGGTCAGAGGTCCAACGGCTTCTGCGGGAAGGGGTCATTGGGGCCAGCAACAGCCCCTGGAGAGCTCAAGTGGTGGTAGTGAAGACTGTGGAAAAGCACAGGATGGTCATTGACTACAGTCAGACCATCAATCATGACACACAGCTCGACGCGTACCCCTCCCACGCATATCTGACATGGTCAATCAGATTGTGCAGTATCGGGTCTTTTCCACAGTGGACCTGAAGTCCGCCTACCACCAGCTCCCAATCCGCCCGGAGGACCGCCAATACACTGCGTTCGAAGCTGATGGCCGCCTCTATCACTTCCTTAGGGTTCCCTTCGGCGTCACTAATGGGGTCTCAGTCTTCCAGCGAGAGATGGACCGAATGGTTGACCGGCACGAACTGCGGGCCACCTCCCCGTACCTAGATAACGTCACCATCTAAGGCCACGATCAGCAGGACCACGACGCAAACCTCCAAAAATTCCTCCAGACCACCAAACTCCTTAATCTCACATACAATAAGGAGAAATGCGTGTTCCGCACCAACCGCTTAGCCATCCTAGCTACGTAGTGGAAAATGGAGTCCTAGGGCCCGACCCTGACCACATGCGCCCCCTCCTGGAACTCCCTCTCCCCCACTGCCCCAAGGCCCTGAAACGATGCCTGGGGTTTTTCTCCTATTACGCCCAGTGCGTTCCTAATTATGCGGACAAGGCCCACTCATTCAGTCCACAGTTTTCCCCCTGGCGGCTGAGGCCAGCCAGGCCTTCAACCGCATCAAGGCTGATATCGCCAAGGCCACGATGGATGCAGTCGACGAGTCCGTCCCCTTTCAGGTGGAGAGCGATGCATCGGACGCAGCCCTGGCCGCTACCCTCAACCAGGCGGGCAGGCCCGTGGCCTTCTTTTCCCGCACCCTCCATGCCTCCAAAATTCGGGACTCCGCTGTCGAAAAGGAGGCCCAAGCCATTGTGGAAGCTGTGCAACATTGGAGGCGTTACCTGGCCGGCAGGAGATTCACTCTCCTCACTGACCAATGGTTGGTTGCCTTCATGTTCAATAACACACAGCGGGGCAAGATCAAAATTGACAAGATCTTGAAGTGGAGGATCGAGCTCTCCACCTATAATTATTAGATCTTGTATCGCCCGGGTAAGCTCAACGAGCCCCCTGACGCCCTATCCCGCGGTGCATGTGCCAGCGCACAAGTGGACCGACTCCGGGCTCTCCACTATGACCTCTGCCACCCGGGGGTCACCCAGTTCTTCCATTTTATCAAGGCCCGCAACCTGCCCTACTCCATTGAGGAGATCAAGACCGTAACCAGAGACTGCCAAGTCTGCGCAGAGCGCAAGCCGCACTACTACCAGCCAGATAGAGCGCACCTGGTGAAGGCCTCCAGCCCCTTTGAATGCCTCAGCGTGGACTTCAAAGGGCCCCCCCTCCACCGACCGCAACACGTACTTTCTGAATGTGATTGATGAGTACTCCCGGTTCCCTTTCGCCATTCCATGCCCCGATATGACTTCTGCCATGGTAATCAAAGCCCTGCACAGCATCTTCACTCTGTTCGGTTTCTCCACCTACATCCACAGCGATCGGGGATGAGCGATGAGCTGCGTCAGTTCCTGCTCAGCAAGGGCATCGCCTCGAGCAGGACGACCAGCTACAACCCCCGGGGAAACGGGCAGGTAGCGAGGGAGAACGGGACGGTCTGGAAAGCCGTCCTACTGGCCCTACGGTCTAAAAATCTCTTGGTCTCCCGCTGGCAGGAGGTCTTCCCCGACACGCTCCACTCCATCTGGTCGCTCCTCTGCACCGCCACTAATGAGACCCCTCACGAACGTTTGTTTGCCTTCCCCAGGAAGACCACCTCTGGGGTCTCGCTCCCAATATGGCTGACAGTTCCTGGACCCGTCCTCCTGCGGAAGCATGTACGGACCCATAAGTCGGACCCCTTGGTCGAAAAGGTCCACCTCCTACGTGTGCACCCGCAGTACGCCTACGTGGCACACCCCGACGGGCGCCAGGACAGAGTCTGCCTCTGGGACCTGGCACTCGCAGGATCCCCACCCACGACCCCCGACCTGACACAGCTCCCCCCCCCCCCCCCCCCCAACCCCCACCCCCCGGTTGCCTCATTCACCCCTGTGTCACTCATCCTCCCTCCAGCGAACCTCACCGCAGCCCCCGCCCCAGTAGGATCCGTCCTCCCACTGGTTCCACTCAGGGCTGACGAAGATGAGGACAACAGGCTCCCGGAGTCACAGGTGACCAAGTCGGCGCCCACATCACCACCAGGACTGAGGCGATCGCAGAGGAGGGTCAAGGCCCCCGACAGACTTAACTTGTCATGATTTCCGCCACCCCCGCCGGACTCTTTTTTTAACAGGGGTGAATGCGGTAGTCACCACTAGTGGCATATTATATGTATTACGGTAAGGCCCCTATAGTAGAGGTACATGGGTAAATCCCTGCCTGCTGGCTCCGCCCAGTAGGCGGTGTATAAATGTGTGTGCTCGCCGGTGCTGCAGCCATTCTGGTTCCAGCTACAGGAGGCACAACATCTTTGCTCAATAAAGCCTCGATTGTTCCACTATTCTCGTCTTGTGGTAATTGACGGTGCATCAGTATGGGAGGGGCAGTGTGTGTGGGGGGGGGGGGTACAGTGTGTGTGTGTGGAAGAGGTAGTGAGTTGTGGGTGGTACAGTGTGTGTGTGTGGGGCGGGGCAGTGCGTGTGTGTGTGTATAGGAAGGAGGGGTTGTGTGTGGGGGGGCTGTGTGCGGGGGGGGGCTGTGTGTGGGGGGGGGGCTCTGTGTGTGTGTGTGTGGGGGAGGCGATACACCATCAATAATAGACGACGAGTGATGAACGTAACTGAGGCTTTAATACACTAAACAGCAAGCCTCCTGCCTCTGGACCCGAACTGGGTCCGGAGGCAAAGATTTGCCAGTTTTATACAGAAGCCCCGAGGGGAGGAGCCACAGGCGGAGCCAGCCTGGACAAGCCCAGGCATGTACAACACAGCACAGTGAATATAATACAATGAACACAATGACGTGGTTTACCACATTCACCCCCTGTTTAAAAAAGTCCGGCAGGGGTGAAGTGGTGTTAAAGGTCAAGTCTGTCGGGGGCCTTGACCTTCCACTGTGACCGCCTCAATCCCGGCTGTGGTGTTGACGCCGCCGTCGAGACTGTGCATCCGGGGGCGTGTTGTCATCTTCTTCACCCAGATGTTGAGTCGGCGAAGAGGGGGGCGGTGTATGGGCGGGGGTGGTGGTGCTTGTCCTCGGTGGGCCTGCGGGAGTCAGTTCCTGAGGGAGGTGGGCGGAGGTGGGGGGAGACGGCGTAGGGTAGGGTATGGTGGTGATTGTCGCCGGGGAGCCTGCAGGAGCCAAATCCCGAAGGGAGACCATGTCCTGCCGCCTGTCCTGGTGTGTCACGTAGGCATATTGGGGGTTCGCATGGAGCAGCAGGACCTTCTCAACGAGGGGGTCGGTTTTATGGCTCCTCGCATGCTTCCGGAGAAGGACGGGCCCCGGGACTGTCAGCCAGGACGGAAGCGAGACCCCGGAGGTGGACTTCCTGGGGAAGGCGAACATACGCTCATGAGGAGTCTGGTTAGTGGCCGTACATAGAAGCGACCGGATAGAGTGGAGCGCATTGCGGAGGACCTCCTGCCAGCGGGAGACTGGGAGACTTTTCCACCTGTCCGTTTCCCCGAAGGTTACAGCTGGTTGTCCTGCTGGAGGCGATGCCTTTGCTGAGCAGGAACTGACGCAACTCGTCGCTCATAAAGGAGGAGCCCCGATCACTGTGGATTTAGGCGGGGAACCCGAACAGGGTGAAAAGGCTGTGCAGGGCCTTGATAAAGGAGGCAGAGGTCATGTCAGAGCAGGGGATGGCGAAGGGGAATCTGGAGTACTCATCAACGATGTTGAGGAAGTACACGTTACGGTCAGTGGAGGGGAGGGGCCCTTTGAAGTCCATGCTGAGGCACTCAGAAGGGCGGGAAGTCTTTACCAGATGTGCTCGGTCTGGCCGATAGAAGTGCGGTTGCACTCCGCGCAGACCTGGCAGTCCCTGATCACGGGCCTGACCTCCTCGATTGAGTAGGACAGGTTATGAGCCTTGATAAAGTGGAAAACGCGGGTGACCCCCAGATGACAGAGGTCGGTGTGGAGGGCCCTGAGTCGGTCTACTTCTGCGCTGTCACATGTACCGCGGGAGAGGTCATCTGGGGGCTCATTGAGCTTCCCGGGCCGATACAAGATGTCATATCTGTAGGTGGAGAGCTCGATCCTCCACCTCAGGATCTTGTCATTCTTGATCCTGCCCCGCTGTGTATTGTTAAACATGAAGGCAACCGACTGTTGGTCAGTGCGGAGAGTGAATCGCCTGCCAGCCAGGTAATGCCTCCAATGTCGCACAGCTTCTACTATGGCTTGGGCCTCTTTTTCGACGGAGGAGTGTCGAATTTCGTAGGCATGGAGGGTGCGGGAGGAGAAAGCCACGGGCCTGCTCGCCTGGTTGATGTAGCGGCCAGAGCAAAGTCCGACGCATCGCTCTCCACCTGGAACGGAATGGACTCGTCCACAGCGTGCATCGCGGCTTTGGCAATATCTGCCTTGATGCGATCGAAGGCCAGTCGGGCCTCAGTCGCCAGGGGAAACGTGGTGGACTTGATCAGTGGGCGGGCCTTGTCCGCATAGTTGGGGACCCACTGGGCGTAGTACGAGAAGAACCCCAGGCATCTCTTCAGGGCCTTGGGGCAGTGGGGAAGGGGGAGTTCCAGGAGGGGGCGCATGTGGTCGGGGTCGGACCCTAGGACTCCGTGTTCCACGACGTAGCCGAGGATGGCCAGGCGGGTTGTGCGAAAGACGCATTTCTCTATTATAAATGAGGTTCAGGAGTTTAGCGGTGTGGAGGAAGCGCCGGAGGTTCTTGTCATGGTCCTGCTGGTCACGGCTGCTGATGGTGACGTTGTCTAGGTACGGGAATGTGGCCCGCAGCCGTACTTGTCAACCATTCGGTCCATTTCCCTTTGGAAGACCGAGACCCCATTGGTGACGCCAAAGGGAACCCTAAGGAAGTGATAGAGGTGGCCGTCTGCCTCGAAGGCAGTGTATTGGTGGTCCTCCGGGCGGATAGGGAGCTGGTCGACTTCAAGTCGACTGTCGAGAAGACTCGATACTGCGCAATCTGATTGACCATGTCAGGTATGCGGGGAAGGGGGTACGCATCGAGCTGCGTGTACCGGTTGATGGTCTGGCTATAATCGATGACCATCCGGTGCTTCTCCCCAGTCTTGACGACCACCACTTGGGCTCTCCAGGGCTGTTCGTAGCCTCAATGATCCCCTCTCGCAGGAGGCGCTGGACCTCTGACCTGATGAAGGCCCTGTCCTGGGCACTGTAGCGTCTGCTTCTGGTAGCGACGGGCTTACAGTCCGGGGTGAGGTTTGCGAAGGGGGAGGGTGGGGCGACCTTAAGGATCGTGAGGCTACTGACGGTGAGGGGGGGCAGGGGTCCACCGAACTTTAGGGTAAGGCTCTGGAGGTGGCACTGGAAATCGAGCCCCAGTAATAGGGCAGCGCAGAGATGGGGGGAGGACGTAGAGCCTAAAGTTGGTGTATTCTACGCCTTGCACAGTGAGGGTCGCGACACAGTACCCCCAGATCTCCACTTCGTGGGATCCGGAAGCCAGGGAGATTTTCAGGGTCGCGGGTAGGATGGGGAGGGAGCAGTGCCTTACCGTATCTGGGTGTATGAAGCTGTCCCTGCTCCTGGAGTCTAAAAGGCACGCTGTCTTGAGCCCGTTGATCCGGATGGTCATTGTAGACTTTGCGAGGTGGTGCGGCCGGGACTGGTCCAGTGTGACGGAGGCGAGTGACGGAAGACAGTCAGCAGACCGGTCAGCGTACGGTCGGGTGAGCTGGGTTCCCGGGAGGCAGCGGAGGGGTCCCAAGACGGCGGCCCCCATGAGTCGCACGTGGCGGGCAAGGTACAAGATGGCATCCAAGATGGCGGCCCCCATGGGTCGCACGTGTCGGCTGAGATTAAAGAAGGTGGCGCCCACGGGTCGCACATAGCAGGTGGCGCGGCAGCTGGGGGAGGCCCCGATCAGCAGCAGGCAGCGCTGCTGGGCCTAGATGTTTTAGGGTAGGCTCGGGCCTGGCAGGCTTTTGCGAAGTGGCCCTTCTTCCCACAGCCATTACAAGTAGCATTCTGTACTGGGCAGCGTTGTCGGGGATGAGTACCCTGGCAGCAGAAGTAGCACTTCGGGCCTCCAGCGTTGGCGGGCCGCTGTGCGGCGCAGGCTTGCGTCGCGCCCGGGTCGGTTGATGGCTGCGCACACGAGGCCCACGAGGGTGCCGCGCCGTCGGAGGTATAGGTCCCCATGTTCTGGGAGGCTACCTCCAGCGAGTTGCACTGTCTCTGGGAGGCCGAGTGTCCCCCTTCTAATAATCGTCGGCGGGTATAGTTAGAGTTCATGCCCGCGACATAAGCGTCCCTGATCAGCAGCTCCGCGCGCTGGGTAGCCGATATCGCCCGGCAGTCACAGTTTCGACAGAGGATATGCAAGACGCCCAGGATGTTGGCGTCTCGAGCCGAGGAGGTGCCTAGCATATACCAGGTTTACGGATTTCGCACAATGTCCTTTTAGCAGCGGTATCGCCTCCGCGTACGAGGGGGCGTCCCTGATGCGGTTAAAGACTCTTGGGCTCACCCGTGCGTGGAGGACCTGCTTCTTCTGGAGGTCCATGAAGGCTTTGTTGAAAGATGCAAGGTACACCTCGAAGCAGCTTAGCCAATGTTCAAAAGTCTCTGTAGAGTCAGCTGCTTGTAGGTCCAGGTGCAAGCGATCAGGGTTGAGTGAGGAGTTCATCTTGAGTGAAGAGTCCATTTTTAGAAGTTTAGTGTATTAAATTGATACACCATCAATAATAGTCGACGAGTGATAAACGTAACTGAGGCTTTAATACACTAAACAGCAGCCTCCAGCCTCTGGACACGAACTGGGTCCGGAGGCGAAGACTTGCCACTTTTATACAGAAGCCCCGAGGGGAGGAGCCATAGGCGGAGCCAGCCTGGACAAGCCCAGGCATGTACAACACAGCACAGTGAATATAATACAATGAACACAATAATGTGGTTTACCACAGGTGGCAGTGTGTGTGTGTGGGGGGGCAATGTGTGTGTGGGGGGGCAGTGTGTGTGTGGGGGGTGTAGCACACAAAGACTCCGTGAGACGAATAGAGTGAAGTCGATGAGGCTTTATTAAGCGTGTCTGTTCCCCCGCAGCTCGATAGTAAACTGGCCTGCGGGGGAAGACTCCGTCTTCTTATACTCCGCCGTCAGGGCGGAGCTTGAGGTCAACGGCCAACCAGGACCCGGGATCTGTCAGCCAATGACATTAGGGCTTCCAGTCCCACATGACCCCCAATACATACTACCACAGGGGGCAGCGTGTGTGGGGGGGGGGGGTAGTATGTGTGTGTGGGGGGCAGTGTGTGTGGGGGGCAGTGTGTGTGGGGGGCAGTGTGTGTGTGGGGGGTGCAATGTGTGTGTGGGGGGGCAGTGTGTGTGTGGTGCAGTGAGAGTGTGTGTGGGCAGTGTGTGTGGGGGGCAGTGAGTGTGTGTGTGGGGGGGCAGTGTGTGTGTGTGTGGGGGGGGCAGTGTGTGTGTGTGGGGGGCAGTGTGTGTGTGTGGGGGGGGGCAGTGTGTGTGTGTGGGGGGGCAGTGTGTGTGTGTGGGGGGGCAGTGTGTGTGTGGGGGGGGCAGTGTGTGTGTGTGGGGGGGCAGTGTGTGTGTGTGGGGGGCAGTGTGTGTGTGTGTGGGGGGCAGTGTGTGTGTGTGGGGGGCAGTGTGTGTGTGGGGAGCAGTGTGTGTGTGGGGGGGCAGTGTGTGTGGGGGGGGCTGTGTGTGTGGGGGGGCCAGTGTGTGTGTGGGGGGGGCAGTGTTGGTGTGTGGGGGGCAGTGTGTGTGTGTGGGGGGCAGTGTGTGTGTGTGTGGGGGGGGCAGTGTGTGTGTGGGGGGCAGTGTGTGTGTGGGGGGGAGTGTGTGTGTGGGGGGGCTGTGTGTGTGGGGGGGGGAAGTGTGTGTGTGTATGGGGGGGCAGTGTGTGTGTGTGGGGGGGCAGTGTTTGTGTGTGGGGGGGGGCTGTGTGTGTGTGGGGGGGGGGGCAGCGTGTGTGTGTGTGGGGGGGCAGTGTGTGTGTGTGGGGGGGGGCAGTGTTTGTGTGTGGGGGGGCTGTGTGTGTGTGTGGGGGGGGCAGTGTGTGTGTGTGTGGGGGAGTCAGTGTGTGTGTGGGGGGGGCAGTGTGTGTGTGTGGGGGGGCAGTGTGTGTGTGGGGGGGCAGTGTGTGTGTGGGGGGGCAGTGTGTGTGTGGGGGGGGCAGTGTGTGTGAGGGGGGACTGTGTGTGTGTGGGGGGGCAGTGTGTGTGTGTGTGTGGGGGGGCAGTGTGTGTGTGGGGGGGGGGCAGTGTGTGTGTGTGGGGGGGGAAGTGTGTCTGTGTGGGGGGGGCAGTGTGTGTGTGTGGGGGGCAGTGTGTGTGTGTGGGGGGCAGTGTGTGTGTGGGGGGGCATTGTGTGTGAGTGTGTGGGGGGGGCAGTGTGTGTGTGTGGGGGGGGAAGTGTGTGTGTGGGGGGGCAGTGTGTGTGTGGGGGGGCTGTGTGTGTGGGGGGGGTCAGTGTGTGTGTGTGTGGGGGGGGGCAGTGTTTGTGTGTGGGGGGGCAGTGAGTGTGTGGGGGGGCAGTGTGTGTGTGTGTGGGGGGGGCAGTGTGTGTTTGGGGGGGCAGTGTGTGTGTGGGGGGGAGTGTGTGTGTGGGGGGGCTGTGTGTGTGGGGGGGCAGTGTTTGTGTGTGTGGGGGGCAGTGTGTGTGTGTGTGGGGGGGCAGTGTTTGTGGGTGGGGGGCAGTGTGTGTGGGCGGGGGGCAGTGTGTGTGTGTGGGGGGACAGTGTTTGTGTGTGGGGGGGCAGTGTGTGTGTGTGTGGGGGGGTCAGTGTGTGTGTGTGTGGGGGGGGGCAGTGTGTGTGTGTGGGGGGGGCAGTGTGTGTATGGGGGGCAGTGTGTGTGTGTGGGGGCAGTGTGTGTGTGTGGGGGGGGCAGTGTTTGTGTGGGGGGGCAGTGAGTGTGTGTGGGGGGGCAGTGTGTGTGTGTGGGGGGGGCAGTGTGTGTGTGTGGGGGGGGCAGTGTGTGTGTGGGGGGCAGTGTTTGTGTGTGTGGGGGGGGCAGTGTGTGTGTGGGGGGGCAGTGTTTGTGAGTGTGGGGGGAGTGTGTGTGTGCGGGGGCAGTGTGTGCGGGGGGGGCAGTGTGTATTTGGGGGGGCAGTGTGTGTGTGGGGGGGGGCAGTGTGTGTGTGGGGGGGGCAGTGTGTGTGGGGGGGGGCATTGTGTGTGTGTGGGGGGGCAGTATGTGTGCGGGGGGTAGGCTGTGTGTATGTGGGGTGTGTGGGGGGGTAGGAGGCAGTGTGTGTGGGGGGGTGGGGGGCAGTGTGTGTGTGTGGGGGGCAGTGTGAGTATGTGGGGGGGCAGTGTGTGTGGGGGGGCAGTGTGTGTGTCTGGAGGGGGGCAGTGTTTGTGTGTGGGGGGCAGTGTGTGTGGGGGGGGCAGTGTGTGTGAGAGGTCAGTGTGTGTGTGTGTGGGGGGCAGTGTTTGTGTGTGGGGGCAGTGTGTGTGTGGGGGGGGCAGTGTGTGTGGGGGGGGCAGTGTGTGTGGGGGGGGCAGTGTGTGTGAAAGGTCAGTGTGTGTGTGTGGGGGGGGGCAGTGTTTGTGTGTGTGGGGGGGCAGTGTGTGTGTGTGTGGGGGGGCAGTGTGTGTGGGGGGGGCAGTGTGTGTGGGAGGTCAGTGTGTGTGTGTGGGGGGGGGCAGTGTTTGTGTGTGTGGGGGGGCAGTGTGTGTGTGGGGGGGGCAGTGTGTGTGTGTGGGGGGGGGGCAGTGTCTGTGTGTGGGGGGGTGAGGGGGGGTAGTGTGTGTGGGAGGTCAGTGTGTGTGTGTGGGGGGGGCAGTGTTTGTGTGTGTGGGGGGCAGTGTGTGTGTGTGTGGGGGGGGCAGTGTGTGTGTGGGGCAGTGAGAGTGTGTGTGTGTGTGGGGCAGTGTGTGTGTGTGGGGGGGGGGCAGTGTGTGTGTGTGGAGGGGAGCAGTGTTTGTGTGTGTGGAGGGGGGCAGTGTTTGTGTGTGTGGGGGGGCAGTGTGTGTGTGTGTGGGGGGGCAGTGTGTGTGTGGGGGGGCAGTGTGTGTGGGAGGTCAGTGTGTGTGTGTGTGTGGGGCAATGTGTGTGTGTGCGGGGTCAGTGTGTGTGTGTGGGGGGGGCGGGGGGCAGTGTGTGTGGGGGGCATTGAGAGTGTGTGTGTGGGGCAGTGTGTATGTGTGGGGGGGCAGTTTGTGTGTGTGCGTGGGGGGCAGTGTTTTATGTGTGTGGGGGGGCAGTGTGTGTGTGGGGCAGTGAGAGTGTGTGTGTGTGTGGGGCAGTGTGTGTGTCTGGAGGGGGGCAGTGTTTGTGTGTGGGGGGCAGTGTGTGTGGGGGGGGCAGTGTGTGTGTCTGGAGGGGGGCAGTGTTTGTGTGTGGGGGGGCAGTGTGTGTGGGGGGGCAGTGTGTGTGAGAGGTCAGTGTGTGTGTGTGTGGGGGGCAGTGTTTGTGTGTGGGGGGGCAGTGTGTGTGGGGGGGCAGTGTGTGTGGGGGGGGGGCAGTGTGTGTGGGGGGGGGCAGTGTGTGTGAGAGGTCAGTGTGTGTGTGTGTGTGGGGGGGGGCAGTGTTTGTGTGTGGGGGGGACAGTGTGTGTGTGTGTGGGGGGGCAGTGTTTGTGTGGGGGGGGGCAGTGTGTGTGGGAGGTCAGTGTGTGTGTGTGGGGGGGCAGTGTTTGTGTGTGTGGGGGGGCAGTGTGTGTGTGGGGGGGGGCAGTGTGTGTGTGTGTGGGGGGCAGTGTGTGTGTGTGTGTGGGGGGCAGTGTGTGTGTGTGTGGGGGAGGCAGTGTGTGTGTGGGGCAGTGAGAGTGTGTGTGTGTGTGGGGCAGTGTGCGTGTGGGGGGGGCAGTGTGTGTGTGTGGAGGGGAGCAGTGTTTGTGTGTGTGGAGGGGGGCAGTGTGTGTGTGTGTGGGGGGGCAGTGTTTGTGTGTGTGGGGGGGCAGTGTGTGTGTGTGTGGGGGGGCAGTGTGTGTGTGGGGGGGGGCAGTGTGTGTGGGAGGTCAGTGTGTGTGTGTGGGGGGCAATGTGTGTGTGTGTGGGGTGGGCAGTGTGTGTGGGGGGCAGTGTGTGTGTGGGGGGGGGCAGTGCGCGTGTGGGGGGGGGCAGTGTGTGTGTGGGGGGGGGAAGTGCGCGTGTGGGGGGGGAGTGCGTGTGTGGGGGGGGGCAGTGCGTGTGTGTGGGGGGGCAGTGTGTGTGTGTGGGGGGTCAGTGTGTGTGTGGGGGGGCAGCGTGTGTGTGTGTGGGAGGGCAGTGTGTGTGTGGGGGCGCAGTGTTGGTGTGTGGGGGGCAGTGTGTGTGTGTGGGGGGGCAGTGTGTGTGTGTGGGGGGGGCAGTGTGTGTGTGGGGGGGCAGTGTGTGTGTGGGGGGGGGAGTGTGTGTGTGGTGGGGCTGTGTGTGTGTGTGGGGGGGGCAGTGTGAGTGCGTGGGGGGGGCAGTGTGTGTGCGTGGGGGGCAGTGTGTGTGTGTGGGGGGGCAGTGTTTGTTTGGGGGGGCAGTGTGTGTGGGGGGTGCAATGTGTGTGGGGGGGGCAATGTGTGTGTGGGGCAGTGAGAGTGTGTGTGGGCATTGTGGTGTTGGGTGCTCTGGTGCACAGATGAGCCAACACAGTTGTATGTGGTACAACTCTATTTTATTATAACTCTTATAATACAGTTCGTTCTGGATACTCTGCACGTGCTGTCTCCCTGAGTGTGTTTGGCAATAGATGTGTCCTGGTTCTCCTCTGCAGCTAATACTGACCACCGGGGGTCGTGTCTGTGCTTTTATATCTTTCTGTCATTGGTTGTGGTGTTGTGTGTTCTGATTTGTCTGTTGGTGTGTCTATCATGATGTGTGTGTTTGAATATCATGACATCCCCCTTTTTACAAAGATAAGTGCCTACGTGGTTATAAATATAATTGTGTCGTGAGTGCATCTAAGAGTGTGTGTTGTGTACAGCGTGTGTTTATGACGTAACTATTTACATGGGGCGATGTCGGGTGCGTCACACTAACAAGGTTGTACCATAACAAAACTTGGATGCGAGAGAAAAAAAAAAACTTGAACATTGGTCCGGTCAGACGATATCTGGAACAATAAACAACAACAGGTTATAATACAGAAGTGTTTGACTTTTTGAACGTATGAACAGCGTTATAAGTCCAGTCTAATGGGTGACCGCCTCAAGAATGGGCTGGTCCTCAAGCCGGTTCAGCTGTGGAGATTTGGGGTCACACTGGTTCACCTTGGACTGTTGGAGGTGATGCTGTTGCCGAAGTCTCTACTTTACCATTTGTTGTACTTCGTGCAGTGCTTGGTTTTTTCATTCGTGCAAATATAACATTCAACATCTTTGTTAGTGGTGCCCTGGCTGTGGTTTGGTTCTGGTGGCGATGGAAGGGGCATGATCCGTGGCATCTCCACGAAGTCATCCTTGGGAACCAGTGGAGGATCCGGCGTGTGCGTACGGTTCAGTTGCGAGCGTGGAAGGCGGCACAAAGCCCGCTGATTGCGCCTACGCACCAATCCATCTGCCCTGCATGCCAGGAACAAGGTGGAGTCTGTTTTCTTTTTATGTTTGTGGTGGACGGCATCTTGTAGCCGATGGGTCGTTGCCATCGAAGTAGCACCATCACTAATATCATGCAAGGCGATGACTGTGCCAGATGTGGAAGTTGGCCGAGACCGTGTACGCTGGTTCCGGCCACCTGCTGTGCCGGAAGGGCGACTCCGCAGAGAAACGTCGAAGCATGTCGCCTTGGAGAGAGAATTGTTGCTCGCATCAACGTCTGGCGATGGTGCGAATTGGTGTGTCCATCTTGGACCGCCGGTGCTGGTTGCCACTGCCGACCCAGTGGGACTGCCACGCGATCCATTCCCTGTCGCCGTGGCATCCGCCGTCACCCTGAGCGTGCCATCACCGAGGCCGCGACACCGCCCGTCCGGAGCAAGGTCTGGCGTGCGGAAATCAGAGTCGGCGCTTGGCTGCTCCCCATCTGGAGTCCGGTCTGCCTTCCGTCGATGCCCCCCGTCCGGAGTCCCAACAGGTTCACTGGAGGCAGCCGAGATTCCCTGAAGCTGCACTTCTGGAGTCGGAACATGCAGGAATGCACCAACCAGTGGAGAGGCTCGAGCCATCGAGGGTGGAAACGGTGCGCCGCCACCGCAGTCGTCAGTGGTCCCACCGTGATCGTCGAGTGCCTCGGTACGCACTAGGCGAGGTCTGTCACCTTGCACCTTTTGCATGGGAAGTGGGATGCTGTCGTCACTCGTCTCACATCCCGTGGATAGATCCTCATTAGCAGCTTGCTGTTCACTAGGGTTGGGTAAATTGTCAGAGTTTTCATCTGGTGGTGCACACCATGTCGGTGGACTGTCATTGTCTTGCCGTTGTCCTTCATTTGGGCTTTTCTTCTTTGGAATTTTAAATCTTCCCCCAGACATTGCAGAACCTTGTTTATTACCCCCAAATTCTCCCATATGTATGGTCTCGAATATAGGATCCAATGTTCCTATCGACATTGTACCATTTTCCAAAGAACATTCCGTTTCACTTTTCTTCTCAGGTACCTCATATGTAACTTTGTCTAATGTACATGCCTTCATGGTCTCTGGGTCTGATTTTGCTGGGACTGGCATGGTCACAGTCTCTCTTTTACTGTTCTCAATTGCCCACATTATACTCCCCATACATAACTGCTTAATCACTGGGGTTAGTGTGGTACAATGGATAATCGGGTCGACCTTATCTGCATCTTCACCATTAGTGGAAAGCACACTTGGTTCACTTGAAACTGCTGTGGGTTTTAAATTCGTTATCTGGCTACTCGATGTCGGTGTCCTCAGGATTCTTGCTCCAATGTTCTGCTCAATAATCAGTGGAGTGTGTATAGGTTCAATGCAATTAATATTCTCCTCAAGGTTTGAAGAGTCATTACTGACTAACTGCTGGTCTCCGAAGTTGGGATTTTGCGGCATTGTGTTGAAGGGAGACATTTGTCCCTGCTGTAGATATGATTCAGGTTGTGTTATTTCCATTACCTGAGGATCAATGTCTTGTCCATTTTTTCGATCCGTACTAAAACACTGGCAATTCTCAGTCTGCTCCTTGCAAGTTAAACATTCAATTAATTTCGTTAGCAAATCCTCAGCATCCTTCTGTGGCCGTGCAGCATTATTAATCTCTGTTCGGCTATAATGATCCTGAAGGTCAGCGCATAAACCTTTATTCTTCGGGCTTGGACGAGGCGATTCCTTTGGCTTGTCTTCAGTTGGGCTTGAACAGTCTTCAGCGCTGTGCCCTTCATTGTAGCATGAGAGACCGTCATGGTCATGCTGCTGTGTAGTGGAGCATGGTAGGCTGTTATAGCCTTCTTGCTGTTCACGTGAGCATGGCAGACTTGCATCGTCTGCCGCTGGTTGGTCAGGAGAGGTTGCTAGACCCTCATGGTCTTGTTCCTGCAAGGACTGCGCTCTGGAGTCTTGCGTTCCTTCCATCGTGGAGTCCGTCCACGAGCTCTCTGTGGAGGCTTGTGACACTGGAGTCACTTCTTGTTCGTGCAAGGACTGCGCTCTGGAGTCTTGCGTTGCTTCTATCGTGGAGGCTGTCCACGAGCTCTCTGTGGAGACTTGTGACACTGGAGTCACTTCTTGTTCGTGCAAGGACTGCGCTCTGGAGTCTTGCGTTGCTTCTATCGTGGAGGCTGTCCACGAGCTCTCTGTGGAGGCTTGTGACACTGGAGTCACTTCTTGTCCGTGCAAGGACTGCGCTCTGGAGTCTTGCATTTCTGCAATTGTGGAGTCTGTCCACGAGCTTGCTGTGGAAGCTTGTGACACTGGAGTCACTTCTGGTTCATGCGAGGACTGCACTCTGGAGTCTTGCATGTCTTCTTTCATAGAGTCGGGAACGTTGAGCGGGACGTGGACCACGCTCTGTGTGGCAGCAGGGCACTCTCCGTGTGCTTGCACCGCTCCCTGTCTGTTAATGTCAGGCTGCAGCATCATCCGGTACTGATAAATTGGAACGTCATATCTGCTGGATTGAAGATCCTCAAATCCGAAAAATGAATCCGCATCTGCGTCGGATTCAATGTGGGGGCCGCCAATGTGCAACACGAAAGGTTCGTCCGAGTCATAGTCATATAGGACCACGGAGCTATCATTGGGCTCGCGAGGTCCGGAAACACTGTAAAAATCGTCATCGAAGTATTCAAGGTCGGAATCATCGGCTTGTGCGTAGGTAACTGCTTGTCGGAGGGTTCTTCGGAGGTCAAATTCATCTCCTGGGTCAATTTGCGGCACTGTGCTGTCATTCCAGGTGAGGGAAGGTTGTTTTACAGCTTTAACAGATTTTTGTTTTTTTGATTTGGGACATTTCCCTTTTAAATTGGATTTGGGACGTTTCCCTTTTAAATTGGTGCAGTCTGGGGCCTCTGACATCCTGACGCTCGGTATGTAGCACGTAGGAAGCGACTGCGCATGCTCAGATCGCTGTTCCTTTACCGATGGCCGTTTTCTTGACTGCGCATGCGCAGCATCTCGCGCATGCGCAAACGAAACTTCCGGTTCTGCGCACTTCTCGCGCAACTGTGCTAGCGTTATACCTTTAGCAAGATGGCCGCCGACCTCGACCCAGCCTTTTCTCAGGCCCGGGATTTCGGCCTCTGGGAATTCGGGCTCCGGGATCCCAGCCACGAGGTGAGTACTGCCGCTTTTCTTACCTTTATGTGCCGATTGGATTGCGTTTTCTTCACAGTACTTGGAGAATTTGCCCAGGACTGCCTGGTAATCGTACCTTTGCTGCCTCCTGAAGAACCTGAACCTTCTGAATATTTCTCTTGCCCTTGCACCGGCGATGGTGAGGAGAAATTCAATTTTTTCCCTATCATCCAGGTCTTTGAGTTCAGCTGCCACCAGGAACAATTCGAACATTTGCCGGAATCGCCGCCAGTTTTCGTGGAGGTCGCCGTGGCACTGGAGCGCCTGCGGAACCGGGAGCTCGTACATCATGCCTGGGCACTGCTGGTTGTCTGTGTACACTGAGGTATGCCGGCAGGTATCGATCCACTCCTGTACCATGTGGTGTTGGGTGCTCTGGTGCACAGATGAGCCAACACAGTTGTATGTGGTACAACTCTATTTTATTATAACTCTTATAATACAGTTCGTTCTGGATACTCTGCACGTGCTGTCTCCCTGAGTGTGTTTGGCAATAGATGTGTCCTGGTTCTCCTCTGCAGCTAATACTGACCACCGGGGGTCGTGTCTGTGCTTTTATATCTTTCTGTCATTGGTTCTGGTGTTGTGTGTTCTGATTTGTCTGTTGGTGTGTCTATCATGATGTGTGTGTTTGAATATCATGACAGGCATTGTGTGTGGGGGGCAGTGAGAGTGTGTGTATGTGGGGCAGTGTGTGTGTGTGGGGGGCAGTGTGTGTGTGTGTGTGGGGGGCAGTGTTTTATGTGTGTGGGGGGGCAGTGTGTGTGTGGGGCAGTGAGAGTGTGTGTGTGTGTGGGGCAGTGTGTGTGTCTGGAGGGGGGCAGTGTTTGTGTGTGGGGGGGCAGTGTGTGTGGGGGGGGGGCAGTGTGTGTGAGAGGTCAGTGTGTGTGTGTGGGGGGGCAGTGTTTGTGTGTGGGGGGGCAGTGTGTGTGGGGGGGGCAGTGTGTGTGGGGGGGGCAGTGTGTGTGGTGGGGCAGTGTGTGTGAGAGGTCAGTGTGTGTGTGGGGGGCAGTGTGTGTGGGGGGGCAGTGTGTGTGTGTGGGGGGCAGTGTGTGTGAGTGGGGGAGGCAGTGTGTGTGTGGGGGGGGCAGTGTGTGTGGGGGGGGCAGTGTGTGTGTGGGGGGCAGTGTGTGTGGGGGGGCAGTGTGTGTGTGTGTGGGGGTGGCAGTGTGTGTGTGTGTGGGGGAAGTGTGTGTGTGGGGGGCAGTGTGTGTGTGTGTGTGGGGGCAGTGTGTGTGTGGGGGGCAGTGTGTGTGTGTGGGGGGGCAGTGTGTGTGGGGGGGGGCTGTGTGTGTGGGGGGGCCAGTGTGTGTGTGGGGGGGCAGTGTTGGTGTGTGGGGGGCAGTGTGTGTGTGTGGGGGGCAGTGTGTGTGTGTGTGGGGGGGGCAGTGTGTGTGTGGGGGGCAGTGTGTGTGTGGGGGGGAGTGTGTGTGTGGGGGGGCTGTGTGTGTGGGGGGGGGAAGTGTGTGTGTGTATGGGGGGGCAGTGTGTGTGTGGGGGGGGGCAGTGTTTGTGTGTGGGGGGGGCTGTGTGTGTGTGTGGGGGGGCAGCGTGTGTGTGTGTGGGGGGGCAGTGTGTGTGTGTGGGGGGGGGCAGTGTTTGTGTGTGGGGGGCTGTGTGTGTGTGTGGGGGGGGCAGTGTGTGTGTGTGTGGGGGAGTCAGTGTGTGTGTGGGGGGGGGGGCAGTGTGTGTGTGTGGGGGGCAGTGTGTGTGTGGGGGGGCAGTGTGTGTGTGGGGGGGCAGTGTGTGTGTGGGGGGGGCAGTGTGTGTGAGGGGGGACTGTGTGTGTGTGGGGGGGGCAGTGTGTGTGTGTGTGTGGGGGGGCAGTGTGTGTGTGGGGGGGGGGCAGTGTGTGTGTGTGGGGGGGGAAGTGTGTCTGTGTGGGGGGGGGGCAGTGTGTGTGTGTGGGGGGCAGTGTGTGTGTGTGGGGGGCAGTGTGTGTGTGGGGGGGCATTGTGTGTGAGTGTGTGGGGGGGCAGTGTGTGTGTGTGGGGGGGAAGTGTGTGTGTGGGGGGGCAGTGTGTGTGTGGGGGGGCTGTGTGTGTGGGGGGGGTCAGTGTGTGTGTGTGTGGGGGGGCAGTGTTTGTGTGTGGGGGGGCAGTGAGTGTGTGGGGGGGCAGTGTGTGTGTGTGTGGGGGGGGCAGTGTGTGTTTGGGGGGGCAGTGTGTGTGTGGGGGGGAGTGTGTGTGTGGGGGGGCTGTGTGTGTGGGGGGGCAGTGTTTGTGTGTGTGGGGGGCAGTGTGTGTGTGTGTGGGGGGGCAGTGTTTGTGTGTGGGGGGCAGTGTGTGTGTGCGGGGGGCAGTGTGTGTGTGTGGGGGGACAGTGTTTGTGTGTGGGGGGGCAGTGTGTGTGTGTGTGGGGGGGTCAGTGTGTGTGTGTGTGGGGGGGGGGCAGTGTGTGTGTGGGGGGGGCAGTGTGTGTATGGGGGGCAGTGTGTGTGTGTGGGGGCAGTGTGTGTGTGTGGGGGGGGCAGTGTTTGTGTGGGGGGGCAGTGAGTGTGTGTGGGGGGGGCAGTGTGTGTGTGTGGGGGGGGCAGTGTGTGTGTGTGGGGGGGGCAGTGTGTGTGTGTGGGGGGCAGTGTTTGTGTGTGTGGGGGGGGCAGTGTGTGTGTGGGGGGGCAGTGTTTGTGAGTGTGGGGGGAGTGTGTGTGTGCGGGGGCAGTGTGTGCGGGGGGGGCCGTGTGTATTTGGGGGGGCAGTGTGTGTGTGGGGGGGGCAGTGTGTGTGTGGGGGGGCAGTGTGTGTGGGGGGGGCATTGTGTGTGTGTGGGGGGGCAGTGTGTGTGCGGGGGGTAGGCAGTGTGTGTGTGGGGTGTGTGGGGGGGTAGGGGGCAGTGTGTGTGGGGGGGTGGGGGGCAGTGTGTGTGTGTGGGGGGCAGTGTGAGTATGTGGGGGGGCAGTGTGTGTGGGGGGGCAGTGTGTGTGTCTGGAGGGGGGCAGTGTTTGTGTGTGGGGGGCAGTGTGTGTGGGGGGGGCAGTGTGTGTGAGAGGTCAGTGTGTGTGTGTGTGGGGGGCAGTGTTTGTGTGTGGGGGCAGTGTGTGTGTGGGGGGGCAGTGTGTGTGGGGGGGGGGCAGTGTGTGTGGGGGGGCAGTGTGTGTGAGAGGTCAGTGTGTGTGTGTGGGGGGGGGCAGTGTTTGTGTGTGTGGGGGGGCAGTGTGTGTGTGTGTGGGGGGGCAGTGTGTGTGGGGGGGGCAGTGTGTGTGGGAGGTCAGTGTGTGTGTGTGGGGGGGGCAGTGTTTGTGTGTGTGGGGGGGCAGTGTGTGTGTGGGGGGGGCAGTGTGTGTGTGTGGGGGGGGCAGTGTCTGTGTGTGGGGGGGTGAGGGGGGGTAGTGTGTGTGGGAGGTCAGTGTGTGTGTGTGGGGGGGGCAGTGTTTGTGTGTGTGGGGGGCAGTGTGTGTGTGTGTGGGGGGGGCAATGTGTGTGTGGGGCAGTGAGAGTGTGTGTGTGTGTGGGGCAGTGTGTGTGTGTGGGGGGGGGCAGTGTGTGTGTGTGGAGGGGAGCAGTGTTTGTGTGTGTGGAGGGGGGCAGTGTTTGTGTGTGTGGGGGGCAGTGTGTGTGTGTGTGGGGGGGCAGTGTGTGTGTGGGGGGGCAGTGTGTGTGGGAGGTCAGTGTGTGTGTGTGTGTGGGGCAATGTGTGTGTGTGCGGGGTCAGTGTGTGTGTGTGGGGGGGGCGGGGGGCAGTGTGTGTGGGGGGCATTGAGAGTGTGTGTGTGGGGCAGTGTGTATGTGTGGGGGGGCAGTTTGTGTGTGTGCGTGGGGGGCAGTGTTTTATGTGTGTGGGGGGGCAGTGTGTGTGTGGGGCAGTGAGAGTGTGTGTGTGTGTGGGGCAGTGTGTGTGTCTGGAGGGGGGCAGTGTTTGTGTGTGGGGGGGCAGTGTGTGTGGGGGGGCAGTGTGTGTGTCTGGAGGGGGGCAGTGTTTGTGTGTGGGGGGGCAGTGTGTGTGGGGGGGCAGTGTGTGTGAGAGGTCAGTGTGTGTGTGTGTGGGGGGCAGTGTTTGTGTGTGGGGGGGCAGTGTGTGTGGGGGGGCAGTGTGTGTGGGGGGGCAGTGTGTGTGGGGGGGCAGTGTGTGTGAGAGGTCAGTGTGTGTGTGTGTGTGGGGGGGCAGTGTTTGTGTGTGTGGGGGGGCAGTGTGTGTGTGTGTGGGGGGGCAGTGTGTGTGTGTGGGGGGGCAGTGTGTGTGGGAGGTCAGTGTGTGTGTGTGTGGGGGCAGTGTTTGTGTGAGTGGGGGGGCAGTGTGTGTGGGGTGGGGGGCAGTGTGTGTGTGTGTGGGGGGGGCAGTGTGTGTGTGTGGTGGGGGTGTGGGGGAGGGTAGTGTGTGTGGGAGGTCAGTGTGTGTGTGGGGGGGAGGCAGTGTTTGTGTGTGTGGGGTGGCAGTGTGTGTGTGTGTGTGGGGGGGGGGCAGTGTGTGTGTGGGGCAGTGAGTGTGTGTGTGTGTGTGGGGCAGTGTGTGTGTGTGGGGGGGCAGTGTGTGTGTGTGGAGGGAGGCAGTGTTTGTGTGTGTGGGGGGGCAGTGTGTGTGTGTGTGGGGGGGGCAGTGTGTGTGTGGGGGGGCAGTGTGTGTGGGAGGTCAGTGTGTGTGTGTGTGTGGGGGCAGTGTTTGTGTGAGTGGGGGGGGCAGTGTGTGTGGGGGGGGCAGTGTGTGTGTGTGGGGGGGGGCAGTGTGTGTGTGTGGTGGGGGTGTGGGGGAGGGTAGTGTGTGTGGGAGGTCAGTGTGTGTGTGTGGGGGGGGCAGTGTTTGTGTGTGTGGGGTGGCAGTGTGTGTGTGTGTGTGGGGGGGCAGTGTGTGTGTGGGGCAGTGAGAGTGTGTGTGTGTGTGGGGCAGTGTGTGTGTGTGGGGGGGGCAGTGTGTGTGTGTGGAGGGGGGCAGTGTTTGTGTGTGTGGAGGAGGGCAGTGCTTGTGTGTGTGGGGGGGCAGTGTGTGTGTGTGTGGGGGGGGCAGTGTGTGTGTGGGGGGGCAGTGTGTGTGGGAGGTCAGTGTGTGTGTGTGTGGGGCAATGTGTATGTGTAGGGGGTCAGTGTGGTGTGTGTGTGGGGGGGGCAGTGTGTGTGGGGGGGCAGTGTGTGTGGGGGGGCAGTGTGTGTGTGGGGGGGGCAGTGTGTGTGTGGGGGGGGCAGTGCGTGTGTGGGGGGGGCAGTGCGTGTGTGTGGGTGGCAGTGTGTGTGTGTGTGTGGGGGGGGTCAGTGTGTGTGTGGGGGGGGGCAGCGTGTGTGTGTGGGGGGCAGTGTATGTGTGGGGCAGTGTGTGTGTGTGGGGGGTCAGTGTGTGTGGGGGGAACAGTGTGTGTGGGGGGGCAGTGTGTGTGGGGGGCAGTGTCTGGGGGGGGGGCAGTGTGTGTGGAGGGGCAGTGTGTGTGGGGGGGCAGTGTGTGTGTGGGGGGGGTGCAGTGTGTGTGTGGGGGGGGCAGTGTGTGTGTGTGGGGGGCAGTGTGTGTGTGGGCGGCAGTGTGTGTGTGGGGGGGGCAGTCTGTGTGTGTGGGGGGGCAGTGTGTGTGTGGGGGCGTGCAGTGTGTGTGTGTGGGGGGGGCAGTGTGTGTGTGGGGGGGTGCAGTGTGTGTGTGTGGGGCCGGCAGTGTGTGTGTGGGGGGGGCAGTGTATGTGTGGGGGTGCAGTGTTTGTGTGTGGGGGGGGCAGTGTGTGTGTGTGGGGGGGGCAGTGTGTGTGTGTTGGGTGGGCAGTGTGTGTGTGTGGGGGGGGGGGGGGGAGTGTGTGTGTGGGGGAGTGTGGGGTGTGGGGGGGAGACAATATGTGTGTGTGTGTGGGGGGGCAGTGGGGGGGGGGCGGTTTGGTGGCAGTTTCATCTTTAGTGTGAGCTGAATTAAAATGTCACAAGTTAGAAGTATCGCAGTCTCACCATGTTGCTCAGTCCCAGCTATTCTGCTCAATTCTCCGAGCGACCTGTTAACCTAGATTATCTAAGTGCTTCCCAATTTTATCCTGTGTCATTCTGGCCACATCAAGGCAGCAAAACGTCAATCACCTCAGAACATTTACCTCAAACAATTTGATCAAACATGATTCGAATGCAATAAAATCAAGCAAAAATAAACAAAATACTGCAGAAGCCTGACCTGCCGAGTTTTTCAGCATTCTCTGTTCGGGGTTCATGTGCAAATGGTAATATTTAAAAATGTTATCAATGCATTAAATCGCTTGCTGCCCATGAATGGAGTCAGAAACCTTTAAATGTTGCTGTCCACAGTTTATTCTAGATGATTCACACCAGTCAATCTCAATCATCCGAGCTAATGTTGCTTCTTTGAACTTTCGATGTCAAAGCTAAGAATGTGAAAAAGAAAAAGGCCTCCAGTATTTTGTCTGTGGCCTGTCTCGGTTTTTGAAAGCTTTCCGCCTCCAACCACAGTCCCTCTGTAATCCACTAGGTGTCAGCATTTTCTATGAATCCATTGGGGCATTGAATGCTGCCACCTGACAAACAACTGTGTTGAATTCAATTGTTTAGTGTGAGCACGTTAAATGTCATTTCTGCCTCTGGCGCAGCTATGAAAAAGTCCCAATCAAAGTGAAACATGGGCCAGAATTCTCCGGTTTTCGGGATTCACTTTTCCCGCCGACCATGCACCCCAGCCAGCACTGCCCCGGCGGGATGGGTGATTTCAATGGAAAATCCCACTGACAAGCGGCAGGAGGGTGTAGAATATCGCCGCCAGTGCACGGCGCGCAGCCGAGAAACACGTGGCTGGGGGGGGGGGGGGGGGGAAATCCCGGCCAAGGTATTTTTGTGGCTTTTAAAAATTGTTGGCCAGCATTTATTGCCCACCCCTAATTACCCCTGAAATGAATAGCTTTCTCGGCCATTTCAAAGGGTAGTTAAGAGTCAACCACAAAGCTATGGGCCTGGAGTCACTTGTAGGCCAGACCAGGTAAGGATGGCGGGTTTCCTTCTCCAATAGATACTGGTGAACCAGATGGGTTTCATGGTCATTATTAGAGTCTAATTCCAGATTTACATTGGGCTGGATTCTCTGCAGACCAACGCCACAATCAGGCCTGGCCCCGTCCAGTCATTCTCCGGGCGCCAAAAATCACCGTCACCGTGGAGTACGCTGCGCCGCCAGGGGTCCATTGCCAGAGGCCTGCTCATCAACCCTCCGCTCCCGACTGGCCGAGTTCCCGATGGCGTGGAACTAACCACCTGTTGCCGGTCGGGATGCTCGCGGACTCAATCCGTGGCCGCCCTGGTCGGGTCGGGCGGGTCGGAGACCAGGGGGGCCTTATAGGCGGCCGGGGATTAAATGTGCGGGGGTTGAGGCTCGGGCGCACAGCCGATCGGGGGGATCTCTTTCCTCGGTATGGCTCCAGGGTCCGAGCCCGCCATCGGGCACGGCGCGGCCGCCGGAGGTCGCCGCTGTGCGCATGCGCGGCCTCTGACCCCGGACGTGCAGGGGCCCGTATCTGCAGCAAAAGCTGCAAGATTCACTCCGAGTCCCCGATAGCCCCCTGCAGGGCAGTGAATTCGTCTAACTTTTTTCAAGGAATTTCAGGAGTAAAACACCACCGTTTTTACGCCGGCGTGGGGATATAGTCTCATTTTGGGAGAATCCAGCCCATTGAATTCAAATTTCATCACCTGCAGTGGCAGGATTTGAACCTGGGTCCCCAGAGCATTACCCTGGGTCTCTGGATTACTAGTCCAGGGAAAAAGCACTGTGCCACCTGAAGCGTTGGGTACTCTGATACACAGACGAACCAACACGGTTGCGAATGGTACAACGCAGTTTTATTTCAATCAACTATTAACATAGTAAACTCTGGTACTCAGCACGTGGTGAATGTCTGAGTGGCTGGCAATGAGGTCTGTGCCCTGAGCCGTCTCCTGCTCGAGTGCCCAGGAAGTGTTGTGTTCCCTGTTTTGTCCTGCGTATGCTCTTGTCTGTGATTGGCTGTCGTGTTGTGTGTGTTGATTGGTCCGTTGATCTGTCCATCATTATGTATGTATCTATGTGCTATGATGTTCACCAGAATATCATGACATCCCCCCTTTTTACAAGATTATATGCCTACGTGGTTATAAATAGAGATGTGTACTGAGTGTAGCTGAATGTATGTGTGTGTAATATTTACAGCATGTACATGGGGCTTAACTATATATAAGGGGCGATGTCGGGTGTGACACAATAACGAGGTTGTACCATAAACAAAGAACGGGGAAATGTTGAACGATAAAACTAATTCCTGTAACGATAAGAACATAAACATATTAACACAGTGGTTGCATGAGTTCAATGTATAAACAGTCTCATAAGTCCAGTCTAGTAGGTGGGCGATGAATTTGGGTTGACCGTCAGGGTGGCACACCATTCATCATAGAACATAGAACATAGAACATAGAACAATACAGCGCAGTACAGGCCCTTCGGCCCACGATGTTGCACCGAAACAAAAGCCATCTAACCTACACTATGCCATTATCATCCATATGTTTATCCAATAAACTTTTAAATGCCCTCAATGTTGGCGAGTTCACTACTGTAGCAGGTAGGGCATTCCACGGCCTCACTACTCTTTGCGTAAAGAACCTACCTCCGACCTCTGTCCTATATCTATTACCCCTCAGTTTAAAGTTATGTCCCCTCGTGCCAGCCATATCCATCCGCGGGAGAAGGCTCTCACTGTCCACCCTATCCAACCCCCTGATCATTTTGTATGCCTCTATTAAGTCTCCTCTTAACCTTCTTCTCTCCAACGAAAACAACCTCAAGTCCATCAGCCTTTCCTCATAAGATTTTCCCTCCATACCAGGCAACAGCCTGGTAAATCTCCTCTGCACCCGCTCCAAAGCCTCCACGTCCTTCCTATAATGCGGTGACCAGAACTGTACGCAGTGTGCGTGTGGGGGGGGCAGTGTGCGTGTGGGGGGGCAGTGTGTGTGTGGGGGGGCAGTGTGTGTGTGGGGGGGCAGTGTGTGTGTGTGGGGGGCAGTGTGTGTGTGGGGGGGGCAGTGTGTGTGTGGGGGGGGCAAACTCCATTTGCCACCTCTCGGCCCAGCTCTGCAGCTTATCTATATCCCTCTGTAACCTGCTACATCCTTCCACACTATCGACAACACCACCGACTTTAGTATCGTCTGCAAATTTACTCACCCACCCTTCTGCGCCTTCCTCGAGGTCATTGATAAAAATGACAAACAGCAACGGCCCCAGAACAGATCCTTGTGGTACTCCACTTGTGACTGTACTCCATTCTGAACATTTCCCATCAACCACCACCCTCTGTCTTCTTTCAGCTAGCCAATTTCTGATCCACATCTCGAAATCACCCTCAATCCCCAGCCTCCGTATTTTTTGCAATAGCCTACCGTGGGGAACCTTATCAAACGCTTTGCTGAAATCCATATACACCACATCAACTGCTCTACCTTCGTCTACCTGTTCAGTCACCTTCTCAAAGAACTCAATAAGGTTTGTGAGGCATGACCTACCCTTCACAAAGCCATGCTGACTATCCCTGATCATATTATTCCTATCTAGATGATTATAAATCTTGTCTCTTATAATCCCCTCCAAGACTTTACCCACTACAGACGTGAGGCTCACCGGTCTATAGTTGCCGGGGTTGTCTCTGCTCCCCTTTTTGAACAAAGGGACCACATTTGCTGTCCTCCAGTCCTCTGGCACTATTCCTGTAGCCAATGATGACATAAAAATCAAAGCCAAAGGTCCAGCAATCTCTTCCCTGGCCTCCCATAGAATCCTAGGATAAATCCCATCAGGTCCCGGGGACTTATCTATTTTCAGCCTGTCCAGAATTGCCAACACCTCTTCCCTACGTACCTCAATGCCATCTATTCTATTAGCCTGGGGCTCAGCATTCTCCTCCACAACATTATCTTTTTCCTGAGTGAATACTGACGAAAAATATTCATTTAGTATCTCGCCTATCTCTTCAGACTCCACACACAATTTCCCATCCCTGTCCTTGACTGGTCCTACTCTTTCCCTAGTCATTCGCTTATTCCTGACATACCTATAGAAAGCTTTTGGGTTTTCCTTGATCCTTCCTGCCAAATACTTCTCATGTCCCCTCCTTGCTCGTCTTAGCTCTCTCTTTAGATCCTTCCTCACTACCTTGTAACTATCCATCGCCCCAACCGAAACTTCACACTTCATCTTCACATAGGCCTCCTTCTTCCTCTTAACAAGAGATTCCACTTCCCTGGTAAACCACGGTTCCCTCGCTCGACGCCTTCCTCCCTGTCTGACCGGTACATACTTATCAAGAACACGCAGTAGCTGATCCTTGAACAAGCCCCACTTATCCAGTGTGCCCAACACTTGCAGCCTACTTCTCCACCTTATCCCCCCCAAGTCACGTCTAATGGCATCATAATTGCCCTTCCCCCAGCTATAACTCTTGCCCTGCGGTGTATACTTATCCCTTTCCATCATTAACGTAAACGTCACCGAATTGTGGTCACTGTCCCCAAAGTGCTCTCCTACCTCCAAATCCAACACCTGGCCTGGTTCATTACCCAAAACCAAATCCAACGTGGCCTCGCCTCTTGTTGGCCTGTCAACATATTGTTTCAGGAAACCCTCCTGCACACACTGTACAAAAAACGACCCATCTATTGTACTCGAACTATATCTTTTCCAGTCAATATTTGGAAAGTTAAAGTCTCCCATAATAACTACCCTGTTACTTTCGCTCATATCCAGAATCATCTTCGCCATCCTTTCCTCTACATCCCTAGAACTATTAGGAGGCCTATAAAAAACTCCCAACAGGGTGACCTCTCCTTTCCTGTTTCTAACTTCAGCCCATACTACCTCGGAAGAAGAGTCCCCATCTAGCATCCTCTCCGCCACCGTAATACTGCTCTTGACTAGCAGCGCCACACCGCCCCCTCTTTTGCCTCCTTCTCTGAGCTTACTAAAACACCTAAATCCCGGAACCTGCAACATCTATTCCTGTCCCTGCTCTATCCATGTCTCCGAAATGGCCACAACATCGAAGTCCCAGGTACCAACCCACGCTGCCAGTTCCCCTACCTTGTTTCGTATACTCCTGGCATTGAAGTAGACACACTTCAAACCACCTACCTGAACACTGGCCCCCTCCTGCGACGTCAAATCTGTGCTCCTGACCTCTATACTCTCATTCTCCCTTACCCTAAAACTACAATCCAGGTTCCCATGCCCCTGCTGCATTAGTTTAAACCCCCCCAAAGAGCACTAACAAATCTCCCCCCCAGGATATTTGTGCCCCTCAGGTTCAGATGTAGACCATCCTGTCTGTAGAGGTCCCACCTTCCCCAGAAAGAGCCCCAGTTATCCAAAAATCTGAATCCCTCCCGCCTGCACCATCCCTGTAGCCACGTGTTTAAATGCTCTCTCTCCTTATTCCTCATCTCACTATCACGTGGCACGGGCAACAACCCAGAGATAACAACTCTGTTTATTCTAGTTCTGAGCTTCCATCCTAGCTCCCTGAAAGCCTGCCTGACATCCTTGTCCCCTTTCCTACCTATGTCGTTGGTGCCAATGTGGACCACGATTTGGGGCTGCTCCCCCTCCCCCCTAAGGACCCGGAAAACACGATCCGAGACATCACGTACCCTTGCACCTGGGAGGCAACATACCAAACGTGAGTCTCTCACGCTCCCACAAAATCTCCTATCTGTGCCCCTGACTATAGAGTCCCCAATTACTAATGCTCTGCTCCTCTCCCCCCTTCCCTTCTGAGCAACAGGGACAGACTCCGTGCCAGAGGCCCGTACCCCATGGCTTACCCCTGGTAAGTCGTCCCCCCCACAAGTATCCAAAGCGGTATACTTGTTTCTCAGGGGAACGACCGCAGGGGATCCCTGCACTGACTGTTTTTTCCCAGTCCCTCTTACAGTTACCCACCTATCTCCAATCTTTGGTGTAACTAATTCCCTGAAGCTGCTATCTATGACCCCTTCTGCCTCCCGAATGATCCGAAGTTCTTCCAACTCCAGCTCCAGTTCCCTAACTCGGTCTTGGAGGAGCTGGAGATGGCAGCACTTCCTGCAGGTAAAATCAGCAGGGACACTAACTGCATCCCTCACCTCAAACATCCTGCAGGAGGAACATTGCACTCCCTTCCCTGCCATTCCTCTAACTTTCTACCAAGATCTGGCTAACAACTAAATTAAATTTTTATAAAAAATAATAATAATATAATAAAATATGGTACTTACCTCAGACCAATGGGTTTTATTATTAGGTTAGAGGAGGAGGGCGGGTGGGAGACACTACACGTGTAGTGTCTCGGGTTTCCTCTCCACCAGAATTTATTGGTGAGGGTCTTCCCAGACGTCCGCGGGTCGACTTCCTGTTCCCGCCTAAAAAACTAATTTAAAATAAAAAATAAGAAAAATTCTCAGCTCCTGCTGAAATTGACTAACCAGCCAGCTGTTCTCACACGCCGAAATCGACTGGCCTGCCCCTGCAAAGACAAGTGCTTTTAAAGGTTGACTTACCTCCCAGCAACCTCCTTCCGCAATGCTCCCGCTGAAACTGACTCACCAGCTGTTCTCACGCCGCCGAAATCACCCGGATTGATCGTGTTAACTCGGTTCCCATCAATGACCGCAACACGGAAGACGTCTCGGTCATCTGTGTCACCGGTCTGGATGTCGTCTGGGCACAATTCGTAATGGGGAGGCTGAATGGTCCGCACGTCCCTGCGAGGTTTTCGGAGTTGTGGAAGATTGACAGGTTGAGCTGCTCGACAGTAAGCAGCGTACTGGCCCACCTTGCCACAGCGTAGGCATTGTCGGGTTCTTGCGGGACATTGCCGCTTTAAATGTGCAGCTCCACAGTTGCCGCACATCGTGACGTCATGGCGTTCGTTGCGCCACTGCGCATGCGCGGTTCGGTCTTGCATCGAGCGCGCCTGCGCATCACGTCCCTCAGTGTCGCCGTAGGTTTTGGCGCGCACAAGCGCGGGAGGCCTCGAAAAGCGCACGAAATGGCCGCCCTCGTCCGGGCCGCGGGCCGGGAGGAACTCGATCGCCTGGACCCGTTCGGCCTCGTGGGGCACCTGGCTCACCGATCCGGCCGCGTAGGACCCCTGCCACGCCGATTCAGTCACCTGAAATTGGGCATTGCGTCTAGTCGCGTTTTCGTGCAGGATACAGGCTTCGATTGCGGAGGCTAAGGTGAGGCCTTTTATTTTTAAAAGTTGCTGGCGTAGGGCGCCCGAGGTGACCCCAAAAACAATATGGTCCCGAATCATAGAATTTGAGGTGGTGTTGTAACCGCAGGACTGCGCGAGGATGCGAAGATGCGTAAGGAATGACTGAAAGAGCTCATCCTTACCTTGCAGGTGCTGCCTGAAGACATATCTCTCGAAGCTCTCGTTGACCTCGACGTTGAAGTGTTGGTCGAGCTTGAGGTGGACCGTCTTGTATTTGGATTTGTCCTCACTTTCCGCGAACACCAGGGAGTTGTAGACATGGATGGCGTGCTGCCCTGCGGTGGTGAGGAGGATGGCGATCTTTCTGGTGTCCGAGGCGCTCTCTTTTTCATTGGCTTCCAGAAAGAGCTGGAAGCGCTGTTTGAACAGCTTCCAATTGACGCCGAGGTTTCCAGCGACTTGCAACGGCTGTGGCGTGCTGACGGTGTCCATGGCGCAGGATGGCAGATTTGTGGGTAGGTATCAAATCACTCCTGGTATCATGAAGTGTTGGGTACTCTGACACACAGACGAACCAACACGGTTGCGAATGGTACAACGCAGTTTTATTTCAATCAACTATTAACATAGTTGGTAGTCTGGTACTCAGCACATGGTGAATGTCTGAGTGGCTGGCAATGAGGTCTGTGCCCTGAGCCGTCTCCTGCTCGAGTGCCCAGGAAGTGCATGGTGACAATGGTCAGCTACCTCTCCATGTCCTTCTAAAGCTGTTTGCAGCCTTTATCATCGTTGATCATTCTCCTTCAATGCCTCTCTTCCACTGCACAACTTGTGGAGTGGATGAGTGGACTCTTCCCTCCCCGAAATTGTTAAGTCTGAGTTCAACAAAGGATCAATCTATGGCCTCCTCCTATTCTTCATTTATGTGCTGGACTTTAGCAACATCTTTGGATGATGTGGCATCATGTACCACATGAATTCTGCACCTCCCCAACACCTCTGTTGACCCCTCCATTGCCTTGGTGTTGTTAGCCATCTAGTCTAACATCCAGTCCGGGATGAGCCACAATTTCTCCATGTAATCATCGGGAAAACCAAAGCCATTGCCTTAATTTCCCCATGACACCCGTCTCCATCTCCCCAACCCATACCAATGTTGTTCTCCTGCCCCTGATTCCACCCCCTTTGCTGGCCGCTCAGTCAGGCGGGACCGGATTGTTCTAAACCACGACGTCCTACTTCGCCCTGAGGTGGGCTTCTGGCTCCATATCCTCCCTAACACAAAGACCAGCTATTTCCACCTTCATAACGTTGTCCGCCTCCATCTCTGCCTCAGTCTGCCTGCTGCTGACATCTGTATCTATGCTTTGTTACCTCCAGATGCATCGATTCCAGTGCTCTCTAGGCAGACGCCCAATCTTCTACCCTCTATACATTTCAGCTCTGACAGTCCATGTCCATTTCTAAACCACACTGAGGGACAGTCCTCCAATACTCCTGTGCTGGCTTCTGAAAGATTTTGTCTGGTTATGTTTCTGTGAAGCACCTCAGGAGATTTTTCTGCATTGCAAACATTCCATAAACACAAATCTGCTGCAAATTCTCTTGCTGGTTCGATTCCTGCTCTGCCGCTTTGCTTCTCATCTTAGCATTGAGGCTGACAAACAACTGCTTTAATGACGCTGAGCTGAAATTAAAGTGATTTGTCCAATTGTGGCAATCTGCTCCAGTTTCCTGTTTATCTCAGAAGCATTTGCCTCAAAGAACAAACAAAGAACAAAGAAATGTACAGCACAGGAACAGGCCCTTCGGCCCTCCAAGCCCGTGCCGACCATACTGCCCGACTAAACTACAATCTTCTACACTTCCTGGGTCCGTATCCTTCTATTCCCATCCTATTCATATATTTGTCAAGATGCCCCTTAAATGTCCCTATCGTCCCTGCCTCCACTACCTCCTCCGGTAGTGAGTTCCAGGCACCCACTACCCTCTGCGTAAAAAACTTGCCTCGTACATCTACTCTAAACTTTGCCCCTCTCACCTTAAACCTATGCCCCCTAGTAATTGACCCCTCTACCCTGGGGAAAAGCCTCTGACTATCCACTCTGTCTATGCCCCTCATAATTTTGTATACCTCTATCAGGTCGCCCCTCAACCTCCTTCGTTCCAGTGAGAACAAACCGAGTTTATTCAATCGCTCCTCATAGCTTATGCCCTCCATACCAGGCAACATTCTGGTAAATCTCTTCTGCACCCTCTCTAAAGCCTCCACATCCTTCTGGTAGTGTGGCGACCAGAATTGAACACTATACTCCAAGTGTGGCCTAACTAAGGTTCTATACAGCTGCAACATGACTTGCCAATTCTTATACTCAATGCCCCGGCCAATGAAGGCAAGCATGCCGTATGCCTTCTTGACTACCTTCTCCACCTGTGTAGCCCCTTTCAGTGATCTGTGGACCTGTACTCCTAGATCTCTTTGACTTTCAATACTCTTGAGGGTTTTACCATTCACTGTATATTCCCTACCTGCATTAGCCCTTCCAAAATGCATTACCTCACATTTGTCCAGGTTAAACTCCATCTGCCATCTCTCCGCCCAAGTCTCCAGACAATCTAAATCCTGCTGTATCCTCAGACAGTCCTCATCGCTATCCGCAATTCCACCAACCTTTGTGTCGTCTGCAAACTTACTAATCAGACCAGTTACATTTTCCTCCAAATCATTTATATATACTACAAAGAGCAAAGGTCCCAGCACTGATCCCTGTGGAACACCACTGGTCACAGCCCTCCAATTAGAAAAGCATCCCTCCATTGCTACCCTCTGCCTTCTATGGTCTAGCCAGTTCTGTATCCACCTTGCCAGTTCACCCCTGATCCCGTGTGACTTCACCTTTTGTACTAGTCTACCATGAGGGACCTTGTCAAAGGCCTTACTGAAGTCCATATAGACAACATCTACTGCCCTACCTGCATCAATCATCTTAGTGACCTCCTCGAAAAACTCTATCAAGTTAGTGAGACACGACCTCCCCTTCACAAAACCGTGCTGCCTCTCACTAATACGTCCATTTGCTTCCAAATGGGAGTAGATCCTGTCTCGAAGAATTCTCTCCAGTAATTTCCCTACCACTGAAGTAAGGCTCACCGGCCTGTAGTTCCCGGGATTATCCCTGCCACCCTTCTTAAACAGAGGAACAACATTGGCTATTCTCCAGTCCTCCGGGACATCCCCTGAAGACAGCGAGGATCCAAAGATTTCTGTCAAGGCCTCAGCAATTTCCTCTCCAGCCTCCTTCAGTATTCTGGGGTAGATCCCATCCGGCCCTGGGGACTTATCTACCTTAATATTTTTTAAGACACCCAACACCTCGTCTTTTTGGATCACAATGTGACCCAGGCTATCTACACCCCCTTCTCCAGACTCAACATCTACCAATTCCTTCTCTTTGGTGAATACTGATGCAAAGTATTCATTTAGTACCTCGCCCATTTCCTCTGGCTCCACACATAGATTCCCTTGCCTATCCTTCAGTGGGCCAACCCTTTCCCTGGCTACCCTCTTGCTTTTTATGTAAGTGTAAAAAGCCTTGGGATTTTCCTTAACCCTATTTGCCAATGACTTTTCATGACCCCTTCTAGCCCTCCTGACTCCTTGCTTAAGTTCCTTCCTACTTTCCTTATATGCCACACAAGCTTCGTCTGTTCCCAGCCTTTTAGCCCTGACAAATACCTCCTTTTTCTTTTTGACGAGGCCTACAATATCACTCGTCATCCAAGGTTCCCGAAAATTGCCGTATTTATCTTTCTTCCTCACAGGAACATGCCGGTCCTGTATTCCTTTCAACTGCCACTTGAAAGCCTCCCACATGTCAGATGTTGATTTGCCCTCAAACATCCGCCCCCAATCTATGTTCTTCAGTTCCCGCCTAATATTGTTATAATTAGCCTTCCCCCAATTTAGCACATTCATCCTCGGACCACTCTTATCCTTGTCCACCAGTACTTTAAAACTTACTGAATTGAACTTACTGAAACTCACAAAAAAATTACTCTAAATTTCAACCCAGAGCTACTGTGAAGGTTGGTCATTCCCAGGCCTTGAATTCCTCCCATTGGTGCCAATTGTCATTATTGTGGTCTATACATTTTCCTTTACAAGATTAGGATTAAAAGGATCAACTATTTGCCAAACGTTATCCAGTTTGAATCCTAATTTGGTCAGAAGCATTTTGCTTGGATCAAAGCGGCTGTAAACACTAAATACGTCATTCGATTTACAAACTTTTGCAAACATCTTACTCAAAGCATCAGCCTGTAACTCAGCCTTGATTAACTGCAAGCACTGATTTTGCATCAACAGCAACATTCTAAGGGCGTATTAATGTTACAGACCTGCTTCGAGGTAGCCCCACTGATGCCAATCTTGTCTTGTGGGTATCTAGTCCCTGAAGATCCTGGCTGGATTCTCCGTTTGGGTGGGAGGCGAAGTCCCCACGCCGGCGTGAAAACGGTGGTGTTTTACACCAGGAAAACTGGCGCAAAACAGCCACCGATTTGACATTTTGCTGGGGGCTAGCAGGGAGGCAGCGTAGAGCTCCCACCTCTAGCTGCCGATACGGCCCTGAGCATTTCCGGGTCCGTGCAGCGGCCGTGGAACCCCCTTCGTGACCCAGGCCACCCGTCCACAGTGCCCCCAGCCCCCGAATGAAGCCCTCCCAGCCCGCGGATCGGCCCTCCCCCAACTGTGGCGGCGCAGGACTGAGTCCGCAGCGGCCGCGCTAAGTTCACGACGGGTGAGACCACACGTGTCCCATGCTGTTGGGAACTCGGCCGGTCGGGGACGGAGCATCACAGGGCGGGCCTCAGCCAACGTACAGAGCCCGTGGATGCAGTGTGCGGCCCAAGCAGATGCAAATTAGTCCCTTGTTCTTGGTTCACATTCCTGGATTGGTAATTGAAATGAAATGAAAATCGCTTATTGTCACAAGTAGGCTTCAATGAAGTTATTGTGAAAAGCCCCTAGTCGCCACATTCCGGCGCCTGTTCGGGGAGGCTGGTACGGGACCACTGGTAAAAGCCAGCGATTTAGCCCAGTGTGCTAAATCAGGCAAAGTACTAGGAAATGCACCCAGTCCCTATGGAATCCGACAACAGCGAGAAACTCATGCCTTCAGCAGAGGAGGGTAATCATTAGCAGAGGAAAATTGACAGCAAAAAAAAAAGACTCTGCTTCTTAAAATTAATCAGCGGGGCTCCAGTGTGGTGAAATCCATTCAGTTTACATTGCAAGACCCAGTAACAGGCTGACAGGGAAATGTTTTTACTGGTCCAATGAGCGCGGTGAAAGATTTAAATTGTTTCTCATTGCTGGATCCTGCAGCATCAGGCTGGAGAGGGGTCGGCAGGATGAATCACTGAGCCTACCAGCGACCAAGAGAGCCCAACCCATCCCTCCAGTGGGGCAAAGCCACAAACAAAAGCTAGGTCTCATTTTCCTTGTTGTACCATGGCTCAAGTGGCAGGTGGGCAACGAAGCAGTCAGGAATGTGGTCATCAGACTGACTGTATTTTGTGCGATACCCTTGAAGGCCCATTGCCGACTGTGGTGTATTTGGGCCTTGCCACAAGCAGGGCATCCACCTGGGCTAATGCTTGCTGACTGGCAGTAAACATAAACTGAAATTCACTCTCCGTCATCACAGGCCTGAACTTATAATTCCCAGCACATGTGAGGGTGAAGGCAATCATTTGGTCCCAGCCAGGAAAAGAGCCAATTTTTATTTATTTTTTGACTTTGAGAGGTTTTCGAGAAACATCCCCGACTGCGTTGAGATAATGTGCAACTGGAGTCTTTCCTCGATGCGGACATTGTTTGAGGGATGTAACGTTTCAGCGCAGCGTAGGTCTTGAACTGAAAGGCAGGAACTGGAAGCAGTGAAAATTACTACCAGGCCACCCACAGTGAGGCCCATGGAATATTACTCCAGTATGGTTTAAAGGGGAAGAGGGGAAAAGGAAATTCAGCAGTGAGCAGAATGTGGAATTGTCCATCATAGTTCACGGTAGAAGCAGCTAGCAATCCCTTCTAAATGGACTGGCAAAGAGAAGTACTTAATTTTCCAGGGAATAGACTGAAATATGGGGTTAGACTCGAAGGCTCATGCCCAGGGGAAAAAAAAACACCAGCAGAGCCTGGTGGGTCAAATAGTCTGCTTTAAGTAAAGAAGGAAATTGGAGAGAATTAAGAAATTTTGTTAAGATCAGGAATTTGGTAGAATGGAACATTGGTTTGGCATCGAACCCTTGGGAGAGCATCATGATTGGAACAAACAAAGGTACATTCATCGTGGAGTCAGCTGTCTTTCCAGGTTTACTGACAGGCATTGTTCACCACTATTGTAATTGCCTTGACAGAGGAGCCTAAACAATTACATGCTTCTGATACGCTACTTGTTGTACCATGCAGGAGAACGTATAGTTTAGATCAAAGCAATTGAACTTCACATACGTTTATCTTCAAAAGGTGCATAGCACAGCCCTTTGGAAGCAAGCTGCCTGAACTTACCATATGAAATGTGGGGCACGATTAAATGGAAACATTTCTCGGTGTCATTTTGGCCGCGGTTGGCAGGGTGTTTCTCGACAGCCACATTGCGAGATCGCGGCCCATATTAAACGGCACTTAGTGCCAGAAATAAGCCCCCATGAGCTTCTCGCCAGTACTATCTGTCTCGCCATCTGATTTGCCAGACTAGCCTCTCAGTGTCCTGCCACTAACAAGAGGAGCTGCTTTTAAACACTCCCTCACCACTCACTCCCAGTCAACACACAAGCATGGCAGCGCGCAAACCTGCTCCTCCCTGAGGGGATGCCGACATGGCCAGGCTTCTCGACACTGTAGATGCGAGATGGGACGACCTGTTCCCCCAAGGAGATCAGAGGCCCAGCAGCTGGGTCACCAATGTCGCCTGGGACTCAGTGGCACCAGCTATCAGTTCATCATGACAAGGAGGACCGCCATCCAATGTCGGACGAAGATCAACGACCTCCACCGAGCTGCAAGGATAAGTTACTACCTCGCTCCTGGCAGCAGTTCCGCTTGCCACTCCTCAAATTCCCAACCCACCACCCCCCCCAACCCCATCAAAATCCACTGGCTGACACCTCGCACCCTGCCCATATCCGAACTTCGTGCCGACAGCGCGCTCACACCCATCCTCTGAACGGGGTCTGCACCGGGGGCATTTGATCTTGGACCATTGAGCCCAGGGGGTGGGGGCTAGGGGGAGCAAAGCGCAACAGGGGGTGGCCCACTGTGAAGATTAATGTGACAGAGATTTCACATATAGCAGGTGTACCATATTTTAATAGTGAACATTGGATATTTCCATTCCCCCTAGCTACAGATCGTGCCGCCCTCACCTCCCAGTTCCCACTCAGTGATCCTCTCTCTTCTCGATCTTTCGTGGTCTACTGATACATCTATGTGTGTCCCACATCTAGGCACATCAGAGGTGGATATCAGCCCTTGAGCTTATTTGCTATATAAAACACAAGGCACCAATCGGTCATAAGGGATTGAATAAACATGTGTGTTTATTTATGAAGACTAGGTACAAGAGAACAGTTATACATGGGTATAAAGTTTGAAGACATCAAAGCTGTGTGAGTGTGTGAGCCGCTCTGCTCAAAACAAAAGTTAAACTAAGACTGGATCACATTTCCCCTTTAGTGATGTCATGCTGATATCCTTTAAAGGCATTGTACAACAGTAATTGTCACCTCTTTTGGGGTGACAACCATAATTATCTCAGCCTCTCGTCTTTCCAGCCATCCCGCATCATGCACTTCTTGAGAGTTAAGTTCTCCCTCTAAGAGCTGGCAACTGTTTCAGATATTAGTGACCCTCTGAGAAAGAAAAATCTCCCGACAACAACTTCTTGTCCTTGGCCATTTCAGTCTTCACCTCAATTCCCCTAGCTGCCCTTTCTCTGAATCCCTTTTGTGTTCTTTCTTTCTTCAGTCTTGCTCTTCGTGTAAATTGCTCGATCCACCTCCATGACCTCATTATTCCTTGCGGCCTCAGACTCTGACAAGACCATGGCTGGCAGTACTTTTTTTCTTATCTTCTATTCTACCCACATTCATGTGCATCCCTCCTATTCATTGAAAAAATACTGCCTCCATATCCTTACAAGCACCCTCATTAACTCCCCAACCCCCCATTTTAGGTTCTCTGCCATAGTCAACCTCTTTAACTGCTCCCGCACCTCTATTTTCAGGATCCCAGCAAATGTCCCCAGCTTCTGCCATTCCTATAGTGCAAGCCCAACTTTGCTCCCTCATGTTGAGCGCAAATTGCCTGAAACATCCATCAGCAATTATGCGTGAACGTTTTGAGTACTGTTGTGATTTGCTGTCCTCAAACAAAAGGTGGGCGGCACGATAGCACAGTGGTTAGCACAATTGCTTCGGAGCTCCAGGGTCCCAGGTCCCAGTGGCTTGGGTCACTGTCTGTGCGGAGTCGGCACGTTCTCCCCGTGTCTGCGTGGGTTTCCTGCGGTGCTCCGGTTTCCTCCCACAGTCCAAAGATGTGCAGGTTAGGTGGATTGGCCCTGCTAAATTGCTCTCAGTGTCCAAAAAAGGTGATGTTGGGTTACGGGGATGGGGTGGAGGTGCGGGCTTAGGTGGGGTGCTCTTTCCAAGGGCCGGTGCAGACTCCATGGGCTGAATGGCCTCCTTCTGCACTGTAAGTTCTATGATAAGTTTAGGCTTTTTTTGGAGGCACGAACAAAGCAAAATTCCTTTGTTTTTAGCTAACAACCACCTCCTTAATCTCCTCTCCTTTGCCCCTCCACTTCAACTTGAACAATGATTGTGAGGAGCTCGCACCCACTCTTGCTCCGAACTTCACTATCTCGCTGCAGTGAGGCACTTCCTTTTCCCTCAGTGCTCTTCCCACTCAACTCTTAGCCACCCCAAATTCTCTTCCTGCTTTGCATATTAGCTGAAATCATCAATGGGTTCCTCTCTCCTCGGGCAACATCCTGCTCTCTTTTTACCCTCCTTTCTCAAAGAAAACCCCCCACTGACCTCTCTGTTTTTACAGCAATGACCTCCGACACCTCTCCTCTTTCTAAGATGCTTACAACATCATTTCCTATCTTTGCTGTAATTCCCTATTCAAATTCTTCCAATATGGCTTTTTTGCTTAAGCAGCCCTAATCAAACCCAGGAATGACTCTATAACTATGATGCACCATCTCTTCTCATCGTTCTATTTTTACTTTCGACGGAGTTGATCGTGCCCTCCTGTCTTTCTGACCCAATGCTTCTCCTCCATCGTCCAGTTGTTTGGTTTGATTCCGACCTACCTGACTGTAAGCCAATTGATCTTCAAAGCTGGTTTGACTTCCCTTCTCCATGCCGTTTTCTCTCATCTATATGTTTCCCGTAGGCCCCATCATTTTCAGGCTGTTTCCAGGTGCAAGCCAATGATGCCCAGTACAGTGGAAATGTGCGGATTGTGGGAAGGGATTCGGATCCCAGTCTGAGCTGGAAACTCATCGACGCACACACAGAGACCATTCACCTGCTCTCGGTGTGGGAAGGGATTAACTAATTCATCCAGCCTACTCGCACACCAGTGAGTTCACATTGGGGGGAAGCCATTTACCGGCTCCGTGTGTGGGAAGGGATTCAGAGATTCGTCCAGCCTGCTCACACACTGGCATGTTCAGACTGGGGAGAAGCTGTTCACCTGTTCTGACTGTGGGAAGGGATTCACTCAGTTATCCAGCCTGTTGAGGCACCAGTGAGTTCACAATGGGGAGAGACCATTCACTTGCTCCGTGTGTGGGAAGGAATTTGGTTGTTTATACAACCTGCTGACACACCAGTGGGTTCAGACTGGGAGAAGCCCTTTACCTGCTCCGTGTGTGGGAAAGGATTCCGAAATTCATCCCACCTGCAGAAACACCGAATTCACAAGTAATTACTGGGGTTCGATTCTGCTGCTTTTGCTGTGGGTAACCACATCCAGGACTGAATCACATTCTTTCTGACAGTTGGTGTTCGAAAGGAAGTTAGACAAAGGAGAGCCAGTGGATGTAATCTATTTAGATGTCCAGAATGCCTTTGACAAGGTGCCATATAAGTTAAGAGTCCATAGTGTTAAGGGTAAGGTATTGGCAAGGATAGAAGATTGGCTGACTGGCAGAAGGCAGAGAGTGGGGATGTGAATTGGGACATTCTGAATTCTCCCTCAGTGTACCCAAACAGGGCATCTAGGGGATTTTCACAGTAACTTCATTGCAGTGTTAATGTAACCTTCCTTGCGACACTAATAAAGATTATTATTACTCCCACTCCATCACCCACCTTTGGGTAAGGGATTCCATACCATAGCATTAAACCCCCTTCAAAATTTCAGTGGGGAAAGAACATGCATTGGCAGAGTATGATACTCATGCAACATCAGCGCACTGTAGAAAATTGCCCAAGTGAGGCTTTACTCACCTCCCCTTTCCTCCCCTTGCCACTACACTAATCTCTCAGCTGACAATATCAACGCTCTGGTCAGCTAGGCTGAGCAGTGGCAAATGGAATTCAATCAAGAAAAGTGTGGGGCAATGCACTTGAGAAGGGCTAACAAGGCAAAGGATTACACGGTGAATGGAAGGACCCTGGAAAGTACTGAGGGATCTTGGAATCCACATCCACAGATCCCTGAAGGTGGTAGGGAAGATAGATAAGGTGGTTAAGAAGGTATATGGTAAACTTACCTTTGTAATAATAAAAAAAATTATTGTCGCAAGTAGGCTTACATTACCACTTCAATGAAGTTTCCGTGAAAAGCCCCTAGTCGCCACATTCCAGCTCCTGTTCGGGTACACAGAGGGAGAATTCAGAATGTCCAAATTACCTAACAGCACGTCTTTTGGGACTTGTGGGAGGAAACCGGAGCACCCGGAGGAAACCCACGCAGACACAGGGAGAACGTGCCGACTCCGCACAGACAGTGACCCAAGCCGGGAATTGAACCTGTGACCCTGGCACTGTGAAGCAACAGTGCTAACCTCTGTACAACCGTGCCGCCCATTATTTATCAGCCAAGGCATAGAATACAAGAGCAGAGAGGTCATGCTGGAACTGTATAAAATGCTGGTTAGGCCACAACTGGAGTATCGAGTGCAGTTTTGGTCACGTCGGCGAGGTTTACAACAGGTATGTAAAAGCAGGAAACAGTCGACAGTAACCCGCTGGAGGTGCCAAGGTAAGTATAGTGTCCTGGAGAGGGGTCATGACTGACAGTGCCCCCAGCACTCTGGCACTGCACCCTGTCCCTGCCCTGGCATTGCCAACTTGACAGTGTCACCCTGTGCCAGGATGGCAGTGTCAGGGATAGTGCCAGGGGGCAGTGCCTCGGTCACAGTGGGGGGGGTCCCGATGCCTTTGTGGGGGTGGGGGGGGGGGGGTAGGGGTGGGTCTCTCCGATGCTTGTGAGGGGAACCCATGTCCATGGGTGGGTGGTAGGGAGTTTATTTTTACCGCAGATCGTGGCACTCTATAAAGATGGTGCCGCAATCTGTTTTGGGCAGGCCTAGCCGGGTCTGTCAGGTCTCAACTCTCCACAATGATGATGAAAACCATGTCCCCAGATTTGTTTTGTACTGAGTGCACCAAGATGTGGAGACAAAGCTCGGCTCTGCAGCTGGAGAGTAACACAACTTTTTTTTCGGCTCAGCCTGCACTCCAGCGGAAGGATCCGCCCACAATGTTTAAACAGGGTACTGAGATCTGGGCCTGAAATGTGCGCTCGTCAAGCGCGCGCACTAAGCAGGCCCTGTAGTGCTTCTGGCCGCCTGAGCCCTGGAATGCAGTTTCAAACTGGCTGGCCAATTAATGGGCAGAGGGAGGGTAGAGGGCGGGCGCTGAGAACTCGGAGGATGGAGGCTAGCGCTGGTAATGTGTCCCCTCAAAAGGACAGCCGCTGCAGAGCTACCTCAGGTCGTGCAGACTTGAACAAAATAAATCCCCAAAATTCTCTGCACACAATGTCTGGGCAGCACATTCAAACACAAACCTCAGGCACTGACCCCTTTGAAGATTGTATTTCAGCCCTGCCATTTCACCCCACCCTGAATCAAGGTTACAGCTAAAACGTAAAGGTCGCACGGTAGCACAAGTGGATAGCACTGTGGTTTCACAGCACCAGAGTCCCAGGTTCGATTCCCCGCTGGGTCACTGTCTGTGCGGAGTCTGGACATTTTCCCCATGTCTGCGTGGGTTTCCTCCGGGTGCTCCGGTTTCCTCCCACAGTCCAAATACGTGCAGGTTAGATGGATTGGCCATGATAAATTGCCCTTCGTGACCAAAAAAAAAAGGTTAGGAGGGGTTATTAGGTTACGGGATAGGGTGGAAGTGAGGTCTTAAGTGGGTCGGTGCAGACGCGATGAGCCGAATGGCCTCCTTCTGCACTGTATGTTCTATGTCTATGTCGCCTGACCAATCGGCTTGCCCGCCAACACTAAAAGACGGTGTAATGTTCTTGTCGGATGGCCTGATTTATAATACAAGAACACTTGTAGCTAAAGCTATAAACAATTTATTAACATTAACTGTGGGTCAAATATATACAAAACAACAGATGAATAACAGTATGAACCTGTGCAAGCAACCTCTCTCCCTAGTCAGTTTGAAGTCCCCTGACTCAAACATTCACTTATATACTAATGAAACTCCTAGTGGTCAGTCGATGAATTACAACACAACCATGCTATCACTACATCCCTGGAAGGAATAAATTAATACATTATCATCAGTATATTTATTTACATCTGATATCATTAGCCTGTAAGTCTAACAGTATTATTTTTTGTCTTTAAAATTAAAAAAACTGGTTTAACAAATATATGGGCTGGTTTCTGCGTTTCTGAGGCTAAGTGTTGATGCCAGCGGAGGAAGTGTGCCATTTTATGACAGAAAAATCCCGCACACCCCCGCACCCTCCCTCCCCCTCCACTCCCCCTGGCCCAGTGTCTAATCACACATGTCGTCTTGTGTCTTACAGGACCTGCCGGAGATGAAGCTGGTCCATCCGATGTCCCCCACCCCCAGCCAGTGCCAGAGCTGGAACCCCACCAGACGGCCGGGCACTGATGGGAAGAGCAGCCGGAATACCAGCCCTCCGCCCGCGACTCAGGACACCCCAGAGCTCGGGTCGGAGGAGGACACTGACTTTCCGTCACAGCTGACTCCTACACCCTCCATCATCCCAGAGACCGTCTCCTCGGTTGGGCACATCAGTGAAGAGGCTTCTGGGACACTAACTGGTGTGCACCACACAGCTGATCCGGTACAGCAGGTGGAGGTAGGGGCACCCGAGGGGCCGAACGGTCGGAGGTCATGCCAGCCCCAGGAACCAGCTGCCGTAGAGACGGGTCCCGGCTTCTGGGCCATCCAGTCCCAGCCACAGTGCAGATGCAACCAGAGAGCCAGGGGCTACAAGAGGGGATGACGGCAAGCATCCAGCACCTGCAGCCGCAGGTGGAGGGGTCCATCTGTGCGCAGGAGCAGGGGGTGGTGCCGGTCATGCGTGCCACCCAGGTCGACACCGCATGGGTGGCGTCCGCAGTGGTGGCATTGGGGGCGACGGCCTGGGGCATTCTGTGCAGGTAGTGTCCGAGGCCGGGACAGGGCTGCCCTCTCACAGGCAGCCATGTGCCAGAACCACCTGGTCATTGCAGCGGCACTCCTCAGCGGGGCCCAGTCACAGCAGGCCATGGCTGGGAAGGTCGGCGGCATTGCCCTGGCGGATCCCGGAGGCACCGGAGAATACCGGGTCGGCCCTCTAATGATATGCAAATGGTGTTCATGGTAGTCTCGGGCAATCTGGACACAAACTGGCACGGTTTTAAACAACATGTTGAACTTTATCTTTTGGCCAGTGACATTGCGTTGCTGCTGAAGACAGCAGGTCTTCAAGCACTTGAACTTGAACTTTTGGTCTTGATCATGAAGAATAGAGCTACGATGAGGGGATTTTCCACTTTGATCTTCATTGTTCTCCTAAGAAAAATTAGACTTTTGAACGATACGTGTTCCGTTCCCATGCCAAAAAAGACAAGGGGCGGGATTCTCCAAGGCCGCGCTGGGTCGGAGAGTCGCTGGGGGCGTGGGAAATACCCACCATGCCGCTCCGACGCCGGGACGCGAATCTCCGGCGACTGGAGAATCGGCGGCAATCGTGCCCACGCGGTCGGAGGCCGCTGAAATAGCCCCCCCCGCGGCGATTATCCACGGGCGACGGGCCAAACTCCCGCCGAGTCCCGCCGGCATGGTTCCAACCTGGTACCACCCGCTGGTAGCTAGGACCTGCGGCCACGGTGGACCTCCTGGTGGGCGGGGGGATCTGACTCCGGGAGGGGCCTCCACGGGGTACAGGCCCACAGTCAGGGGTTTCCGATCGGCGGGCGCTCGCGATCTGGAGGGGGTCCTGAGAAGTGGCAGATGGAGTTTAACCCTGAAAAGTGTGAAGTTGTCCATTTTGGAAGGACAAATATGAATGCGGAATACAGGGATAACGGTAGAGTTCTTGGCAATGTGGAGGAGCAGAGAGATCTTGGGGTCTATGTTCATACATCTTTGAAAGTTGCCACTCAAGTGGATAGAGCTGTGAAGAAGGCCTATGGTGTGCTCGCGTTCATTAACAGAGGGATTGAATTTAAGAGCCGTGAGGTGATGATGCAGCTGTACAAAACTTTGGTAAGGCCACATTTGGAGTACTGTGTACAGTTCTGGTCGCCTCATTTTAGGAAGGATGTGGAAGCTTTGGAAAAGGTGCAAAGAAGATTTACCAGGATGTTGCCTGGAATGGAGAGTAGGTCTTACGAGGAAAGGTTGAGGGTGCTAGGCCTTTTCTCATTAGAACGGAGAAGGATGAGGGGCGACTTGATAGAGGTTTATAAGATGATCAGGGGAATAGATAGAGTAGACAGTCAGAGACTTTTTCCCCGGGTGGAACAAATCATTACAAGGGGACATAAATTTAAGGTGAAAGGTGGAAGATATAGGAGGGATATCAGAGGTAGGTTCTTTACCCAGAGAGTAGTGGGGGCATGGAATGCACTGCCTGTGGAAGTAGTTGAGTCGGAAACATTAGGGACCTTCAAGCAGCTATTGGATAGGTACATGGATTACGGTAAAATGATATAGTGTAGATTTATTTGTTCTTAAGGGCAGCACGGTAGCATTGTGGATAGCACAATTGCTTCACAGCTCCAGGGTCCCAGGTTCGATTCCGGCTTGGGTCACTGTCTGTGCGGAGTCTGCACGTCCTCCCCGTGTCTGCGTGGGTTTCCTCCGGGTGCTCCGGTTTCCTCCCACAGTCCAAAGATGTGCAGGTTAGGTGAATTGGCCAATGATAAATTGCCATTAATGTCCAAAATTGCCCTTGGTGTTGGGTGGGGGTGTTGGGTTTGGGTGGGGTGCTCTTTCCGGGAGCCGGTGCGGGCTCGGGGGGGCCGGGTGGCCTCCTTCTGCACTGTAAATTCAATGATAATCTATGATTAATCTAGGACAAAGGTTTGGCACAACATCGTGGGCCGAAGGGCCTGTTCTGTGCTGTATTTTCGATGTTCTATGTTCTACCTCCTTCCGTGTGGCCCGCTGTAAGGTCCCCGACATGTTGCTCCACGCTGTAGCGAGACGGCAACCACGCACATGCGCTGGCACGAAGACGACTGCTGCGCGCTTGCACGGACCCGCTCCGGCCGTGCTGGGCGGCCTTTCGGTGCCAGAGCAGCGCGCAGCACTCCGCCGCCGTGCTAGCCCTCAGAAGACCGGTGAATTGCTGGGCCAGAAGGCCCATTGATGCCGGCGTACACCACTCCGGTGTTTAAGCCGGAGTCAACACTTGGCCGGGATTTCAGAGAATCCCGGCCCAGGAATCCTACGACAACTTTGCAACAGATTTTAGATTAAAGGCCCAGTGGTGCAATTTTGGACAGTTGCAGTCGTCAAAGATCCGTGATCAAATCGTTTATGGGATCTCGGATGTTGCGCTACGAGAACGATTGTTGAGGGAAGACAACCTCACGCTGGACACCACCACCAGAATATGCCAGGCAAGTGAGCTCTCTGCGTAGGGAAACTGGGGAGTGCAGCGCCAGCGTTTTTACCCAGGCGTGGGGACAGAGCCCCATTTTCGGAGAATCCAGCCCATGGGGTGGCGGCTTCAATGGAAAATCCCATTGACAAGCTGCAGGAATATAGAATCCCGCCACCAGTGAACAGCATGCCATCGAGAAACACATGGCTGGTGGACCGGAGAATCCAGCCCATAGTCAAGTCTGTGATGTGGGCAGGAAGCAGAATAGGCTGAGGAGTAATCATCAGTGGAGTTGAGTTGAACTTGGTCAAATAGAGTGCATAAAATAATGGGTGTCTATATGGGCAACATAAAATGAGAGATAATGAGATAACATAAAGCAGAACTGAATTTATGCCAGGTAACATGACCCTCAAGATTGAACTAATCTGATCCTAATTAACTTGTTTGAAAAATGCCTTTGTTAGCACAATATTATTGATTCCATATACAGACAGTTTATACATTACAGATTGATGCCTGCACTTGGGTCGCAGTGTACAAGTCTGTGGGCATTCATCTGCTCAACAGCTACAAACTTCAAAAGCCAGAGAGTCCCTGCATTTCTTCACCAGATGCAGAGGGAAATATATACCCCAAGTGCTGTTCCTTGTGGCAGAATTATTAACATTAAAAATCCAACATTCAAAACAAATGTGTTTATGTTGCGACTTTGTGATTCTTCCCCCCAGAATATCAATTGATAATAATCACCTCATAAAGCAGCTCATATCCCACTTGCTGTGTTACCTGAATTGTTAGGCACTTTGGAAATATTCACCAATAGGAGGTGACCATCAGGTCCTTAACTGGGATCAGCTAGATCAGCGAGATCAGAGTTCAATTAAATTAAATACCGAATGAGAGAACTTAAAAAAGGTAACTATTTCTAAATCCCTTTCAATGAGAGGAGGGTATAATGTGTAAGGAATTTGGATGTGTCTCAACAGCCAGGAAAATCCTCTCTGCTGTTCCAATTCTACCACCGTTACTTCATCAGACATTTGACCAAAGTCCCATTTGCACTTCAAGTAAGATCCAGTCAGTGGTTCAGCTCACAAGAATTTTGATCGACACTGGGGCCAGAAAGAAGAAAGATGAACTTATGGGGCATTTTCCCACATCCTCAGGACACCCCTGAAGCACTTCCTGATCAGTGAGTTAAACAGTCGCTGTTGTTATTCAGCCAATGTCCAGACCACAATGAAATGAGTGACAACCAATCAGTTCTAGTGGTATCGCTTGAGGGGTGAGCATTAGCGGGGGCACTCAGAGAACTTCTTGTTTTTCAAAATAGTGCCAGGAGATCTTTTACATCTCACAGACTCAACCTCACTCTAACATTTCATTCAAAAACAATTCCCTGGATTATGTACTGAAATGTCAGTCTGATTTTATGCCAAAGTCCTGCAGTGGGGTTGAACCCATAACCGTTTGCTACCAGTGAACCAGGTTGACTCAAGGCTTTGACAAAGTAATGATTATTCATGTGTGGGCTTTGATGATGTGAATGGTGAATTTGACGATGAATGTATCACAGCCCAGTTCAATTTGATCCTATTTCTTCAATCACAATTTTGGACACATCTCTTAACTGTTTTACTGTAGTTCTGTTGCGCCCGGTGCCGATTCCGCTATTCCTGGTGAATAGTAGGGGAGCTCCTCAACATGGAGGCCATTGGAGTCCTCGGGTGGGTATTGACTGGGCAGGGAAGCGCACTGGTACTTCCCCTGGCACCTGGGCAGTGCCAATGTGGCACCCTGACACCCTGGCAGTGCCAACCTGGCAGTGCCAACTGGGCACCAGGTTGGAAATTCCAGGGTGCTGGTGGCAGTGTCAAGGGGCACTTCTAGAGTGCTTAGGGTCTCTGCCAAGGGACAGGGCCCAAGGGGGACCATGATCATAAAAGGAAGTTGATGACGATGAAGGGTGGTATGAAGGGTGTGGATAAGTGGGGTGCCTGAAGGGGGAAGGTCTGAAGGATGGTTTGAAGGGCGGCCATGAAGGGGAAGTAAAGGGGGGGTATGAGCAGGGCGGGCGGAAGGGGGGAGTGGCTGAAGCAGGCGGGTGGGGGGCCTGAAAGGGGAGGTGGCCTTAAAGGTGAGGGGTCCTCAGCAACCCCTAAGCGGGCTATGCTCACTTGGGAGGCGAGGGGGCGAATCCCAGATGTGACGAGGATAGATCGGGTGGGGCGGGGTCACCCTCATGCCTGGGTGGTGTGGGGGGGTTGTGATGGTGGGGAGGTTACCCCTCCGTGGCTGAGAGGAGTATTGCCCATGTCTGTGGGGGGTCACGCTGTCCATGGGTGGGGGGGGGGGGTTATGGGTGGCCCTCAACTTAACTTTGAGATTAGGGGCCATTTAAAAAGTGTGCCCATATCTCTGAAGAGCCGGTCCTGCCGGCGTTTTTAGTTCCCCACTGCAGAAAAGATTCTGTGAGCGCGATTCTCCGCAAAGCATTCTAAGTGTGGTAGCAAGTGGGAACTGCCGCGAGCTTCCCGGTGCTCAGCCCAGCGAGGTTGGCAACACGATTCAATGTTAATTGGTCCACTTAATGAGGCCCCACGGCTTCTCGTCGCAAATGAAGGCTCGCCAGCCGATACATTGGCATTGCGTTCGCCAGCCCCCCGCTACCAAGCTCGAGCTGCATTTAAGCAGCACTTGCTCAGCCAACCCCAGCCAGCTCGCAATAATGATGCCCAGGAGACGGGCCCCAAGATCTGGGGAGGATCCTGGATGCAGTGGAGACCAGGAGGGAAGTCCTGTTCCCCCGAGGGTTCTAGAGGGTCAGCCACAGGGCAGCCAGTGCTGCCTGAGAGGAGATCGTGGCAGCCGTCAGCGCTGGGAATGTGACCAGGAGGACTGGCCTCCAGTGCCAGAAAACGGTCACCAACCCTCGCCGGGCAGCACGAGTGAGTGCACACCAACGCCCCTCCCGACTGAGACCTATCTGCCACAGGCGAGCATTCACCCCCCCCAACTTTCCATGTGCCCCCCAACCTGCCTTCACCACTCTCCCTTAACCCTCCAACCCTCCCTCCATCCCCTCTCTCTCCCTTCAACGCCCTCCAACCCTCCCTTCACACACACCTCCCCCACCCGAGGGTCCCCCCATCTCCCGCCGAGCACTGGGGTGGCAAGCCCAGTGCCTCCGGGCTCTTTGCTCGTGAGGAAAGATGGCTACTCACCTCCTCGGCTCCCTGCAGAAGCCCTTCCGCCAGGTTAAAGTTTTTCAAAATGAGTCAATCAGCGCCAACGTGACCACTTGCTGGGGAAGACTGAGAATGACTGGAGGCCGTTGGGTATGGGATCGCTCTCATTAATTGTATCAAAATAGGGCCCAAGTGGTGATAATTGGTTTCTCGCCACGCTTCGGTGAGATGCGATTTCGCTTACGGGAGCGGCCGGTTGCTTTGCAAACTGTTTGGTGCCTGGTTCTTGTTTTCAGCCTCTCCCGCTATTCACCGGCAGCGTTTCACTTGAGCAAGAGCACAACGAGGCCGGAGAATCGCGCACACTATGTCTGGGATATTTCAGTGAGAATCTCCTAAAACTCCAAATTAAATGGCCATGTGGGTGAATTGCCAACTGGATTGCCCCTGTATGCAGCAGACATCACCCCGCGATTCCACGCAAAATGACGTGTAGGGCACGATCTAACCAAAATAAAACAGGGTCCGTTCTGGGCGGGATTAGCGGATTTGTTCCCATTGTTTGTCTTGCTGGAAATTATTCCGCTATCTAATGGCACTCTGTCTTATATTCGTAACCCAGCGGGGAATGCCTCCCGATGCCGCACTTAGTGTCATATCCTGCACTGAGCAGCTCCGCAGGAAGAGATCAGGATGCCATTTTTAAATGGCGTCCCAATCACTTGACCCTTAATGCAAGCCCCGTACCCCCCAATGCCCCAACTAAGCTGTTGGGGGTCCTTGAGCGCCCCCCCCCCCCTCCCCCCCCGCATCTCACCACATACAAGCAGGGCAACCCGGGCCCAATCCCTGGTGCAGGCACAATGCCAGCTAAAGTACCCAGATAGCACCAGCAGTGCCAGGGTGTTATCCTGCCTGGAGGACGACCACCCGAGGGCCTCCGATCACCTGAGAGACCCCCCCTCCCTTTGCCATTCTGCCTGGTCCCCATTTGTGGGGACTAGTACTGTACAGGGAGGCCGATAGATGCTGGGTGGCCAATAGATCCAGTGTCAGCATGGCTAACAGGGTTTATGAATTCACTTAGCCGTTTGAACCTGCGTCCTGCCCACAATATTTCATAAGATCTGGTTAGATCTCGCAAAGTACAACGGCCATCCGGAGCCCCGGGACCGCCTCTCCCGGGATCTACCGGCTGCAACCCCTCCGATTTTGGCGGGACGCAGCACGTAGATTGCACCCTTAGTCATTTTTTGGGGAGAATTGCCCCTGTTATATGCAATTGTTGGCCCTGGTAACCCAGCTTTGAATGATAAATGGGAAAGAATTGCACTTATTGATGTCGGAACCAATTTCTCATTCAGCCAACATTGAATAAGTCACTGCTGGTTTACAGTACTCAGTTCATGTCCACCCACAACCTCATCCAGCAGGATTATTAGAAATTGATCAGAAGCTGGGTTCAATGGCCAATTCTTCATTTCTTAACCCTGGATGCAGTTATCAACTCCGCATGGACTTTGAATTTCCTATTCACACTGATGGATTCTCATTGAGTTACCAGGGTAGCTCAGCCTGTGTGAGCTAATTCTTCACTTCACTTAACTCCCAAGTCCATCTGCTGCCCGAGTGGGGGGACAATGGAGATGTGCAGTTTCACACACAATAGGTTGGGAGAGACAGTGGACTGGAAATTCCTCGGAGTGGCAATCACTGGCAGATTACCACTTCGTACTGACTTACCGTCATTGGAATTCCATAGCTCCTGTCTCGGCCCGCATTCCTCCCTCAGGCTGGGTGAGGCAGGAACAGCAGAGCAACTCTGGGACTCCAGCAGCGAGGTGTAAATAGGGTGCAGCGAAGGAGGACATGCCCCCTTTTTACAGCACTCGCAGGGGTGCTTGGTTGGGATGAGGGTGTGTGTGTGGGGGGGGGGGTCAGGAATGAGGGTGGTGTGGGGATGGGGGGTCCCCTGGGGGGGTTGGTGTGGTGGGGCTGATGTGGGGGGTTACCTGGGGAGTCCGGGATGTGTGCTGTGTCCCGTACAGGGCTCAGGCTGGTCGTTTATCTGGAGTTACTCTGGAGTTAGAGGAGTGTTTTTCTTTTCTTTCTAACTCTTTCAAAGTAACCATCAGAGTAAAATTGGCAGAACCATCCGAAACTGGCAATTTAAATCGCTTGGCCGGATGGTACCCAGCCATGCACAATCGTCCAGGGGAAGATAGCACTTTTGGACAATTGCCAGGTAAACCCTTACCTGGGAACTCCCAAGAGGGGTGTCCCCAAGTGGAACGCTGGAGAGCCAGGAGATTCTGACTCGATAACCCAGGCAGAGCGCCAGCAACAAGCAATGTTTGAACAATGTAGATGGTACAGCAGCCATTCACCCCCTCCAACTTGCTGTTTAATCAGGTCACGGTGGACTGGAACCTCAGATTCATCTCCCTGTCTTTTCTCCATTCACCTTGAGAACATTCCCCACCAAAAATACGGTTCGAGCAATGTGAATAGAGGCAGTGACGGCCACATTCCCTGACACCCTCCCCATTAGCTCAGCCATTGTAATTTCCTGACTGAAAGAGACCTGAGCGAACAAAAACAAACGTTTCGACAAATAAATACTACATGCAAATACTCAGGAAGAAGCAGATAGCCCATGCAGGTGTATTGCTGCACCTACATAATAGACAGCTGCACCATTGAAAACATTATTTCAATCCTTTAAATGGTAAATGCATTCACAAATGAGATTAGAACGAAGCATGTGTTTCCATATTGATTGGCAGTGATGAGATGGCGAGTGCACTGTGCTCACTGATCTCAGTATAGAAGGATAGCAGCTGAGTGGACAAATGCCATTGAACAGCTCACTCAAGGGAGAAACCAGAGCCAAGAAGGAGCAGTCCATGATTATTAGCAAAACCCCAAGTGCATAACAAAGATTTGAAGATTCAACAATACTTTTAACCCTTATTTTGCCACACACAATGCGACATGTACGGCCATCACTGGGTCATAGAATCATAGAATTTACATTGCAGAAGGAGGCCATTCGGCCCATCGAGTCTGCACCAGCCCTTAGAAAGAGCACCCTACTTAAGCCCACACCTCCACCCTATCCCCGTAACCCAGTAATCCTACCTAACCTTTTTTTTGGAAACTAAGGGGCAATTTAGCATGGCCAATCCACCTAACCTGCACACCTTTGGAGGAAACCGGAGCACCCGGAGGAAACCACGCAGATACGAGGAGAACTTGCAGACTCCGCACAGACAGTGACCCAAGGCAGGAATCGAACCTGGGACACTGGAGCTGAAAAGCAACAATGCTAACCACTGTGCTACCATGCCCCCCGGGTTCTGTGGCTGCAGGATTAGTGGCATCTCTTCTGGTTGGGGGATGGGGGTTTGTGGGGGGGGGGGGGGGGGAGTTTTAAAGAAAGATGTACTCAGGTTCTCAGTTGACCGGGTCAACCCCCAACTCTCAAATGATTTCGGGGGAAAAATACCTGGGGCAGGATTCTCCGAGCCTCCGTACCGAAATTGCACTCGGCACGGGGGCGGAGAATTGGCGTCGACGCCGAAATCCAGCACGACGTCGCTCCCACGTTTCTCCAGACATCGGAGAATCGGCACCTATCATGCGAGCAGTCGACGTGGCGCTGGTGGGGGCCATTGAAAGAGGCCCCCGCGGCAATTCTCTGCCGACAACTGGCCGAGCTCCCGCCGGCGTGGTTCTAACGTGGTTCCACTCGGCGGGTATTTGGAGTGGTGGCTGCAGGCTGAGTCCGCGGCCGCCCTGGTGGGGAGCGGGGGGGGATCCTTCACCAAGGGGGGCCTCCAGGACTCCCAGGCTCGCGAACGGGGGCCACCGATCGGCGGGTGTGCGCGATCTCGGGGGGGGGGGGGCTATTTTGTGGGAGCTGGTCTGTTGTGTGGGTCCGCCATGTTGCGCGGACCCCCGGCCGGAAGTGCAGGACCCGGTATCGGCAGCCGGAGCTGCGCGGAGCACTCCGGCACTCTGCTGGCTCCCTTCAGGTAAGTGAATCGCTGGGCCAAGGGGCCTGTTGACACCGCCGTGAAACGCTCCGGTGTTTACGCCGGCGTCAACACTTAGCCGCCGTTTCGGAGAATCCCGCCCTGGTTCTTATCCAATCAAAATCCAACTTTCTGGCTGATGCTGTGGTCCCCAGGATGAACAGTGGGGAGCCAACAATCAGGAAACAGATAGAAATGTGTGCTTCCTCATCATTTTAAATCAAATAAATAATTAAAATTATAGGTTAGGTTAGAATAAATAGCAGCAGTTTAATGAGAGATGGGAACAAAATGTTAAGTACCTAGATGAGCACTTGGCACATCTTAACATTTGAGGCTATGGGCCAAGGGCTGGCAAATAGCATTAGGATTGGCAGATCTGGTGCCTTTCATGCGGAGGTGCTGAATCAATGGGCCGAAGGGCCTTTTCTGCAATCCGCGGATTGCAGGAGGAGGACAGTGTGAAACAGATTGGTAAGCTCGAGGAAATACTTGTTAGGAAGGAAGATGTGTTGGGCATTTTGAAAAACTTGAGGATAGACAAGTCCCTCCGGGCCTGACGGGATATATCCAAGGATTCTATGGGAAGCAAGAGATGAAATTGCAGAGCCGTTGGCAATGATCTTTTCGTCCTCACTGTCAACAGGGGTGGTACCAGGGGATTGGAGAGTGGCGAATGTCGTGCCCCTGTTCAAAAAAGGGACTAGGGATAACCCTGGGAATTACAGGCCAGTTAGTCTTACTTCGGTGGTAGGCAAAGTAATGGAAAGGGTACTGAAGGATAGGATTTCTGAGCATCTGGAAAGACACTGCTTGATTAGGGATAGTCAGCACGGTTTGTGAGGGGTAGGTCTTGCCTTACAAGTCTTATTGAATTCTTTGAGGAGGTGACCAAGCATGTGGATGAAGGTAAAGCAGTGGATGTAGTGTACATGGATTTTAGTAAGGCATTTGATAAGGTTCCCCATGGTAGGCTTTTGCAGAAAGTAAGGAGGCATGGGATAGTGGGAAATCTGGCTAGTTGGATAACAAGCTGGCTAACCGATAGAAGTCAGAGAGTGGTGGTGGATGGCAAATATTCAGCCTGGATCCCAATTACCAGTGGCGTACCGCAGGGATCAGTTCTGGGTCCTCTGCTGTTTGTGATTTTCATTCATGAGTTGGATGAGGGAGTTGAAGGGTGGGTCAGTAAATTTGCAGCCAATACGAAGATTGGTGGAGTTGTGGATAGTGAGGAGGGCTGTTGTCAGCTGCAAAGAGACATAGATAGGATGCAGAGCTGGGCTGAGAAGTGGCAGATGGAGTTTAACCCTGAAAAGTGTGAGGTTGTCCATTTTGGAAGGACAAATATGAATGCGGAATACAGGGTTAACAGTAGAGTTCTTGGCAATGTGGAGGAGCAGAGAGATCTTGGGGTCTATGTTCATACATCTTTGAAAGTTGCCACTCAAGTGGATAGAGCTGTGAAGAAGGCCTATGGTGTGCTCGCGTTCATTAACAGAGGGATTGAATTTAAGAGCCGTGAGGTGATGATGCAGCTGTACAAAACTTTGGTAAGGCCACATTTGGAGTACTGTGTACAGTTCTGGTCGCCTCATTTTAGGAAGGGTGTGGAAGCTTTGGAAAAGGTGCAAAGGAGATTTACCAGGATGTTGCCTGGAATGGAGAGTAGGTCTTACGAGGAAAGGTTGAGGGTGCTAGGCCTTTTCTCATTAGAACGGAGAAGGATGAGGGGCGACTTGATAGAGGTTTATAAGAAGATAAGGGGAATAGATAGAGTAGACAGTCAGAGACTTTTTCCCCGGGTGGAACAAACCATTACAAGGGGACACAAATTTAAGGTGAAAGGTGGAAGATATAGGAGGGATATCAGAAGTAGGTTCTTTACCCAGAGAGTAGTGGGGGCATGGAATGCACTGCCTGTGGAAGTAGTTGAGTCGGAAACATTAGGGACCTTCAAACAGCTATTGGATAGGTACATGGATTACGGTAAAATGATATAGTGTAGATTTATTTGTTCTTAAGGGCAGCACGGTAGCATTGTGGATAGCACAATTGCTTCACAGCTCCAGGGTCCCAGGTTCTATTCCGGCTTGGATCACTGTCTGTGCGGAGTCTGCACATCCTCCCCGTGTCTGCGTGGGTTTCCTCCGGGTGCTCCGGTTTCCTCCCACAGTCCAAAGATGTGCAGGTTAGGTGGATTGGCCATGATAAATTGCCCTCAGTGTCCAAAATTGCCCTTGGTGTTGGGTGGAGGTATTGAGTTTGGGTAGGGTGCTCTTTCCAAGAGCCAGTGCAGACTCAAAGGGCCGAATGGCCTCCTTCTGCACTGTAAATTCAATGATAATCTATGATTAATCGAGGACAAAGATTCGGCACAACATCGTGGGCCGAAGGGCCTGTTCTGTGCTGTATTTTCTATGTTCTATGCACTGTACTTTTCTGTTATTCTGATTCTGTAATGGAGAGCAAAGGGAGGACAAAAGCAGAATTTGAGTGTTTAAAAATATTGATTTAAAATGTTGCTTTGCGTGTTTATTTTGCAGTTCAAAGTAATTATTGTATGAAAGAAAAGAAGAAAAACAGCCTTCTATTTATATTTCATGACCTTTGAACATCTCAAAGTGTTTTACCTCCAATTAAATAGTCTTGGAGTGAAGCCACTGTTGTAATGTGGGACATGAGACTGAATCTAATTGCTTAGTTCTTTCAAAGAGATGGCACAGACATCTTTCTGTGCTGTATCATTCTATGATTCAATGCAAATGCACACTTCTTTCCACATTGGCGATCATTGCATCTGAACGGAGCCATGGTGGAGTCAGTGGGCAGGTCTTCCAACTCCGCCCCACTACCACCACCACCGGTCGGTAGCCTTCATGTTCAATAACACACAGCGGGGTAAGATCAAAAATGCTAAAATCTTGAGATGGAGGATCGAGCTCTCCACCTACAACTACGAGATTTTGTATCGCCCCGGCAAGCTCAACGAGCCCCCAGATGCCCTATCCCGAGGTACATGTGCCAGCGCACAGGTGGCCCGACTTCGATCACCTGGTATGTTGCTGAGATCTTCCCCTCTCCAACCTGAGCATCCCCACTCTGGCCCCTCCTCCTCCAGCCTTCAGCGCGGGAAAAAGCCCGCGCTTTCCACCTACCCGGCCCCACCTCCTCTGTCGCAGCTCCTTTTACAGGCCCAGTCCCCTCACCCCCGACTCGGGCCTCCCCCTCCCCCGCGGGGCCCCATCCCCATACTGGCCATCCACCCCCTACTCCGTTTACTTGCCCCCCTCCAAGATCTCCCCCGACAGACCCAACCAAAACAGTGCCCAACCCACCCTAACAACCCACACCGAACCAAAACTGAACAAGAACAAAGAACCCCCCCTCAAAATGTAACACAACAACAGCAATCCACGACCATCTCCACGCTCCACCCCCCCATCCGACCTCAGTTTGTGTCCAGCTTCTCGGCCTGAACAAAGGCCCACACCTCCTCTGGGGACTCAAAATAATGGTGCGGTCCTTGTAGGTGACCCACCGACGTGCCGGCTGCAGCATGCCAAACTTCACCCCCTTCCTGTGCAGCACCGCCTTCGCCCGGTTGTACTCGGCCCTCCTCTTCGCCATCTCCGCGCTCCAGTCCTGATATACTCGAACCTCCGCATTCTCCCACCTGCTGCTCCTCTCTTTCTTGGCCCACCTGAGTAAGCACTCCCGATCAGCGAACCGATGAAACCGCACCAACACCGCCCGCGGCGGCTCGTTAGCCTTGGGCCTCCTCGCCAGCACTCTATGGGCCCCTTCTAGCTCCAGGGGCCCCTGGAAGGACCCCGCTCCCATCAGCGAGTTTAACATGGTGACCACATAGGCGCCCACGTCCGACTCCTACAGCCCCTCCGGGAGGCCCATGATCCGCAGATTCTTCCGCCTCGACCGATTCTCCATCTCCTCGAACCGTTCCTGCTATTTCTTGTGGAGCGCCTCGTGCGCCTCCACCTTTACTGCTAGGCCCAAGATCTCGTCCTTGTTATCTGAGATCTTTTGTCGGACTTCGCAGATCGCCTCCTCCTGGGCCGTCTGGGTCTCCAGCAGCTTATCAATAGAAGCCTTCATCGGCTCCAGCAGGTCCGCTTTGAGCTCTCTGAAGCAGCGCTGGATAACCTCCTGCTGCTCCTGCGCCCACTGCATCCACGCTGCCTGGTCCCCGCCCGCCGCCATCTTGCTCTTCTTCCCTCGCACTTTCTTTGGCTTCACCACCACTTTTTTAGTTGGCCCGCTCCTGGTCCAAGCCATATATTGTCGGGGGAATGTTGCAGTCTTCTTCCCACACTGGGAAATGTCGAAAACATGCCGTTGGGGGCCCTGAAAAGAGCCCAAAATTCTGTTCCAAGCGGGACCTGCTGAACGTGCGACTTAGCTCTGCATAGCCGCAACCGGAAGTCTTACGCTGGGAATTAAACTACAGTCACAGAAATTATACCACCCCGACCCCTTCACCACACCAAGGAAAACCAAGGTGCCAAGATTCTGTCCAATAAGAAAGTTAACCAAACGTTTGGTCAAAGTCATAGGTCAGAATTCTCCGGCCGTTGGAATTCTCTGTTCCCGCCAGCAGTGCACGCCCACCCATCCACCCATGGGTTCCCAGGCAGCGTGGGGTTGCTTCAATGGGAAATCCCATTGACAAGCGGCAGGAGTAGAGAATCTCACTGCCAGCGAATGGCGCGCTGCCCAGAAACATGCAGCTGGGGAACTGGAGGAGCCAGGCCCCAGGCCAGGAATTTTAGGATGGCAGAGATTTCCTTCCCACCATCTGAAGAGTCGGTGGTATTCCTACCCCGCCATGATTTCATGCTCCAACGAGTGTTAATTGGCTGGAGGTGGGGCTTCCACCCCTCATTCAGGAGGAAATTCCGCCTTAGAGAACTGTCTGATTGACCAGCAGCACTTGAGCCTATGCAGCAGCAGAGATTGCAGTAGACAGGATTGAGGTTGTAATCAGCCCCCAGAGACTATATTCCAGGATTCCGGGAACTGGACATTTTGGGGTCTCAGGGTTGGGGGAGGAGGCAGGGAGGGTGTAGTTGTCAGGAAGGGATTGAGGTGTTGGCAGAGAGGTTGAGGAGGAGAGGGTGATCCTGTGGCTATTAGACCTTAAAGTGGTGGTGGGGGTGCCCTATGATAAAAGGGGGCTGGTGATGGAGGCATCCCTCAAACCTTCCATATGAGGCCTGAACGCAATTTATTTTCGGGCTTCACTCAAACCCCGGAATTCCTCTCGCCAGCCCGAAAGTGAAAATTGAGGCTGGTCAGGAACAACCCTTATTGGCCCCTTAAGGACTTCAATTGGGGCAAGGGTTGGCTGGCTGGCTAAGGCCTCACTTGCCCCAGTGTAAAATTGCACAGCACTCAGGGCGGGCGGGAAGAGCTATTTTACCCTCACCTCTCCCCCCATTTTGGGGGCTAACATTTTGTCCATAGGTTTTAAGAAGCATTTTAAAAGAATGGGGAAGAGGCAAAAAGGTTTAGGCAGCAAATTCCAAAGCTGAGCCCAGAGAACTGAAGACATGTGGGCCAGAATTGGAGGAGTGCAGTGTTCTTGGAGGGTGAAGGGGTGGAGAGAGAGGGAGGGATTGGCATTCCCAAAGTGTAATTGAATAAGGCGGTGTCAAGAAAGATAAATGGAAGCAAGTTGCAGCATCGAACGCAGTCAAGTGGTTTTCCCAGTCAATAATTTAGTGCATGATGGGAAAATCTAAATTTCACTTTCAACTTTGAGCAACTCAATTATGCACTTTATTAAATGGAGCGCATTTTCAAAAAACAAATCAAGTTAACCTTAATTGGAATTAATTGGCATCATTTAGAAAACGCACTGGAATTTCATGTAAAAGTGTAAACGAAGTATGAAGGTGTGTGAAAGGTTGATTAGAGGCTGAGCTGATTGGAAAACAACTGAAAAATCATGCTCTCCTTGGTTTCACAGGAGCAACTGTTAAACTGAGTACTTGTAGATTAAAAGGAAATCAAATAATTCCTCAGCATTTGAAGTACGAGAGACTGGAGAAGCTAGAATTGTTTTCCCTCCAGCAGAAAGGGTAAAGGGGGATTTAATAGAGATGTTCTAAATTTTGAAGGGTTTTGATAGAGTAAATTGGGAGGAGCTGTTTACATCAACTCTGGGGAATCCGAACCAGTTTGGCATGTGCTTCTCCGACTGGACATACTTGGCACGCTACACGGAGCTTTCAGTGCCAGTTATTTCCCCAAAAAACTGATACCTCGCAATCCAATTTCGAGGCCAATTAAGAGTCCTGTGTTTTCTTGAGGATGGAACTCCTTCACAGCACTAAGGAGATGGTCATCCATATTGCTGAATGATTGGTCAACAATGCAAATTTCAATGACTAACTGGGACTGACTAGAAAGCTGGAACACCACTTAAGAATGCCGATGAAAAACAACACAGGGCAGAACATTGCCAGAATTTGGCAAAGTGTCAGGATCAGACTGAAACCTGGTGGGTAACTCTCCAGTCGCACAGGACAGTTTACTGTACAGATATTGCGCCTCCTTAAAGAAAATAAATGAGTGGGAGGGGTTTAACTACACCAATCAGAACTGAAATAGAACAGTCCCCAGTCCCCACTCCGCCCACCCCGGACAGTGCTCAGGGGCTCACCCTCCCCCCCCCCCCAGACAATCACCGGGGGCTGACCACTCCCTACCCCGATTGCAGAGGTATCGCCGGTTCCCCCCGCCCCTCCCCCCATCAGTGTGCGCTCCCCTCATACCTTGAAGTCCCCCCCGCCCCCCTCACAGCCCGCTCTCCAGCCCCCACCGCACATTAATGGAAACCTCTCCCATCGGGTGCACACATAGGCCCACTACTGGGCCAGGCACTGCCGCTTGGCAGTGCCAGTGGGCACAGATTGGCACCACCATTTTGGTACTGCAATTTGGCACTGCCAACCTGCCAGTGTCAACCTGCCAGTACCAAACTGTGCCAGGCCAGTGCCAGAGGCAGTGCCAGGGCATGTCCCCCTCCCCCACAGGCTCTAGTTACATTTGCACCCCTGGAGGAAACCTCTCGACTGTTTCTCATTTTATGAAAAGGTGTAGCCAACGTGACGTCATGCCGGTGAGGTAGGAATATTTAGTGAGGGGGTTTGGGCGACAGGGAGACCCGCTAATAATATAAAAATTGATTTAGATCCATTTAAATGAGGTTCCCACTCGTTGTTGGCATGGACGTTGAGACATCGCCGGCGAGGAGTGGGGAAAATCGGGAAATGCGATGTCTCCGGAGTGTTCTCTCTGACGGCAATAGCGAGCTAAAAAATCACCCCCAGAATTTCAACCCCAGAAAAAAATTCTGACTTTGAAATTACATACCTATCCATGTTTGTTATAACCATATACCCCAGTGGTAGGCAACCTGTGGCCCATCTGGGCTCTGAGTGCGGCCCATGAGGCATTTTGTTGACCGTTGCCTATGCGCAGGGTTGCCAGATTCCGCTGATTTCCAGCTGCGTAGTTTTTTTCCTACCGGTACGACTGAAGTGATTCTCATGTAAAGCAAGGGCCAGCGAAGTGAGGTGCATGCTGATTGCTCACAACATTGACTGTGAGAGCCGTGCACTCCCTCCGTGTCCAATGTGTGAATATTTATTTTGTTTTACATTTGAAGTTGATGACTTGTCTATTAATATATAAATGATTAAGCATTTTCTCTAACTCGTTATGACATATTTGGCATGTATTAAATGTATTTAATCTTATTCATGGGGTCATGGTTGGTGAACAGGCCCAATTTCAATCTTGCAGCCCACTGAGATGAAGGAGGGACACTCATGTGGCCCACTCACTGGCCTAGGTGGCCTGTTATTGCTATACACTGTTCAGTTTGACTGTCATAATGACTGTCTAATTCTGATTTGGGTGGTCTATTTGCTGACAATGCCAAAATGTAAAAAACGAACCAGTCAGTTCAGTGACCTTGATGACGTACATTCTGAAAGGTTTACAACCGCGAAATATGCACTACCAATTTCACAAGTAGATGGCCAGTGTTATATCACTACTGTCAGTACATAACGTACTTGAGTCCATTAAATAGGCTCTGGTTCCTCTCGTAAACAGCCCTTGCTAGTTATTCATGGCAATCAACAGCTACTGATTCATCTCCGTTTTTTAAAAAGTCCAATACTTTTTTCCTTCCTCTCTCTGCGGCCCCTGGCTCATCCTGTGTTGCTATGCAATGAGGCAGCTCTTCGGTATGAACCTGGATGGAGTTCATTCTCTCCACCATTGGTGCGCCGTGCCCATAGAATGCACTGCAGCAACTTGTTAAGGCTCCTTTGGCAGCAGCGCCCAAACCCATGGCCTCCGCCATGGAGAAGGACAAGCTCAGCAGGTGGAGTTCGGCCCCATCACCTCCAAGCTTCTCCCCATTCTTGACTGAGGTATATAATTGTGGCTCCCCATCACCGCTGTGCCAAAATTCTTGGTAGCCCCCCGGGAGTTACCTTCTGCCCACGGACTGTGGCACCTGGTTCACCAACTTCACCAGCAATTTCAGATTCCAATAAAGTGGCCGTGGTGCGAGGGACAGTGAAGCCATTTCATGAGCCTCTTCCTTTCTTTTCTCCTGGCCGCATATTCGGAGATGTGGTGCAATTTGGGGAAGAATTTTAATCTTACAGTAAGTGCATTCCAGCTCATTATCTGCGATAGTGAGCAGATGTAAGATCCACATGCAGCCAATTCCCAGCAGCTGTTGTAAATCCCACAGCTGGTTCAGAGGGGAAAAAAATCATTCCGTGCACCAATTCCTGGAGGCTATAAGGCTAACTTCAAATCGCAAGCAGCAATGTTTCGGGCAGTTTCACTTTACCATGGCCCCAGATCAGAGAATGTTTAGACAAATTCAATCAATTTTCTGAGTGATGACCTATGACCAGAAGCTCCTCTTGTTAATAAAACTTTAACTGTTTATAAATCATTGAGTACAATTTTATTGAAAGAGAGTGGTCTGCCAGCCGGATTCAACATTACAATAAAAAATAAATAAAACAGTTTTAACATAGCATAGAATTTACAGTGCAGAAGGAGGCCATTCGGCCCATCGAGTCTGCACCGGCTCTTGGAAAGAGCACCCTACCCAAGGTCAACACCTCCACCCTATCCCCATAACCCAGCAACCCAACCCAACACTAAGAGCAATGTTGGACACTAAGGGCAATTTATCACGGCCAATCCACCTAACCTGCGCATCTTTGGACTGTGGGAGGAAACCCACGCACACACAGGGAGGACGTACAGACTCCGCACAGACAGTGACCCAAGCCGGAATCGAACCTGGGACCCTGGTGCTGTGAAGCAATTGTGCTACCCACTATGCTACCGTGCTACCCTGTACTTCGGTACAAAATACTTTGGCAGTAAATATTTATCCTTGGAATCTGTTCGGTGTTTAGCTATTTTTACAATTTTATTTTAAACACAAGAATCTGACTCTTTGGACAGTAATGCACATGGAGCTATATCCCATTTCCGAAACTCTTCGGAGGCCCGTATCACCCGTGCCTGAGGGGTTGAATGGTGGTCAAGAGAGATGGCACAGGCTAAAGTGTCTTTTTCGGAGCACAGATCTCTGTCGCTGGTGCAATAACTGATTTAACGTTGGTTGTGACCAACTTTTACCTCTCAGCCTTTATGAGGAGTTCTCACTTAAGAACGTGCAACGCTGGCATGGTCTCTTGCAATCTGCTGCCACCATATATGTTGAGGGTCTTGATATAGATCTCTTGAGATATTAAGGGATCTGTCCCTATGCCAACTCGGCTAAGCAAGATATTGAGGGCGGCACGGTAGCACAGTGGTTAGCAGTGTTGCTTCACGGCTTGGATCACTGTCTGTGTGGAGTTTGCATGTTCTCCCGTGTCTGCGTGGGTTTCCTCCAGGTGCTCCGGTTTCCTCCCACAGTTCAAAGATGTGCAGGTTAGGTGGATTGGCCATGCTAAATTGCCCTTGGTGTCCAAATAAAAAAGGTCAGGTGGTGTTATGGGGATCGGGTGGGGGTGTGGGCTTGAATGGGGAGCTCTTCCCAAGGGCCAGTGAAAACTTGATGGGCCGAATGGCCTCCTTCTGCACTGTAAATTATGGGATTCTATGAGACTGACGAGGGTTCTTTTTGAAGACAATTACTCGGATGTCCTGGAACCTTGTGCAGCGTCAATTGTGCCGCGCGTCTGTGACGCTGTTCTGGACCGCGCTTCCCGTGATGCCCGTGCTAGCCCCTTCCGTTGTGCAGAATAGGCGCATTTTTGGACCTGTTGACGCCGGCGTGGATCGCTCCAGTTTTTACGCCGGCATCAACACTTGGCCAGGATATCGGAGAATTCCAGCCATGAAGTTTATTACTGTCAACAACTACATGCAGCTCTGAACAGGCCTTGACCCAGCCTGGGTCCTAACAGCTACATAGCCGTGAATACATGCCTGACTCATCAGGAATTCTCCAGGGCAGCACGGTGGCACAGTGGTTAGCACTGCTGTCCCACGGCGCTGAGGTCCCAGGTTCAATCCTGGCTCTGGGTCACTGTCCGTGTGGAGTTCCCCCGTATTTGCGTTGGTTTCCCCCCCACAACCCAAAGATGTGCAGGGTAGGTGGATTGACCACACTAAACTGCTCCTTGATTGGAAAAAATTAATTGGTTACTCCAAATTTTAAAAAACAAAATTCTCCAGTCATCGGGATTCTATTTTCCCACTGGCAGCGCACCCTTGCCTGCATGGGTCCCCACAATGTGGGATGGCTTCAATGGGAAATCCTATTGACGAAGAATAGCGGGAAGATAGAATCCCTGCCACCAGCGAATGGCGCGCCACTGAGAAGCACAGGGGGGGGGGTCCCCCAGGTGATCCGAAGCCCCCCGGGTAGTGTCCCCCAGGCGATCCGAAGCCCCCGGGCCATTGACCTCTGGGAAGTGTAACAGCCTACCACTGCTGATGCCACCATGATCCAGGCACCCTGGTAATGCCACCTGGGCATCTTAACAGTGCCATCTCCTTGCACTGCCAGCATGCCCAGATGGCCCTTCCAGGATGGAAGGGCCGATGCCAGGCTGGCAGTTTGCCTACAGCGGGGATCGGGCCTGGGGGTGCCCTGCCCATATAAGGTGGGATGCGAAGTGGCCTCAAGACCCCCTAATGGGTGAGTTGGACATGGGGGTTGCAGGGGTCAGCTCAGGTGGTCGAGGGTTCAGGGTGCTATTTAAATATGGCGCCCCCAATCTCTTCCTGGAGTGAGAAGATCTGCTCATCGGAGCGCCTCAGTTCAGGGTATGCATCTAAGTGAGGCCTCCATGGGGCTACAAGTGCCGGGAACGACCCCTCGATTCCCACCCAGAATTGACTCTGTTTTTAGTTAAATCGCGCCCAGAGTCACAAAGTAGTGGACATCTGCAGTGGAGATCACTGGCAATAGTGAACATATAACATGGAGGCTTTACCTTTTACCTCCAGCCTTACACACAATGATGTCTTAATGATGTCACGATGAGCTTCTTAAAGGCGCATGTCATTTTCTGCATTGACCCATGTGTAATATCGCAACACAGTGAAAAATCTTCATAAAGACGTAGAATTCAACAACAGCATTTATATAGCATCTTTAACATAGTAAAACATCCCATGGCAGAGACCGGAACATTTCCCAACACAGTCTGACACTGAGCCAGATAAGGACATCTGGGGTGAAATTCTCCGGTATCGGCGCGATGTCCGCCGACCGGCGCCCAAAACGGAGCAAATCAGTCAGGCATCGCGCCGCCGCAAAGGTGCGGAATCTTCCGCATCTTAGGGGGCCGAGCCCCAACCTTAAGGGGCTAGGCCCGCGCCGGACTAATTTCCGCCACGCCAGCTGGCGGAAAAGACCTTTGGTGCCCCGCCAGCTGGCGCGGAAATGACATTGCCGGGCGGCGCATGCGCGGGAGCGTTAGCGGCCGCTCACGGCATCCCCGCGCATGCGCAGTGGAGGGAGTCTCTTACGCCTCCGCCATGATGGAGACCGTGGCGAAGGCGGAAGTTAAAGAGTGCCCCCACGGCACAGGCCCGCCCGCGGATTGGTGCGCCCCGATCGCGGGCCAGGCCACCGTGGGGGCACCCCCCGGGGCCAGATCGCCCCGCGCCTCCCCCAGGACCCCGGAGCCCGCCCGCGTTGCCTTGTCCCGCCGGTAAGATAGGTGGTTTAATCTACGCCGGCGGGACAGGCATCCTAGCAGCGGGACTTCGGCCCATCCGGGCCGGAGAATCGCGGAAGGGGTTGCCCGCCAACCGGCGCGGCGCGATTCCCTCCCCTGCCAAATATCCGGTGCCGGAGAATTCGGCAACCAGCGGGGGCGGGATAGGACAGGTGACCAAACGGTGTGAGTTTCCTCCGGGTGCTCCGGTTTCCTCCCACAGTCCAAAGATGTGCAGGTTAGGTGGACTGGCATGCTAAATTGCCCCTTAATGTCTCAAGTTTAGGTGGGATTATTGGGATGGGGTGGGGTGCTCTTTCAGAGGGTGTGTGCAGACTCAATGGGTTGAATGGCTTCCTTCTGCACTGTAGGAATTCTATGATTCTATGATTGTAGGTTTTAAGGAGCCTCTTAAAGGGGGCGAGAGAGGCAGAGAAGTTTAGGCCAATAATTAAAGATCCTGCTCAACTGATGTTGAAAATACATCACAGGTGAGCAACTTCCAAATGCCATTCATTGCTGTGGTTCACTATTGGGGCCTGGTTTCAATAATACTTTGAGCTCCATTGTATAATGCAAAGGCCTGATTACTGGAGAGTATAAAATGCGGAGACTGACAACCCCCCCTTCTCACCGACCGATCACCCAGCCCCCTGCATTTATTTTACTGGAACAGGAAGGTCCACAATGGAGACAGTTCCAGATAGGTTGGATTGCCCTGAGAAGTGTAGCCACCTAAATTGGCCAACTCCCGATTCAAAATGGTGAACGGCAAAGGCTGATGGGAAAGTCAGCCAACATAGACAGAAACCAGCAGTTGCAGGTTTGCTGTGTATTTACCTCTGCAAAGGCAGAGGTATTGACAACATCAATACCAGCGACCATCAGCATGGCAATGTAGCAGCCATCTGCATACTGATGAGCAATCCCCGGGAACAATAAGTAACATTTTGGACACACAAAGCAAAGCCAGACTCCCCGGCGCCAGCAGGAGCCAACACAAAGGAGGTGAACGAGCACCTCAAGACCGCCCATCGATCAGGGAACCACTCCAGTATTGGAGAAATCGAACCAAGTGATTGGGACAAAGTCCAATCACTTGGGACCAGGTACAGGGTCCTCCCCGAAAGGCGGGAAGCCCCTGGGGACTATAAGAGTTAAGCCCCAAGTTTAAATCGCTCTCTTCACCTCTGCGTCCTGCCCGGGTCACCCAGCAACACGAACCAACATTGACCGTGACCGGTGCAGTGACTGCCGAACGAAGTCTTAATTCAATGCTCGCTACGAGATAGACGCTCCTAGCTACCAATCCGTACCAACTTCGAATCCCGCAGGCTCAGAACCCGAACGAAAGGCCATTTGATCCCCTGACCTGGTGGGCCAGTCCGAAGTTAAGTATAGGCCTGTTAGTTGTAGAAGTAGCTTAGACGTAGAATTTGTGCATGAGTAGCGATTACTGTGTATAATAAATGTGCTTTGATTTGAACCTTACTAATCGGTGTATTGGGTTGTTGATCATTACTCGGACTTGAACCTCGTGGCGGTATCATAAAGTAACCTGGCGACTCGAGAGCAAAGGTAATAAAACAGAGCAATTGAACCAAGGAGAAAGTTAGCAACAGAAGGCACCACAAGAGGATCACAAATGTCCTCCATTGACTGCACTTGAACAAAAGAAGGGCAATCTGTTGAATATTATCTTTGATCGAGATACTTAAAATTTAAAAAAAAGAAATTCCAGTTAAGGGGCAATTTAGCATGGCCAATCCACCTACCCTGCACATCTTTGGGTTGTGGGAGTGAGACCCACGCAGACACGAGGAGAATGTGCAAACTCCACACGGACAGTGACCCGGGGCCAGGCTCGAAGCTGGGTCCTCAGCGCCGTGAGGCAGCAGCACTGTGTCACTGGGCCGCCCGCCTTTGATTGAGATAGTCAGTATTGTGCAGACATTCAGAGTAAAGTGGTAATTGGAATGTCATCCAGTGCTGTACAAACTTGCCGTGTACAATATGCTTTCTGTGATGGTGAACGTTACAGAAGTTCCCAGGAGAGTGGAACAGGCTGCATTCTTGCCAGAAATACAGGCACAGCAGTTCCTCCCTGTATCTTTCAGCTGTTCTTGCTGGTGTTTTGATTTCCAGTGCCATGGTCTGGACAGCCCGTTTCAGATTGCTGAGACTCCCACATGGGACATGTCCTGGGGAAGCAGCACGAACAGGTGGGTTCAACAGCGACACACACATCCCACTTGTTCACTTCAAGGTCCTGGTCTGGAGAGCAAAGACGGAGAGAGACAGAGTGTGAAAGCACACGAGGTGGAGAGAGAAAGAAAAGGCACATGCAGAACTGAGGGAGAGAGAGAGAGAGAGAGGGTGGCGGGGGGGGGCGGGGGGGGGAGAGAAAGAACCCCACAAAAAGGCACAGAGCAAATACCAGTGCCTGTAAGAAAAGTTAAAACTGTGTAGGACAGTGCAAGAGACAGGGAGAACGAAGACCAATTTAATTCCTGTCACTGTATCTCCATTTTTCAATCAATAGACAATAATTTAATGTAAATATGATTACATTTCAGTGCACCTTCTCAATAAAATATTTTCAACAATACTTTGCTGCACTTTCAGTCTCCGCTACGCTCCCTATTTTTGTGTCAGTGGCAAGGTGCACAATCTTACAGATAGTTTCAATATTCAGATCAACTGGAGTCCAAACTCTGATTCCTGTGGAACTCCTTCCAATGCCATTCTCTTTCGCTGACCCCAAGTCTAATAGGAAATTTCTCACATGAATTTTGTGACGAATCTTCTGAAGAATGACAATCGTAGTCAGATTGACACACCGCCCCTATTTTGTTTTACATAGTGCTGGGGCTCCACATTTCTGGCCCAGATGTCTGAACCCAGCCTCTTCAGAAATGCGGAGTGTACCCAATCTGGAAGTCCTTCCCCCGAGGGCAGAATCATCGGGAAAGCCAAGTCACGCCCCCTTTATACAGCACTACAAGCTGTATTTTGGTCAGACTTCATTCACTAACACATTGAAAGACTTTGGGGCATTCAAATAACATTTCTGTGTGTTCGTGAGTGTATGTGAGATGAGTGGGTAACGGTAGGATGGCAGAACACCAGCTGCACAGGGTGGCAGGGTGGGTAGTGGGAGGCAAGGTGGCAGGGTGGGTAGGGTGACAGGGTGGGTGGGGTGGCAGGGTGGGGTGGCATGGCAGAGAGGGTAGGTGGCAGGGTGGGTAGGGTTACATGGTGGGTAGGGTGGTAGGTGGCAGAGTGGGTGGAGAGGTGAGGTTGGGTCAGGGGGATTCAGACGGTCGGTGGTTGTGAGATGTCTGAGAGGGAGTCAGAGAGTAGGGACACGCTGAGCTTCAGGTGGGAGTCAGAGTGTTGGGGGGAGTTGAAGGTTCAGTGGGGAGTCGGGGAGTCAGTGGGGAGTTGGGGAGTATGTGGGGAGTCAGGGGAAGTCAGTGGGGTGTCGGGGGAGTCAGCGGGGAGATGAGAGGGGGTTAGTGGGGAGTCAGGGGGGTCAGTGGTGATTCAATGGGGTGAGTCAGTGGGGAGTCGGGGAGTCAGTGGGGAATGCAGGTGTCTAAGTGGGGACTCAGGGGGTCAGTGGGGAGTCGGGGTGAGTCAGTGGGGAGTTTGAGGAGTCAGTGGGGAATGCAGGAGGGTCAGTGGGGAATCAGGGCGGAGTCAGTGGGGAGTTGGAGGAGTCAGTGGGGAATGCAGGTGTCTAAGTGGGGAGTTGGGGGGGTCAGTGGGGAGTCAGGGAGAGTCAGTGGGGAGTCGGGGAGTCAGTGGGGAATGCAGGTGTCTACGTGGGGAGTCAGGGGGTCAGTGGGGAGTCGGGGTGAGTCAGTGGGGAGTTCGAGGAGTCAGTGGGGAATGCAGGAGGGTCAGTGGGGAATCAGGGCGGAGTCAGTGGGGAGTTGGAGGAGTCAGTGGGGAATGCAGGTGTCTAAGTGGGGAGTTGGGGGGGGGTCAGTGGGGAGTTGGGTGAGTCAGTGGGGAGTTGGAGGAGTCAGTGGGGAATGCAGGTGTCTAAGTGGGGAATCAGGGGGGTCAGTGGGGAGTCGGGGAGAGTCTGTGGGGAGTTCGAGGAGTCAGTGGGTGTGGTAGTATGTATTGGGGGTCATGTGGGACTGGAAGCCCTAATGTCATTGGCTGACAGATCCCGGGTCCTGGTTGGCCGTTGACCTCATACTCCGCCCTGAAGGCGAAGTATAAGAAGCCGGTGCCTTCCCCCGCATGCCAGTTTACTATCGGGCTGCTGGGGAACAGACACGCTTAATAAAGCCTCATCGACTTCACTCTGTTTGTCTCACGGAGTCTTTGTGCGCCACAATTTATTAAGCGTGGGCGACCCCCAGGCGCCGCCATTTTGGGTCCCGACCACCGCGGCCCCGGGAGAACTGGGAGCCCTGCACGCCGCCTACGCTCCCCAACCCCCCTCCCCGCAGCCCATGTATGACCCGCCGCCGGCGCTCCCGATTTGGGTGCCAGCCAACACTCTCCACGGAGAGGAGGGGGTTTTCCGTATCCCGAACGCCACCCTCACCTCCGTCCCGCGCCCCACGCCTGACCCGCCGGCGCCACCTACCTTGACCCCGACCACCGCTGTCCCCGGCGAGGGAGCCCCGCGCGGTGCCAGCGCTCGCGGCCCCACGCCTGACCCGCCGACCTGGGCCCTCGCCCCCGTCCCGCGCCCCACGCCTGACCCGCCGGAGCCGCCGACCTGGGCCCTCGCCCCCGTCCCGCGCCCCACGCCTGACCCGCCGACCTGGGCCCTCGCCCCCGTCCCGCGCCCCACGCCTGACCCGCCAACGCCGCCGACCTGGTCCCTCACCCCCGTCCCGCGCCCCACGCCTGACCCGCCGGCAATACAACTCACCTGGACCCCGACCTCCGTCCCCGGCAAGGGACCTCCTCACTGTCCCAGCGCTTGCACTGACCTGCCGGTCCCCAGCGAGGGAGCTCCGCGCGGTCCTAGCGCCCGCGGCCCTGGAGCTCGCACCAAAGGAACTCCGCGCGGTCCTAGCGCCCGCGGCCCGGGAACTCCGCGCGGTCCTAGCGCCCCCCAGACCCCCCAGCACTCAATGTGCGACCCGCAGACGCCGCCATTTTGGGTCCCGACCACCACGAGGGGAGGAGGGGCCCCGCCATCTTGGACCGCCCCCGACCAGTACGACGCATGGGGGCGGCCATTTTGTCCACCCCCGACGCCATCTTGTGACCCCTCATCTACGGGCGAGGTATGGGGGCGGCCATTTTATCCATCCCCGACGTCCTCTTGGACGGCAACAACGGACCCCACCCCACTACTACAACCACGGCTCGCTTCGGTTACGCTCGATCAGGCTCGGCCCCGGACTCTCCAGACGACGACGACAACGGTCCTAATTAACGGCCACGAGACGCCATGCCTAGTCGACTCCGGGAGCACGGAAAGTTTTATACATCCCGACACGGTAAGACGCTGTTCCTTAACTACCTACCCCAGCGCACAAAAGATTTGCCTAGCCGCAGGATCCCACTCCGTACAGATCCAGGGATTCTGCATAGTTACCCTAACGGTACAGGGGAGGGAATTCAAAAACTACAAACTTAACGTCCTTCCCCAACTCTGTGCCCCCACCTTGCTGGGCTTAGATTTTCAATGTAACCTACAGAGCCTTACGTTTAAATTCGGCGGCCCAATACCCCCACTCACTATCTGCGGCCTCGCCACCCTCAAGGTGCAACCCCCGTCCTTGTTTGCGAACCTCACCCCGGATTGCAAACCCGTCGCCACTAGGAGCAGACGGTACAGCGCCCAGGACCGGACCTTCATTCGCTCCGAAGTCCAGCGGCTACTAAAGGAGGGCATAATCCAGGCCAGCAATAGTCCCTGGAGAGCGCAGGTGGTAGTAGTGAAGACAGGGGAGAAACAAAGGATGGTCATTGACTATAGCCAGACCATCAACAGGTACACACAACTAGACGCGTACCCTCTCCCCCGCATATCCGACATGGTCAATCGGATTGCCCAGTATAAAGTCTTCTCCACCGTGGACCTCAAGTCCGCCTATCATCAGCTCCCCATCCGCCCAAGTGACCGCAAGTACACAGCCTTCGAGGCAGACGGGCGATTATACCACTTCCTAAGGGTCCCTTTTGGCGTCACAAACGGCGTCTCGGTCTTCCAACGGGAAATGGACCGAATGGTTGATCAACATGGGTTACGGGCCACGTTCCCGTACCTCGACAATGTAACCATCTGCGGCCACGATCAGCAGGACCACGACGCCAACCTCCAAAAATTCCTCCAGACTGCCAAAGCCTTGAACCTCACGTACAATGAGGACAAGTGCGTTTTTAGCACCGATCGGCTAGCCATTCTGGGCTACATAGTGCGCAATGGGATAATAGGCCCCGACCCCGAACGTATGCGCGCACTCATGGAATTTCCCCTCCCGCACTGCCCAAAAGCCCTGAAACGCTGCCTGGGGTTCTTTTCATACTACGCCCAGTGGGTCCCCCAGTACGCAGACAAGGCCCGCCCCCTAATACAGACCACGGCTTTCCCGCTGTCGACAGAGGCTTGCCAGGCTTTCAGCCGCATCAAAGCGGACATCGCAAAGGCCACGATGCGCGCCATCGACGAGTCCCTCCCCTTCCAGGTCGAGAGCGACGCCTCTGACGTAGCTCTCGCGGCTACCCTTAACCAAGCGGGCAGACCCGTGGCCTTTTTCTCCCGAACCCTCCACGCCTCAGAAATCCGCCACTCCTCAGTGGAAAAGGAAGCCCAAGCCATAGTGGAGGCTGTGCGACATTGGAGGCATTACCTGGCCGGCAGGAGATTCACTCTCCTCACTGACCAACGGTCGGTTGCCTTCATGTTCGATAATGCACAGCGGGGCAAGATCAAGAACGACAAGATCTTTCGGTGGAGGATCGAACTCTCCACCTTCAACTATGAGATCTTGTACCGGCCCGGAAAGCTGAACGAGCCGTCTGATGCCCTATCCCGCGGGACATGTGCCAACGCACAAATTGACCGCCTCCAAGCCCTCCACGAGGACCTCTGCCACCCGGGGGTCACTCGGTTTTACCACTTCATCAAGTCCCGCAATCTCCCCTACTCCTTAGAGGAGGTCCGTACAGTCACAAGAGACTGCCACATCTGCGCAGAATGCAAACCGCATTTTTTCAGGCCAGATGGAGCGCACCTGATTAAGGCTTCCCGTCCCTTTGAACGCCTCAGTCTCGATTTCAAAGGGCCCCTCCCCTCCACCGACCGCAACGCGTATTTCCTTAATGTAGTGGACGAATACTCCCGCTTCCCTTTTGCCATTCCCTGCTCCGACATGACCGCGGCCACAGTCATTAAAGCCCTGAACAGCATATTCACACTGTTCGGTTACCCCGCATACGTCCACAGCGACAGGGGGTCCTCTTTCATGAGTGACGAGCTGCGCCAGTTCCTGCTCAGCAAGGGTATAGCTTCAAGCAGGACGACCAGCTACAACCCCCGGGGGAACGGGCAAGTAGAAAGGGAGAACGGCACGGTCTGGAAGGCCGTCCTACTGGCTCTACGGTCCAGGGATCTCCCAGTTTCACGGTGGCAGGAGGTCCTCCCGGACGCTCTCCATTCCATCCGGTCGTTATTATGTACGAGCACTAATCAAACGCCTCACGAGCGTCTCCTTGTTTTCCCTAGGAGGTCCTCCTCTGGAACGTCGCTGCCGACCTGGCTGGCGGCCCCAGGACCCATCCTGCTCCGAAAGCACGTGCGGGCACATAAGGCGGACCCGTTGGTCGAAAGGGTTCACCTCCTCCACGCAAACCCCCAGTACGCCTACGTGGAGTACCCCGACGGCCGACAGGACACGGTCTCCCTGCGGGATCTGGCGCCCGCCGGCACCACGCACACCCCCCCGGCACCATCAACCCAACCGCCCCCCTTCCTGCCACCGCCGCACCCCGCGACCGCCCCCTTCCCAGGAGGATCAGCCCCCCTCCCCTTTGCACCGACAGCTAAAACCGTGCGGTTCCCGGAGGCGACAACGCTGGTACAAGCACCACCACCACCGCCGGGGCCGAGGCGATCGACACGGACGACCAGACCGCCCGACCGACTCGTGGCGTCGATGTAAAACAAAGATGGACTGTCCAATGAACATTTTGTTTTCATATATCCTCTGTAAATAGTTGTAACAGGACGATACTGTCCAATACGGTCCTACCATGTAACTGTTCTCTCCTCCCAGGACCAGTACTGTAAACCCTTACCACCATACGAAGCATCACCCCGCCGGGTTCATTTTGACAAGGGGTGAATGTGGTAGTATGTATTGGGGGTCATGTGGGACTGGAAGCCCTAATGTCATTGGCTGACAGATCCCGGGTCCTGGTTGGCCGTTGACCTCATACTCCGCCCTGAAGGCGAAGTATAAGAAGCCGGTGCCTTCCCCCGCATGCCAGTTTACTATCGGGCTGCTGGGGAACAGACACGCTTAATAAAGCCTCATCGACTTCACTCTGTTTGTCTCACGGAGTCTTTGTGCGCCACAGTGGGGAATGCAGGTGTCTACGTGGGGAGTTGGGGGGGTCAGTGGGTAGTCGGGGTGAGTCAGTGGGGAGTCGGGGAGTCAGTCGGGAATGCAGGTGTCTCAGTGGGGAGTTGGGGGGGTCAGTGGGGAGTCGAGGCGGAGTCAGTGGGGAGTTGGAGGAGTCAGTGGGGAATGCAGGAATCTAAGTGGGGAGTTGGGGGGGGTCAGTGGGGAGTCGAGGCAGAGCCAGTAGGGAGTTGGAGGAGTCAGTCGGGAATGCAGGAGGATCAATGGCGGGTCAAGACGGAGTCAGTGGGGAGTTGGAGGAGTCAGTGGGGAATGCAGGAGGGTCAGTGGGGAGTCAAGGCGGAGTCAGCGGAGTGTGCAGGTGTCTCAGTGGGGAGTTGGGGGGGGGGTCAGTGGGGAGTCGAGGCAGAGTCAGTGGGGAGTTCGAGGAGTCAGTCGGGAATGCAGGAGGGTCAGTGGGGAGTCAAGGCGGAGTCAGCGGAGTGTGAAGGTGTCTCAGTGGGGAGTTGGGGGGGTCAGTGGGGAGTCGAGGCGGAGTCAGTGGGGAGTTGGAGGAGTCAGTGGGGAATGCAGGAGGGTCAGTGGGGAGTCGGGGAGTCAGTGGGGAATGCAGGTGTCTCAGTGGGGAGTTGGGGGGGGCCAGTGGGGAGTCGAGGCGGAGTCAGTGGGGAGTTGGAGGAGTCAGTTGGGAATGCAGGAATCTAAGTGGGGAGTTGGGGGGGTCAGTGGGGAGTCGAGGCAGAGCCAGTAGGGAGTTGGAGGAGTCAGTCGGGAATGCAGGAGGATCAGTGGCGGGTCAAGACGGAGTCAGTGGGGAGTTCGAGGAGTCAGTGGGGAATGCAGGAGGGTCAGTGGGGAGTCAAGGCGGAGTCAGCGGAGTGTGCAGGTGTCTCAGTGGGGAGTTGGGGGGGGGGGTCAGTGGGGAGTCGAGGCAGAGTCAGTGGGGAGTTCGAGGAGTCAGTCGGGAATGCAGGAGGGTCAGTGGGGAGTCAAGGCGGAGTCAGCGGAGTGTGAAGGTGTCTCAGTGGGGAGTTGGGGGGGTCAGTGGGGAGTCGAGGCGTGAGTCAGTGGGGAGTTGGAGGAGACAGTGGGGAATGCAGGAGGGTCAGTGTTGAGTTGGGCGGGTCAGTGGGGAGGCGAGGCGGAGTCAGTGGGGAGTTGGAGAAGTCAGTGGGGAGTTGGAGAAGTCAGTGGGGAATGCAGGAATCTAAGTGGGGAGTTGGGGGGGTCAGTGGGGAGTCAAGGCAGAGTCAGTGGAGTATGCAGATGTCTCAGTGGGGAGTTGGGGGGGGGTCAGTGGGGAGTCGGGGAGTCAGTCGGGAATGCAGGTGTCTCAGTGGGGAGTTGGGGGGGTCAGTGGGGAGTCGAGGCGGAGTCAGTGGGGAGTTGGAGGAGTCAGTGGGGAATGCAGGAATCTAAGTGGGGAGTTGGGGGGGGTCAGTGGGGAGTCGAGGCAGAGCCAGTAGGGAGTTGGAGGAGTCAGTCGGGAATGCAGGAGGATCAATGGCGGGTCAAGACGGAGTCAGTGGGGAGTTGGAGGAGTCAGTGGGGAATGCAGGAGGGTCAGTGGGGAGTCAAGGCGGAGTCAGCGGAGTGTGCAGGTGTCTCAGTGGGGAGTTGGGGGGGGGGTCAGTGGGGAGTCGAGGCAGAGTCAGTGGGGAGTTCGAGGAGTCAGTCGGGAATGCAGGAGGGTCAGTGGGGAGTCAAGGCGGAGTCAGCGGAGTGTGAAGGTGTCTCAGTGGGGAGTTGGGGGGGTCAGTGGGGAGTCGAGGCGGAGTCAGTGGGGAGTTGGAAGAGTCAGTGGGGAATGCAGGAGGGTCAGTGGGGAGTCCGGGAGTCAGTGGGGAATGCAGGTGTCTCAGTGGGGAGTTGGGGGGGGCCAGTGGGGAGTCGAGGCGGAGTCAGTGGGGAGTTGGAGGAGTCAGTTGGGAATGCAGGAATCTAAGTGGGGAGTTGGGGGGGTCAGTGGGGAGTCGAGGCAGAGCCAGTAGGGAGTTGGAGGAGTCAGTCGGGAATGCAGGAGGATCAGTGGCGGGTCAAGACGGAGTCAGTGGGGAGTTCGAGGAGTCAGTGGGGAATGCAGGAGGGTCAGTGGGGAGTCAAGGCGGAGTCAGCGGAGTGTGCAGGTGTCTCAGTGGGGAGTTGGGGGGGGGGGGGTCAGTGGGGAGTCGAGGCAGAGTCAGTGGGGAGTTCGAGGAGTCAGTCGGGAATGCAGGAGGGTCAGTGGGGAGTCAAGGCGGAGTCAGCGGAGTGTGAAGGTGTCTCAGTGGGGAGTTGGGGGGTCAGTGGGGAGTCGAGGCGTGAGTCAGTGGGGAGTTGGAGGAGACAGTGGGGAATGCAGGAGGGTCAGTGTTGAGTTGGGCGGGTCAGTGGGGAGGCGAGGCGGAGTCAGTGGGGAGTTGGAGAAGTCAGTGGGGCGTTGGAGAAGTCAGTGGGGAATGCAGGAATCTAAGTGGGGAGTTGGGGGGGTCAGTGGGGAGTCAAGGCAGAGTCAGTGGAGTATGCAGGTGTCTCAGTGGGGAGTTGGGGGGGGGGTCAGTGGGGAGTCGAGGCAGAGCCAGTGGGGAGTTCGAGGAGTCAGTGGGGAATGCAGGAGGGTCAGTGGGGAGTCAAGGCGGAGTCAGCGGAGTGTGCAGGTGTCTCAGTGGGGAATTGGGGGGGTCAGTGGGGAATCGAGGCAGAGTCAGTGGGGAGTTCGAGGAGACAGTGGGAATGCAGGAGGGTCAGTGGGGAGTTGGGGGGGTCAGTGGGGAGTTGGAGGAGTCAGTCGGGAATGCAGGAGGGTCAGTGGGGAGTCGAGGCAGAGTCAGTGGGGAGTTGGAGGAGTCAGTCGGGAATGCAGGAGGGTCAGTGGGGAGTCAAGGCGGAGTCAGCGGAGTGTGCAGGTGTCTCAGTGGGGAGTTGGGGGGGTCAGTGGGGAGTTGGAGGAGTCAGTCGGGAATGCAGGAGGGTCAGTGGGGAGTCAAGGCGGAGTCAGCGGTGTGTGCAGGTGTCTCAATGGGGAGTTGGGGGGGTCAGTGGGGAGTCGAGGCGGAGTCAGTGGGGAGTTGGAGGAGAAAGTGGGGAATGCAGGAGGCTCAGTGGGGAGTGGGGGGGGGCGTTATTTGGACAGCTACCCAGTAGATAGACTGTTTTTTTTCCAGTCAATTACTTCCTGGGTAACTATTCAGATAAGTAGAACTTCTGAAGTTGCCGACTCTCACTCAGTGTTGGAGTACTTTCCAGAGGGTTCTGGGGAGCAGGGAAATTGTCCATCAAATATTTAAACTTCTGGGAGCTCGTGAACTTGAGCCTATCGGGTGCCTCGGTATGGCCCTGGCCACTGGAGTTTGGTCAGAGTAAGCTTGGCAGTCGAGGGGACGAGTCCTATGTTGATGTTGCACTGTCCTGCATATAAAGTTCTTCTTTGTTAAATAAATCTCCGTTGTGATTTAACACTTCCCCGTCACTTCGCCTCATGCTACAACAGCAGGGAATACCTCTCCCCATAAAATCCACCCTGCAGCGAGCTTCCTGTCTACGATAGCTCTAGGAAACCAGAGAGATTCTGAAGCAGTGGTCTGCATTCTCTACATCATCGCTGATTGTTACTTCTTAAAGTGTTCTGACAACCTGCCCCCTATAATGGCTTCCATGAAACTTTGATTAGATCCCATTTAGTGTATTACTTTCAGGCTTGGGCATTGTACCTCGAGCAGGATATCTTAGCCTTGGAGATGGTGCAGCGCAGATTAACCAGAATGATAGCATGAGTTGCTAAGGGGGGTGAATTATGAGTCCAGGCTGCTTAGGCTAATCTTATATTCTCTTGATTATGGAATGGTCAAATTGAGGTGCTTAAGGAGATTGGGAGTAACTATTACCTGCAGTTGGGGGTTAAGTGGGATAAGTGGGTAAACCTTAAAATTACAGTGTTGACTGTTTAGGGTTGAGGCTGTAGAGGCTTGATCAATTGAAAATGTCAAAACTGGACTTCCGGGTGCGGCGATGACCAGCTGAGTTGCACGTTTCAGCAGCTCCCGGTGAAACGGACTTTTGGGCTCTTGATAGGAGCCCCAACGGCAATTGTGACGGCTAAAAACACTGTGCGGTAAACCAGAAGGGAATCCCCCCTGGATACGGATGAAAAAAGGAGGAGAAAGTGGCCGGATTGCAGTGGATCCTTTAGAACAGCGGCAAGGAAGGCAAGCAAAAACCAAGATGGCGTCGGAAGGTGGCAGTTTAACATGGGGCCCTGAACAGCAAGAGTTCTTGAAATGCTGTGTGGAAGAGCTCAAAAAGGAAATGAAGAAAGAGCTGTTGGCCCCGATACTACAGGCGATCGAAGGGCTAAAGGAGGAACAAAAGACCCAGGAGCGGGAGCTTCGGGTCGTGCAGGCAAAGGCAGCCGAGAATGAGGACGACATACAGGGCCTGGTGGTGAAGACGGAGATGCATGAGGCACATCAGAAACGATGTGTGGAAAGGTTGGAGGCACAGGAGAACAACGCAAGGAGGAACAACCTGAGGATTCTTGGTCTTCCTGAAGGTGCGGAGGGAGCGGACGTCGGGGCATATGTGAGCACGATGCTGCACTCGTTAATGGGAGCGGAGGCCCCGGCGGGTCCGTTGGAGGTGGAGGGAGCATACCGAGTGATGGCGCGAGGACCGAGAGCAGGAGAAATTCCCAGAGCCACAGTGGTGAGATTCCTCCGTTTTAAGGATAGAGAAATGGTCCTTAGATGGGCAAAGAAAACTCGGAGCAGTAAATGGGAGAACGCGGTGATCCGCGTTTATCAAGACTGGAGTGCGGAGGTGGCGAGGAGGAGGGCGAGCTTTAATCGGGCCAAGGCGGTGCTTCATAAAAAGAAGATAAAATTTGGAATGCTGCAACCGGCAAGACTGTGGGTCACATATCGAGGGAGGCACCACTACTTTGAGACGGCGGATGAAGCGTGGACTTTTATTGTGGAAGAAAAACTGGAATGAGCGGGTTATTAAAAAGAACGTTTGAACAAAGTGGTGGGGCGAATGTGGGGGGGCGAAGAGGGGGGTTAAAAAGGGGGGAAAGAGGAGTTTTATGTACTAATCCTGCGATGTGGTAACTTTTCTCTCTTCCACAGGTGGTGATGGGGGGAGGAGGGGAGGTGGAGGAGATGGGGCGGTGGAGGAGATGGGGCGTTGGCCATTGGGGGCGGGGCCAAGGGAGAAGCGCGGGCTTGGTTCCCGCGCTATGATAATCATGGTGGGAATAGAGAAGCAGGAAGGAGGGGGGTCGCACGGTGCGAGCCGAGGTCACGGGGGGAAGCCGAGGTCGGCCAGAGTTTGCTGACTTCTGGGAGCAACATGGGGGGAGTAATTACGCTAGCGGGGGATCTAGCGGGGGGGGGTGGGAGGGGGGAATTACTGGGTTGCTGCTGCTGGGGAGAGGGGGGAGCTGGTATGGGAGGGGATGGGCGGGGGGGGGCACCGCCTGGGGGAGATACAGCTGCGTGGGAACCAGGTGAGGAGCTGGAAAAAGGGGATGGCTAATCGACAAGGGGGGGGGGGTAGGAAGCCCCCCAACCCGGCTGATCACGTGGAACGTGAGAGGGCTGAACGGGCCGATAAAGAGGGCACGGGTACTCGCACACCTTAAGAAACTTAAGGCAGATGTGGTTATGTTACAGGAAACGCACCTGAAACTGATAGACCAGGTTAGGCTACGCAAAGGATGGGTGGGGCAGGTGTTCCATTCGGGGCTAGATGCGAAAAACAGGGGGGTGGCTATATTAGTGGGGAAGTGGGTAATGTTCGAGGCAAAGACTATAGTGGCGGATAACGGGGGCAGATACGTGATGGTGAGTGGCAAACTACAGGGGGAGATGGTGGTTTTGGTAAACGTATATACCCCGAACTGGGATGATGCCAGTTTTATGAGGCGGATGCTAGGACGCATTCCGGACCGAGAGATGGGAAAGCTGATAATGGGGGGAGATTTTAATACGGTGTTGGAACCAGGGCTGGATAGGTCGAAGTCAAGGACTGGAAGGAGGCCGGCAGCAGCCAAGGTACTTAAAGATTTTATGGAGCAGATGGGAGGTGTAGACCCGTGGAGATTTAGCAGACCTAGGGGTAAGGAGTTCTCGTTTTTCTCCTATGTCCATAAAGTCTACTCGCGAATAGACTTTTTTGTGCTGGGAAGGGCGTTGATCCCGAAGGTGAGGGGAACGGACTATACGGCTATAGCCATTTCGGATCACGCTCCACACTGGGTAGACTTGGAGATAGGGGAGGAAACAGGAGGGCGCCCACCCTGGAGAATGGACATGGGACTAATGGCAGATGAGGGTGTGTGTCTAAGGGTGAGGGGGTGCATTGAAAAGTACTTGGAACTCAATGATAATGGGGAGGTCCAGGTGGGAGTGGTCTGGGAGGCGTTGAAGGCGGTGGTTAGAGGGGAGCTGATATCAATAAGGGCACATAAAGGGAAGCAGGAGAGTAAGGAACAGGAGTGGTTGCTGCAAGAACTTTACAGGGTGGACAGACAATATGCGGAAGCACCGGAGGAGGGACTGTACAGGGAAAGGCAAAGGCTACATGTAGAATTTGACTTGCTGACTACGGGCACTGCAGAGGCACATTGGAGGAAGGCACAGGGTGTACAGTACGAATATGGGGAGAAGGCGAGCAGGTTGCTGGCACACCAATTGAGGAAAAGGGGAGCAGCGAGGGAAATAGGGGGAGTGAGGGATGAGGAAGGAGAGATGGAGCGGGGAGCGGAGAGAGTGAATGGAGTGTTCAAGACATTTTATAAAAAATTATATGAAGCTCAACCCCCGGATGGGAGGGAGAGAATGATGGGCTTCTTGGATCGGCTGGAATTTCCCAAGGTGGAAGAGCAGGAAAGGGTGGGACTGGGAGCACAGATCGAGGGAGAAGAAGTGGTAAAAGGAATTAGGAGTATGCAGGCGGGAAAGGCCCCAGGACCGGATGGATTCCCAGTCGAATTCTATAGAAAATATGTGGACTTGCTCGCCCCGGTATTGACGAGGACCTTTAATGAGGCAAAGGAAAGGGGACAACTGCCCCCGACTATGTCTGAAGCAACGATATTGCTTCTCTTAAAGAAGGAAAAGGACCCGCTAAAATGCGGGTCCTATAGACCTATTTCCCTCCTAAATGTAGATGCCAAGATCCTGGCCAAGGTAATGGCAATGAGAATAGACGAATGTGTCCCGGGGGTGGTCCACGAGGACCAAACTGGGTTTGTGAAGGGGAGACAGCTGAACACGAATATACGGAGGCTGTTAGGGGTAATGATGATGGCCCCACCAGAGGGGGAAACGGAGATAGTAGTGGCGATGGATGCCGAGAAAGCATTTGATAGAGTGGAGTGGGATTATTTGTGGGAGGTGTTGAGGAGATTTGGTTTTGGAGAGGGGTATGTTAGATGGGTGCAGCTGTTGTATAGGGCCCCGATGGCGAGCGTGGTCACGAATGGACGGGGATCTGCATATTTTCGGCTCCATAGAGGGACAAGGCAGGGATGCCCTCTGTCCCCATTATTGTTTGCACTGGCGATTGAGCCCCTGGCGATAGCGTTGAGGGGTTCCAAGAAGTGGAGGGGAGTACTTAGAGAAGGAGAAGAACACCGGGTATCTTTGTATGCGGACGATTTGCTGCTATACGTGGCAGACCCGGCGGAGGGGATGCCAGAAATAATGTGGATACTTGGGGAGTTTGGGGATTTTTCAGGGTATAAATTGAACATGGGGAAAAGTGAGTTGTTTGTGGTGCATCCAGGGGAGCAGTGTAGAGAAATAGAGGACCTACCGTTGAGGAAGGTAACAAGGGACTTTCGTTACCTGGGGATCCAGATAGCCAAGAATTGGGGCACATTGCATAGGTTAAATTTAACGCGGTTGGTGGAACAAATGGAGGAGGATTTCAAGAGATGGGATATGGTATCCCTGTCACTGGCAGGGAGGGTGCAGGCGGTTAAGATGGTGGTCCTCCCGAGATTCCTCTTTGTGTTTCAGTGCCTCCCGGTGGTGATCACGAAGGCTTTTTTAAAAAGGATTGAAAAGAGCATCATGGGTTTTGTGTGGGCCGGGAAGACCCCGAGAGTGTGGAAGGGATTCTTACAGCGTAGCAGGGATAGGGGGGGGCTGGCACTACCGAGCCTAAGTGAGTATTATTGGGCCGCTAATATTTCAATGGTGAGTAAGTGGATGGGAGAGGAGGAGGGAGCGGCGTGGAAGAGATTAGAGAGGGCGTCCTGTAGGGGGACTAGCCTACAGGCTATGGTGACAGCCCCATTGCCGTTCTCACCAAGGAACTACACCACAAGCCCGGTGGTGGTGGCTACACTGAAGACTTTGGGGACAGTGGAGACGGCATAGGGAAAAGACTGGAGCCTTGGGGGGGTCCCCGATAAGAAACAACCATAGGTTTGCCCCGGGGGGAATGGATGGGGGATATGGAATGTGGCAAAGAGCAGGAATAACGCAACTGAAAGATCTGTTTGTGGATGGGAAGTCCGCGAGTCTGGGAGCGCTGACCGAGATATATGGGTTGCCCCAAGGGAATGCATTCAGGTATATGCAACTGAGGGCTTTTGCGAGGCAACAGGAGGTGCAGGACAGAGTGATCTCAAAGACATGGGTGGGGGATGGTAAGGTGTCAGATATATATAGGGAAATGAGGGACGAAGGGGAGACTATGGTAGATGAACTAAAAGGGAAATGGGAAGAAGAGCTGGGGGAGGAGATCGAGGAGGGGCTGTGGGCAGATGCCCTAAGCAGGGTAAACTCGTCGTCCTCGTGTGCCAGGCTAAGCCTGATTCAGTTTAAGGTATTACACAGGGCGCATATGACTGGAGCACGGCTCAGTAAATTTTTTGGGGTGGAGGATAGGTGTGCGAGGTGCTCGAGAAGCCCAGCGAATCATACCCATATGTTTTGGTCATGCCCGGCACTACAGGGGTTTTGGATGGGGGTGACAAAGGTGCTTTCAAAAGTAGTGGGGGTCCGGGTCGAACCAAGCTGGGGGTTGGCTATATTTGGGGTTGCACAAGAGCCGGGAGTGCAGGAGGCGAGAGAGGCCGATGTTTTGGCCTTTGCGTCCCTAGTAGCCCGGCACAGGATATTGTTAATGTGGAAAGAAGCCAAGCCCCCGGGGGTGGAGACCTGGATAAATGACATGGCAGGGTTTATAAAGCTAGAGCGGATTAAGTTCGTTCTAAGGGGGTCGGCTCAAGGGTTCACCAGGCGGTGGCAACCGTTCGTCGAATACCTCGCAGAAAGATAGATGGAATGGAAAAAAGAAGGCAGCAGCAGCAGCAGCCCAGGATCGGGGGGGGGGGGGGGGGGGGGGGGGGGGGGGGCGGCGGTGGGGGGGGGGGGGGGGGGGGGGGGGAGGAGGAGGAACCAGAAGGACTCTCAGGGTTGTTAATATATACTGTATAATATGTATAGGTCGTTGCGACAGATAATTATATATTGGACTGTTAAATTATATTTTTGGAGAGTGTTACTTGTGATAAGGCAGTTGCCAATTAGGGTTAGTTTTCATTTTTGTTATTTATTATTTATTCATTTTTTGTTTATAAAATAGGTCATTGTTATTTGTGTTGTTATAATATTGTGTAAAGGATGCACAATGTACTGTGTTGGTTGACCAAAAATTTTCAATAAAATATTTATTAAAAAAAAGAAAATGTCAAAACTGATATTTGTATCAGTCAAAAATCGGAAGACCAGTAGAACCAAGGCAGGTAGATGGAGACCCTCCATGATGTAGCTGAATGGAGTAACAGTTTTGAAGGGCTGGATGGTCTTGTTCTTATGCTCCATTACTTTAGCTGTTACTAATACTGAAGCGTCTGCAATTCTCTGGGTCAGGTGTGTTGGCCTTTTTAAAATATAGGTACAAAGGGCAGGATTTGTGGGCCAGAGGTGGGAATTAAGGCAGCCAGTGCCCAGAAATACCAGCACCAGATAACGTGCCAGTTTCCTAACCCCATTGCCGGCTCCGGCCATTATTCCTGTGTTTGGGCAGCCAACTGGCAGACAGTTTAACTGCCTGCTGGCAGGCACACAGCGACAAGACGGCATGGGGCTAGCACTCCTGGAGCGGGGTCTTATTGCCTGGTTCTGGGTGCTAGGTAAAGACTGTCCATGGATATTCCCCCATGAGCTTCCCCTTCACAGCGCCAGGGTCCCGGGTTCGATTCCGGCTTCGGTCACTGTCTGTGCGGAGTCTGCACGTTCTCCCCCTGTCTGCGTGGGGTTCCTCCGGGTACTCCGGTTTCCTGAAAGACGTGCTTGTTAGGTGAATTGGACATTCTGAACAGGCACTGGAATGTGGCGACTTGGGGATTTTCACAGTAACTTCATCGTAGTGTTAATGTAAGCCTACCTGTGACACTGACAAAGATTATTATTATTTGCAACAGCGGTGGCCTGGCTGTTATCTATGTTTCTTTCTTTATACTTTGAAGTAGGCAAGACAGTGTCTCCTTGTTAAAGTGCTGATCTCTTAGATACTGCTGCTCCTCTCAAGCTGTCAGGCCTCTGGTTGGCCCTCCCGCCCACCTGGCACCTTTACTTGGACAGAGCACCTCTCTCCATAACATGTAAGGGGGCAGCCCCCCAACCCTGTGGAAATCCCTAGAGTTGCCAACACAGAACCCCCCCCCGCCCACCCCGCACCATCACCACCGAAGTGTTGGGTTCAGTACACGGAAACTGTTTCAACTTCTGTTTCCCACTGCTGAAGTGAAAATCCAGCCTTTGCTTGGCTTGCATCATGTCCTGTGCTCCTTCTCTGGTCTCCTACCCTGTCTCAAAGTTTGTGCAATTTGGCCCCAGGAAAAATACCAAGGAGCTGACATATACTCGTTTATCACTCCTGTAGGATATGAAGGGTACTACAAGAATTGAAGAACAAATGACCCCTCCTGGAGGATTACTGTGCCATTCACTTTAACTATCTTATCCATTGTCTTTTGTCAGCCAAACTTGCCAAATACAGAAAACTACTGGCAAGCTTGAAATTGCAAACCAAGGTGCTGAGAGGTCCACACAGGTAGGTAGACCTTCAGCTTGCCTGATATACAGTGTCCATTTACCCAAACCCACATACTTTGATCAGAGCCAAGGCTTAAGGACTTGCATGTGTGCTAAGGTGTAATATTGAACTCAAACTGGTAAAGCCGTGCAGCCTACCAGCGAGGAGCACCAATAGTTTTTCTCTTTTTAGTCTCGCTGGTGCTACAGTAGATTGCCTTCCAGTTTTCTCCGAAGCGGAGTGCAATGAATTGTAGCCCTGATTGATTGGTCTATCCTTTCCTGCTCCATTGAAAAGCTGGGTTGGCTGGTCACTCATTGCCAGTATCCTACAGTAGGAAAAAACAGCTTGGCTCAGCTATCAAGAGACCACCGTTGCCAAATAAGAAGGCTGAACTGGTTATTCTGTCACTAGAATGGTCATTTTCAAGCTTTTTGAACCAAAGATTTTCTCATGGTCTGCCACATTTAGCTCTTTAAAATTCAACTTCTACTGACTGTTCTTCTGCTGTAAGGAAATTAGGAAATATTTGTCCTATTGTTCAGGACTTCTGCTATATTTAACCCTTTACAGTACCCATTCAGTATCTTCTTAACTGGTTTCTGAGACTCCTTGTCTACCTCTTCTTTATACTTTGTCATCAATTTTCTTCACCTTAGAACAAATAGATGAATCTCAATTAAGTATGTCCATGGTCTTGGCCTGCCTGACCTCAATGATCTCTTACAACCATAAATCCTTGAATGTACCCTTTGAAAGAGCTCCTAAACTACTCCTCACTCCCTTACACAATATTTTCCATCATCCACGATTGCTCCTTCAGCCACTCTGGAAATACTCTATCAAACTGCTCTCCCGCTGCTCCATCTCCATCCACTTTGCCTCTAGAAGCTTCTGTGAGACATCGCTGCTTCATCGTCCCACCTGTCCTTTCATTTCTCCATATTGCTTGATGTCAAGTCCACTGCTTGGATCTGGGATTTTGCTCCTGAGGAATGTTTGAGTAAGAGTGGTTGTCTTATTATTTGTTTTTATTTCTTGGTCATATTTCAATTCCATCATTCACCTTCTTTAAAAGTACTGATTTACTTCACACTTATTTACTTGGTATGAACTGGCCATCGTCAAACCTGCATCATTGACAGTGGAACAGCAAAAATGTTTGGCTTTGGGTATTTTTCAGCCTTATTCTGACTGATTTTGTTTAATTCTATTATGATTTGAAAATGGCCTGTCATAAAATTTTGATAACTGGCCTTTTCTGCAAACGTCGTTAACTTGCTAAATTCTAAAATACAGTAAACTGGTCAAATGCTCCAATAACGCAGAGATAGTAAAGTAATAAAGTGTCTCAAGCTGATTCACAGGAATATACTTGGATAAACATTGACATGGGCTAAAGAAGTTGCCATTCAGACAGGTGTCAAACGGCAGGAAAACAGGCTCGATGGGCCAAATGGCCTAATTCTGCTCTTATATCTTGTGGGCTTATGGTCTGAAAGCTTAGTCAAAGAAGTAGGTTTTAATCAGCATCTTAAAGGGCGAGAGAGAGATGGAGATGTTTAGGTGTGACCGCAGGTGGTTAGCACAGCTGCATCACAGCGCCAGAGACCTGGATTCAACTCTGGCCTCGGGTAACTGCCTGTGTAGAGTTTGCATGTTCTCCCTGTGTCTGTGTGGGTTTCCTCCAGGTGCCCCGGTTTCCCACAGTCCAAAGATGGTGCAGGTGAGCTGGATTGGCCATGCTAAAATTGCCACTTTGTGCCCAGGTTAGGTTGTGCAGGTTAGGTAGGGGAGTGGGTTTGGGGGGAGTGCTCTTTCAAAGGGTCGGTGCAGACTCGATGGGCCAAATGACCTCCTTCTGCACTGTAGGGATTCCATGATTCTCTAGGTACTGAATTGCAGTGATCAGGTAACTTAATGCAAAATTGACAAAGTTGCAAGAAGTTGGGGATGTACAGACAGTCAGAATTCAAGGGCTGCTGGGTTCTGACGAGGAGGTTACAGGGTTTGGTGAGACCACAGGCATTGATGGACAGGCAGCCATCATAGGTCAGTGAGCACAAGGCTGATGGGTGAAGGGGGGCTTTTTCCGAGTGGCGCCTACGTAAAATGGTGCAATATGACATCCCGTACCTCAATCATGTCATCAAACTCTAAGGCACTTCATGATCACACTCAGAAGCCACTTGCTTAAGAATAGGGATCTGCTCATTTCTATCCATCTCAAATCCATTGGTAGCTGATTGGAATGATTTTGCAATTCAAAAAGAAAATCATATTAACTCACAAATGCAATTTATACAAAAGCAAGCTGCTTGCAGCTGGGCTTGACCATATCCTCATTTCAAATCAATTGTCAATTCTTTGCACACTAGATCACATCCCTAATGAAATCGCTTATCTTTTCAAGTGCCCTATTCCACTGCTTTCAAAGCCACTTGCAATATTATGTAAATTTGGCAAATCATTAGCAGTGCCTATTTTAGTCACGTTGAAGGAATTTTTGCCTTGCAAGCTGGCAAACTCAGTTTCCAACGATCACAGAGTACCATTTCAATTGAAAATAACCAGTTGAGCAATGTCACTGACTAAAGAATATGAGCTGTCCCCTGTTAATTTGTGAAATATTATTTTAAACAGTTTTGAAAATATTACACATCTAAATATATTAACACGGACACCCAGTTTGTCCAACACTATGTTCAATTTTATAAAAGTGATACATATTGATCATGCCATTACATTTTAACTGTGGGCTCCTTGGTAACCTGTGTTTATACAGTGAATTTAAAGGCAAAAATGGTATGTTGTTGCAATTTCATTACCTCAACAATCTTTTTTTCCAAAATTCTTCCCACTTCCAGTTTAAAAAAAAATTTAGAGTACCCAATTCATTTTTTCCAATTAAGGGACAATTTAGCGTGTTCAATCCACCTACCTGCACATCTTTTGGGTTGTGGGGGCGAAACCCAAGCAAACACGGGGAGAATGTGCAAACTCCACACGGACAGTGACCCAGAGCCGGGATCGAACCTGGGACCTCGGCGCCATGAGACTGCAGTGCTACCACTGCGCCACCGTGCTGCCCTCCACTTCCAGTTTTTTAACTGGACTGTTGTATGTTAAAATTCTTGCTGGGCTGTACTTCCCCAATAAGAACTCCATCTTGAACTGCCTGATGGACGTGTGCTGCGCTAAGTGGTGACTTATCTGTGGGAGAGATACTTGAACTTGTCTTCGGGTGGCCATAGCTGGTCTTTAACAACGATTACGGTTTTCTTCTCCCAAACAACAGGTATCGCAAATCACTGAGTGATGGAATTCAGGTTTGGGCTGCAAGTTCTTCAGAAGCCCAGTTCAATATATTATAAGTCATGCATTAAACATCGCCAATGCCAGTGGTCTCTCCATTACGATGTCTATAAACAGCCGAGAGAGACTTAGCTGTAGGAATAAGAGAGCAGGGACATCCGGTGGTGGGCATGGTGTTAGTGGGCGTACACAAGGCAGCTCCGGCTAAAGGGTGTTGGTTTTGGTACTTTTTACCTGTTAGTGGGGTTGTTTTAGCAGTCAAGGGGAGCGGAAGGTGTAAGAAGAGGGTCTCCCCAGGATTGGCATCTCTACTGGCTATCAGGCCCAGCAGAAGACGGTTAAGGACCTGGCTAAGAAATTGGTGGGGACCTGTGGCACAGCAACAATTTCAGGAATGGCGGAGGGGGAAGGGTCGTCATTGGTGGGAAAGCTTCAAATGGAGCAATTGATGAGCTTCATCAAGGAGGAATTTGGCAACAGAGGAAGGAGATGCACGGTGACTGGTCGAAGGCGATTGAGGGAGCACTGGCACCTTGGCGGGGTCGTTGAATCAGATGGAGAAGTGCCTCGAGGTGCAAGGGGTGACAACACATGAGGTGGAGAAGGTGGTGTATGACCTGAGCGATTGTATCGTGCCTTTAGAGGCAGAGGTGGGGAGTCTGGGGATCTATGCAAGTCACTGCTGGTGAAGGTGGAGGAGCAGAAGAACAGGTCCAGGTGGCAGAACTTGTGGATTGTGGGTCTGCCAGAGTGTGTGGATGAAACGAGCACCACAATGTATGTTTCGAGGATGCTGGCTGGGTTGGAGGAGGAGAACATGCTGGACAAGGCCCCAGAGGTGGACCGGGCCCATAGACCCTTGAGGAAGAAGCTGAGCAGGGGAGCTGCCGTGAGCGGTGATTATGAGGTTGCACAAGTTTGTGGACAAGGAGAATATCCTGAGGTGGGCCAGGGCAAAGGGAGTCTGTGAGTGGGAGGGTAATCGAGTCCGGATTTACTGCAATATTGGCGCAGAGCTGGCAAAGAGGCATGTGGGATTCAACAAGGCCAAGGCTGTGTTGTATAGATGGAAGATTAATTTTGGGGTGATGTGCCCGGCCCATCTTTGGGTAACTTTTGACGACTGGGAGTACCACCTTGAGATGCCAGAGAAGGCAAATGACTTGATAAGGGACCGTGATGTTGGGGGAGAATAGAGCAGAGGTGTGGGAGGAGAGGTTAAGTCTGCAGAAGTTGGGTGTTATGGCTGTTTTGTGTTGCCGAAGGGGGGATTTTATGGGGAGTTGCGTGTTTGTAAGGGGGGGGTGAATGCTCCCCCCTCCCACTTTTTGTTTTGTTTTTGGGAGGAAGCTATTTGTGAATTTGGGTGTTTTTTTCAATGGAAGGGGGTGTATGACAGGCCCCTCTGGGGGGTGTTGTTGGTTTTGCTGTTATTCAGGGGTGTTAGGGGCCAGTTGTGCAGGGTAAGGGGGGACTGATGGGGAGGGGTGGGAGGGTGTGCAAGGGGCGCCTATGGGCAGCGTTGCCACGCTAACAAGCAATGCTAGTGAATGGAAGCAAGGTGGGGAAGAGGTCGTGAGGGGTGGCCAAATGCAGGGTGGTGGTGGGAGAAGGTGGGGGGAGGGGAAGAGAGGGGAGTGGTGGGGGGGGGGGAATGCGACGTGACTGGTTTAGTTTGGAGGTTGAGTGTGGTCATGGGCGGAGAGGTGGGCCATCTTGGAAGGGCCTGGTTCAGAGTGGGATTGAGTGAGACAGAACTGTTGGGGGATGACGGCAGACAATAGGGGGGAATGGAGGCGTAAGCCTCCGGTAAGAGTCATGACGTGGAACGTCCGGGGACTAACTGGATTGGTCAAGTGATCTTGGGTTTTTGCACCCTTGGCGATGGCCCTTCGGGGGTCAGCTGAGTGGTGAGGGATTGTGAAGGGGGCAGGGAGCACCGGGTGTCACTGTGCACAGACGACCTGTTATTGTTTGGGTTGGCTTCGCTGGAGAGTATGGGCAGGATCATGGACCTGTTGGAGAGGTTTGGAGCCTTTTCCGGGTATACGCTGAACACTGGGAAGACTGAGGTGTTTCTGGTGAATGCGGTGGGGCGCAGGGGCCAATTTACAGACGCCCACATTTAAGGGAGCTGGACAGAGGTTTAGATATTTGGGGATTCCGGTGATGCGTGAGTGGCCTACAATGCACAATTTGACAGCGTTAGTGGAGGAGGTTTAGAGGGATTTTAAGAGGTGGGACTTTGCACTTGACGCTGGCTGGTGGTAAAGATGAATGTAAATGTAAATTATCTTTATTGTCACAAGTAGGCTTACATTAACACTGCAATGAAGTTACTTTAAAAAGCCCCTAGTCGCCACATTCCGGTGCCTGTCCAGGTACACAGAGGGAGAATTCTAAATTCTCAGCTGGTACCGGAATTGAACCCGCGCTGCTGGCCTTGTTCTGCATCACAAACCAGCTGTCTAGCCCACTGAGCTAAACCAACCCTAAACCATGTGCTGCCAAGGTTGCTGTTTACTTTCTACCAAAGGCCTTATTCCAGAGGGCGGAGGCATTGATCTCGGAATTTATATGGGCAGGGAAGGTATCGAGGGTGAAGAGGGCTTTGCTAAAGAGGGGATGGGAAGGTGGTGGAGTGGGTCAGGTTGGAAGAGGAGTCCTGCAGGTGTTCCAGTCTGAGGGTCCTGGTGACTACCGTTAGCTCCGGGGAAGTATACGGGGAGCCCGGTGGTGCAGTCGACGATCAGGCTATGGAACCTGTTGAGGAGGCATTTTAAGTTGGAAAGAATGGTCGGTGCTGACGGCATTGTGTGGGAAGGACAGGTTTAAGCCAGGGAGATGTATGGGAGGTGGAGGGAGGCGGGGCTTGAGCGGGTTAAGGACATGTTCTCGGAGGGGAAATCTGTGGGACTGGACGAACTGTGGGAGGGGTTTGAGCTGCCGAGGGGCAGCGAGTTTAGGTATATGCAGATGCGGGACTTTGTGCAAAAGGAGTGGAGGACGTTCCCCATGAGACAGAGAACACGCTGTTGGAGCAACTTGGGAGAGGGCAGGATTGGAGATATATACGGGTGGTTGGGGGAGCAGGACAGGGAACAGGTGGTGAGGATCAAGAGTAAATGGGAGGAGGAGCTGGGAAGGGAAATAGGTGGGGGCTCTGGTGTGAGGCGACGCCTTGAGTGAACACAACCTCGTCCTGCGCAAGGATGAGCTTGATTCAGTTCAAAGTGGTGCACAGGGTACATATGACTCGGGCGAGGATAAGTGGATTCTTCCAGGGGGTGGCTGATGGGGTGCGAGAAGTGTGGGCAGGGAGCTGGCGAATCTTGCGCACATATTCTGGGGCTGTGAGAAGGTGAAGAGCTATTGGGAGGCGGTGTTTGGGAGGCTATCCAAAATAGTGGGGGTGGAGGTCAGGCCGACCCTATGGTTGCGATTTTTGGGGCATCGGACGTCTCGCAGCTGCTGGAGGGGAAGGGGGCGGAGGTCGTGGCCTCCACTTCTCTGATTGGTCAGCGATGGATCCTGTTAAATTGGAGGTCAGATACGCCGTTAGGGTTGGCAGCATGGCTGGGGGATCTGTACGACTTTCTCCGGTTGGAGAAAATTAAGTTTGAGCTGAGGGGTCGGAGGAGGGCTTTGAGATGCACTGGAGGTTGTTCATGACATTATTTGAGGCGTTGTTCATCATGGGGGGAGGGGGAGGGAAGGGAATATAAGGGGAAAAATGTAGAAACTGTGGATTGTGATTTCACGGACTGTGTGTTTTATTGATGTTACATATGTTTGGAATAAAATACCTTCAAGAAATAAAAATAAGAGAACAGAAATACAGGGAAATTGTAAAATCCAGTTACCACAGGTCAGGTCGCAATGGCAGTTTAAACATATGCTCAGACTATCCTTTGCGATCCCTGAACATTGTTCACTGCAAATGACTGTGTTACTATCCTTCTCCACAAGGGAGAAGGAAAACTGGAGAGCCGGCCTTTTGCTTTTCATCAAAACGTCTGACAAAGGTTTGGGAGAAAATGTCTATTCTGCCCTCTCACAGAAGGAAAGAACACAACAGAAGAGGCTGAGAAATGAAGAAAACATTTTGAAAAAAGATCAAATTATTTTCTTCACGCAGTTTCCTCCCTCATTTCTGATCTTCTGCAGACAAAGCATTACTTTTGTTAAAGGCAATTCTATATTCGAATTCTAGAAACACACGGGCAGTTCTTCAGCCCGTCGTGCCTGTGCTAACTCTTGGGAAGGGCAATCCCATTAGTCCTACTCTCCCTGCTATTTCGCCAAAGCTCAGAAAAATGTTCTTTTCTAGTGTTTATCTGAAGACACAGTGGTTGCAATTCCATTTATATATTGCCTTTAACATAGTAAAGGCACTTCACAGGAGAGCTATCAAATACAATTTGACACCGAAATGCTAAAGGAGCTGTTAAGGCAGATGACCAAAAACTTGGTCAAAGTGGTAGGTTTGAAGGAGTGTGTGAAAGGAGGAAAGAGAAGTAAAGGGATTGAAGGAGAAATGTCCAGAGCTTAGGTCCATAGAACCATAGAAACATGGAATTGCTACATATACAAGGAGGCCATTCAGTCCATCGGGTCTGCACCGACCCTACTAGGCCCACTTCTCCGCCCTATCCCTATAACCCCATAACCCCATCTAACTTTCACAGCTTTGGACAATTTAGCATGGCCAATCCAGCTAACCTGCACATCTTTGGACTGTGGGAGGAAACCGGAGCTTCCGGAGGAAACCCATGCAGACATGGGGAGAAAGTACAAATGCGACACAGTCACCCAAGGCCAGAGTTGAACCTGAGTCCCTGGCGCTCGGAGGCTAACCACTGTGCCACTGTGCCGCCCACTTCATCAGTCAAAGGCACAGCCACCAATGGGACATAACGATTAAAATTAGAGATGCTCAGGAGGCCAAATTTGTAGGAGTACAAATATCTCAGAGATTTGTAAGCCGGGGGTGGAGATTATAGATTATGGAAAGACAAGGAGGGATTTGAAAACAGGATGAAAATGTTAAAACGGAGTTTTTGTTTACGAATGTAGATCAGCAAGTAGATGGGTAATGGGTAAACAGGATCTGATCTGAGTAAGACCATGCAGTAGAGTTTTAAATGGCCAGTGTTATGGAAGGTAGGGTATGGGAGATTGATGTTTTGGAATAGTCCAGTCCAGAGGTGCCAAAGGCATTAATATCCATTCCATGAATGTCAGGACTGTTCTACCCAAATATTAGCAGCATCTTTTATTTATATCCTCAACCACTGAGGTATCTTGGTTCCCCCTGTGATATCGCAGAATCAATATCAAGTATCAAAAAATGAATAAACATTAGATCACAGAGGAACAGCAAAGTCAGAGTCCCTGGAGATGCCGGAGTATAATTTCTGAATCACAAAAAAAACACTCTCCGAGGGATATCCTAATTACCTTTACATATATTAGTTGAGCAGCAAGATGATCTCCAGATCGCTGTTCTCCAGAATCCTTTGCCTCCACCGAGACCTGCTATTGCTACTCTATGGCGGATTAACTACAGCTCTGAGTGACCTGACTTGCAATCCAAACAACTGAATGTCATCCTGAAAAAAGACTGAGTGCGTGGGTTGACGTTCATCATATTATTTGGCATGTGCTAGCTTTGAATGATTTAGCATTTCAGTGAGGCTTGAGCTTCTGCGCAGAGGTTCAGTCACCTCTAAGGCGGGGAATGACATTGCATGCAGAATAGGCCAACAACACTAGAGAAGCAATCAGTTAGACTTTAATTAACCAAGAAAGGCAGCTAAATAACAATTCTTCATTCTATAAATAGCTATGAAGTCTCAATTGTGTGTGAATAAATAAGTCAACAAAAGATTTGCATTTGTATAGCATATTTCACATTTTCAGGATGCCCCAAAGTGCTTTACAAAATACACTTGGAAGTGTATTCACTGTTATAATATAGCGGGCACGACAGCCAATTTGTGAGCACAGCAGGCTCCCACAAGCAACATGGGGAGTTGGTGGTGTAGTGGTAATGTGACTGGACTGGTAATCCAGTAGCCCAGGCTAATGCTCTGGGGACATGGGTTCAAATCACACTCAATTGACAACTCTGGAATTAAAAGCTAGTCTCAGTAATGATGGCGCATGACAACTTTCATCGATCGTTGTGAAAACCCATCTGGGTTCACTAGTGTCCCTTCAGGGAAAGAAATCTGCCATCCTTACCCAGTCTGGCCTATTTAATAATAATAATCTTAATTAGTATCACAAGTAGGCTGACATTAATACTGCAATTAAGTTACTGCGCAAAGCCCCTAGTCGCCACATTCCGCCGCCTGTTCGGGTACACTGAGGGAGAATTCAGAATCTCCAATTCACCTAACAAACACGTCTTTCGGGACTTGTGGGAGGAAACCGGAGCACCTGGAGGACACCCAGCAGACACGGGAAGAATGTTCAGACTCCGCACAGACAGTGACTCAAGCCGGAATCGAACCCGGGTCCCTGGTGCTGTGAAACAGTCGTGCTAACCACTGTGCTACCATATCACCAGACTCGCGCTTGTGAGTCCAGACCAGCAGAATTATGGTTGATTCTTAACTGCTCCCTGTGGTGGCCAAGCGAGCCACTGAGTTCAAGGGCAACTAGGAATGGACAACAAATGCTGGCCTTGACGAAGCTTTGACAAAGCCTCAAAATGTTAGCTCCCTTCTCTCTCTCCACAAAATGAGATATAACGCACTGAGGTTGAATTGTGACGAGGGCAGGAAGTCAGTAGAACTTATTAAATGAAGAAGCGTAGGTAATATTACGCCATTTTTGTCTCTGTGCAAGGTGAATTTCACCCCGTACTGTCTTCTGCTCTATAACAACGTGCTCTCTCCCCATATCAGGAAAACATCTCTTAAATGATACTTGAATTTGCCACATCAGTCAACCCAGTGTCCATTTGTGGACAGATTGACCTCTAGGCTCTCCTGCACACAGAACAGAGTTCAACCTTGTTTTAGCCCAAAATGAACCCCTCAGCTGCAAACACAATCTCTGATCACAATTGTATTGCTACTTGTGGAACTGTGATGCGTGTAAATTGACTGCTGCATATCCCACGTAACAGTGGTAACTATGTTTCAAAAAGTAATTCATTGGCTGTCAAAGCACTTTGGGATGCTCTGACATATTAAAGGAGCTATATAAATGCAAACTCTTTCTTTCCTTCACTTATTTCACGCAATGAGCCAGGAATAGATACTTTCATTTAGCAGACAGGTCTTGGTTTAAACTGCATGAAATGAATTGCATCAGGGTTTGACTAAAATGAGGAATTTGCAGTTTGGTTGTATTTTGTTTTTTTAAAATTCATTTATGGGATGTGGGTGTCACCGGCTAGGCCAGCATTTATAGCCCATTCCTGGTTGCCCTTCAGAAGGTGGTGATGAGCTGTCTTCTTGAACTGCTACAGTCCATGTGGTGTAGGTACACCCACAGTGCTGTTAGGGAGGGAGTTCCAGGATTTTGATCCAGCGATAGTGAAGGAGCAGCGATATATTTCCAAGTCAGGATGGTGGGTGGGTTGAAGGGGAACTTGCAGGTGACGGTGTTCCCATGTGTCTGCTGCCCTTGTCCTTCTAGATGGTAGGGGTCATGGGTTTAGAAGGTGCTGTTGAAGGAGGCTTGGTGAGTTGCTGCAATGCATTTTGTTGATGGTACACACAGCTAACACTCCACGTCTGCAGTGGAGGGAGTGAATGTTTAAGATGGCGAATGTGTGCCCATCAAGAAGGCTGCTTTGTCTTGGAAGTTGTCGAGCTTCTTGAGTGTTGTTGGAGCTGCACTCCTCCAGGCAAGTTCAGTGCATTTCATCACATTCCTGACTTGTGCCTTAAGTTGATGGGCAGGCTTGGGGGCATCAGAAGATGAGTTATTCTCTGCAAAAATTCCAGTCCCTCACCTGTTCTTGTAGCCACAGTATTAATTCAGTTCAGTTCAGTTTCTGGTCAATGTTAACCCCCAGGATGTTGATGGTGGGGGATTCAGGGATGACGATGCCATTGAATGTCAAGGGGCGATGGTTAGATTATCTCTTGTTGAAGATGGTCATTGCCTGGCACTTGTGTGGCATGAATGTTACTTGCCATTTATCAGCCCAATCCTGAATATTGTCCAGGTCTTGCTGCGTAAGGACACGGAATGCTTCAGTATCTGAGGAGTTGCAAATTGTGCTGAACATTGTGCAATCATCAGTGAACATCCCTACTTCCGACCTCATGATGGAAGAAAGGTCATTGATGAAGCAGCTGAAGATTTAATTTGGTTTATTTATTGTCACGTGTACCAAAGTACAGTGAAAAGTATTGTTCTGGTTACAGTCCACGCAGATCACTCCATACATGAATACGTAGAACATACAACATACTATAGTAATGATTATAAAGATGTAGGAAGAGGATCTGTCGAGGAGAGCCCGCAGAGTGTCGCCACGCTGGGGCACTAGCTTGTTGTTGTTTTTTTCTGTCTAATGTCAGTCGGGAAGAGGAAGAGCTGGTCCGATGCCCATGTAGTTAACGTCCTTGGCTCGATATTGCTGTTTGGACGAATGCTCGGTCAAGCCTCTGATCTCCTTGCTCCTGCTGCCCAGCCCAGGCCAGGTCAGGCTGACCTGCTACCACATCACGCAGGCCTCACACCACTCGCTGATCCGCACAGCTTCCAGCGGCCTCTCCCTGTCATGTACCGCCTGGGCTGCAGCCCAAGGCCACGCCGCCACCGAACTGGTCCTGACCTTCCCAGCGGCTCTCACCGCCCAGCAAGCCAGTCGCTTTTGTCCCAGAGATTTTCAGCAGCTTTTTCTGGGCTTTTCCCAACTCCTCCTGAAAACATTCCTGCTCGTAGATGAGGAATTTGAGTTTTCGTTTGAGGCTTTTGTCTTACCTCCTGTAGTCGGTTTCTGAATATCTGTTCATTCTGGTCCAAGGGGCAGACCTAGGACACTAACCAAAGGAATCCTGCAGTGATGTCCTGGAACTGAGATGATTGACGTCCAACCATCGCAACCATCTCCCTTTGTGCTAGCTTTGACTCGTTGGAACGTTGATCCCCCTGATTCCCATTGACTCCAGTTCTACACGTTATGAAAGCGAGAGCTGTTCATGCTGCAGGATGAGGGGGTTTTCATTTCAGGAGTTGGTTACATGGTAACAAACACTACCATCCTTGTTGCAGCATCCAGCCACAGATCTGACAATCACCTACAACTCCAATGTCAAAATAAGGCTGGCATGATCTCATCAGCGCAAGGGAGCATTCTAATGCAGAATGCGGCATTCTATTTCCCTTCACAGAGTGAATCCAAGTCGAACGCTAATTCACTGGAGGCAGTTTTCCAAAGGGAACCTGTATGCGGGTCCTGAGCTTGAGCAGCAGAGGTGCATTCTTTTTTCATGTATAACTTTCAACAGGCATTATTGGACTGGATTATGGTTCTCTAGAGGTTTGCCCTCTGTAGCTCTGAGCTTCTCGAAGAACAATGCTCCAGCAGATCTGATCAACAGCCATTTGATTGACTAACCGAGATCTGTAAAGAGCCAGATGGTGTTTAGAGAGCAATATGGGATTCAAGACGGGGAGCTGGCATACGAAGGGTAGTTGGATCTCAACAGGTGAACAACTAGACTGCGAGTAGAAATTGCATCAATCTGCATTGCTTAAGATAACATCTTGGTTTCTACCTCTTTTAAAAACTGCTATGATAATTGAGAAATCGAAGGAAAAAGAGTGTGGGACACCAGGGTAAGTAAAGGTGAGATTCATCACAATGCGGCAATTTGGAGACTGCAGGCTTGTGTTTAGAAACCAGAAGGTTCTGGAAGGAAGGGAAGAGAGAAAGGCATAGATTAGGTGACATGAAGTTCTCCACAGTTACACTGATTTTTGACATACTTCCCAAAATAACTATCAAATCTGTTGATGTTTGGCTCAGCAGCTGAACATAATAAGTACTGACTCAAATCCATCTGATACATTCCAAATAATGAAATTGGCAGGGATTTTCTCCTTGATGCACCAAGCTGTTGGAACTCGCTCCTGAGCAAATCTACTAATTTTACTCCACCAACAACAATTCAAATTTATGTAATGCTTTTTAGTGCCGAAAAAGCACGAGGATGCTTCACAGGAATGTCCTATTGTGGTCAGCATGGTGATTTATGTTGGAATTCAGGGAGGGAGGAACTTCTTGGTGCTATCAAACAAAAACTAGATGGTGGGTTGGAGGAATTCTAGCCATCTACATAGAACATAGAACATAGAACAATACAGCGCAGTACAGGCCCTTCGGCCCACGATGTTGCACCGAAACAAAAGCCATCTAACCTACACTATGCCATTATCATCCATATGTTTATCCAATAAACTTTTAAATGCCCTCAATGTTGGCGAGTTCACTACTGTAGCAGGTAGGGCATTCCACGGCCTCACTACTCTTTGCGTAAAGAACCTACCTCTGACCTCTGTCCTATATCTATTACCCCTCAGTTTAAAGTTATGTCCCCTCGTGCCAGCCATATCCATCCGCGGGAGAAGGCTCTCACTGTCCACCCTATCCAACCCCCTGATCATTTTGTATGCCTCTATTAAGACTCCTCTTAACCTTCTTCTCTCCAACGAAAACAACCTCAAGTCCATCAGCCTTTCCTCATAAGATTTTCCCTCCATACCAGGCAACATCCTGGTAAATCTCCTCTGCACCCGCTCCAAAGCCTCCAAGTCCTTCCTATAATGCGGTGACCAGAACTGTACGCAATACTCCAAATGCGGCCGTACCAGAGTTCTGTACAGCTGCAACATGACCTCCCGACTCCGGAACTCAATCCCTCTACCAATAAAGGCCAACACTCCATAGGCCTTCTTCACAACCCTATCAACCTGGGTGGCAACTTTCAGGGATCTATGTACATGGACACCTAGATCCCTCTGCTCATCCACACTTTCAAGAACTTTACCATTAGCCAAATATTCCGCATTCCTGTTATTCCTTCCAAAGTGAATCACCTCACACTTCTCTACATTAAACTCCATTTGCCACCTCTCAGCCCAGCTCTGCAGCTTATCTATATCCCTCTGTGGCAAATCTGAGGCAAATCAGAAAATTAACGCTGGTTGGACAACTGAAAAGCAACTACTAGATTTGTAGGGGATAAGGGAATATGGCCGGGATTTTCAAACTACTTTGAATGCAATTAACAATGAAGCAGTGGTCCGGGTGAAAAACATTTTTGTGAACTATCGCTGTCATTTCTGCCTTGAAGAGGTTCTGTAGGACTGAGAAGCAGAACATGGTACCAGAGAAGAAAATGGAAACATTGCTGACAAACCCCCAAACTCTCCAGATGTTGCGGCTAAACCTTCTGAGTAGTTGGCAGAGGTGGAATTATACTTTGTGGTGGGGGGGGGGGCCACGAGCTCACCTTCATTTCTGGATCCACATCCCCCCATGGCATTGCATCCCGCTCCCCAGTGGAGTGATGCCCCGCCCCAATGATGCAATGCTCCACCACCAGTGATGAAATGCTCCATCCCAATGACATCAAAGCATTCCGGACCCTGCCCACCCTCACCCCACAGAATGCAAGCCATTGATCAATGCTGAACTGCTTTAGTGCTTTTTAACTTATTAAAGCACGTCTGTAATTGGTGAATTGAATTCCAAGCCTACCTGTTCTCAGAATGATGGCGAAGATGGTCAATTTTGTGATCTGTGCGTCTCGAAACGAGCAAACATGGAACTGGCTGAGGAGAAATGAGATAGAAACATCAGTCAACGGCATGACTGCAGAACAGGCCAGTGTAGGACAGAATGAGCCAGAAAAAGCCCAGTGCAGAAGCAAATACTCCAATCAAGTGGAGCCCAGCGAGTCCAAGTCCAATATCAGTGGCATGGCTTTGTCTTGGCAGGGTCCCGTTCTTTGTCCTAGAAGAGACTTTCTAAAGGCCAGTCTTGAGAGCAATGGTGGATGCTGATTAGAACTATCTATATGTGACCAATAGCCATTATATCAGACCAGATAATAGTGGTCCCTTTTCAAAATCAGAATATGGAAGAGGGACTCATTTTTATGATTTTCTTGCTTCATCTTTTGTTGACAAGGCAATTTAAATAGCTTTTCTTCCACACTTTTTCATCACAAAATCATCAATTGCATCATCAGAGGTAAAATCTTGTAGAGGCGCACTTTCAATCGTCAATATTGTTGAACTTGCAGATGTTCCTGACTCAATGTACTTCACCAAAAGACCATAAGACGATAAGACAGAGGAGCAGAATTAGGCGATTTGGCCCATTGAGTCTGCTCTGCCATTCAATCATGGCTGATATTTTCCTCCTGCCTTCTCCCCCTTATTAATCAAAAACCTATTTGTCTCTGTCTTAAAGACACTCAGTGATTTGGCCTCCACAGCCTTCTGAGGCAAAGAGTTCCACAGATTCACCACCCTCTGACTGAAGAAATACCTCCTCATCTCTGTTTTAAAGGATCGTCCCTTTAGTCTGAGATTGTGTCCTCTGGTTCTAGTTTTTCCTACAGGTGGAAACATCCTCCCCACGTCCACTCTATCCAGGCCTCGCAGTATCCTGTAAGTTTCAATAAGATCCCCCCTCATCCTTTCCAGTCCCCGGGACCCTTCCTGCCTCCAGTGATTCCTGAAAGATCATCACCAGTGCCTTCACAATTTCCTCAGCTATCTCTTTTAGGACCCTGGGGTGTAGTCCATCCGGGCCAGGTGATTTATCCACCTTCAGACCTTGCAGTTTCCCCAGAAACATCTCCTTAATGGCCACTGCACTCACCTGTGCTCCCTGATTCTCCTGGAGCTCTGGCATCCCACTGGTGTCTTTCACCGTGAAGACTGATGCAAAGTAACTATTCAATTTGTCTGCCATTTCTTTGTTTCCTATTATTACTTCTCCAGCCACATTTTTCCAGTGGTCCAATGTCTATTTTTGCCTCTCTCTTGCCTTTTATGTATTGCAAAAAAATTCTTCCTATCTTCTTTCATATTACTAGCCAGTTTGCACTCATATTTCATCTTCTCCCCACTTCTTGCTTTTTTAATTGTCCTTTGCTCACTTTAAAAGGCTTCCCAGTCCTCTAGCTTCCCACTAATTCTCACCACTTTGTATGCTTTTTCTTTAGCCTTTATGCCGTCCTTGACTTCCCTCGTCAGCCATGGATGCCTTGACCTCCCCTCATCATGTTTCCTCCTCCTTGTGATAAATTTCTGCTGTGCCTCCCAAAAACCCTGACCATTGCTTTTCCATTGACGTCCCTGCTAGGCTTCTTCTCCAATCAACTCTGGCCAGCTCCTGCCTTATGTCTTTGGAGTTACCCTTATTTAATTATAATACCGTTACATCTGACTCCAGAGTCTCCCTTTCAAACTGCAATGTTGTGGTGAACCACTGTAATAGGAGATGTAAGGTAGGACCTGCACTACAGGTTCGCCGGTAGCTCCTGCCGGCTGGCTCTGCCCACGGAGAACTGTATAAATATGCATGATCTCCAGTGCCCTGCTATTTCGCCAGCTGCAGCAGGAGGCCACTGTAATAAAGCCACAGTTGTACCCAACTTTAGTCTTTGTGCAATTGATCGTGCATCAATTTATTACAGTCAGATTTTCCACAGAATGGATATCAGAATTAAGCCCGATCGCCTGCAGCTGGATCCGCACTCGCCCGACGCCAGAAAAGACTTTACTCACTGGCTAGCATGTTTTGAGGCCTACATCAACGCGGCGGACCCCGCGCCAACGGAGACTCAGAAGATAAACGTCCTGTACTCCAGACTGAGCTCCAGCATGTTCCCGTTGATCCAAGACGCCACGAATTACACAAAAGCAATGGAACTCCTTAAGGAACCCTATGCGCAGAAGGCGAACACACTCTTCGCCAGGCATGTATCGCCACCTGCTCGCAACTACCTGGTGAGTCCATCAAAGACTTCTGGCGGGCCCTAATTCCACTCGTCCGGGACTGTGACTGTCAGGCCGTTACGGCCGCCGAACACGCAAATCTACTCATGCGCAATGCCTTCGTGACGGGGATTGCGTCGGACCGCATCCGAGAACGATTACTGGACGGGGCTACGCTTGAACTGGCGGAGATGAAAACCTTGGCGCTCTCCATGACGGTCGCATCCCGTAACGTACAATCGTACCCCTCCCGCCACGCTGCCCACCCTTCTATTCCTTCCTACCCCTCCTGGACCCCGTCGACGACCTCCTCAGCCAGGGCCCTGCCTTCCCAATACGCCTGCGCCGCACGCCGATCCGCGCACCCCGGGGGTCCCCGCTGCTACTTCTGCGGTCAGCAGAAGCACCCCCGCCAACACTGCCCGGCCCGCACTGCAGTTTGTAAAGCCTGCAGTAAAAAGGGCCACTAGGAGCAGACAGTACAGCATCCAGGACAAGACCTTCATCAGGTCCAAAGTCCAGCGGCTGCTTAAGGAGGGTAATATCGAGGCCAGCAACAGCCCCTGGAGAGCCCAAGTGGTAGTGGTTAAAACTGGGGAGAAACACAGGATAGTCGTGGACTACAGCCAGACCAGCAATCGGTACACGCAGCTCAACGCGTACCCCCTCCCACGCATATCTGATATGGTCAATCAGATTGCGCAATACCGGGTCTTCTCAACAATTGACCTGAAATCCACCCACCACCAGCTCCCCATCCAGAAGTCGGACCGGCCATACACTGCCTTCGAGGCGGACGGTCGTCTCTACCACTTCCTTAGGGTCCCTTTCGGTGTCATAAATGGGGTCTCTGTCTTCCAAAGAGAGATGGACCGAATGGTCGACCTGTACCGTTTGCGGGCCACCTTTCCGTACTTAGATAATGTCACCATCTGCGGCCATGACCAGCAGGACCACGATGCCAACCTCAATAAATTCCTCCGACCGCCACTCTGCTCAACCTGACCTATAACAAAGAGAAGTGTGTGTTCAGCACGACCCGGTTAGCCATTCTCGGCTACATAGTCCAAAACGGACTTCTTGGGCCCGACCCCGACCGCATGCGCCCCCCCCCCCATGGAACTTCCCCTCCCCCACTGCCCCAAGGCCCTCAAACGCTGCCTGGGGTTCTTTTCCTACTACGCTCAGTGGGTCCCAAACTATGCGGACAAGGCCCGCCCACTCATTCAGTCCACCCAATTCCCCCTCGCGGCCGAGGCACAACACGCTTTCGCCCGCATCAGAGCAGACATCGCCAAGGCCGGGATGCGCGCAATGGACGAGTCACTGCGTTTCCAAGTAGAAAGCGACGCTTCAGACGTCGCCCTTGCCGCCACTCTAAACCAGGCAGGCAGACCCGTGGGATTTATTTCCCGCACCCTTCATGCCTCTGAAATTCGACACTCATCCGTCGAAAAGGAGGCCCAAGCTATCGTTGAAGCTGTGCGGCATTGGAGGCATTACCTGGCCGGTAAGAGATTCACTCTCCTTACGGACCAACGATCGGTAGCCTTCATGTTCAATAACACACAGCGGGGCAAGATCAAAAATGATCAAATCTTGCGGTGGAGAATTGAGCTCTCCACCTATAATAACGAGATCTTGTATCGCCCCGGTAAACTCAGCGAGCCCCCAGACGCCCTCTCCCGAGGTACATGTGCCAGCGCACAAGTGGACGAACTCCGGGCCCTACACGATAGCCTTTGTCACCCGGGGGTCACTCGATTGTACCATCTGGTCAAAGCTCGCAACCTGCCCTACTCAGTCGAGGAAGTAAGGACAGTCACCAGGGACTGCCAGGTCTGTGCAGAGTGGAAGCCGCACTTCTACCAGCCAGACCGTGTGCGCCCGGTGAAGGCTTCCCACCTCTTTGAACGCCTCAGCGTGGATTTCAAAGGGCCCCTGCCCTCCACCGACCGTAACACATACATTCTCAGTGTGGTCGATGAGTACTCCAGATTCCCCTTCGCCATCCCATGCCCCGATATGACGTCTGCCACCGTCATCAAGGCCCTCAGCACCATTTTCGCTCTATTCGGTTTCCCTGCCTACATCCACAGTGACAGGGGATCCTCATTCATGAGCGATGAGTTGCGTCAGTTCCTGCTCAGCAGGGATATAGCCTCCAGCAGGACGACCAGCTACAACCCCCGGGGAAACGGGTAAGTAGAACGGGAGAATGGGATGGTTTGGAGGGCCGTCCAGCTGGCCCTACGGTCCAGGAACCTCCCAGCCTCTTGCTGGCAGGACGTCCTCCCTGACGCTCTACACTCCATCCGATCACTATTGTGCACCGCCACTAATAAAACACCCCATGAACGTGTTTTTACCTTCCCCAGGAAGTCCACATCCGGGGTGTCGCTCCCAACTTGGCTCACTGCTCCAGGACCAGTCCTTCTCCGTAGGCACGTCCGACTCCACAAGGCGGACCCCTTGGTGGACAGGGTTCACCTGCTCCACGCCAACCCTCAATATGCCTACGTTGAGTTCCCCGACGGCTGCCAAGATACTGTCTCACTCAGGGACCTGGCACCATCAGGTTCCACCCCAAAACACCCCCCCCCCCCACCAATGCGCCCCCCACCTCCCACCGCACTGCCAATATTGACCCCACCAGACCACCCCCCTCCCCTTTTCTGCACAAGAGGACGAAGACGACTTTGTCACGCTCCCGGAGTTCCCCGATGACTGGCCAGCATCAGCACCGCCACCACTGCCATCGGCGCCACCTCCACCACCGCCAGCACCGACTTCGCCGCCACCGTTACATCGCTCCCAATGAAGCACCAAAGCACTGGACCGGCTGAACCTTTGACGGACTCCAGACCGTCAACATGGACTTTTCTTTCCCTACCACTGCACATAATTGCACTAATTGTATATAGTTTTACATCACCCCTGCTGGACTCATTTTTAACAGGGGGTGAATGTGGTGAACCACTGTAATAGGAGATGTAAGGTAGGACCTGCACTACAGGTTCGCCGGAAGCTCCTTCTGGCTGGCTCCGCCTAAGGAGAACTGTATAAATATGCATGACCTCCAGTGCTCTGCCATTTCGCCAGCTGCAGCAGGAGGCCACGCATCTGACTGTAATAAAGCCACAGTTGTACCCAACTTTGGTCTTTGTGCAATTGATTGAGCATCAAAGGTAAATTCATATTGTGATCACTGCTCCCGAAGGGTTCCTTCACCTTAAGTTTCCTAACCAAATCTGCCTCATTACACATCACCAAATCCAGAATTGCCTGTTCCCTAGTCAGCTCTGTCACAAGCTGCTCCAAAAACAATCTTAGACATTCCACAAATTCCTTTTCTTGGGATCTACTACCAACCTGATTTTTGCAGTCCACGTGCATATTAAAGTACCCCATGATTATTGTAATATTGCCTTTTTTACATGCTTTCTCTATATCCTGATTTATTTTCTGCCCTACATCCTGACTACTGCTAGGGGGCCTGTACATAACTCCCATCAGGGTGTTTTTACCTTTGCGATTCCTCAACTCTACCCACAGAGGTTCTATGCCTTATGATTCTATATCGCTCCTTGCTACCGATTTAACTTCATTCCTTACCAACAATGCAACCCCGCTCCCTTTGCCCATCTACCTGTCCTTGAGTTCCATATCTAGCTCCTCATTCACTTATATAAAAAATATTTTTATTGAGCTTTTCATATTTTGTATCACAAATTCACAGGGCCAAATAAGACCAACACATATATCAGCAAAAGGAGAAGTTCCAGGTGACAACTGTAACAATAGCCTCTCTTAACTAAAATATTTCTCTTGCAGACTTTACATTGCCAGACTTGGCTAAAACACATATTTACAATGGTTTATGTACATTGTGGTTCAGGAATTAATTTACCAGCAAACCGGTCTCTTATAGATTCTCTCTCTTCTGCCTGCCTCCCGTGTTTCTGTTGGGTGCACTTATTACCCTCCCCCCACTCTGCCCCATGCCCTCCCCCCGGCCTTTCTTTCGCTTCCTTGCTCCCTGACTTGCTCTGTGCTTCCTCCCCCCGCCCCCTCCCCTGTCACTCCCACTCCCCATCCCCCTATTTTATTGGTTGCTGGCCACAAACATGTCTTGAAACTAGTTGGTGTACGGCCTCCACGTCCTGTGAAAGCCTTCTTCCGACTCACGGATGGTGAACTTTATTGTTTGCAGCCTGAGAAATTCCTGCTGCTGCCGATCGCCAGCCAAGCAGGAGTCTCCGTCGGGCGATCAGGTAAGCAAAATCAAGGGCGTCGGCCCCCTCCACGTGAAGAGCTCTGGCTGTTCTGATACCTTGAAGACCACCACTAGCGGGCACGATTCCACCCTCACTCCCACAACCTTGGGCATGACCTCAAAGAAGGACGTCCAGTACCTGATAAGCCTGGGGCATGCCTGGCACCATTTGCATTTGTCCTCCACCTCCTGAAAGAACTCACTCATCCGTGTTCTGGTTAGGTGCGCACTGTGCACCACCTTTAGTTGGGTTAGGCTCAGCTCTGCGCATGTTGAGGTGAGGTTTGCCCTGTGCAGTGCATCGATCCAGAGCCCTCCCCCCTATCTCCCTGCCTAGCTCTTCCTCTCCTTTTCTTTGTCTCGCCCAGGGGTGAGCGTACCTCTGCTCACAGACATGTCCGCCCTGCTCCCCTCACCTAGGTTACCCGCGGTCAGTAATATTTCTAATAGTGAATGTCCTGGTATTTGTGGGTATGGTGTTGTTTCCTTGTGGAGGAAAGTTTTGATCTGTATGTACCTCAGGTCATTCCCTCTCTGGAGCTGAAACTTCTCCGTGAGTTCCCCCAGGGTTACTATTATACCATCCGCGTACATGTCCCTACCCGTCAGTGTCCCCTTGTCCTGTCTCCACCTTTTGAAGGCAGCGTCCATTGTTGCAGGAATGAACTTGTGATTATTGCAGATGGGGGCGTGGTGAACATTTTGGTTAGTTCAAAGTGCTGCCTGATTTGATTCCACGTTCGGAGCATGACTATTACCACTGGGCTTTTTGAGTATCTGGCCGGGGGGATGGGAGTGCGGTTGTGGCTCAGAGGGACATCCCTGCACAGGAATCTTCCTCCGTTCTCACCCACTCCACTCTTCCTCCATTGTCCTCCCCCACCCCGCCACAAAAACGCCATATTAAACTAGAAAAAGGCATTGGGGATTTAGATTGTGAGGGATATGAACAGAAAGGGGAACCTGGGCAGCATGTTCATTTTGATCTCTGCACTCTCCCTGCAAGGAAGAGTGGGAATGAGCCCCACATCTGCAGGTCCTTCTTAACTTCCTCCACCAGACTGGTCAATTTCACTTGTGAATCCATGTCCAGTCATGGGCGATTTGGTTCCCCAGGTTACGGAATTTGGTCTGGGCCAGCTTGAGCGGCATTCCCAAAACTCTGCTCCTCCCCCCTGCGGGTTCACAGGGAGGTATTTGCTCTTACTCAGGTTAAGCTTAACCTGAAAAGGCTCCGAACCCTTTAAGGTCCTCTCTTTATAACAATCTGAGGTCCCTATCTGCTTCAAGAAGATGACCATCATTCCTGAACCAAAAAAAAGTCAAGCAGCGTGCCTTACTGACTATCGTCCAGTGGCTCTGACATCCATCATCATGAAGTGCTTTGAAAGGTTAGTCATGGCACGAATCAACTCCAGCCTCCCGGATTGCCTTGATCCACTACAGTTCGCATACCGCTGCAACAGGTCCACAGCAGACGCCATCTCCACGGCTTGCAATCTACCCTGGAACACCTAGATAGCAAAGACACCTATGTATCGACTACAGCTCAGCCTTCAACACCATTATTCCTATGAAACTCATCTCCAAACTCCATGGCCTTGGCCTTGGCCTCGGCTCCTCCCTCTGCGACTGGATCCTGAACTTTCTAACCCACAGTCCACAATCAGTAAAGATAGGCAACAACTCCTCCACGATCATCCTCAACATCGGTGCCCCACAAGGCTGTGTCCTCAGCCCCCTACTCCTTATACACCTGTGACTGTGTGGCCAAATTCCCCTCCAACTCGATTTTCAAATTTGCTGATGACACCACCGTAGTGGGTCAGATTTCAAACAATGACGAGACAGAGTACAGGAATGAGATAGAGAATCTGGTGAACTGGTGCGACGACAATAATCTCTCCCTCAATGTCAACAAAACGAAGGAGATTGTCATCGATTTCAGGAAGCGTAGTGGAGAACATGCCCCTGTCTACATCAATGGGAACGAAGTAGAAATGGTCGAGAGCTTCAAGTTTTAAGGTATACGGATCACCAACAGCCTGTCCTGGTCCCCCCATGCCGACACTATAGTTAAGAAAGCCCACCAACGACTCTACTTTTTCAGAAGACGAAGGAAATTTGGCATGTCAGCTACGACCCTCACCGACTTCTACAGATGCACCATAGAAAGCATTCTTTCTGGCTGTATTACAGCTTGGTATGGAGCCTGCTCTGCCCAAGACTGCAGGAAACTACAAAAGGTTGTGAATGTAGCCCAGTCCATCACGCAAACCAGCCTCCCATCCATTGACTCTGCGACAATTCCCGCTGCCTCAGAAAGGCAGCCAGCATAATTAAGGACCCCACGCACCCCGGACATACTCTATTCCACCTTCTCCCGTTAGGAAAAAGATACCAAAGTTTGAGGTCACGTGCCAACCGACTCAAGAACAGCTTCTTCCCTACTGCCATCAGACTTTTGAATGGACCTACCTTGTATTAAGTTGATCTTTTCTCTACACCTTGCTATAACTATTATATTCTGCAGTCTCTCCTTCCTTCCCTATGTACGGTATGCATTGTTTGTACAGCATGCAGGAAACAATACTTTTCACTGTATTAATACTAATACATGTGACAATAATAAATCAAATCAAATCAAAAAAGGAGTTTCATTATTCTTTCCATGCTGGTCAGGGTGTTTGCGATGTAGAGGAGCAGGTAATCTGCATAGAGTGAGACTCTATGCTTTGTCTCCTCGCCGCTCTAAGGGTGATCGTCAGTGGCTCGATCATCAGGGCAAACAGCAAGGGGACAGCGGGTATCCCTGCCTCGTGCCTCTGTGCAATCAGAAGTATCCAGAACAGGTGGTGTTTGTCCATATACTTCCCATAGGAGCGCTGTAAAGTAGTTCCACTCAGATGGTGAAACCTGGTCCAAACCCAAACTCTCTCTGTACCTCTATGAAAATGATCACTTCTGGTGTTCTCTCCCCGGATTGGGTCATGATCATGTTCAGCCGATGCCTGATGTTTGCTGTTAGCTGCCTGCCCTTGACAAAGCGTGTCTGGTCTTCCGCGACTAGCTCTGGCATGCAGCTCTCCAGTCGCCTATCCAGGGCTTCCGGCGGGATTTTAGCGTCGGTGTTAAGGGGTGAGATGGGTTTGTAGGACCTGCACTCCGTCGGGTCTTTGTCTTTTTGGGAGATCGGCGATATTGAGGCCAGAGTCAACGTTGGTGGCAGGGTAGCGCTTGCTGGTGAGTCTGCGTACATCGCCCACAGGTGTGGTCCAGTGCTGGCGTGAATTCTTTATAGAATTCCACTGGGAATCCACCCAGCACCGGCGCCTTCCCCACCTGCATGGAGTTAATGCTGTCCATGAATTTCCTCAGTTCTAATTGTGTTTCCAGGTCCCGTCCCCTATCTTCCCAAACGACAGGCATGCTCAGTCCGTCGAGGAACTGCTTCATCTTTGAGTCCCCCTCCGGGGGCTCGGAGGTATATAGCTCCAGGTAGAAGGTTGCAAAGACTTCATTGATCTGGCGCTCCTGTCTTTTCCCTGGGCTATTTCCCTCATTGCTGCCTGCTTTCTCAGCTGGTGGGCCAACAGGCTGCTAGTTTTGTCTTTGTGCTCGTAATAGGCCCCCTGTGTCTGGCAGAGCTGATGCACTGCTTTCCCAGTGGCGAGCAGGTCAAAGTCCACTTGTAGCTTTTTCCTCTCCGTCAGTAGTTCCATGGTTGGGGCCAAGGATCACCAAGGAGTACTGCTGGTCCACCTCCAGTATGAAGTCGACCAGCTGTTGCCTAGCCGCCCTCTCCTTCCTATCTTTAAATGTCTTGTATGCAATCATTTATGTCCCTATCACTGCCCTCAGTGCCTCCCAAAACGTGGAGGGTGAGACCTCTCATTGTTTACGAGTTCCACTGTTGCCCCTTCCAGGACACCACTAACCTTGACATACCGGCCCTCTGTATCCGTCTATGGCTTGTGGTATCTGTTCACAGAATGCCTTGTCAGCAAGGAGGACCGCGTCCACTCTATCTATCCCCCTTATTATCTTATAAACCTCTATTAAGTCGCCTCTCATCCTCCTCCGCTCCAAAGAGCAAAGCCCTAACTCCCTCAACCTTTCCTCATAAGACCGATCCTGCAAACCAGGCAGCATCCTGGTAAATCTCCTTTACACCCTCTCCAATGCTTCCACATCCTTCCGATAATGAGGTGACCAGAACTGCACACAATACTCCAAATGTGGTCTCACCAGGGTCCTGTACAGTTGCAGCATAACCCCGTGGCTCTTAAACTCAAGCCCCCTGTTAATAAACGCTAACACACTATAAGCATTCTTCACAGCTCTATCCATTTGAGTGGCAACCTTCAGAGATCTGTGGACATGAACCCCAAGATCTCTCTGTTCCTCCACATTCCTCAGAACCCTGCCGTTGACCCTGTAATCCGCATTCAATTTTTTTCTCCCAAAATGAATCATCTCGCACTTATCAGGGTTAAGCTCCATCTGCCATTTTTCGGCCCAGCTCTGCATCCTATCAATGTCTCTTTGCAGCCTACAACAGCCCTCCACCTCATCCACTACTCCACCAATCTTGGTGTCATCAGCAAATTTACTGACCCACCCTTCAGCCCCCTCCTCCTAGTCATTGATAAAAATAACAAATAGCAGAGGACCCATGCATGAATAATAAACATAGAGCATAAAATAAATACCCAATGTAAACACATAGACACAGATATCAGGTGCAGCATACAGGGTGTAGTGCTACAACTTTAGAGAAGATTCGCAGAAAGATCAGTTTAGTCCATAAGAGGGCCATTCAGGAGTCTGGTAATAGTGGGAAAGAAGCTGTTTTGAATCTATTGGTGTGTGTTCTCAAACTTTTGTATTTTCTGCCCAATGGAAAAGGTTGGAAGAGAGAATAACCTGGGTGGGGCGGTGGGGGGGTGGGGGGTGGGGTGGGGGGGGGGGTCTTTGATCATGTCGCCTGCTTTCCCAAGGCAGAGGAAGGTGTAGACAGAGTCAATGGATGGGAGGCGGGCTTGCGTGATGTTCTGGGCCGTGTTCACGGCTCTCTGTAGTTTCTTACGGTCCTGGGCCGAGCAGTTGCCATACCAGGCTGTGATGCAGCCAGATACGATGCTTTCTGTGGTATATTTGTAAAAGTTGGTAAGAATCAATGTGGACAGCCGAATTTCCTTAATTTCCTGAGGATGTATGGGCGCTGTTGTGCTTTCTTCGTCGCAGCGTCGACGTGAGCAGGACAGATTGTTGGTGATGCGCACACCTCGGAATTTGAAGCTGTCAACCATCTCCCCCTCGACCCCGTTGATACAGACAGGGGTATGTACGATACTTCATTTCCTGAAGTCAATGACCAGCTCCTTAGTTTTGCTGACATTGAGGGAGAGATTGTTGTCATTGCACCATTCCACTAAGTTCTCTATCTCCCTCCTGTACTCTGACTCATCATTGTTTGAGACTGTGGGAGGAAACGGGAGGAAACCCACGCAGACATGGGGAGAATGTGCAAACTGCACACAGACGGTCACCCAAGGTTGGATTTGAACCCGGGCCCTGGTGCTGTGAGGCAGCAGTGCTAACCATTGTGCCACTGTGCCACCCTTGTTTCTGTTGTTGCCATGTGCGCCCTGTCATAGTCAGCGTTCCACCCACACACCCCCACCCACCCTCCTACTCCCCGGTTCCCCCCCAGGCTTGTCTAACCCCCTTTCCCCCCGCCTTGTGTGCCTTGTCCCCTTTCCCCACTGAATCTTTCCCCCCTTCCTCCCCCCTGTCATAATATACACCAGTATATCATGGTGCAGACACACACTGATGGACACACAGTGGAACCAATCAACATACACAACACCGCAGCCAATCATCTGTGAGAGCACACACACTATAAAGACAGGGGGCATCAGAGTTCCCGCTCATTCGAGTAGCAGCTAGCTAGGAGCACAGAGCTCACAGCCTGCAACACAGACATTCACCATGTGCTGAGTGCATCAACTGGTTAGGACAAGGCAAAGATCTTTAGTTAAAGCTAGTATCGTATTTACCCACAGTTCAAGTATGTGAAAATAGTTAACCTTTTAATAAAATAGTGCTGCACTACTTCAAGTGTTGGTGACCTGTATGTGATCCAGAACACCCAACACATCACTCCCTATCGAGAGTCTTCTCCTCCCCTCTCTGCCAGGCACTCTCTCCCATTGGGAGCTGTGCCACGGCCTCCCTTCCTCCCGTCCTTCCCTGCGCTAGCTTGCTCGTTAGTGTGGTGCCCCCCCGGGAGCGATCTTTACCTTCCCATACCCGCTGTGTTCCTCCGCCTCTCCTCTTTCTATTCTCCCATTTCTGCACCTCACCCCTCTCACCCCCTCCTTCCTGGGATTCATAGCAGATCGAAAACGTGGAGGTTCTATCCCGCGCAATTGTCCTTTTATTGAAAGTTCATAGTCAGTGCTGTTGCTGCTGCCTTCCCCGTTTGTGCCTGTGCACAAATTTGTCTGCTTCAGCTGGCATGGTGAAGTAATGCTTCTTCCCCTGGAGGGTTACCCAGAGCTTAGCCAGGTACAACATCCCAAACGGCACCTTGTTTTTGTATAAAGCTGCCTTGGTTGTTCTGAATTCAGCCCGGTGCTTGGCCAAAGTCTGCATCAATGTCCTTGTACATACTGATCAACCATCCTTCCCATTTACAGGACAGTGTGTGCCTTGTCCAGTTCAGGATTTTCTCCCTGTCTTGGTACTGGTGCGGCCTTGTGATGATGGCCCAGGGCTGCTCCCCCCGTTTTGGGTCTCGGCCGGAGTGATCTGTGGGCTCTGTCTACCTCTGGGGATTTGGGGACGTTCTCCCCCACCCCACCCCAACCAGTTTCCCCAGCATCTGGGCCACTTACTCCATGGGGCACCTGTCCTCAATACCCTCTGTTAGACCCACACTGTGGAAATTCTGACACCGCGTACGGTTCTCCTGGCACGCGATCTTCCCTTTCAGCATCCCGTGGGTCGCCATCAACCTTGCCATCACCATATACAATTAGGCAATCCGATCGCTCTGGTCGGTTGTTGCCTTCTCCAGCTCCCTGATGGTTGCCACTTGCACCTCCAGTCTTTTCCAGTGCCACCTTGAAGGGGGACAGGAGGTCTGCACCTTCTGCCATCACCATTGCCATCATCTTTAGTTTGATGGTGTCTCTGTGCTTGAGGAGCTCCTGCATTAGGAGGCCCATCCACTCGCTTATCGGAGTCCGGCATGTGCCTCGGCGACTCGGCCTGTTCGGATACAAGTAGCACCGTCCCACTCCGCAAGCTCGTCATCAGACTGCCTTTCCTTTCCAGGCTCTTACTGACCCTGCCGTCTTTTCAGCCCCTAGAATGAATTGCAGGCATTTTTCAGTAACTGTGGTGGTCTTGAAGAAGGATGGGAGGGGGTGGGGGTGATTTCATACACATAGTTAGTCTATTTTGGGGCTAAAAGTGCCAAATTCAAACTGCCAGGAGAAGTGCCACCTTTTCTGCGTCCGCTTAGCACATCCCCATCACCGGAAGTCCAATACCTACATTCTCATTCTCTTGACCGAAGATGGATGTGAAATAGTCGTTCAACACTCAAGCAATGTCCTCGGGAGTTGTGCTGGCTCACTGGCTGTCCGCCTGGCTTTTTGGCTTTCTCAGTCCCCTGGCACTGGGTCAGAAATTGTTGCTGCTTTTGCTATATTTTTAGGTTGCCCATCCACCCTCCTCAGTCCTGGCCTGGGAATTGGGAGTTGACCTGCTGGCCAGCGCCTGCATCCTCGCTTGGCCCTCACAGTCTCGCACCCCCCAAGGCAAGCTCAATGATCCCTTTGTTGGCTCAGGCTGCCTGCCTGGCACATCTGGCCTCCTTAATCCTGGATCAGAAATCTGGCTGCTGCTTTTTTAAAATGATGTGGAGATGCCGGCGTTGGACTGGGGTGAGCACAGTAAGACGTCTTACAACACCAGGTTAAAGTCCAACAGGTTTGTTTCAAACACTAGCTTTCGGAGCGCTGCTCCTTCCTCAGGTGAATGAAGAGGGATGTTCCAGAACATGTGTGTAGACAAATTCAAAGATGCCAGACAATGCTTAGAATGCGAGCATTAGCAGGTGATTAAATTTTTACAGATCCAGAGATATGGGTAACCCCAGGTTAAAGAGGTGTGAATTGTGTCAAGCCAGGACAGTTGGTAGGATTTCGCAAGCCCAGGCCAGATGGTGGGGGATGAATGTAATGCGACATGAATCCCAGGTCCCGGTTGAGGTCGCACTCATGTGTGCGGCCTCAACTGGTCATATTGAAGGACGGTCACCTCAGCACTTCGCTTTACCGCAAGCCCACGGATAACCTCAAAGTGCTCCACTTCTCCACCTTCCACATTAAAGAAGCCATCCCCTCTGAACAAGTCCTCTGTATACACAGGATCTGCTCAGACGAAGAGGAGCGTAACAGACATCCACAGACACTGAAAGATGCCCTCGTACGAACGGGATATGGCGCTCGACTCATCGATCGACAGTTCCAACGCTCCACAGCAAAAAACCGCACCAACCTCCTCAGAAGACAAACACGGACACAACCAATAGCATACCCTTCGTCGTCCAGTACTTCCCCGGAGCGACGAAACTACGACCACTTCTTCGCAGCCTTCAACACGTCTTCGATGAAGATAAACATCTTGCCAAGGTCAGCCCCACACACCCACTACTTGCCTTCAAACAACCGCGCAACCTCAAACAAACCATTGTTTGCAGCAAACTACCCAGCCTTCAGAACAGTGACCACAACACCACACAACCCTGCCATGGCAATCTCTGCAAGACGTGCCAGATCATCGACATGGATACCACCATTACACGTGAGAACACCACCCACCAGGTACGCGGTACATACTCGTGCGGTTCTGCAAACGTTGTCTACCTCATAAGCTGCAGGAAAGGATGTCCCGAGGCGTGGTACATTGGCGAGACCATACAGATGCTGCGACAACGAATGAACGGACATCGCGCGACAATCACCAGGCAGGAATGTTCCCTTCCAGTCGGGGAACACTTCAGCAGTCAAGGGCATTCAGCATCTGATCTCCGGGTAAGCGTTCTTCAAGACGCGCGACAATGCAGAATAGCCGAGAAGAAACTTATAGCCACGTTCCGCACACATGAGTGCGGCCTCAACCGGGATTCATGTCGCATTACATTCCCCCTCCATCTGGCCTGGGCTTGCAAAATCCTACCAACTGTCCTGGCTTGATACAATTCACACCTCTTTAACCTGGGATTACCCCTATCTCTGGATCTGTAAAGATTTAATCACCTGCTAATGCTCGCATTCTAAGCATTGCCTGGCATCTTTGAATTTGTCTATATATATGTTTCTGGTACATACCTCTTCATTCACCTGAGGAAGGAGCAGCGCTCCGAAAGCTAGTGTTTGAAACAAACATGTTGGACTTTAACCTGGTGTTGTAAAGACGTCTTACTGTGCTTTAAAAAAAAAACGTTTTCAGAGATCCTCATTACTGCTCGCTCTGCCTTTAAGTCACCATCGCCTCTCAGTGATCTTAGGCATTGTTTTCCCTCTCGAAGGTGTCTTGACCAATCAGAGCCCAATGTTGCTCTGCATTGCCTGTTGGTGGGCTGAAGATGAGCCTTTCAGCAAATTTAGAACTATCAGGCTCTGGTTGTTGCCCCTAAAGCCACTGGCCTGCAGGGGATGCCCCCATTGGTCGGAACCCTGTGCATAGGTACGATAGGATTAATTTTAAGTTTGTCTCTGGGAGGAGGAAAAGGCACCTTCTATATTAATGGAGGTGTGGTGAATGTATTACGGCAACCATTCACGACTGTATTACATTACATTGTACTATGTTGATGCCCTTGTGGGCTCCACCTATAGACCATTGTATTGCATTACATCACATTGTATCATGCTGGTGCCCTCATGGGCTCCGCCCCCTCAGTGGAGGTATATAGATCTGCTGCCTGCAGGCGGCTCTCAGTACAGAGCAGTCGCAGGCAGGCACAGTTCTAGCTGATTAAAACCACTGTTCACTTCAACTCTCCGTCTCGCGTGAATTGATGGTCACATCAGGAGGATATCATTCTGTATCATGAGAGTGATGCACAGTATGTGACCTGAACATGCTTGAGTTGACTATTGTTTAGTCAAGATCGTCCAATCATTTGAAGCTTTAACAAACCACCTTCACACACTCATTCAGATCATAGAACATAGAACATACAACATAGAACATAGAAAATACAGCACAGAACAGGCCCTTCGGCACACGATGTTGTGCCGAACTTTTGTCCTAGATTAATCATAGATTATCATTGAATTTACAGTGCAGAAGGAGGCCATTCGGCCCCCTGAGTCTGCACTGGCTCTTGGAAAGAGCACCCTACCCAAACTCAACACCTCCACCCAACACCAAGGGCAATTTTGGACACTAAGGGCAATTTATCATGGCCAATCCACCTACCCGGCACATCTTTGGACTGTGGGAGATCAGTTAGCTCTAAAAAAAAGTTACAATGTTCGGAAAGGGACACTTCTGCCCTGACCTTGCCTCTGCCTCCGGGACAGCTCCCTCTATTCATGGAAGCCACATGAATAAACCTTTGCTTTGACATTCTTTTTAAAAGCAAAACAGGAATTCACAAAAATGCTATTTTCTTCACTTAATCAGTTCATGACTATGTCTCCAAGGCATCGATAATTTGTATATTTTGGGAATTGCAAGAGCCATGGAATGCATCTTTATTACTTTCCTCACAGATGTTTTATGATTTAATGTAAATGCCACGATTGTTCTTGACCCACAAGCAGTTCAATAAAGACAATTACCTCATGGCCCCAGCCTACACACCGTAAGAATAAAACCTGATTTAAAATGGAGGCATGCGACATCCGAAAGATGTTTTAGTGACATACCAATCTCTTGACAGCGAGCTTATTGGTTCCCAACCCCCACCCACAACCCACCTCTTTTAAAACTAGAAGTGAATGGGTCGGGTCAGTATCCCTTTAAACATTTTTTTTAACCCTCCCACCTTCCACCTTGGGGGTAAAATATATACTCATACTGTTCACATTCTTTTAAAGAATTTGTGAAGGTAAGTAGTGAATATTATCCCGACTCCTCACAATCATTAGCGACGGGCTCAAAGAGGAGGAAGATGGAGGGTAATTTCGCACACAAATATCGTTTAGAATAGGAAATGCCTGTGTGCAAATGCTGAAGCAATCATGATATTTAAGGAGGAATTAGGGAAACACTGGAAAAAATATCAAAGGGAAGAGCAAGGAATTGGGATTAGAATAGATCAGTCCAATATGGAGCTGTCTGCATTGAGGCACAATGGGCCAAATGGGCCCCTCCACAATGGAAATTACAATAATTCTGCAGCAGCAGACAAAATTAATTTCAGATTGTACAGCCCAAAATAAAAGGGAAGAATATTATAATCAACATTTCCCAAATAGCAACCACAACTGTAATCCCAAAATATCTTCGCAATACCACAAATGGGACATGAAATCTGATATAAAAATGAGAAAGAATCACTGATCTTTCTCCTTAATTGATGTATTTTTTTTTAGTTCACCAAGTTTAGTGATTTATGGGTCCAGCAGGGAAAGACTAGACCTGAATTCATTGCCGTTTCACTCTCCGCTAATGCCATTGGTTAACAAATGAATGCCTGGATGCTGAATGAAGACATGGGAACATTACAGGAAATCTTACCATCTTAGTCCCTAAGGGGAAGGACAGGCCCATTCTGGATGGAGAACCCAACTCTCTGAATTGTGTGTTCAACACTTGCTCTGTGTACTAGAGCAAATCAATTGTTATCCGCCCTCCAGGGCCCCTGGACAATTAGGAAGGGTGATCGGAATGATGCATCTGTTCTGTCAAAGGTTTCCAACTCAAGGGGCAACAGTATGGGTCAGGAAAATAAAATAAAATACTAAATGGATTGATAAAGTAAACGTAGACCAATGTTCTTCCTTGTGGGGAAATCTAGAATGAGAGGTCGCGGAGATAGATTGAGAGGTGGTAGATTTTGAACTGAGATGAGGAGGAACTACTTCTCGCAGAGGGTTGCGAATTTGTGGAACTTGCCGCCCCAAAGTGCGGTGGAATCTGAGTCATTAAATGTTTTCAAGAAAGAGATAGATATTTTTGATTTTAAAAAATGGGTTAAAGAAATATCGGCAACAGGTGGGGAAGTGGATTTGAGACCAGGAAGAGATCAGCCATGATCTGATTGAATGGCAAAGCAGGCTCGAAGGGCTGAATTGCCTATTCTGCTCCTAATTCTTATGATCCTATGAAACCTCACCAGCACTTGGATGTTAGATGTTGCAGCAACCACCAGAATGGTGAGCTGACCTTGGAGCCTGCCTCCTCCAGGTCTTTCACTCTTACTTGGAGGACCTGTTGTGGAATCTGAGGGGCTGGGCTGAGGTTATCTTTCCCAAGGACAGGAGGAAGGGGGTGACCAATATAGTCAGTAGCAGGATTGTGATTCCTCCAACCACATGGCGTCAAGAGGACCCAGAAGCTCAGGAGGGTGGGAATGGTAAGTGGCATTGTACTTTCAGGTGTCACACTCTGACTTCCCCAGCATTCTCCTGAGCAGCAGCCCTCAGGCCAACACACCTTGCAGTTCCACTCATTCCCCTCTCTATAGGCACCCTACATTCCCATCTGAATAACATACACTCACCCTTAACCCAATGCCCTCTTGCACCCATGCCTCATAGTCACCTTCTTCAGATTTATACTTCCCTCCTCTCCACATTCACACCTCTCGGCCTTCTCTCCTCGCACAAGAAGGGAGCACATTACCTGACAGGGCACAGATATTCGGGGATGGTGAAGGGGCAGGGTGGCCCTTGTCAGCTTGTGGAAATGCATCCCAACCTGCTCCATTGGGGAGGGGAGTTGGGTTCCAGGAGGCTGAAGGCATTAGCAGTGAGCTGCCAGGAGAGCCTGTTGCCCCCGTGTATTGGTGTCTCACCTCCTCCCAGCTGCACCTCGATATTCACCCCCCACCTACCCTGTGGCAGGCGTGCAGCAGAGGAGAAGGCAGTTGCTGCTGCTGCTGCTATTGGTGTTGTTGTTGCTGCAGCAGAGGTGGAAGTTGGAGCTGTGTAAGTTGCTCTCATACCACGAGAGGGCTGGCAGCAGAGAAGTGCAGCTGAGGATGAGTGAAGTGATGGACAGGTGAAGTGCCTTCCAAGAATTTGGCAATCACCTGTTCAGCAACGTTTGAACCCTGAGAAGAGAAATACAACACCTATCACTTGGCCATGGCTGGAAATGCATCTTTAATTAGGCCTCTGGATGCACGGGGATGCAGTGTGGTAAGTTACAGAAATTAATTTGGAACAAAAATGAACTGGACAAAGTTGGAAAAGGATATATTCCATTTTAAAAGGACAAACTGTACAGGCCATCATGTCTGCAGGCAGACAGCGGAATATACATCCTGACAGTCATCTCAGAACAGGGCCATGAGTCATGACAGAGCCAACAGGACAATTATGCGGGAAGATTAAAACTGCCCAAACTCACTCCAAGAGAAACTATGGAATGCAACTCAATTGTTGCCCTGGCCAGACAAAATCACATTACCCAAATGGGAAAACGATTCAAGTTGTTCCCAGCATCCACCTGAACCATTTTCAAGCGATCAGCAGTCTCCAGAGACATTCTGGAACCTTTTGGGGGGGACACTGATCGTATCAATGTCATCCTGTCAGCAACTAGCAGGCCTTTAAACCTGGAACTTACCCTAGGGAAGGGTCTGTCAGCTCCATTCAGGCTTTTGCCCTTAGAAATACGGGACTCAGGAACTCTCTCGCTCTGTCCTGTTTGGTGCACTCTTCACTTGCTGCGAACAGACCACCAAGACCGTAAGGGACACCAGGCTCACGGCCCAGCAACCACACGGATCAGCCAGTTTTGAGGACGAGCCAGAGACATCCGTGTCAGTTTTAACTATTCTTCCTGGGAACGGTGAGTATACACCCTCAGCCCACAGAAACTCCCAATTAGTGTAGATTGTTGAGGTTTGGGATGGGTGAGTGGATATATATGTATCTATGTTGGCGGGCGTTAAAGTAAATTTGTGTAAAAGTAAGAATTTTCGATATGCCGTTTAGTCTCTTGCTTTATACATAGTATTTCATAACTGTTGTTTGTGTGTTATAGTCTGAGTTGTCGAGGACATAATTCTCTTGAATAAATTATTTAATTTTAAATCTATCATTGTTGTAGTCTCATCTTTCTTTCACTGTCTGCTCTGGTTGAGTCACAATAATTGCCAGAACATAATTCCGTAGTCGAGGACCCAAAAGGAATTTGAGCGCTTCGAACACACTCACTCAAGAGAGGCTACTGGTTAGGAATAAACAGTGGTCCCTATTTCTCTCTTTCTTGTGAAGTTGCACTAGTGGGGTAATTCCGTGTGACATTTCACCATCACAGGAGAGAGACTCACGCAGGCATAGGTGGCAGTCAAGGTAACTGGTGTGGCATAAGGACGATCCCACTGGTTAGGTATAAACAGTGAGACTTGTCCCCTCTCTCTTGTGAAGCTGTCCCAGTGCGACACTTCTGGGCTGTGGTTTCAACACCTGCAGGAGAGAGACACCCACAGTTACCTGTGACACCCAACACCAACCTGCTGTGGAGTAAAGGAAACCCTTTTCGTTGCAGTGGCATAGTGGTATTGGCACTGGACTAGTAATCCAGAGACCCAGGGTAATGCTCTGGGTACCAGGGTTCGAATCCCACCATGGCAGTTGGTGGAATTTGAATTCAAGAAAAAAAATCTGGAATTAAAAGTCCAATGATAGCTATGAAACCATTGTTGATTGTCGTAAAAACCCATCCGGTTCACTAATGAACAATAAATAAAAAACAAGCATTCGCTAATGCACAAATTTAAAATTCAATCCGAACAAAATTAAGATTTAACCCCCCCCCCCCCACCCCCGACAACACATCGGCTTACCTGGCAACACCTTTTTTCCAGATTAAGTGATTTCTGTTCAATGATTCAGTTTAGTAGTTGCTTGATTAATGGGTGTTTCCTTTTGTTCGTTACGACATTATCCAGCCATCTTCCTCTCCAAAGTTAAAGAAGAAGTTTTGCCAGGGGAACGATCTTCATCTGGGCAGCTTGATAAAAAGAAAATTAGATGAATTGTGCACTTTAAGGTACATCGTAGATTTTGTGACACTCTTCAAATCATGACTTGGGGCAAGTAATTTGCTGCAATTTGAAAGCCGAGTTCTTTTGTTGCAGCCCACATGTATCCCCCAACCGAGGGCGGCCATAGTGGCACAGTGGTAACTACTGTTGCCTCACGGCGCCGAGGACCCGGGTTCAATCCCGGCCCCGTGTCTGCGTGGGTCTCACCTGACAACTCAAAATATGTGCAGGGCAGGTGGATTGGCCACACTTAATTTCCCCTTAATTGGAAATTCTTTAAAAAATGTATCCCCCAGCCTGCATAATTAAAACAGGAGCATGTGGTAACCCGGGCAACCCACTCACCCACTTCTCCAACCACCCTGCGCCTCACCTGTGACGGAGGCTGTACATCATACATGGACTCCTCAGTCACCTGAGAACACATTTTTAGTGTGGAGGCAAATCATCCTCAACCCTGATGGACTGCTTAAGAGGAAGAATAATTAAAACAGTATAATTAGCCATTTAATCCATCCCTATTTATTTCATTCCTTGCTGTGAGGACCGACGGCCTCGTTTCCTTACATTAGCACATTGACTAGATTTCAAAAGCACTTCATTAACTGTAAAGTGTTTTCAGATGCCCTAGGTCATGGAAAGTGTTTTTTAAATATAAGCACTTAAAAGTACGTGGCAATTTTAACTTTTGGCAACAGTATGACACAGGCAATATTGAGATCTGCCGCTGCCTGTTCTAGATCTCTCCTGGCCAATCCCTTAAGCAAAACCTACATACAGATCTGTGGTCATTATCACACTGCTGCTTGTGTGAGCATCTGTTAACCATCCTTCATTGTCCTTGAGAAGGTGGTGGTGAGCTGCCTTCTTGAACCGCTGCAGTTCATGTGGTGTGGGTACACCCACTGTGCTGTTAGGAAGGAGTTTCAGGAGTTTGACCCAGCGAAAGTGAAGAAACAGCGATATATTTCCAAGACAGGATGGTGAGTAACCTGGAGGGGAACATCCAGGTGGTGGTGTTCCCATGTATTCGCTGCCCTTGACCTTCTAGTGGGAGCAGTTGCGGGTTCAGAAGGTGCTGTCTGAGGAGCCTTGGCGAGTTACTGCAGTGCATCTTGTAGATGGTACTCACAGCTGCCATGGTATGTCAGTGGTGCGGGTATTGAAGGTAATGGATGGGGTGCCCATCAAGTGGGCTGCTTTGCCCTGGATGGCGTCAAGCTTCTTGAGTGTTGTCGGAGCTGCACTCAATCAGTCAAGTGGAGAGTACTCCATGACATTCCTGACTTGTGCCTTGTGGATGGTTGTCAGGCTTTAGCGAGTCAGGAAGTGAGTTACTCTCTGCAGAATTCGGAGTCTCTGACCTGGGGCGAAATTCTCCATTATCGGCGGAAAGTCTGCCGATCGGCGCAAAAAACGGCGCAAATCCCACTTGCGTCACGTCATAAAAATGGGCCGATAGTCTGCGGCCCGAAATGGGCTAGCAGCGACGTAACGGGATCCGCGCTTGCGCAGTGGTTCACGCCGTGCAGCGTCATACGCGCTGCACGGCGTGACGGCTCATAAGGCCGCGCAGCTCCCCCCCACCCGACCGGAACAGCCGACCGCAACACCCGACTTGATGGCTGGCCGTCGCTCAGCCCCGAGGTTCGAGTCACGCGATGTGGAGGCGCTCCTGGACGCGGTGGAGCAGAGGAGGGACGCCCTGTATCCCGGGCACGGCCGCAGAGTTGCCCCACGCCACAGCCGGCATCTGTGGAGGGAGGTGGCAGAGGCCGTCACCGCTGTGGCCCTAACACCACGGACAGGCACCCAGTGCCACAAGAAGGTGAACGACCTCGTCAGAGCAGGCAGGGTGAGCCTCCCCCATATCCCCCATATCCCCCCTCCCCCAAATCCCCCCCTCCCCCATATCCCCCCTCCCCCATATCCCCCCTCCCCCATATCCCCCATATCCCCCCTCCCCATATCCCCATATCCCCCCTCCCCCATATCCCCCCTCCCCCATATCCCCCATATCCCCCCTCCCCCATATCCCCCCTCCCCCATATCCCCCATATCCCCCATATCCCCCCCTCCCCCATATCCCCCTCCCCCATATCCCCCCTCCCCCATATTCCCCATATCCCCCCTCCCCCATATCCCCCCTCCCCCATATCCCCCCTCCCCCATATCCCCCATATCCCCCCTCCCCCATATCCCCCCTCCCCCATATCCCCCCTCCCCCATATCCCCCATATCCCCCCTCCCCCATATCCCCCATATCCCCCCTCCCCCATATCCCCCATATCCCCCCTCCCCCATATCCCCCATATCCCCCCTCCCCCATATCCCCCATATTACCCTCCCCATATCCCCCATATTCCCCCCTCCCCATATCCCCCCTCCCCCATATCCCCCATATCCCCCCTCCCCCATATCCCCCATATCCCCCATATCCCCCCTCCCCCATATCCCCCATATCCCCCCCTCCCCCATATCCCCCCTCCCCCATATCCCCCATATCCCCCCTCCCCCATATCCCCCATATCCCCCCTCCCCCATATCCCCCATATCCCCCCTCCCCCATATCCCCCCTCCCCCATATCCCCCATATCCCCCCCTCCCCCATATCCCCCATATCCCCCCCTCCCCATATCCCCCCTCCCCCATATCCCCCATATCCCCCATATCCCCCCTCCCCCATATCCCCCCTCCCCCATATCACCCATATCACCCCTCCCCCTATATCCCCCATATTCCCCCCTCCCCCATATCCCCCCTCCCCCATATCCCCCCTCCCCCATATCCCCCTCCCCCATATCCCCCTCCCCCATATCCCCCCTCCCCCATATCCCCCCTCCCCCATATCCCCCATATCCCCCCTCCCCCATATCCCCCCTCCCCCATATCCCCCCTCCCCCATATTCCCCATATCCCCCCTCCCCCATATCCCCCCTCCCCCATATCCCCCCTCCCCCATATCCCCCATATCCCCCCTCCCCCATATCCCCCGTCCCCCATATCCCCCCTCCCCCATATCCCCCATATCCCCCCTCCCCCATATCCCCCATATCCCCCCTCCCCCATATCCCCCATATCCCCCCTCCCCATATCCCCCATATTCCCCCCTCCCCCATATCCCCCCTCCCCCATATCCCCATATCCCCCTCCCCATATCCCCCATATCCCCCCTCCCCCATATCCCCCATATCCCCCCTCCCCCATATCCCCCCTCCCCCATATCCCCCATATCCCCCTCCCCCATATCCCCCATATCCCCCCTCCCCCATATCCCCCATATCCCCCCTCCCCCATATCCCCCCTCCCCCATATCCCCCATATCCCCCCTCCCCCATATCCCCCATATCCCCCCCTCTCCATATCCCCCCCTCCCCCATATCCCCCATATCCCCCATATCCCCCTCCCCCATATCCCCCATATCCCCCCCTCCCCCATATCCCCCCTCCCCCATATCCCCATATTCCCCCCTCCCCCATATCCCCCCCTCCCCCATATCCCCCCTCCCCCATATCCCGCTCCCCCATATCCCCCCTCCCCCATATCCCCCCTCCCCCATATCCCCCATATTCCCCCCTCCCCCATATCCCCCCTCCCCATATCCCCCATATCCCCCCTCCCCATATCCCCCATATTCCCCCCTCCCCCATATCCCCCCTCCCCCATATCCCCCATATCCCCCCTCCCCCATATCCCCCCCTCCCCCATATCCCCCTCCCCCATATCCCCCATATCCCCCCTCCCCCATATCCCCCCCTCCCCCATATCCCCCCTCCCCCATATCCCCCCTCCCCCATATCCCCCATATCCCCAAGTGAATCCAGCCCTAACCTTAACCTCTGCAATGCACACGCAACCGATGGCGTGCATTCATATACCTGCCTAACACTGTTGCCTTTTACCCCTGCCACCACCCCCCCCCCCCCCCCCCAGGAGAAGTGCGCACACAACAATAGGGAGCATGTGAGGACTGGAGGAGGGCCCGCTGATGAGAGGCCACTGACCGTACACGAGGAAAGGGCCCTGGAACTGGCTGGCGGACCTGAGGGAGGTTACTGATGCAGAGGTCGGGGCCCCACGAGCAAGTGAGCCACCAACAGCCCGTCCCCATATCCCCCCTCCCCTATATCCCCCTCCCCCGTATCACCTGATCACTGCCTGATGTCTAACCATGCATGCTTCATTGTGTATCGCAGGACCAAACGTCCAGGCACCCATCCCCGCAGATGCAGACCGCCCGCAGGATGCCCCTCGGAGACCACAGGAGACGGAGAGACCCGCACCCTCCAGCACGCGACGCCCGCAGGATGCCCCTCGGAGACCACAGGAGACGGAGAGACCCGCACCCTCCAGCACGCGACGCCCGCAGGATGCCCCTCGGAGACCACAGGAGACGGAGAGACCCGCACCCTCCAGCATGCGACGCCCGCAGGATGCCCCTCGGAGACCACAGGAGACGGAGAGACCCGCACCCTCCAGCATGCGACGCCCGCAGGATGCCCCTCGGAGACCACGGGAGACGGAGAGACCCGAACCCTCCAGCATGCGACGCCCGCAGGATGCCCCTCGGAGACCACGGGAGACGGAGAGACCCGGACCCTCCAGCATGCGACGCCCGCAGGATGCCCCTCGCACACCACGGGAGACGGAGAGACCTGGAGCAACAGGGAGACGACACCCCCGTCACGTGCGGGAGCGACCACACAGCGATGAGGGGGGCAGCCACAGGCCCCCGTCACATCCGAGCCAGGACACCACTACCCAGGACACCACTATCCAGGACACCCCTACCCGGGACACCACTACCCAGGACACCCCTACCCGGGACACCACTACCCGGGACAGCACTACCCGGGACAGCACTAGCCGGGACAGCACTACCCGGGACAGCACTACCCGGGACAGCACTACCCAGGACACCCCTACCCGGGAAGACGAAATACCGGACAGTGACTCAGAGTGGATGGGTGGAGACGAACCCCCACCCCAAAGTGCCATGGACTCAGAGTGGGACGAAGAGCACGACACAACGCCACTGCTGTCACCAACACCCTCCACCATCGCAGAAACACTCACCACGGTTGGGCACTTTAGTGATGAGGCGTCTGGTACACTCACTGGTGCGCACAACACAGCCGTCCCGGTACAGCAGGTGGAGGTAGGAGCAGCAGAGGGACCGGGCGGTCGGAGGGCAGCCCAGGCCAAGCGAACATCTGCCGCCCAGATGGATCCCGGGTTCCTGCAGTTACCACACCCACACATAGATCCGATGCAACCACCGACACGGAGACGAGCGAATAGGGTGACGGGTGGCTTGCGGCGGTTGCGGTCGCAGGTGGAAGAGTCCACCCGCGTCCAGGAGCTGGGAGTGGTCCCTGTCATGCGTGCCACCCAGGCTGACACCGCACGGGTGGCGTCCGCGGTGGAGGCAATGGGTGCGACGGTGTCAGACATGGGGAACGGTTTGCGAGGCCTGGGGCCTTCCGTGCAGGCGGCGTCTGTGGCCCAGGAAATGGCTGCCCTCTCACAGGAGGCCATGAGCCAGTGCCAGCGCCAGATGGCAGAGGCGCTCAACGCCATAGCCCAGTCTCAGCAGGCCATGGCCCAGTCTCAGCAGGCCATCGCTGAGGGCATCGGCGCCAGTGGCCATGTGCGAGCTGGCGTCGCACTGTCGCAGACAGGGTTCGACAACCCCCTGGGCTCCATGGCTGCAAACCTGCAGACCCCTGTCGATACCAGCACGGGCCTCCAGGACTGGCAGCGCCAGATGTCGGGGGCGCGTCGGATGGCCAGTCCGTTCGCATCCCCCACCCATGTAGAGGCCTGGGGGCCATCGGGCACCCCGAGGGAGGAGGAGGTGGTGTGGTCCGTCCCGGCTCCCTCTGTAGGGGAGGTCCCGGTACACCGCGACACCTCGGACTCCCCCCCTTCCGTCCCAGGTGCATCGGGTGGGCAACGGGCAGGACAGGCTGGCAGCTCGCCATCCCAGTCGCCCGGGCCGCAGCCTGGCCCATCTAGGCCAGGACACCCCAGGAAACGGCCGCCAAAGGGATCCAGTGTCAGAGGGCAGGAATCACAGGAGTCCACCTCCAGTTCTGCTGTACCGTCTGGGGAACCACGTAGACGTAGTCAAAGGGCCCGTAAGGCCAAACAATTAGACACTGAGTAAGTTGGCACGGGTGCAGGGCACAGATGAGTTTTAGGGGCTAGGGCACGTGCATGAACTCCTTTGGTTATTAAAGTCAATGTTACACCTACCGAAGCTGCCTTTGTGCTCTGTCCAAAGTGTGCGGGGGTGTCATGTACGTTGAGCGCAAGTGTGTGTGTGAGGGGTGGTCTTACCTCAGCCCCAGGTGAGTCTGCCCCCTTCCCCCTGGGCCGCCACCAACATCCCCCGGGCAGAGGACGGGACAGTGCGCTGCAGTGTCACAGCCGCATGCAGGGATGGTCCGGGTGGATGGTGGTACTGTGGCCATGGGTCAGACATAGTCCAACGATGTAGAGCCAGGAGCTCATCGGAGGCGGGTTGTCATCATTCTCCATGGCCTGCGATAGACACGCGTCCACCCGCAACTGGGTGAGCCCGGCCCGTTGTGCCGCCGGTGGATCGGCAATTGGGGGTGGGGGGGTGGTGTGTATGCGGGTGGGGTGTGTGGGGTTGGGGAGGGGGGTGAGGGTGCTGGGTGGGTGGATGGGTGGGGGGTGTGGGTGGCCGGCTGTTGTCATGGTGTGCGGTCTGTGGCCATACTACCCGATTCCCACGCCCATCTAGTCAGTGAAGCGGGCGTCTATCAGTCTGTCCCGTGCCCGCTGGGCCAGCCGGTAACGGTGGACAGCCACCCGCCTGTGTCTACCCCGTCTGCCCTGACCATTGCCCCCCATCCCCCTCATCTGGGGAGGACTGGGCCTCTTCCTGCTGCTCCTCCACTCCGCCCTCCTCTGCCTGCGGCACATCGCCCCTCTGCTGGGCTATGTTGTGCAGGACGCAGCACACCACAATGATGCGGCCGACCCTATCTGACCGATACTGGAGGGCGCCCCCAGAGAGGTCCAGGCACCTGAAACGCATCTTCAGCGCGCCAAAGCACCTCTCGATCACTCCCCTTGTCGCTACATGGGCATCATTGTAGCGGTTCTCCGCCTCATTGCGTGACCTCCGTATAGGCGTCATCAGCCACGATCGCAATGGGTAGCCCCTGTCGCCCAGCAACCAGCCCCTCAGCCGGGGATGGCGTCCCTCGTACATGCCGGGGATGGATGACCGCGACAACACGAATGAGTCGTGTACACTGCCTGGGTGACGGGCGCAGACGTGCAGGATCATCATGCGGTGGTCG